>NC_080545.1:92204650-92897150 GCF_028640845.1 Ahaetulla prasina
CGGCCCGGTCTTGCCATCTTCTCGCCACCGAGCGAGGTCCTGGGCCTCTTTGAACTCCCCGCCGAGTACGGAGTTTGTTTTCCGGCAGCGAGCGGCGGCGGCCATGTTGGGGGGGGCTGAACAGCGGCTGGAAGTCCTCGGCTACGATATCCTTTAGCCGCTCGCCCAGCTGCTTGTCTTCGGGCCCCGGTCTTGTCATTCTCTCGGCTACCGAGAGTGAGGTCTGCGGGCCTCATTGAACTCTCGGCTGCCGAGCACGGAGCCGGAGTTTGCCCTTAGGCAGCGAATGGCGGCGGCCATGTTGGGGGGGGCCTGCGGAGACGCCCGGCATGAATCAGCAGTTTTCGGGCCGTTGTGGCCACAGATATCAACTGGACACCAACAAAGGACACAAACAATGGCTGAGGCGCCCGAACACCGACGGAGGACGTTAATGGTGGTATGCTGGACACCGGGTGCTCGGGTTGCTATTAAGTTTTGGTGCTGGGACGGGACTCGTATGGGCATGAACAACGCCCCCTCCCCCCCTCCCCCCTCCCCCCCTCATGGTCATGGACTGGAACATCGTTTTCTCCCCTACTCTGACTTTTGTTATGCCCTGCCAACATTCCGCAACCGTCATCAGCGGTTCACCTCTCTTTGAGCTATTTTATTCCATCAGTGACGGAGAGGTGGTTGGCTTGGACAATTTGTTACAGCAGCAGAGCGGCATGTGGGGCCATTTTGGGTCCAGAGGATAATCTGCCGACGTAGGGGTGGAGACATGGACGGCGTACATCTTGACGGCTAAGGATGGACATTTTGCCACGACTTTTGGGCCTATTTCTCCATGAGATATTCATTTGCCGATCTACTACGACTGCGAGGTTCCCCGCCGCAGGAATGGCCCCCCAAGCTACCGAGGGCTTCCCTTAACGAGGGGTCTTGGGACCCAGAGAGGTGGCATGCGGCTAAGAAGAATTTGTGGGGTTTTTTAAATAGTTTTTTAAATAAGGGTTTTTAAGGGGAGGGTTTGACGGGTGGGGGAGGACCCGTCGGGAGGGATCCAGCCCTGTGCTAGTTCGCGACATTACACCATCTTGTCTGAAGGCAGGGGAGGACGTTCCAGGTTTAGAGGGCTGTTCGATCTGTACGGTAAGTGGGAGAGGCAGATATGGCGGGGAGGGGCCGACGAGTTATGGGGGCACGTGTCAAGTTTGAGAGCGATCACGTGCTCCGCCCTCAGTCCCTACCTGCCTCGGGTGGCCATGATCCTCAGAGCTTGGACCTTCGGCTGATGTTATGTAATGCCCGGTCCGTGGTTAATAAGGCCCCTGATTTGTGACCTTATTCAGGGAGGTCCATGGACCTCATGGGCATGAACAACGCCTCCCCCTCCCCTCCCCTCATGGTCATGGACTGGAACATCGTTTTCTCCACTACTCTGACTTTTGTTATGCCCTGCCAACATTCCGCAATCGTCATCAGCGGTTCACCTCTCTTTGAGCTATTTTATTCCATCAGTGACGGAGAGGTGGTTGGCTTGGACAAATTGGACAATTTGTTACAGCAGCAGAGCGGCATGTGGGGCCATTTTGGGTCCAGAGGATAATCTGCCGAATGAGGGGTGGAGACATGGACGGCGACATCTTGACGGCTAAGGATGGACATTTTGCCACGACTTTTGGGCCTATTTCTCCATGAGATATTCATTTGCCGATCTACTACGACTGCGAGGTTCCCCGCCGCAGGAATGGCCTCAAGCTATCGAGGGCTTATTAACGAAGGGTCTTGGGACCCAGAGAGGTGGCATGCTAAGAAGAATTTGTGGGGCTTTTAAATAGTTTTTAAATAAGGGTTTTTAAGGGGAGGGTTTGACGGGTGGGGGAGGACCCGTCGGGAGGGATCCAGCCCTGTGCTAGTTCGCGACATTACACCATCTTGTCTGAAGGCAGGGGAGGACGTCCAGGTTTAGAGGGCTGTCGATCTGTACGGTAAGTGGGAGAGGCAGATATGGCGGGGGAGGGGCCGACGAGTTATGGGGGCACGTGTCAAGTTTGAGAGCGATCACGTGCTCCGCCCTCAGTCCCTACCTGCCTCGGGTGGCCATGATCCTCAGAGCTTGGACCTTCGGCTGATGCTATGTAATGCCCGGTCCGTGGTTAATAAGGCCCCTGATTTGTGACCTTATTCAGGGAGGTCCATGGACCTCATGGGCACATGGAGACCTGGTTGGGCCCTGAGGGGGGGGTCCCCCTTGTTGAGATGTGCCCTCCAGGCTTCCGAGCATTTCATCAGCCGAGAGTCCAAGGTAGGGGTGGGGGGGTGGCGGTTGTTATTAAGGAAGATCTAGAGCCGAGGGAGACCACTGTTCCTCAGATTGCTGGCTGCGAATCCCTCTGTGTGCGCTGGGGCTATAGGAATCAGTTGGGCTTGGTGATCGCGTACCTGGCTCCTTGCTGCGTGACCACAGCCCTGCCCGAGCTGTTGGAGGTACTGGCTGCCGTGGCGGTTGAGACCCCCAAACTTATAGTTATGGGGGATTTCAACCTGCCATCGGTTGGCCTGTCATCAACGGCAGCTCGGGAGTTCCAGGCTTCCATGACGGCCTTGGACCTGATTCGAGTAAATGATGGCCCTACGCACACAGGGGGAGGCATGCTAGATATGATTTTTATCTCTGGACAGTGGTTAAATGATCTGGTATTAGATGATTTAGTAACAGAACCAATGTCATGGTCGGATCATTTTCTCCTTCGCCTAGACTTCCGAACCGCTATTCACCACCGCAGGGAGACGGAACCTATACGGTGGTTCCGCCCCAGGCGCCTGATGGACCCTGAGAGGTTCCAGACGGAGCTTGGGCCATTTCCTGAGGATCTGGCCCACGGCACGACTGAGGAACTGGTCGTGGCCTGGGAGCAGGCCGCGGCCGGGGCCCTGGACCGTGTCGCCTTTGCGGCCTCTGACCCGCGAGATCTCGTCCGCCCCTTGGTTCTCCGAGGGGCTGAGGGAGATGAAACGCCGGAGAAGACGCCTAGAGAGCACCTGGAGGTCCAGTCGCCCGGTTGATCGGACACTAGTTAGGACCTATACTAGGACCTACCTAGTGGCAATGAGGGAAGCGAGGCGCCCACGCCCACCCTCATTGCGCCGGCAGATAACCGCCCGCCGCCCAGCTGGGTGACCCGCCTCCTACATCAGGAGGTGCGGGATGACCCTTTGCAGGACGAGCTGAGGAGTTTAGTGGTTATCTATACGATAAAATCGTTCAGCTGAGGGACGGTCTAGACCGAATTTGGGATGATCCAAGCGAGGGAGAGGAGGCACGTCTTGTTGAGCACATTTGGGATGAGTTTGACCCTGTGGCTCCCGAGGACGTGGACAGGTTGTTGGGGAGGCTTCACGGCACGACATGTTTACTGGACCCGTGCCCTTCCTGGCTGGTACTGGCCACTCAGGCGGTGACACGAGGCTGGCTCCAGAGGATTATCAACGCTTCTTTGTTGGATGGGGTTTTCCCTGCCGCCTTGAAAGAGGCGGTGGTGAGACCCCTCCTTAAGAAGCCCTCTTTGGACCCAGCTATTTTGGCTAATTATCGCCCAGTTCCAACCTTCGCTTTGTTGCGAAGGTTGTAGAGAGTGCCGTGGCGACAGCTGCCCCAACACCTGGATGAAGATGTCTATCTAGACCTGCTCCAGTCCGGCTTCCGACCCGGATACAGCACGGAGACAGCTTTGGTCGCATTGGTGGATGATCTCTGAGGCCAGGGACAAGGGATATTCCTCTGCCCTGGTCCTATTAGACCTCTCAGCGCTCGATACCATCGATCATGGTATCCTGCTGCGCCGGTTGGAGGGATTGGGAGGGAGGCACCGATATCGGTGGTTCTCCTCCTATCTCTCCGACCGTCGCAGACGGTGTTGACAGGGGGCAGAGGTCGACCGCGAGGGGCCTCACTTGTGGGGTCCTCAGGGGTCGATTCTCTCGCCCTGCTGTTCAACATCTACATGAAGCCGCTGGGTGAGATCATCAGTGGTTTCGGGTGAGATACCAGCAGTACGCTGATGACACTCAGCTGTACTTTTCCACCCCGACCACCCCAATGAAGCTGTTGAAGTGCTGTCCCGGTGTTTGGAGGCTGTACGGGTCTGGATGGGGAGAAACAGGCTCAAGCTTAATCCTCCAAGACGGAGTGGCTGTGGATGCCGGCACCCGATTCAGTCAGCTGCAGCCGCTGGCTGTTGGTGGCGAGTTACTGGCCCCAAAGGATAGGGTGCGCAACTTGGGTGTCCTTCTGGATGATCGGCTGTCGCTTGACGATCATTTGACGGCCGCTCCAGGAGGGCCTTCCACCAGGTTCGCCTGGTCCGCAGTTGCGCCTTCCTTGATCGGGATGCCTTATGCACGGTCACTGCGCGCCGCTACCTCTCGCTTGGATTACTGTAATGCTCTCTACATGGGCTCCCCTGAAGTGCGCCGGAGGCTTCAGTTAGTCCAGAATGCAGCTGCGCTGGTGATAGAGGAGCTACACGTAGCTCCCATGTAACACCGCCTCCTGCGCAGACTGCACTGGCTGCCTGTGGCCTTCCGGGTGCACTTTAAGGTGTTGGTTACGACCTTTAAAGCGCCCATGGCTTAGGACCTGGGTACTTACGGGACCGCCTGCTGTTACCATACGCCTCCCACCGACCAGACGCCCCACAGAGAGGGACTTCTCAGGGTGCCGTCCGCCAAACACGTCGGCTGGCGGCCCCAGGAAGGGCCTTCTGTGGGGCTCCCACACTCTGGAACGAGCTTCCCCGGCTTACGCCAAATTCCTGACCTTCGGACATTTCGCGAACTCAAGACTCACCTTTTTATCCGCTGGGCTGGCTTAAATTGGGATTTTAAATTTTAAATTTATTAATTTTAAATGGGGTTTTAGTAGAGTAAATTTTAATCATTGGGCTAATTTAAATAAGTTTTTTAAATGGGATTTTAGATTTGTATATTGTATTGCTGGTTTTTATTATGCCTGTACACCGCCCTGAGTCCTTCGGGAGAAGGGCGGTATAAAAATTAAATAAAATAAAATAAATAAAATAAATAATAATATCTTTGCTGGGAAGAATAGCGGCTATAAAAATGAATGTTTTGCCCAGGTTTTTGTTTTTGTTTCAAATGATACCGGTGTTTAAGAATGATATTAAATTACAGGAATGGCAAAAGGGGATTAGTAAATTTGTATGGATGGGCAAAAAACCAAGAATAAAATTAAAAGTAATGCAGGATATAAGGGAAAGGGGGGGTCTTAAAATGCCTAATTTAAAATTGTATTATGAAGCAGTTGTTTTATCATTAATTACTGATTGGATTAATTTAACTGAGGAAAGAGTTCTGAATATAGAAGGTTATGGTTTGTTATATGGGTGGCATGCCTATTTATTATATGATAAGAAAGTTGATAAAATATTTAAAAATAATATAATTAGAAATGCATTATTGAGGGTTTGGAGGAAATATCAATACAAATTAGATGGAAAGATTCCAATATGGGCAAACCGAGACACATGATAGAAAATATAAATATATATCAAAAGATGGAGGTAGTTACTTATAAAGAACTTCTTTGTATGGAAAAGGGGAGTTACAATTAAAATCTAGAGAAAAGATGGGGGAACAAGGGTTAAATTATACATGGTACCAATATGTACAACTACAAGCTAGATGGAAATTAGATCAAAAAATAGGTGTTAAGCAAATTGAGGATAATTTGTTAAAACAAATGAGAGATCAAGGTCAACAGCATATTAAGAGGTTGTATAATGTATTAGTACAAATAGATTCAGAGACTGATTTGGTTAAGGATTGTATGATTAAGTGGGCACAAAATTTTCAGCAACCAATAATGTTGGAAACTTGGGAAAGAATTTGGGTGAGGAATGTTAAATTTACACAAGCGCAAAATATGAGAGAAAATTTTATAAGATGTTTTATAGATGGCATTTAGACCCCAAAAATTGTCATGTATGTATCCTAATGTACAGGCTAAATGCTGGAGATGTGATTGTGAAGATGCTACTTATTATCATATATGGTGGACTTGCAAAAAGTTAAAGCATTTTGGATTAAAGTATGGTGGATCATGCAGAATATTTTGAAAAGAAGATTAAGTTTACCCGCAGTTCTTTTTACTAGGAATAATTATGGATTGTACAGCTATAGAGACTAAATTGATTCTGAACTTAATAACAGCCGCAAGACTTTTGATTGCTCAATATTGGAAGAAGAAGAATTACCTACAATTGAAGAATGGACTCTTAAAGTATCAAATCTGGCAGAAATGGCAAAATCTCTGCTTACTTGAAAGACTATACACAAGAAAAATATATTTTAGAATGGAAAATGTGGATTGATTATATTCAAAATAAGTATCAGATAAAAATATCAAATAGCATATGAGTAAATTTAGGAAATAATTTGTATTAGATATATTTTGAAGGAGAGGGAATTGAGAGTGTGAATAAGCGTGAGAGACTAGAGATTATAATTTAGGAATTATTTTAGATTATGATTGTTAGTTTTGATACCCTGCATTTTGTTCTGGGAAGTCGGGGTGGGGGGTAAAGGGGAAGGGAATTGGGGGGTTGAGGTTAGTGATGGAGTGATGGTTAATGTACAGGGATTATTGAAGATGTATAAATATAATTAATGTAGGGTCGGGTCTGACCAGTTGCCATTTTAGAACGGTGGGGAGGGAAAAAAGAGAGAGTAGGAGGTAGGAAAGAGGAGAAGAGGAAGGAAGAGGGGTAGAAGAGGGAGAAGAGTGTAGGGTCGAGGAGGAGGAGGTAGATAAGAGAAGGAGAGGAAGGTTTGGAAAGTAAAAGAAGGTAGAAGAGGAAGAAGGTTAAAAGGGGTGGTGACTGGGCAGGCCCGACTAATTGTATATAACTGTACATTGGATGAATTATTTGATAAGATTGTAAAAATAAAACTTTTTTATAAAAAAAAAAAAAAAAATCACAAACGAGGAGGTGATAAGTCGCCTGGGAAAGCCAAGGGAAATCATCGAAGCCATTAAAAAGCGAAAGTTAGAATATTTTGGACATGTGATGCGACACCCAGAATGAGGTCCAGGCAGAAGAAGAACATCATGGCTTCAAAATATAAAGGACTGGTTTGGACAAAACTCAACAGCGCTTTTTTGTGCGGCTGTTGATAAAAATAGGATTGCCAACATGATCGCCAACATCCAATGACGGATATGGTGGAAGGAGGAGGAGGAGGAGAACAAGAAGAAGAAGAGGAGGAGGAGGAGGAGGAGGAGGAGGAGGAGGAGGAGGAGGAAGAAGAAGGAGAAGAGGAGGAGGAGGAAGAAGGAGGAGGAGGAAGAAGAAGAAGGAGGAGGTGGTGGAGGAGGAGGAGGAGGAAGAAGGAGGAGGAGGAGAAGGAGAAGAACAAGAACAAGAAGAACAGGAGGAGGAGGAAGGAGAAGAAGAAGAGGAGGAGGAGGAAGGAGGAGGAGGAGAGGAGGAGGAGGAGGAGGAGAAGGAGAGGAGGAGGAGGAGGAGGAGGAGGAAAACATTACTTGGCAATTCCTTAATGAAAGTGTTAGGGTTTGGCATGCTGGATGGATCTGATCCATGAACAATTTAAGCTATCAGATGTTCGATGTTGGGGCTCATGGTCTTGCATTCTCATTAGCCCTTGATATTTTGCTCCATTTGCTGAAATGGGACTAGTGCCTACTGAAAATGTGATGATCGTATTTTGTCTTTAGAGAATTGAATTACGAGCAGCATCTATTTTTCAGGAAACCCCGTGGCTTTATGCTTTGAGTTTAGCTCCTTCTGTTGAAATTAATCTGTCCAATGACACATTATATGAATGGAGAAAGGGGTGGGGGGAAATGTGATAAGCCATTTATTAAAGCCCGGAAGATCTATCTCACCAAAGATTAAAAACAAAAACTACAAAAGGAATGAGAACTAAGATACTGACTTTCTCCATTTCTATAAACTCTGCAGAGTGGGAGGTTCCCCCTCTCCCCCAGTGAGGTTAAAATGCATTTCATCTTCCAGGGCAGCCATTAAAGAGATAAATAAATGTTTATTTCAACTTATTTTTCATCTTTTTTGCATAAAGCAAGATCAGCAAAAATTTGTACAAATAGGAAGGCAGATTAATCTGTCAACCAAAGGAAAACGTGAACTTATTTAAAAAAGAATAATAATAGACATTGAATTGTTTTCAGTGATGGCAAAAGGGCTTATTTAGGATTCCTTCTGTACACAGATTTATTTTCAAATTAAGTGCAACCTTTAAGAGCTGTGGGGCCATCAGTGGCCACTCAGAAATGCCAGTTTGGTTGCACAACACAATTTTTATATATAAGAAGAAGAAAAAAAGAGAAACAATAGGACAGGAACGGTAGGCACGTTTGTGCTCTTATGCACGCCCCTTATGGTCCTCTTAGGAATGGGGTGAGGTCAATAGTAGAAAGTTTTTGGTTAAAGCTTTTGGGATTATGGGAAGAGACCACAGAGTCAGGTAAAGTGTTCCAAGCACTGATAATTCTGTTACAGAAGTCATATTTTCTGCAATCTAGATTAACATTGAGTTTAAATCTATTGGTTGCTCTTGTATTATTGCAATTAAAGCTGAAGTAGTCTTTAACAGGAAGGACATTACAGTAGATGATTCTATGAGTTAAACTTAGGTCTTGTCGAAGGCGACGAAGATCTAAATTTTCTAAGCCTAGGATTTCAAGTCTGGTGGCATAAGGTATTTTGTTGTTTTCAGAGGAGTGAAGAACTCTTCTTGTAAAATATTTCTGGCCACGTTCAATTGTATTGATGTCAGACATGTGGTGAGGGTTCCAGACAGGTGAGCTGTATTCAAGAATTGGCCTAGCAAATGTTTTATATGCTCTGGTTAGTAGTATAGAGTTTTTGGTTAGTAGTATAGAGTTTTTGGCGACTGCCAGGCCACCCTGCTTGCTTCAATTCAATTCAAAAAATAGAAGCTAACATGCTGCGAAAACCAGTGCTAGCCTCACCCATGTTTCTGGGCGGTATTCTTTAAAAAATTATGGGATGCTTGCAACCCACTGTTCCAGCTAGGAAAAAAAAATGCCTAGAAGAGTTAAAAAGAAAAGTGATAAACTCAGGTGGTAAAGACTCATCTTGAGAGAGATACAAGAAGTATCTGCCTTCGAGGAAATAAGTATTTGGTACCTGTTCACACTTCTGTACAGTTAGTCCTCAACTTACAGCTATTCATTTAGTGATCAAAGCTACAACAGCACTGAAAAACATAACTGATGACCATTTTTCACACTTATGACCATTGCAGCCTCCGCATGGCCACGTGATCAAAATTCAGATGTTTGGCAGCTGGCATGTTTTTAATGGGGGAAGAAAGTCAGATTCACTTAACAACTGGGGTGATTCACTTAACAACCGTGGCAAGAAAGGTCGTAAAATGAGACAAAATTCACTTAACAACTGTCTTGCTTGGCAGTGGAAATTTGGGGCTCAATTGTGGTTGTAAGTTACCTATTAGTTGCCATTTTATGGAATGCTTATGACAACCTCTCAGAAACCAAAAGAGTTAAGCACCAGCATTGATTTGCATTAACCTGTTTGCTTATTGCAATGTTTATCGATCGTGGCAACTCTTAAGATGTGTGGACTTCAACTCCCAGAATTCTTGGAGCCCAGGCATCTTAAAGTGGCCATGGTTGGGAAACACTAGCTTATTTCTTTGATCCTAGTTGCAGCGAGATCTTAAATCTTCACTAACTTTGACCAGTTACTCTTATCAATATCTTGTTTGCCTGTTTATAGTATGCTTTGAGTAGTTGGTAAAGCATGAATTTATCTAACTTATTTCTCCTCTCCTCTCCTCCCCTTTCCTTCCTTCCTTCCTTCCTTCCCTTCCTCCCTCTCTTTCTTCCTTCCAACTTTCCTTTCTCCTCCCCTCCCTCCTTCCTTCCAACTTTCCTTTCTCCTCCCCTCCCCTCCCTCCTTCCTTCCAACTTTCTCCTCCTCTCCTCATCTTCTTCCTCCCTCTCTCCTTCCTTCCTTCCATCCATCCATCCATCTTTCCTTTCTCCCCCTCCCCTCTTTTTTCTTTTCTTTTCCAGGTTCCAGAATCTTCTTTGGTCCCGAAAAGCATTTGTGGACAACGTTAAAGTCTACAACCAGAGCTACATCTACATGCCGGCTTTCTCCATGAAAGCAGGGACTGAGCCGTCTCTTCGAGTGTACTACACCCTGACTGACGTCGGAGCCAAGCAAAAGGTGATCTTCGCCAACCCTAACTTCCTACGGGACATCGGCAAGTTTTGGAAAAGCAAAGGGATTCATGCCAAACGGCTTTCCACCGGCCTCTTCTTGGTCAGCACGGCCCTTGATCTTTGCGAAGAAGTGACGATTTATGGTTTCTGGCCTTTTTCAATGGACCTCCATGGGCGGTACATTAGCCATCATTACTATGACAACGTCTTGCCAGATTCCGGCTTCCATGCCATGCCAGAGGAATTCTTACAGCTGTGGTTTCTCCACAAGAGAGGCGTCTTACGAATGCAGCTGGAGCATTGCGAGGACTCTTGAGTTTGGTCTACAAGGAGCTTGGTCTACAAGTTTGGTCTACAAGGAGCGCAAAACTTGTGTGTTTTACAGTTGCCGGTGCTTGCTTCATTCGCCATTGGCATAAAGAAACAAAACCAAGCAACATTGGGGGAGGGAAGGAGGGAGGGGTTTGCGGGAACATTAACAACCTTTTAAAAAAACGTGCATGGACTTCAATTCATAAGCTGAACGCAAATATATATATATATATATATTTGTTTTCTGAGGTTTTCGCGGGTGTTTGTATAGATCTCTCACAAGCTTGGTGATAGCGACTTCATTCGTCATCTTCAGGCTTCAGCCTCGCGGCTTCTGGGAGCAGAAGCACGAAGCTGAAGCCTGAAGATGACGAATGAGACTTCGTCGAAACGTCGCCAAGACACTTTCAATTTTACGCGGGAGAAAACCCGAATAACCAAAGACCTACCTACCTACATACACACACACACACACACACACACACACACACACACACACACAGAATGCAACAGTCCATTGGGGAGCTTCTAAATAAGAACTGAAGAGTGAGTTTACAAAGGGCTTTCAACAATCATGTTGAATACTTCCTGTCGCTCAGATATAAAACTGATTCCCAAAATTACTGGGAGATGTGTTTTATTTGCTTTTTTTAATTTGTCCCTGAGACCAGATTTTTCAAAAGGTGCCTGCGTTGTTCATTTTCATATCATTCAAAAGAATATTGAAAGTCTAGCACAGTGGTAGTCAACCTAGTCCCTAACACCCTCTAGTGGGCGTTCCAGCTTTCATGGCGGGCGGTAGGGGATTTGTCCGATACTGAAGCACTTTCCTTTTCTTAAATTTAATTGACTTTTTTAAAAATGTTCATAGCATTATTTAAAAACATTTTCATTAGGTTTTCATTAAATTCCCCGTGACAATTTAAATTTCTGAAAATATACTATTTGTATCGCCCGCATATATGTTTAGTTCATATTACGTAAGTGAAACTAAATGGCGCTATAGTGCGACAGCAAACGAAAGAGCCTCGTCCCAGAATAGCTCGCGCATCTCCCCCACACCACCCAGCTGTAACGGACAAGCAGAGCTGGTAGCCGGTGCCCCCCCAACCCAATCCACGATGCGCGAGAGGCATGCGCAAACAACAATACACAGTGCATTACTGTGGAACCGGTGGGCGGTTAGAAAATTTTACTACTAACAGAGATACAAAAGTGGGCGTTAGGTATAAAAAGGTTGACTACCCCTGGTCTAGCAGAAAGGGCCAAGTTTCCCTCCCCCTCCTCCTCATCCTTAAGAAAATAGCAATTTTCAATAGTGTATTGAAAAAATATTGAAAGTATAGCAGAAGGGGCCAAGTTTTTTCCTCCCCCTCCCCCTCCTCTTCCAGAAAACAGTAATTTGCTTTCAGTAGTGTGCTCTACAAATTTTGTAGCATAAACTGGGATTTAAAAAAAAAGAAAAAAAGAATTAACCAAGGGAAATGTTTTTAGCCAGGTTTTTCTTACGAAACGTCAGCATCTTCCCCATAGATCTGTGGAGGTGAAATGTATTAGTTTTCAGAAGAATGAAGTCACTCCTGGTCATTTAAAGCCAATCCTCTCTTGAGCTTGCAAAATGAAACTGGAAACCGTTCTAAGCTGGTGGTTTTAATATCAAAATATTCGTGCTGGATGATAAAGAAAGAACCAACATATTCTGTAGGTTCTTTTATTACCTTGAGCCATTTCTTTGATGTCTGAAAGTAACCTGTTGCTCTATAAATTTGGACTACTTCATCATACATTCCAGGACTTGCATTGTCTTTATAAAAAGTAGAAATTTCAACCCAAGGTCACACGCTAAAAGTCCTTGACTTACGACGACAATGGAGCCCAAAAATTCTGTTGCCAAGCGAGGCAGTTCTTAAGTGAGTTGTACCTAATTTTACGACCTTTTTGTCACAGTTGTTAAACGAGTCACTGCAATTGTTAAGTATATCATACAGTTGTAAAACAAATCTGGCTTTTCCCCATTGGCTTCGCTTGCTGGGAAGGCTACGAATTGTAATCACACGGGAGAAAGCAACCATCACACCCAGTTGCCAAGTGCTCAAATTTTGATCATGTGACCATGGGGATACTGCAAATGTTCGTAAGTGGGAAACCGGTCATAAGTCCTTTTTTTCAGTGCTGCTGTACCTTTGAATGGTCGCTTCACGAATGGTTGTAAGTCAAGGACCGCCTGTTGTTGCATTTTTTGTCAATATCTCCACTTAATGGAAACAGAACACGGTGAAACAAACCGACTCCAAATTGCCAAGCGAATGTGACAAGGCTGTATTCTCTCTCCCACTTATTTATTCAACCCATGTGCTGAATATATAATTAAAGGGAAGCTGGACTGGAAAAAGATGATAAACTGGGGAAAGAAACATCAATAATCTGATCTCTGCTGATGGTTTTGCTTTGATAAAACTAGAAAAGCCCTGCAAACAACACAAGGTCTTCCCCTTCCACAGATGCAACTTCACAACCAACACAAAAGGCACATCTTGCCCAGGGGTGGGTTCTACTTAACTTTACTACCAGTTTGCAATGGGGCCGCGCGTGCACTTCTGCGCATGCGCAGAAGCTTCCTGATGACGTCCAGGTCAGTGGGCGGAGCCTCCCACCGATTTTATTACCGGTTCTTGCGAACCGGGGGCAACCCACCACTGATCTTGCCCAATACTGCTGTTGTTGTTTGCCAAATTTTCATCCGTCCTTTGTTATTAATTTTGTTTAATTTCTATCTCGCTTTTATTTTTATTTCTTTAATAAACAACTCAAGGCAGCGAACCTATGCAATGCTCCCCCCTTCCTCCTATTCACAGCAACCCTGTGAGGTGAGTTGGGCTGAGAGAGAGGGACTGGCCCACCTAGCTGTCTTTCATGGCTAAAGCCGGGACTAGAACTCAACCGTCTCCTGTGATTGGCTCAAAGTCACCCAATTGGCTTTCAGGCCAAAGGCAGGACTTGAACTCACCATCTCCCGCTATCCGGCCTGGTGCCTCAACCACTCAGCTTTGTACATTGCCCAAGTCATTGTTGCAAGATGGGTTGCCATATAAATCGCTTAAATAAACGAATAAATATTCTGGCTTCTCCCCTAATAAAGTTGAATACTGGAGGGTGTCTTATCTAGAATAAAATTATAGTTTCTAATCCATTTTTTGGGGCCCCACCTAAATGTCCTAGTAAGGTGTGTCTTAGAAATGGCAATTTCCCCGATCAGAATGCAATCCTCTCTGGTAAGGTGTAGACTTAACTTTAACAATGATTAATGTAGCTTTTGCTTTTCCAAAAGTTATCAAAAGTAATAATCAAAGACAATACTTGTAAGGTAATTTAAAGTGCTCCAGGGTTTTGCCAGCTTTACTGAAACTGACAGATTTGCAACATCTCCAGGAGAGCTTCTCCCCTCCGACAGCCAAGCAATTAATCTCAGATGCATTTTTAGTAAATTAAAAATTGATGTAACCCAACCCATTAATTGAAAGTAGCTGTTTCAGTATTTATTGGTACTTAACGTTTTACTTTACTGAATTACAATTCATATTTTACAGTGGAGAAATTGATGGGAATGTTTGAGAACGTTTGAACAGTTGGCAACTTATCAGTATTTGGGCCTTGTTCAGTGCCAGAATCACCCAAGAAGAGCCTTGTTAGAAGAAACACAGATTACAAGGTTAGGTTAACAAAAATTACTTAAGGAATGATTGCTACTGCTACATTGCTAATGTAGTAACTGTGAGAGGGATCTTGGAGCCCTAGTGGACAACCAATTAAATATGAGCCAGCCGTGTGCAGCAACTGCCAAAAAAGCCAACACAGTTCTGGGCTGCATAAACAGGGATAGAATCAAGATCACGTGAAGTGTTAGTGCCACTTTATAATGCCTTGGTAAGGCCACACTTGGAATATTGCATCCAGTTTTGGTCGCCACGATGTAAAAAAGATGTTGAGACTCTAGAAAGAGTGCAGAGAAGAGCAACAAAGATGATTAAAGGACTGGAGGCTAAAACATATGAAGAACGATTGCAGGAACTGGGTATGTCTAGTTTAATGAAAAGAAGGATTGGGGAGACATGATAGCAGTGTTCCAATATCTCAGGAGCTTCCACAAAGAAGTGGGAGTCAAACTATTCTCCAAAGCATCTGAAAGTAGGACAAGAAACAACGAGTGAAAACTAATCAAGGAGAGAAGCAACTTAGAACTAAGGAGAAATTTCCTGACAGAACAATTAATCAGTGGAACGATTTGCCTCCAGAAGTTGTGAATGCTCCAACACTGGAAGTTTTTAAGATGTTGGATAACCATTTATCTGAAGTGGAGTAGGGTTTCCTGCCTAAGCAGGGGGTTGGACTAGAAGACCTCCAAGGTCCATTCCAACTCTTTATTCTATTCTATTCTATTCTATTCTATTCTATTCTATTCTATTCTATTCTATTCTATTCTATTCTATTCTATTCTATTCTTATCAATGTTCCATAGATGGTTGGCTTAACTCAATTTTGAGTTTGCCCCCAAACTCATTTAATACATATAGAATAGAATAGAATAGAATAGAATAGAATAGAATAGAATAGAATAGAATAGAATAGAATAGAATAGAATAGAATTTATTGGCCTAGTGTGATTGGACACATGGAATTTGTCTTGGTGCATATACTCTCAGTGTACATAAAAGAAAAAATACCTTCAAATACAACATTTACAACACAAATGATGGTCATAGGGTACAATTTAACCCTTAATGGTAGCAACAAAAAGTTACAGTCATAAGTGGAAAGAGATTGGTGATGGAAACGATGAGAAGATTAATAGTAGTGTAGATTTAGTAAATAGTTTGACAGTGTTGAGGGAATTATTTGTTTAGCAGAGTGATGGCCTTCGGGAAAAAACTGTTCTTGTGTCTAGTTGTTCTGGTGTGCAGTGCTCTATAGCGTCGTTTTGAGGGTAGGAGTTGAAACAGTTTATGTCCAGGATGTGAGGGATCTGTAAATATTTTCACGGCCCTCTTCTTGATTCGTGCAGTATACAGGTCCTCAATGGAAGGCAGGTTGGTAGCAATTTTTTTTCCTGCAGTTCTAATTCTGAACGTCTGAAGTCTGTCTTTTTCTTGTTGGGTTGCAGAACCAAACCAGACAGTTATAGAGGTGCAAATGACAGACTCAATAATTCTTCTGTAGAACTGGATCAGTAGCTCCTTGGCCAGTTTGAGCTTTCTGAGTTGGCACAGAAAGAACAGTCTTTGTTGTCCTTTTTTGATGATGTTTTTGATGTTAACTGTTCATTTTGGATCTTGTGATATGATAGAACCTAGAAACTTGAAGGTTTCTACTGTTGATACTGTGTTGTCAAGTATTGTGAGAGGTGGAAGTTTGGAAGGGTTTCTCCTAAAGTCTACCACCATTTATATATATATATAAATTATTATACTATTATTATATTATAAATTATTATTATTATTATAAATTATTATACTATATATATATTATATATATAATATATATTGTGTGTAGTTGTGTGTGTGTGTACACACACACACACACACACACACACACACACACATAAACACAGTATATTTATCTGTGTATCTGTATGCATACACATGTAACAACGTACATTGAAAGTTTTAACAGTGGTGATAAGAACTGAAACTATAGCAACAGGAAACAAAAGAAAGGCTGAAAGTGCAGTAAGAAAAATGTAGAAATAAGAAAAAGAAAGTAATAAAATATATAAAGAAGGGAATTGCAATTTTCTTCCCTGCAGTTCTAAATACAATTATAGTTTAACCTCCCTCTCTAATGTTATATCAGGACATGTTACATCTTCTTGTAATCTATCCTATCTAATCATCAAAACTGTAAGTCACAAGGCAGCACTGATGATGTGTTGGGTAATGAAACTTCTGCAGGGAAACAACCAAGCTCAGAGAGCACCAAGGACCCTGAGCTACAAATATTCCCCTTTATTGGTAGCAGGTGATGCGTTTCATTTTGCGCAAAAAGTCCATAAAGGGGTTTCCCCTCACCAATACATGTAGATCTTGTCCTTTCTCTAATGAAAGTCCCTTTGCCCACCTCAGCAACTTCTGCCGCTTTCACCACCCATTCCCGCAACCTTAAAGAAAATAATTTTGCAGGAAGTTATAGTTCAGTTTTACTCTAAGAATAGCAAAATAACCGTGGGGGAGGAGGGGGGGAGGGGAAATGACACTTTGCAAGTTTTTCCTCCTTGTTTTAGTCTCCATTTTCAGGAAGCTGCAAAGATGGATATATGGGCCACTTCATGACATAAGCATAATCTTTGCTTTTAGCAAGCATTTAGGGATGCATTTAGTAAGCATTTAAGTAAGCATATAGGGATGCAGTGGCTCAGGGGCTAGAACGTTGAGCTTGTCAATTGAAAGGTCAGCAGCTCGGCGGTTCGAATCCCTAGTGCTGCCGTGTAATGGGGTGAGCTCCTGTTACTTGTCCCAGCTTCTACCAACCTAGCAGTTTCGAAAGCACGTAAAAATGCAAGTAGAAAAAATAGGGACCACCTTTGGTGGGAAGGTAACAGTGTTCCGTGCGCCTTTGGTGTTTAGTCATGCCGGCCACGTGACCACAGAGACGTCTTCGGACAGCACTGGCTCTTCGGCTTTGAAACAGAGATGAGCACCGTCCCCTAGAGTCGGCAACGACTAGCACATATGTGCGAGGGGAACCTTTACCTTTAAGCATTTAGTCCGTTTCACTTGACAACATTGGATTGGCTGTGTAATGTTTCTTGTAGCTAGGTGTGATGTGCAAAATTAGTGAGGATCAAGTCCAATCACCAGTTAGCCCAGGGGTCTGCAACCTTAAACATTCAAAGAGCCATTTGGACCCGTTTCCCACTGAAAAGAAAATACCGGGAGTCACAAAACCCTGTGCCTGACGATTTCTTGAGCGGCCACAAAACTAAGTATGTGTAGTTGAATTAAATGTTCTGTTTTCTTCTGAAACTTTTCTTTTCTTGGATTTACCCATGGTTGGCCTACCAGGGGTTGAAAAGCTCAATAAATCGCATGCCGGCAGGTGTCTCACATTGGTGGTTGTGAAACATATTTTGAGTGACAGGGAGCTGCAGCAGAAGGGTGAAAGAGCCACATGCGGCTCTAGAGCCGTAGGTTGCTGATTCCTCTTACCCCGATAGGAATCTTGAGAACAAGATCACGTTACTAAAATGTAGGCAATTTAGAATTAGCAATGTCCCATTTCGGGTTATGAATAGAGGCATGAAAAGGTAAACTGAAGATTAGATTGGATTACGACAGGAATGTCAGTCTTATCTCCAAAATACACTCTGGAGATAGACGGTTGCCCATTATTCAACCTGTTGTTTGCACAATTCAAATTCTGAAGTCGGGGTCACCCAACAGGAACAGCAGCCAATCACCTGATTCATTTCTTCAAATTCATTTCTGAGCCTTCTTTAATCTGTTTTGTTTTATTTTTTTTCAGTCAACCTCGGTCGAAAAAATGCCTAGAAAAATTTTAAAAAGCGCTCTTTTGGAGATCTTTAAAAGATTAGAGGGATTATTTTTAAATGGAAGGAACAAAGCTGTGCTCTTTACAATCATTTTGTAGCAGGGAGTAGTTTGAGAATTAGCCAGGATTTCTAAATAAAAAGCTTTTAGTTTTGACTGACAGGCTTCATTCATCTTCTACGGAAACTGTGGTTTTCATCCAATTCACATAAATAAATTATCAGCCCAATGCAGAAGTAATCTAGGGAAGACGCAGGATAAGTCACTAAAACTTTAAGCCCTGGAAACTTACTCTAAAGAGTTAAGTAATAATATAATGCCTATAAATAAAAATATACATTGTTAATGTCTTTCTTGGGGGGAGGAACCCAGTGTTTTTGTTTATTAAAACCCAAATTCATTGATAAATTGAATATAAGACACAAAAGGCTGAAAGTCAATAACAGAGTTGGAAGGGACCTCGGAGGTCTTCTAGTCCAACCCCCTGCTTAGGCAGGAAACCCTACACCACTTCAGACAAATTTTTGCTTTGTTTTTCCTTGCTGAAAATATATCCGTTAGGGAAAGGAAATGCACAGATGCTTGCTTTGTGAGAGTCAGACCATAAGAGCAGAAGACAAACCAGAAAAGAAAGATTCACAAAATCTTTTCATTAGTTACAGGTTACTGTAGGTTCATTGTCAAGAGTAAGAGATTCCTGGGGAATGAGCGCAGGCTGTCCTCGACGTACAACTACAATTGGGACTGGAAAATTCATTGTTTAAATAGTGTGTTCGTTAAGCAAGACATTCTGTGACCACAATTTTTCCCCCCTGTTTTTATTTGTTTTATTTATATAACATTCAATTTTCATCAAACGGTGCGTAGTCTGGGTAGAGTTATGTTTAAATAGTCATAATACACATCTTTGTTGTGGTATTCATCGCCATAATAATAACAATATAATAACATAATAATAACACTAATACTTAACATCATCTTATTTAACAACCCTCCTCATCAGAGGTTTTTCTTTTCTTTTAAAAGCATTTTTTTTGCCTTTAAAAGAAAAAAAAGCCTCTGACGATCAGGCAACTCAGCTGGGATCGTCAGAGGAGCCTTTTAAAAGGATTTAAAGCCAAAGAGGTTGTAGAAAAAAATGCTTTTAAAGGGTTCTGACGATCCCAGCTGAGTCGCACGATCATCAGAGAGTTTTTGGGGGTTTTTTACTTTTAAAAGCATTTTTTCGGTCGAAGAAAAAATGCTTTTAAAAGTAAAAAGAGAAACCTCTGATGATCGCGCGGCTCAGCTGGGCATGTGGGGGATGGCGGGGATTTTTGCTACCTGGTTCTCTGAACCAGCCACCGTCATCACTACCAGATCGGGCGATCCGGTCTGAACCGGGAGCATTTCACCCCTACAACTGCCCCATTTTACAGATGCAAAATTAAAGGTCCAGGCATAGCTTTGCATCTTGTCTCTAAAAGATAAGTTGATCCAGCCTTCCTTCCCATCCAGACTAACTTGCAACGTATCATATCATACCAATTAATAATGGGAATTGAGCATACAGCCTTATCATACATGATTGAAATTCAGATTTCCAAATACAAATCGGCCGTCTCCTTTTAAAAAGAAGGCTATTATGTTTCTGCCTGTACTTGTGGCCAAAAAAAAAAAAAATGTTCAGAAACAGTAATTAGAAATTAGAATATTTCTCGTATGTTTACATATCTGAGGTATCAAGTATTAATAAACCCCTGTGCATAAATCTGTAATTATCTTTACTGTGCATTGTTCTACATGTGTATTTGTAAATTCCTTTGACTTCAGTCATTCTTCCTTCTAAATTAGTGTCATGTGATCACCATTTCCTATCGTCCTTCATTTCCGCCAATAAAAAGAATTTTGAAAAAAAAAGCAATATTTTGAAATATTAGATTGCTGAAACAAGAATTTAAACATATGTTGCTTGATTAATTTTTCTTGGTTTTGTCGCTGAGAGTTAGAATTCCAATTAAATTCTTATTTTAAAAAAGAGTCTACTGGTAGTGATATACAGTAGTGGCCAAAATTGTGGAAACCTTTTGGGAAAAGTGTATCTTTGAGGTTTGATGGCTAATAACATCACTTTTTTGGGGAGTTTCAAGATAATCATATTCTACTGCTGGATTGGCCTGGGAATAGCCAGACCTTCTTAACCCAACTGAAAATCTATGGAACCAACTAAAGAAACTTGTTAGTCAGAAGTGACCCAGCAATAAAACCCAGTTAATGGAAGCCATCATTCAATCTTGGTTTCACATTATAACAGCTGAGAAACTAAAAGACTTGGTTCACTCCATGGGAAGTCGTTGTAAGACCATAATTCATGCTAAAGTTTACCAAACCTAAGTATTAACTGATGTGATAATTTTTGTATATCTCGTTTTTTCTACGTATTTCACTTTTCTTCTTTATATTGTAACTGCTATTCTCATAGCAAATCCTTCCTAAAAGTTATTGCATTACATTCTTGATTAAATTATCTTCCCATTGGTATATAATTTTATGGTACTACTCCCCCCGCCCCCAAAATGGTGCTTTTAGCTAGTTTTAGAAAATACACTTTTCCCAAAAGGTTTCCACAATTTTGGCCACTCCTGTAAATAACTGTAAAAAAAAACCCCACACACAAGTGTTAAATCACAACAGTAGCCCAATTTAATAATATGTCATAGATGCACATTTACAACATTAATGGGGAAGTCCATCCTGTTTATATCTTTTGGTGGCTCTTTTTTCTGTGCCTAATAATAGAATAGAATTTTATTGGCCAAGTGTGATTGGACACACAAGGAATTTGTCTTGGTGCATATGCTCTCAGTGTACATAAAAGAAAAGATACGTTCATCAAGGTACAACCTTTACAACACAATTGATGATCAATATATCAATATAAATCATAAGGATTGCCAGCAACAAGTTATAGTCATACAGTCATAAGTGGAAAGAGATTGGTGATGGGAACTATGAAACGATTAATAGTAGTGCAGATTCAGTAAATAGTCTGACAGTGTTGAGGGAATTATTTGTTTAGCAGAGTGATGGCCTTCGGGAAAAAACTGTTCTTGTGTCTAGTTGTTCTGGTGTGCAGTGCTCTATAGCGTCGTTTTGAGGGTAGGAGTTGAAACAGTTTATGTTCAGGATGCGAGGGATCTGCAAATATTTTCACAGCCCTCTTCTTGATTCGCGCAGTATGCAGGTCCTCAATGGAAGGCAAGTTGGTAGCAATTATTTTTTCTGCAGTTCTAATTATCCTCTGAAGTCTGTGTTTTTCTTGTTGGGTTGCAGAACCGAACCAGACAATTAGAGAGGTGCAAATGACAGACTCAATAATTCCTCTGTAGAATTGGATCAGCAGCTCCTTGGGCAGTTTGAGCTTACTGAGTTGGCGCAGAAAGAACATTCTTTGTTGTCCTTTTTTAATGATGTTTTTGATGTTAGCTGTCCATTTGAGATCTTGATATGATAGAACCCAGAAATTTGAAGGTTTCTACTGTTGATACTGTGTTGTCAAGTATTGTGAGAGGTGGAAGTATGGAAGGGTTTTTCCTAAAGTCTACCACCATTTCTACGGTTTTGAGTGTGTTCAGTTCCAGATTGTTTTGGTTGCACCACAAGGCTAGTCGTTCAACCTCTCGTCTATATGCGGATTCGTCATTGTCTCGAATGAGACCAATCACTGTTGTGTCATCTGCGAACTTCAGTAGCTTAACAAATGGATCATTGGAGATGCAGTCATTGGTATACAGAGAGAAGAGAAGTGGGGAGAGCACACAGCCTTGGGGGGCCCCTGTGCTAATTGTACAGGTATTTGATGTGATCTTGTAATGTATGTATGGCCAACCTCCAATGATGGATAGGGCACAAGGAGAAGAATGTGTGCTGTCAGAAACTTTGAGTTTTCCTCACATGGGCTCTTATTTCAGAATTAAAGACAGATGCTCACGTTGTAGGAATATTTGTGTCTCTAAAGGGGTTTGGGGCCAGCCTTTCATCCATTTCCTGTATACATGGTGCAAATATCTAAAAAGGCAACTCATTTCCTAGTTCTGCGTACTAGTACAGAGATCCAATAGGTCATTTACTAGCAGTAGTAATGACTCAACTAAGAATCCCCCTTCCACCAGGAAATCTTTTTTTTTTTGAAAAGTTTTTTATTTTTAAAACATACAGACATAAAAGCATCTTCCATTCAAATAAACCAGGAAATCTTAAAAGCCAGTCCTAACTCATTTTTAGAACAGGATGCAGCTGGAAACAAGGGGTGGGGGGACAGAAGAGGAAATGTCAGGAATTCATAAATATTTTTCAAATACTTGACCGAGCTATTGTAATATGGCTCAGGAAGGCATTGGAGTAGGAGCTGGAAGATCCAAGTTCAAATCCACACTAAGTCACGTGAATTTAGCAGATTTCGCTTCTCTTCTCTTCCCTCTTCTCTTCTCTTCTCTCCCTTTTTCTCCTCACCTCACCTCTTTCTCTTGGCAAATAGTTACAGGTGGCTTCAATATTATGAATGCTGAATTGAGCTAAAGTACTTTTGATCACTGAATAAAAATCCAGCCCTTCCGATTGAATTGGAACTACTGTATATGCCTCAATTCTGCTCTCCAGATCTCCATAACAGATCTGGAAATCTGGTAGTGGATTGGCCAAGCTTGGCATGAAAGTCTGTGTTGTGGCTGGCCAGCAGCCAGCAAACTGGTAGCAGATTTTGACAGTGAGGAGGTTGGGGAGGAACGTGGGCCAGTCCTGGAGTCTGGGGTAGGCTCAGATGAGGGCTCTACTTTGGAGGCAGAGAGGGGGCCAGGGCCATCTGGTAGTTATGTGCTGCCTCTGGAGCCTCCAAAGTAGTGAAATCCAATTTTTTTTACTACTGGTTCTGTGGGCGTGGCTTGGTGGGCATGGTGTGGCTTGGTGGGCATGGCTTGGTGGCGTGGCAGGGGAAGGATATTGCAAAATCTCCATTCCCACCCCATACTGGGGCCAGCCAGACGTGGTATTTGCCAGTTCTCCAAACTACTCAAAACTTCTGCTACCGGTTCTCTGAACTACTCAAAATTTCCACTACCAGTTCTCCAGAACCTGCAGGATTTCACCCCTGGTCAGACCTCAACGAGGCAGAGGAACAGTGTGAGCCTGTTCCCAGTGTGTGCATGCACAGAGCTGCCAGAAGGCAAGAACAATTAAGGAAAAAAGGGCGACTCGGGAGTAAGGCTTGGAGATGATTGGCCCCTCCCATAAGACACAAAAGAGGAGGAAACGGATGTGAGCCTTTGCAGGAAGCAATTAGTTCATATAGTCAATTCAAGCTCTGAGAAGTCCATTTGACTCTGTGCTCCGTGGGGCCTTGTGAAAGTAATTGACAATTAGGTCTCTGGCAATGTTTCAGGGGAAATAAAGGTGGGTGTCAGAATCTTCACAGACTGTGAATCATTACGGGCTGTGAATGACCATAATTCACAGCCATCTCAATAAAAGAGGTTTTTTGGGACTAAGATTGTGATTCATGCTTTCTCAGGAAGCCTAGGTCAGAACAGTCTGGTAAAGAAATGGTGGGGCTTTCTATGTTCCGTAAGTCAATATTTTCTGCCTTGCTGGTCTTTCTCTTCAAAGAACCCAGTTCAGGTCCTAGGCCAGCGATGGGTAACCTTTTTGTCATTGTGCGCCAAAAGCAGCGGGAGCGTGGGGTGTTGCGTGACACATGCCCACATCCATAATTCTATGTGTCCCACCCCCGTATGCACATGTGCACATGACACACACACCCCGCGCCCCCTGCTTTTGGCATATGATGGTCCAGTGGACCCGGTAAGGCCCATTTTTCACTCTCCCCAGTTGGGAAACGGGCCATTTCCATCCTCCGGAGGGCCTCCAGGGGGGTGGGAAAGTGTTTTTGCCCTCCCC
Source organism: Ahaetulla prasina (assembly GCF_028640845.1). NCBI lineage: Eukaryota > Metazoa > Chordata > Lepidosauria > Squamata > Colubridae > Ahaetulla > Ahaetulla prasina. The sequence goes on from NC_080545.1 coordinate 92,228,696, forward strand.
AGGCTCCTAGAAAGGCTCTGGAGCCTGGGGACAGCGAAAAAAGGGCCTCCCCCCACCCCGAGGCCTTTCGGAGGCCAGAAACATCCTGTTTCCTGAATTCCGGTGGGCCCAGAAGGCCCAAAAATCAGCTGGCCAGCGCGCACATGTGCACTGGAGCTGAGCTCATGTGCCCACCAATATGGCTCGGCATGCCTGTCGCCTGTCGCTATCACGGTTCTAGGCTGAAAGGATAACTGGACACCTATGAACAGCCCAAGCCTTCCCTTATCATTCAAGGAATATGACTTGTTTCAGTTCTAGTTTTTATGACTTTCTGCAAAGGTTTTTCAGAGAAGGGTTTATTTTATACCTGGAATGAGATTTTCATCTCTTCCATCAGCATGTGAGGAGCCCACCTTGCATAAATCTTTCCTCATTTCAGAACGTCAGTCATGTGACCCACATTCCTGTAAAATACCAAGCAGTTTCCCCTTAAGAAATAAATTGCTCTGAATCAATTTGTCTACCTTTCTCATGTAAAACGTGTTGGTTGTCATTACCTCCACCTCATTCTTGATCACGAAACAGTTTCTTCCCAGTCCCGATTTTCACATTTTGTGGCCCAGTGATGCAGAGTACTCATCATGATAGATAATCTGCATTTGACATTAAATTTCAATTGGGGGTTCCCATTTGATCATGGCACGAAATGACTGCAGGCTTCCATTTCACAAAGTATTACAACCTTTTCTGCCAACTGAAGTGAAACAATAGATGCTAAGGAAGACGTGGGCTTTTAGCTCATCAATATTGCCATCTGTTGGTAATTGACGACTCATCCGACTTTTTTCGCACTGCTGTTTCAATCTCAATCAGATCATTTTAGAACATAGAAACATCAGAGTTGGAAGGGAGATCTAGTCCAACTCTCCACTCAAGCAAGAGACCCTATACCAGGGGTCTCCAACCTTGGCAACTTTACGACTTGGGGACTTCAACTCCCAGAATTCCTCAGCCAGCATGTGCACCTCACTGAGGACTAGGAGCATAGGCTTTCTAACCAGAGGGAAGACCTGTAGGAGTGCAAGGCCAGGTACTGGTGCCTGGAGGCTCAGCGGGCTGAGATGGTCAGCCAGTTCCAGGCCATGAGGCAGTGCCACAAGGAACAATGCCCTCTGGCTCCTTGCCACCAGCGGCTCTTCCCTCCAACCTTTGCCCAAAGCCCTGCACCAGGAGATTGAAGCAGACCCCAAGTCGAAATTTCTGCCCCCCTCCGACCCACACAAAAAGACCCTGAAGGGGGAGACTCTCTGCAGCAACACAAGGGTTCATTGCACATATCCAGCCCAGGAGCCGTAGTTTGAGGACCCCTGATTTAGTGCAATATAAAAAATGCAAATATTTTTTCTGCGGACCACCAAAATTTTCTTATGGACCACCAGTTGGTGACCACTGGACTAGAAGACCTCCATAGTCCCTTCCAACTCTGTTATTCTGTTAACTGCCAACAGGATCGAAAACTAGAAAGTAGTTCACTTCAGTGTCACACCAAAAGGTCGCTAATGAAATTTTAATGACCTCAAATAGTAAGAAAAGAACATTTAAGTAGGAAAGTCAAACATATCTTAGATTTTGTTTAGAGTTATTATTTTTTTCTCCATCCAAGAGATAATGTATCTGTAATCTCTAGGGAAAAAGCAATCAGAATCGTCAGCAAGTTGCATTGGAGTAATGCAGTATTTTTGTCAATTAATATTTATTTTTGGAGGCAATGCTCACCATAAATCTCCTTCAGCTGACCATTTCGGTGCTCAGTTGATTAATGTAAAAAAAAAAAAAAGTCGGGAGGATTTAAGAAAAAGAAACGAACAAGCTATTTACAATTTCCTCCAAATCCTTTGGTAGTTTGACGAATGGCTAGAATGATTGAAGAACTTACCCACAAATGTTTAATGTCAGGAGCTCCAGAAACCAAGAAGCTGTCCAGAAAAAAGAAAGAATATAGTGTAACTTTATTTTAAAGGATCGCTTCTGGAAAGGCTGTCTGTTAAATACAAAAGTCTCCCAAATATCTGTGAAATTAAAAAGTATATCATCGCAGTAATATATGTCACTTTGTATATTAGCAAAAATGGATGAAAATGATGTCATTTAGAATTAGAATTAGAATAGAATAGAATTTATTGGCCAAGTGCGATTGGACACACAAGGAATTTGTTTTGGTGCATATGCTCTCAGTGTACATAAAAGAAAAAGAAAAAGAAAGAAAAAAAGGAAAAAAAATACCTTCATCAAAGGTACAACATTTACAACATAAATGATGGTCATAGGTTGCAATTTAACCCTTAGTGATAGCAACAAAAAGTTACAGTCATTCAGTCATATGTGGAAAGAGATTGGTGATGAAAACGATGAGAAGATTAATGGTAGTGTAGATTTAGTAAATAGTTTGATATTGTTGAGGGAATTATTTGTTTAGCAGAGTGATGGCCTTCGGGGAAAAACTGTTCTTGTGTCTAGTTATTCTTTACATCGTCCATTACATAATTATCATCCATTAGAAGTGTGGCACCATGGATGGTTTAAAATTAAGATAAAATTGATATAAAATAGAATAGAATAGAATAGAATAGAATAGAATAGAATAGAATAGAATAGAATAGAATAGAATAGAATTTTTTATTGGCCAAGTGTGATTGAACACTCAAGGAATTTGTCTTGGTGCATTCGCTCTCAGTGTACATAAAAGAAAAGATACATTCGTCAAGAATCATAAGGTACAACACTTAATGTTAGTCATAGGGAACAAATAAGCAATCAGGAAACAATTAATATCAATATAAATTGTAAGGATACAAGCAACAAAGTTACAGTCATACAGTCATAAGTGGAAGGAGATGGGTGATGGGAACGATGAGAAGATTAATAGTAATAGTAATGCAACCTTAGAGAAGAGAAGAGAAGAGAAGAGAGGAGAGGAGAAGAGAAGAGAAGAGAAGAGAAGAGAAGAGAAGAGAAGAGAAGAGAAGAGAAGAGAAGAGAATTCTTTATTGGCCAAGTGTGATTGGACACACAAGGAATTTTACATTTTACCGCTGTAGTAAAAGTAAATAGAACCCACCCTGCTTGCAGGAGTAGCTTATGGATGACTGTCATTAGTCTTCTTCTGCTTAGTTTGAAGCAGAGACTAACCGTTTAGCCGCGTATTGTTGCTCATAATAGTTTTTAGTTTTAGTTTTAGTTTTATTTAGATTTTTATTTTATATATAGTCCTTCTGGGAAGCTTCCCCCAAGCAACAAAACGCAAAACACAGCTAAAAGGTAAAGCAAAACTTGTCAGGAAGCGTATCTTGAATTTCGAGTTCAAACATGCGGGTGAAAATGTGATGTTGACCGTTACCTCACAATCCTGGTATGGACCATTGTGCTATTTTCTTTTTTCATTTAATTTTTGGCCTTCAGTCAACGCAGACCCTTGGCTCTGTTCTACCAAGAGTTGCTTCCAGGAAACTGGTTTGGCAAGTCACACGATTAACTAGGAATGAACAGCAAACCCCTTTTGCGGAGGGGCACCTAAAAAAAAAAGATTTTGTGAAAGGAGTCAAGGCAAAGCTTAAAGCTTGCAGTCGTCCCATTAAACTGGTTGGACCAGGGCAGGGGTGAAATCCAGCAGGTTCTGACCGGTTCTGGAGAACCGGTAGCAGAAATTTGAGTAGGTGGAAAATACCACCTCTGGCTGGCCCCAGAGTGGGGTGGGAATGGGGATTTTGCAGTATCCTTCCCCTAGGAGTGGGGAGGGAATGGAGATTTTGCAGTATCCTTCCTCTGCCACGCCCACCAATCCACACCATGCCCACACCATGCCCATCAAGCCACGCCCACAGAACTGGTAGTAAAAAAAAATTGGATATCACCACTGGACCAGGGCCCATATTTTTTTTTAATGGCTAATGTGTTGTTTTGTGTTTAGTCTTGCTGTCATCTCTTAATCTAGCTGTCTGTCACATTTGTAGTATCAGAACTACATATTAGGTCTGGTTAATAAGATTTATTGCTCAGGCCTGTACAAGAATCTAGTCAGCTAATGGGCAGAACTAAATTGGTGCTAGATAAGAGTCAACTGGAATTCCGTATTTTGACTAACTGAATAATTTTGACTAACTGAAATCTAAGAGTATTGAATATTGGTAAGGATAAAATACTGACTATGTCAATATAGAGGATGTAAGTATAGCAAAGGAAACTGTTGATGCAGAAAGTTGTAAAATATTATACAATGTTGTTATTTATTATTTTGTATTTTAATGTTTGATGTATGCGTATGTCTTCTTTTTCCCCCTTTTTTCGGTTTTCGTCTTTTTCCATTATGTTTTTGGTTTTAAAAATGTAAAATACTCAATAAAAATTATTTTTTTTAAAAAAAAGAGCCAACGGAATTCAAGACCACTTGTGTGAACGTAACGACTTCAGATTGATTCCTCTCTAGACTCCGCCTCCAGGCTCTGCCGGTCCTTTTCCTACACTGTCTATTCTTCTTTGAAGTCCCTACATCTTAAAGTTCCTAAGGCTGAAAAACATTGGTCTAGCCTGGTAAAAGAAGAGTCTGCTAGCACCTTTTCAATTAACCGTCTCTGAAAACTATCATCAATATCAGACTTGAAGAAGCTTCTTGGATGAGAAGCGAAACGTCTTCAAAGAAAAACCAGAAAGTCCAGTTGCCTCTTGAAAATGCACTTTTGAATAGAATAGAATAGAATTTTTTATTGGCCAAGTGTGATTGGACACACAAGGAATTTGTCTTGGTGCATACGCTCTCAGTGTACATAAAAGAAAAGATACCTTCATCAAGGTACAACATTTACAACACAAATGATGGTCAATATATCAGTATAAATCGTAAGGATTGCCAGCAACAAAGTTATAGTCATACAGTCATAAGTGGGAGGAGATTGGTGATGGGAACAATGAGAAGATTAATAGTAGTGCAAATTTAGCAAATAGTTTGACAGTGTTGAGGGAATTATTTGTTTAGCAGAGTGATGGCCTTCGGGGAAAAAACTGTTCTTGTGTCTAGTTGTTCTGGTGTGCAGTGCTCTATAGCGTCGTTTTGAGGGTAGGAGTTGAAACGGTTTATGTCCAGGATGCGAGGGATCTGTAAATATTTTCACGGCCCTCTTCTTGATTCGTGCAGTATACAGGTCCGCAGTGGAAGGCAGGTTGGTAGCAATTATTTTTCCTGCAGTTCTAATTATCCTCTGAAGTCTGTGTTTTTCTTGTTGGGTTGCAGAACCGAACCAGACAGTTATAGAGGTGCAAATGACAGACTCAATCATTCCTCTGTAGAACTGAATCAGCAGCTCCTTGGGCAGTTTTGAGCTTCCTAAGTTGGCGCAAAAAGAACATTCTTTGTTGTTCTTTGTTGTCCATGACAACCTGAATGACTGAGAATCACCATAGACGTCGTGATCAGGGTTTTGGTATAGGCCTTTCTGAGCCCTGGAGACCAAAAGAAGTTATCCATCTATGCCATCTTCTTACCCTCCAAAGCGGGGAAGACATCACAATGCTCTAGTGACATCTAGTGGCCATATCAGGGATAACTCTGGTAGGCATCAAATAATTGTGGATGTGTACTTGCGTGTGTGTACCAACTATTGGAAGTAAAATCTGGTCCGGTTCCAAGCTAGATGCAGGAGAAATGAATTTGGAGGCAAGCTGCAATTGGAAAGGAGGTATTTAGGAATCAGAAGCGAAGTGACACAGCAATCGGTTCTGGGACAGCTGACCAAAACGTTTATTGAATGGAGGGTTTTTACGTGGTTCTAAGGCTTTGTGATTTAGATGTCCAAGTTCATTGTAAAATGTACTTTAATCTGGGCTTCAGCATGTCCTTTTAGTATTCTAATTGTTGTTGCCTGATTAGAAGAAGAACAGTTTTTTCCCGAAGGCCATCACTCTGCTAAACAAATAATTCCCTCAACACTGTCAAACTATTTACTAAATCTGCATTACTATTAATCTTCTCATCATTCCCATCACCCATCTCCTTCCACTTATGACTGCATTACTGTAACTTTGTTGCTGGCAATCCTTATGATTTATATTGATATATTGACCATCATTTGTGTTGTAAATGTTGTACCTTGATGAACGTATCTTTTCTTTTATGTACACTGAGAGCATATGCACCAAGACAAATTCCTTGTGTGTCCAATCACACTTGGCCAATAAAAATTCTATTCTATTCTATTCTATTCTATTCTATTCTATTCTATTCTATTCTATTCTATTCTATTCTATTCTATTCTATTCTGTTCTGTTCTGTTCTGTTCTATTCTATTCTATTCTATTCTATTCTATTCCTATTGTGGCTGAAAGGTCGTGCCCTGTTCTTGGAGCTGGCTGGGGAATGTAGATTTTAGGTGTCTTTTGTCTCTCCATTTTTTAATGTGATCAATTCCAGCCTTCTGTGGCAGCTGTAGCTGAAGGCGTTTTGTTTTTTGAATGGAACAGTTCGTGAAACTAAATAGCCATTCAGAGATGCCGGCCACTTGAATAGTTTTTCTTAAGGGAAGCATTTTTTTTCTTCCACGGGTGTGGGGGGGTGGCATTTCTTTGCTAATATCTCACCAGGCTCAAAGTTGACTCAGCCTTCCATCCTTCCGAGGTGGGTAAAATGAGGACCCAAATTGTTGGGGGCCATAAGCTGACTCTGTAAACCGCTTAGAGAAGGCTGTAAAGCCACTATTAAGCGGTATATAAGTCTAAGCGCTATAGAGCTATTGCTAATATGGGGTCTTTCTTATATTAAATAAGGGGTGGGGATTCTCGCTAGAATTTAAATCAGTTGTTGACTCCTGCAGAATTCCCTGCCCTTTTCTTGTCAGCGTTATTCAGAAATGGTTTGGCCTTGTCTTCTTCCCAGGGCTGAGGGAGAGTGACTGGCCCAAGGTCAACCAACTGGCTTCACGCCTCTGGCAAGAGAGTAGGTAGTCCTTGACTTACAACTGGTCCCATGCTGACTGGGGAATTCTGGGAGTTGAAGTCCACACATCTTGGCGTCATAAAGTTGAGAAACACTTATTTAGGGCAACGACTACAGCTGAAGTGTAAGCCAAGGTCCGATCTGCACATTAGCTTGAGATGTTCAGGTCTGCTTTCTTCCTTAAATCTCTCAAATCATGATAGCCTTGCAGTTACATTTTCTTCTAACCGAAGAAAAGGAAAAAAAAAACCATTGCCAGCAGATGTGAAATTTTTTTCCCCTTGTTCCTCATTGGGAAGGAGAAAAAAAGAACAAAAAACCTACAGCCAACCTCTTCTTTACAAATCACCGATTTATTTTAAACAGTATCGATCTCCCCTTCGTTTTTTCAACCGGATAGAAATATATTTCTCCACAATTTACCTACCTAGATGATATTTTTATTTATCAATTAATTTCTAATGCTCTGGGCTTTTCTTTCCTCCTGGCTGGAATCCAAGAACCAAGATGGAATAATTCAGCATTTCATATTTAGTAACAGACAACATTAATTGCTTTTCTTCCTTGTTTCGTTTGATGGATGATCCTCCAGCTTAACAGCTACACAAGCAAACATTTGTCTTCCTTTGTTTTCACCCATTATATCCACAACTGCCATTCTGTTCCTCACCTTTCATCTCCTGATTAGCTGCCAGAAGACATGGTCTCTTTGTTCTCTGAAAACCCAGAAGCAACTCCCAACAATGTGTGTGCAAATCAGATGAGTTATTGATTGCTGAACAACAGGGATATACACACACCTCCTCCTCCTTCTGATTTGCAACTCAGCAGCTGTGTTTTTGTACAAAGGCCATCCCAATGAGTGAAAGCATTATGTATGTATGTATTTATGTATTTATTTCCCATCTTCCTTATTTGTATAAATAACACAAGGCGGCGAACATATTCAACGTAATAACAGTAACAGAGTTGGAAAGGACCTTGGAGGTCATCTAATCCGACCCCCTGCTCAAGCAGGAGACCTGTACTAGGGATTTGAACCGCCGAACTGCCAACCTTTCTGATTGACAAGCTCAGCGTCTTAGCTACTGAGCCACCTAGTCAGCCGTATGTTCCTCCTCCTCTTTTCTCCAACAGCAACAACAACAACCCTTCGAGGTGAGTTGGGCTGAGTGACTGGCCCAAAGCGGAAGAAATTCATCAGGCTAAGTCTTGCCTTGAACTGTCAACTGGAGAAACCATGGAGAAGGTGTGGCTTGTATTTCTAACCGCATGAGTCAGTTTGGTCTAGTGGTTAGGGCACCAGGTGAGGAAGCTGGTGTTAGATCCGGCGATTGAGGAGGCACGAGACCAAGTGAGTGACCACAGTTCTTTAATTTAGTGTGAGACTTCAGCAAGGGGCACCAGGCGAGGTGCCCCTTTTATACACATCTGGCTGAGGCACCAGCCAATCAGATTAATCGGTTTTCCCGCCCTGAAACCCCACCAATAGGACCATACACAACAGCTGGAGCTGGTGAATTCTAGTTCTGCTTTTTAGGCATGAAAACCACTTTTTCATGACTTTGGGCCAATCACAAGGAGAATGTGGGTTCTAGTCCCACCGTAGGCATGAAAATGAACTAGGTGACTTTGGGCCAATCACCAGGAGACGGTGAGTCCTAGTCCCACTTTAGGCTTAACAATCAGTTGAGTGACTTTGGGCCAATCACTAGGAAATGGTGAGTTCAAGTCCCCACTTAAGGTGTATAAGGATCTGCCTCAGCTGGTCCCTCAGGAAAGTAGAACTCTTGAATCCATTAAGCTGAATCAAAAGAAGTCTTACTGAGAGAAAGCGATGGCGGGAAAGCAAGGCAGAATCTTGAAATGCACAAAGCACAAAGCAATTGTTTTGTTTTCCCTAACCCAACTCCTCTGACCAATCCACCAGCAGCCAAATTGATGCTGAAAGATTGTTTTGAGAACGCTGAGGTGCTAAGCAGATAACAGTTCACCCTCAGGGCACGAGGGCCTGGAAACCAGGCCGGGAGAGAATCCACTCCATCTCCGAAGACAACACGATGGTGGACCTGACCGGGTGGTTTAGATGATGGAGAGTGAGCATTGACCAGGACACATGGAATGAGAGCTGGCCCATTTTCTCTCTCTCTCTCTCTCTTTCTCTGTCCAGTCTAAAAACACCTTGGGTTGATCTCAAAGGGAAGGACTTCCTTGGAAGGACATGGCAAGGGATTGCATCGCATCCAAAAGTTCCGTGTTTCCAGGTAGCACCTGGTAGGAAAACTAGGAAGAAGGACTGCCAATCAAGATCAGATCAAGATCTGGACTCATTAGACACCTAAATATTCGATTTTTTTTTGATTTTTTAAAAATTTATTTATTTGTCAAACATAACAATATTTGTTGAAGGTATCTTTTCTTTTATGTACACTGAGAGCATATGCACCAAGACAAATTCCTTATGTGTCCAATCACACTTGGCCAATAAAAAATTCTATTCTATTCTATTCTATTCTATTCTGTTCTGTTCTGTTCTGTTCTGTTCTGTTCTGTTCTGTTCTATTCTATTCTATTCTATTTATAAGTATAAGCATGAAATAACCATACGAATTGGATACAACCAAAGGGAACATTAGGACAAAAACGGTAGGCACGCTGGTGCTTTTATGCACACCCCTTACAGACCTCTTAGGAATGGGATGAGGTCAACAGTAGATAGTCTTTGGTTAAAACTTTGGGGATTTTGGGAAGAGACGGCAGAGTCAGGTAGTGCATTCCAGGCATTAACAACTCTTTCTAAAAGTTTGTTTCTACGTTTCTCCCCTCGACAGCATTTCCCCCAATGACTGAAGCTGCGTGGTTGATTTGCATCAGGACTGCATTATTCCGCACCGCTTTGAGTGCGCAGGAAACTCACAACGCAAAGCAACCTTTTCAGTTTCCTTGTGCCTGAAGTGTTTTCTTCCGACAGGCGCCCGTTGCGAACAACTGAACATATGGTCTTGCATAATATGCATCTTGCCTTTTTCCTCCTAGTTAGCCTGACTGCGCTGTAGCCTTCCTTCCGTGGCGCTTACGGAGTCACGCTAGCCCAGCCTTCAATTTATTTTCCGACCCAAAGGAAATGCTGGTAGCATACAGCTTATTTAAGAATAATACATTTCTTTTGGTGCACTTATGTGTTGATCGTAATCTGGAACTCAAATGTCAAAGAGCATTCGTCAAAGAGGTAGGGTTTTTTTCTCTCCCCCCCCCTCCGTTGGTTCTTGCAATGTGATATTCCTTGATGAATAATAATAAATGTTCCATCCCTGTTCTGGGATTTCAGGACAGCTGACATAAACATTTGTCTTCATTTTACTCCCAAAACAAGGGAGGTAAGAGAGGATAATTCAATTTTTTTTTACTACTGGTTCTGTGGGTGTAGCTTGGTGGGTGTGGTGTGGCTTGGTGGGCGTGGCAGAGGAAGGATAGTGCAAAATCCCCATTCCTTCCCCACTCCAGGGGAAGGATATTGCAAAATCTCCATTCCCATTCCCTCTGGGACCAGCCAGAGGTGGTATTTGCCGGTTCTTTGAACTACTCAAAATTTCCGCTACCGGTTCTCCAGAACCTGTCAGAACCTGCTGGATTTCACTCTTGGATAATTGACCTCATCCATCCAGGTGGCCTTCCGTCAACCTCTGCTGCCTCTTTGAACTGAGCGCCTGACTTCCGTCCTTTCTTCAGACATTCACTGAAACAAAAGGAGAAAAAGAGATTCCAGGAAAGAAACACAAATCCCGATGCTGTCTGATGCACCAAGGACCTCATCAGCAACACTGATGACATTACCTAGTTGGGTAATGAAACGTCTACAAGAAAACCACCAAGCTCAGAGAGTACCAAGGACTCCACGGGTCAACCCTGAGCTACAAATATTCAGTATTTGCCTTTTTGCCACTGAGAACAGCCTCATACTCCATATCACTGTCAACGTTCCAAGTAATGCACCCATTGAAAGCAGAACTCCGAGGCAGGTGTATTCCTCAAAGAACAATTTCTTGGATACATCATATTGGCACTATTGGTGAAAACCGACTCGGAAGGTTCCCGCGGTTTTTCACCTAATTAAAAAGTAAAAGTTCCCCTTTCCCCCAGGTCACCAGTCGCATTGTCCAATAGTGGTGCTGGCAGATTGCTTGGTTACTCTACTCCTCCTCTTCTCAGCCACCTGTTGGAATGACCTTGATTCCCACAGGAAAACTCTTTATTCTGACGGCCAAGTCCAGCTATCTAGAATTCCCCCCTCCCTTTCTCCCTCTTCGCTTTGTGGCAACCATGAAGACTCAAAGACGGTCTCAGCCGGGCTCCCTTCAGGGTTGACAACTAACTTTCCAGTGATATTTTTATTTTACTTGCTTCCAAATCTTCAACTTTACCTATGCCAAAAATAATAAAAAAAGGGGGGGGCGGGGCTGTTGCAATGGAATTCACCCCGACCAACTCACCACAGACAATTCGCCTCAGAGCAATTTACCACGGGACAATTTAATGCAGGATAACTCACGAGAGGGACAAGTAGCACTAGAGCTCAGCCCAGCCTTGAAGACTTCTAACTTAAGAAGGTTTAAGCCAAAAGCAAGACAAGACACAGTGCAATTCACTTGGCCCTCCTTTGAGTTATCCCACATTGAATCATCTCGCGGCAAGTTGTCCTGTGATTTTTCTGGTGTCCCACGGTGAGTTGGCCGAATCAACTGGGGCTAATCGGCCATGGTAAATTATCCTAGATCAGGGGTGTCAAACTCAAGTCCCGGGGGCCGGATCCTGCCTATGGTGTGCTTAGATCTGGCTTGTGGAGCCGCCCTGAAAACAGTGAAGGACCGGCCCATGGTACCTCTGCACACAGCCCTCCTGTGATAACCCAGGGTGTGACACAAAGGCAACACAGCCAGAGAACCGATATGAGTCCCTTTATTATCACCAACTGTGCCCCCAATGTCCCTTTCAACTCTCCGGCCGGGAGAGAGCTCTTCCACCAACCTTGTTGTGTCTTGTCTGCTCTCACCGCAGCCAGGGTCTGCTTATCTGCTCCCGAACACGGAGGAATGTATGCCTCCCGGCCCCAGTCCTGGCTCCATGCCCAGACAAGCTGCAGAGGAGGGGGCACCTCCCGGTCCCAGCCCTGGCTCCATGCCCAAACAGGCTGCAGAGGAGGGAGCATCCCCCGGCCCCAGCCCTGGCTCCATGCCCAGGCAAACGGAGCAGCTAGACCCCTCCCCCTCCTCCACAGCATGTGAGCCTGAGGAAAGTTTACTTCCAACAGCTGATTGGAGTGACCCTCGCATCAGAAGACTGGATAGGTGGAGGCAACAGAAGGAAGGGAGGGGCAGGCCTTAATGAGTGCTGAGTCATGGAGCCACACCCCATGGCCTATATAAAGGATCTGCTTTCTGGCAGTCTCTGAGTCAGGCAAAGTCGAACTTATCTTGCTGAAGTCACTTTCTGGTCTCCTGCCTGCTCTGAGGACTTTGCTAGGACTTTGGGCAGAGCTGCAGAGGCAAGCCTGATTCGGATTTCCCTGACCTGGCCGTCAGCGGAGGAGTGGGACACGACAAACCTGTAATAGTCTTTGGCTGACAAAACTTCACTCCCAAACGTTGTAAGCAGAAAATGTCTAACAAAAAATCCAAAGGCAAAACAAGGTAATTAATCCGGCAGGGCAAGCAAAATAAGGAATGCCACAAGTAAAGCAGCACAGCAGTAAATCAAACCGGTTGGGAGGATGCCAGGATTCAAAGAAACACCAGATAATCTCAGTGTTTGTGCCCGACAACCACCCCTCCCATTTGCCTTTCCTTTTAAACTCCAGCTGCACCTGTGTCTTGTAAAGAGGATCGGGTCCCTTTCCTCCCTCATAAGCCACGCAACCAACGTTGCTCTCTTTTCTGTTCCTACCTGCGCTGTCTAGGATGAGGAGGGGGTGGACCTTGGTCTTCATCTGAACCCCCTCTCCCTTGTTCTATCTCTCCCCTCCTCTGCCCAGCCTGACTTGGCTCTTCCCCAGCTTTTTCTACAGCCAACTCTCTCATTCTCCGTCAGCCGTTCCTCTTCCCCTTTGGATGCAGACTCCGACAGGGGCATGACACCTCCCAAGCTCCGTTTTTGCTGGAAGAGGGCTGCAGGAGGCTGTCACAGCCGAAAGCGGAGCTTGGGAGCCCGTTTCTCTGGCAGAACACTCACGCTTCCACAGACACCCCTGACATGAGTGACGTCGAGCTAGCCACGCCCACCCCAGCCACACCCACCCCAGTCCCCCAAGGTCAAACACAACCCTGATGCGGCCCTCAATGAAATCAAGTTTGACGCCCCTGTCCTGGATCCTTTGCGCTACTTCAAACTCCATTTCAAAAAGGGGCTTTGGAGCCAGGACCATGTGACAGCTTCAAAGGGCAGCTGAATCCTTCCGGACTAGGATATAGATGCCTTAAGGAGTTGTAAGCAAATATTAAATTTGAGGGCCAAATTATTTCCCAAAAGCTACGCAGTCCTTTTTAAAATCATTCCATTTAATTAACTGATCAAAAAGTTTGAATCTGGATTTCTTTTTTTTTTTAGAGGAAAGCTAAGGAAATGCAAATGATTCTATTAAATATTCTCTTTAAAAAAAAAACCTTCCATTTCATACTGAATCTTTCTCTGGCTGCAGTTTCTCTTCTGATATCCATTTCTCTCCCCTCTCCCCTTCTTTTTTTTATTTTTATTTACATTTATATCCCGCCCTTCTCCGAAGACTCAGGGCGGCTTACAGTGTGTAAGGCAATAGTCTCATTCTATTTGTATATTTACAAAGTCAACTTATTGCCCCCCCAACAATCTGGGTCCTCATTTTACCTACCTTATAAAGGAGGGAAGGCTGAGTCAACCTTGGGCCTGGTGGGGCTTGAACCTGCAGTAATTGCAGGCTGCTGTGTTTTAATAACAGGCTTCTCACAGCCTGAGCCACCACGGCCCTGTTTAATATTTGGAGACATTTTGTTAGGTTGGAAAGAAAGAATAAAAGTGACTGTATACTAAGCTAGAGAGGAGCATTTTTCGATAACTGCCCTACAAAAAAAATAAAGAAATAAGTCAAAAATGATTATCTCAGAAGCTTTTAGTAGAACTCATTTATTAATTTTTTTAAAATAGCTTTCTTGGCTCAGTGTGTCGGTGGTTTCAAGGCCACCTTATATTTTCATTCATTTATTGTCCCTTGGAAATGCAGCCAGCTGTCTTATCATGGATGGATTAAACCCACAAAACTTGCAAGCTTTGTAGGAACTCTGTTTTGTAACAGAGGCAGGTCCAACTTTGAATGAAAAACTCATAAAGTCAGATTTTATCCCATTCCAATCCCATTAGAGCAGTGGTTCTCAACCTTTATAGTGCTGCGACCCCTTTAATACAATTCCCCATGATGTGGCGACCCCAACCGTAAAATTATTTTCATTTTGAATTTATCGTGCCTGAAGCCATATTGGCTAGCGATCTGAACTGCTTGCGATTGCCTTGAGGACAGAGGCATTAAAGCGGAGACTCCTCCCCTATTAAGTTTATCACGCCTGAAGCCAGATTAGGCTAGCGATTGGGAGTGATTGCAGCTGGCTTGAGAGGGAGACATCAGAGCAAAGATTTCTCTCTTTTTTAATTCATCGTGCCTGAAGCCGAATTTGGCTAGCGATTTGAAGAGCCTGCAGCTGGCTTGTGGAGTCACCCATTGGAGCGCGATTCTTCGACTCGCAAGTATACTTCCCATATTTCTGATGGTCTTAGGCGACCTCCAATGGGGTCACGACCCACAGGTTGAGAACCGCTGCATTAGAGGCAACAAAGTTGAGCTGGTTTTTTGCCACTCTGATTTTCAAAAATTTCAGTAGTTTAAAGGTGAAATGTTTTGTTCAATAAAGCAATTGATTCAATTAAAGCCAAACACACCCACCCTAGCTTTTTCTCAAGGTTAAAGTTTGGAAGATTTAAATCAGGGGTCTCCAACCTTGGTCCCTTTAAGACTTGTGGACTTGTGGAGTTCAACTCCCAGAGTCCCAGCAAAGCTGGCTGAGGAACTCTGGGAGTTGAAGTCTATAAGTCTTAAAAGGACCAAGGTTGGAGACCCCTAGTTTAAATTATTTATTTCAAAACATAACATTAACATTTCTTGAAAACCCTTCGCTATTAGTATGTGACGTCACAAATATCTATATATTATATAAATATATAATATATTTGGTGACTCAACAGGCCTCTGGTGGCTCAACAGGCTAATGCAGCCTGTTCTTAACAGCAACTGCCTGCAATATTGCAGGTTCAAGTCCCACCAGGCCCAAGGTTGACTCAGCCTTCCATCCTTTATAAGGTAGGTAAAATGAGGACCCAGATTGTTGGAGGGCAATAAGTTGACTTTGTATATAGTATACAAATGGATGAAGACTATTGCCTGACATAGTGTAAGCCGCCCTGAGTCTTCGGAGAAGGGCGGGATATAAATGCAAATTTTAAAAAAAAATGGGTTACAGGATTCCTAACCAATTATGATTTGTTTTGCGACCTTGAGCAATCTAATCATTTTCAGCAAGGCCACAGCAAGGACACTGTGGTTATGTCTTGGCAACCTGGTTCACTTAATCCTCTTTTACGCAAATCAGTCATAAATTAATCATGCAAGTTGGATCTTTCTAACTCAGGGGTCTCCAACTTTAGAAACTTTAAGACTTGTGGACTTCAGTTCCCAGAATTCCTCAGCCAACTTTGCTGGCTGAGGAACTCTGGGAGTTGAAATCCACAAGTCTTAAAGTTGCCAAGGTTGGAGACCTCTTGGTCTAACTGATTCGGCTAAAATCTGATGTACCTGCTTATGGTTCCATGTTTCATGGGAATAGCGTTTCATAGAAACGTAACGGAAACTACTTGCTTGTGATGATATGTGTGAGTGACCTTGGGGGATGAAAGAGAGAGAAGCTGCCAAAGATACAATCAGAGAAAAGAGGCAGGAACCCCCACAGGGGCTTAAAGATCAGAGAAAGAAACTTAGAAAGGACCTTCCCTAATGCATCAAGCAGTTCTGACGGCAGGAAGTCTGAGCCTTCAAACTTGTAAGATAGAACAATAGCACAATAGATTTATATACCGCTTCACAGTGCTTTACAGTCCTCTCTAAGCGATATACAGAATCAGCCTATACCCCCAACACAGCAGTGAAATCCTCCCTGTTTGCTACCGGTTTTCTGCCTGCGCATGCGCGGTGTGCGCCAAATGCACGCTGCACACACATGCGCAGCACACATCAAACTTGTGCTGTGCCACGGAAAAAGGAGGCTTGGGAAGGTAAGTAGAACAGTGAGGAGGGGGAACAGCTGTGCCGCGTGATTTAGATTCACCAGAAAGCAGGATTTCCTGCTTTCTAGCGATTTTAAATCGCGCGGCACAGCTGATCGCCGGAAATACCAATTCGGACTAACCTAACCGGTAGCTTTTTTTAAACTACCGGTTCGCTGAACCAGTAGCTTTTATCACTACTGGTTCGCCCGAACCGGTGCGAACTGGTAGGATTTCACCACTGCCCCAACAATCTGGATCCTCATTTTACCGACTTCGGAAGGATGGAAGGCTGAGTCAATCTAGAGCCGGTCAAGGTTGAACTGCTGGCATTGGGTAGGCTTAACCTGTAATACTGCATTTTAACCACTGTGCCACTCTTCTGGTTAATAGCGTCACAACATAATGGATTTAGCTCACCTAGTTGTGTTTTCTATCTGGTTTACCCAGGAGAACCAATACCTAATAACTTGGGGTCAAAGCATAATACAATTCAGCAGGAGATTTAAAGCAGAAATAAGGAAGCACTTCTTCAATTAGCCTATAATTAATCATAACATAACATAACATAACATAACATAACATAACATAACATAACATAACATAACATAACATAACATAACATAACATAACATAACAACAGAGTTGGAAGGGACCTTGGAGGCCTTCTAGTCCAACCCCCTGCCCAGGCAGGAAACCCTACACCATGTCAGTCAGATGGTTATCCAACATTTTCTTAAAAATTTCCAGTGTTGGAGCATTCACAACTTCTGAAGGCAAGTCGTTCCACTTATTAATTGTTCTAACTGTCAGGAAATTTCTCCTTAGTTCTAAGTTGCTTCTTTCTTTGATCAGTTTCCACCCATTGCTTCTTGTTCTACCCTCAGGTGCTTTGGAGAACAGCCCGACTCCCTCTTCTTTGTGGCAACCCCTGAGATATTGGAACACTGCTATCATGTCTCCCCTACTCCTTCTTTTTATTAAACTAGACATACCCAGTTGCTGCAACCGTTCTTCATATGTTTTAGCCTCCAGTCCCCTAATCATCTTTGTTGCTCTTCTCTGCACTCTTTCTAGAGTCTCAACATCTTTTTTACATCGTGGCGACCAAAACTGGATGCAATATTCCAAGTGTGGCCTTACCAAGGCATTATAAAGTGGTACTAACACTTCACGTGATCTTGATTCTATCCCTCTGTTTATGCAGCCCAGAACTGTGTTGGCTTTTTTAGCAGCTGCTGCACACTGCTGGCTCATATCTAAATGGTTATCCACTAGGACTCCAAGATCCCTCTCACAGGTACTACTATTGAGCAAGGTACCACATATACGGTACTGGTGCATTTTGTTTTTTTGGCCTAAATGTAGAACCTTACTTATCCCTTAATCAATGGGATTCATTAGCAGAAGACGTGGTGATGCTGTTAATGAGAAACAGATTGGGTGCAGGTAGTCCTTCACTTACGATCATTCGTTTAACAATTGTCCAAAGCAATGATGGCACTGAAAAAAATGAGTTACAACTGATCTTCACATGTATGACCTTTGCAATCATGTGATCTGGGATTTACGATGGTTGCGGCAACCTAGGAACCTGTGATTGTCATTTGCCGCCTTTCCTTCCGTTGAGCAAAGTCGGTGAGGACAGCTGGATTTGGTTAACAACCATGTGACTCATTTGTCCACAGTGATTCACTCAACAGACACTATTATTATTATTATTATTATTATTATTATTATTATTATTATTATTATTATTATTATTATTATTATTATTATTATTATTAATTAGATTTTTATACCGCCCTTCTCCCAAAGGACTCAGGGCGGTTCACAGCCATATTAAAAATAGAACAATATACAATTAAAACAACAATTAAAAAACTTATTATATATGGGCTGAGATATAAAACAATATCCTATTAAAATTAAACTCTCTAAAAATATAAAATTATAAAATTTAAAAATCACAAAGCCAGTCCCGCACGGATGAATAAATAGGTCTTGAGCTCACGGCGGAAGGTCCGAAGGTCAGGCAGTTGACGTAGTCCAGGGGGAAGTTCGTTCCAGAGGGTAGAAGCCCCCACAGAGAAGGCCCTTCCCCTGGGGGCCGCCTGCCGACATTGCTTGGCGGACGGCACCCTGAGAAGCCCCACTCTGTGTGAGCGTACAGGACGGTGGGAGGTATTCGGTAGCAGAAGGCGGTCCCATACATGGCTTAAAATTGGGTGTAGTCCTTGACTTACGACCACAATTGAGCCCAGAATTTCTGGTGCTAAGTGAGACAATTATTCAGTCAGTTTTGCCCAGGGGTGAAATGTACTTACCTTTCCTACCGGTTTGCTGATCTGCGCTTGCGTCATCATCTGCGCATGCGCAGATGGTCAAAACCGGGATGTGACGACGTCCCGGTTTGGGGGGGACGGGCGGAGCCTCGCATCACCACCGCTACCGGTTCTCCGAACCACTCACCCAAGCACTACCGGCTCCTGCAAGCCGGATAGAGCTGGCAGCATTTCACCTTTGGTTTTGTCCCATTTTACGCCCTTTCTTGCCACCGTTGTTAAGTGAGCCGTTCAGTTGTTAATTTAACATCACAATTGTTAAACGAATGTGGCTTCCTGCCATGGACTCTGCTTGTAGGGAGGTTGCAAAATAGGATCACGTGACCCTGGGATACATCACAAATAGGAGTTGGTTGCCAAGAATCTGAATTTTGCTCGCGCGTCCATGGGGATGCTGCAACGGTCGTAGGTGTGAAAAATGTCACTTTTTTCCAGTGCCGTTGCAACTTTGAACGGTCACTAAATGATCTGTTGTAAGTCGAGGACTACCTGTAATTGTTCTCACTGTCATGAAATCTCTCCTTACTTCTAGGTTGAAGAAGGAAGGACACGAGACGGATCTGGTTGGCCAAGGTAAGAAATTGCTGAACTTAGATGTGAATTGGCCTGATCCAAGAGGTTCATTTCATTTCATTTCATTTATTAAATTTTTATACCGCCCTTCTCCCGCAGGACTCAGGGCGGTGTACAGGCAAATAAAAACAAACAAGACACTATATATAAAATATAAAATTAAAAAACTTATTATAATTTGCCTAAAAATTTAAAAATCTATAAAAAACTAAAACCCCGTTTAAAATTAATAATAACTATAAAATCCATAAAAATTAAGGAGGGGAGAGGGAGGAGAGGAGAGGAGAGAGGAGAGGGAGGGAGAGGGAGGAGGAGAGGAGAGAGGAGAGGAGAGGAGAGGAGGAGAGGGAGGGAGAGGAGGAGAGGAGAGGAGAGGAGGAGAGGAGAGGAGAGGAGAGGAGGAGGAGAGGAGAGGAGAGGAGAGGAGGAGAGGAGAGGAGAGGAGAGGGAGAAGGAGAGGGAGGAGAGGAGAGGGAGGGAGGGAGGGAGAGAGAGGAGAGAGAGGAGGGGAGGGAGGAGGAGAGGAGAGGAGAGGAGAGGAGAGGGAGGGAGAGGAGAGGAGAGGAGAGGAGAGGAAAGGATGGGGAGGGAGAGGAGAGGAGAGGAGAGGAGAGGAGAGGAGAGGAGAGGGAGAAGGAGAGGAGAGGAGAGGAGAGGAGGAGAGGAGAGGAGAGGGAGAAGGAGAGGAGAGAGAGGGAGAAGGAGAGGAGAGGGAGGGAGAGGAGAGGGAGGGAGAGGAGAGGAGAGGGAGGGAGAGGAGAGAGGAGAGGAGAGAGAGGAGAGGAGAGGAGAGGAGAGGAGAGGGTGGGAGAAGGGAAGGGAGAGGAGGGGAGGGGAGGGGAGAGGAGGAGAGGAGAGGAGAGGAGAGGAGAGGAGAGGAGAGGGCAGAGGAGAGGAGAGGAGAGGAGAGGAGAGGAGAGGAGAGGAGAGGAGAGGAGAGGGAGAAGGAGAGGAGAGGAGAGGAGAGGAGAGGAGAGGGAGAAGGAGAGGGAGAAGGAGAGGAGAGGGAGAAGGAGAGGAGAGGAGAGGGAGGAGAGGGAGAAGGAGAGGAGAGGAGAGGAGAGGAGAGGGAGAAGGAGAGGAGAGGGAGAGGGAAGAAGGGAGAAGGGAGAGGGGAGCTTGCTGTGGGGCATCCTAGGGAAATGATTATGTTGCAGGTTTTTTTGCTTTTGTCTGATCGTTTTACTGTTTTATTGTTTTACGACCGTTTGATAGCTCCTGGTTTTTACTGCTGTCCTGAGTGTCCCAGAGCTGTTGACTGATGGGCAGCCATATAAACCTTTTAAATAAATAAATAAACCCCAAAAAAATTCTTTACAACAAAGCCTGTCTCTTGGCTTACCTTTTGTTGGACTTTAGATTTCAATTAAAGTTTCATAAACGATTTTATGTGTCTCGCGGTTGAGCTTGGCTGCTCTTGCACGGGACAAACCTTCCTTGGGTTGGATTAAAAGAAGCCCAGGCTAGTTCTCACAAGACACTAAACCTGTAGCAACAACCAGCCATTTTCAGAGTTCTTCCAATCTCTCAAAGTGTCCTGCCACCAGAGCTGGCATTCAGCCGGTTCGAACTGGTTCAGGAAAACTGGTAGTAGCAACCTGCGGGGGGGGGGGGCGCCACGTGGGTGCAATCCCGTCCTATATCACTGTGGTTTTGATGCCAAATGGATGTGTGGATGGCACGTACATGCAAATTCCCGTGTTGTTTGAGTTGCACGCATGTGGGAATGGTGCGTGCTCACATTTCCAGTGCTGGGCAAACCCGTGGTGACAAAATGTGAAGCCCGCCTCTGCCTACCACCCTTGTTCTGACAGGGAATTTACTTTTGTCTTTTTAAATGTGAAAAACAGCCTTCTTCTTCTTCTTCATCCTAGATACACCACTCTAGAGTAGGATACTTCCAACCAGGAATGGGGATGTGCGACAGCTCCCCCCAAACAGCCAACCCAATCAAAGGATGCATTAACAGACAGATAACATCAAGATCACGTAAAGTGTTAGTACCATTTTATGATGCTTTGGTAAGGCCACACTTGGAAGATTGCATCCAGTTTTTGATTGCCACGATATCAAAAAGATGTTGAGACTGCAGAGAAAAGAGTAACGGGAATGATTAGGGGACTGGAGGCTAAACCATTGAAGAACGGTTGCAGGAATTGCTAGGTCTAATTTAGTGAAAAGAAAGGCTAGGGGCAACATGATAGCAGTGCTCCAATATCTCAGGGGCTGCCACAAAGAAGAGGGAGTCAAACTATTATTAAAAAAAAAAAACCAGGAAAAAAGAGAAGTTGTGGGTGCTACATCACTGGAGGTTTCCAAGAAGAGACTGGACAACCATTTGTCTCAAATGGTATAGGCCCGTGATGGAGAACCTATGGCACGCGTGCCACAGGTGGCACACGTAGGCATATCAGTGGGCACACGAGCTCAGCTCCGCGCCCACTAGGAGCCTCTCTACAAGTCCCTGGAGGCTGAGGACAGCAAAAAAATGTCACTTCCTGTCCAACCGGAAGTTGGGAAACAGGCCATTTCTGGCCTCCGGGGGGGGGGAAGGCTATTTTCGCCCTCCCCAGACTCATAGAGAGGCTCTGGAGCCAGGTAAGAGAGAAAAATGGCCCTACCTATCTCTCCTTGATCAGTTTCCATCCATTATTCCTTGTCTGGCCTTCGAGTGCATTGAAAAATCGAAACTTTCTCTTCTCTTCTCTTGTCTCCAAGTACTGCCACGTCCACTATCTTATTGACAATTGTTATATCTGACGTGTCATGTGGCAGGTGGGTTTGAATTCTAGAGTCTCCGAGCAATTTATTATGATTCTCAGATTTATTTACCGCACATGTCCTGGTTCAAGGCGATCCTGATCGACTCACAGGAAGATAAAAAATACCAAATGTCTGATGATTATAAATATAAAAAGAGATTAAAACAGGGGTGAAATCCAGCAGGTTCTGACAGGTTCTGGAGAACCGGTAGCAGAAATTTTGAGCAGTTCGGAGAACCGGCAAATACCACCTCTGGCTGGCCCCAAGAGTGGGGTGGGAATGGAGATTTTGCAATATCCTTCCCCCAGGAGTGGGGTGGGAATGGAGATTTTGCAATATCCTTCCCCCAGGAGTGGGGAGGGAATGGGGATTTTGCAGTATCCTTCCCCTGGAGTGGGGTGGGAATGGAGATTTTGCAATATCCTTCCCCCAGGAGTGGGGAGGGAATGAGGATTTTGCAGTATCCTTCCACTGGAGTGGGGTGGGAATGGAGATTTTGCAATATCCTTCCCCCAGGAGTGGGGAGGGAATGGGGATTTTGCAATATCCTTCCCCTGGAGTGAAGTGGGAATGGAGATTTTGCAATATCCTTCCCCCAAGAGTGGGGTGGGAATGGAGATTTTGCAATATCCTTCCCCCAGGAGTGGGGTGGGAATGGGGATTTTGCAATATCCTTCCCCCCAGGAGTGGGAGGAATGGGATTTTGCAATATCCTTCCAGGAGTGGGAATGGAGATTTTGCAATATCCTTCCCCCAAGAGTGGGGTGGGAATGGAGATTTTGCAATATCCTTCCCCCAAGAGTGGGGTGGGAATGGAGATTTTGCAATATCCTTCCCCCAGGAGTGGGGTGGGAATGGGGATTTTGCAATATCCTTCCCCCAGGAGTGGGGTGGGAATGGAGATTTTGCAATATCCTTCCCCCAGGAGTGGGGAGGGAATGGGGATTTTGCAATATCCTTCCCCCAAGAGTGGGGTGGGAATGGAGATTTTGCAATATCCTTCCCCCAGGAGTGGGGAGGGAATGGGGATTTTGCAGTATCCTTCCCCCAGGAGTGGGGAGGGAATGGAGATTTTGCAGCATCCTTCCCCTGCCATGCCCACCAAGCCACCCCCACAGAACTGGTAATAAAAAAATTTGGATTAAAATTATAAAAATTAAAACAAACTAAAGAAAATCAGCAAGGAGGGACAAGTGAGGTAAAGAATCGTCAGCAGCCATGGACTCCTGCTGCAATATTCTACAGTACGGGCGTCAAACTCGCCGCATCGTGTTGCCATCACGTGACGTTTCGCAACATTTCCCCCCCCCTTCGGGAGTTAGGTGTGTGTGTGATGCCGTTGTGTCTCGTCCGATCTCACCACAGCCGGGGTCTTCTTATCTGCTTCCGAACACGGAGGAATGTCCTAGCATGCCTCCTGGCCCCAGCCCTGGCTCCATGCCCAGACAGGCTGAAGAAGAAGAAGCGCCTCCAGCCCCCAGCTCTGGCTCCATGCCCAGGCAAACGGAGCAACTAGACCCCTCCCCCTCCTCCACAGCATGTGAGCCTGAGGGAGGTCAATTACCAACAGCTGCAGACTGGAGTGACCCTCGCGTCAGAAGACTTGATAGGCGGAGGCAACAGAAGGAAGGGAGGGGCAGGCCTGGATAAGTGCTGAGTCATGGAGCCACACCCCATGGCCTATATAAAGGACCTGCTTTCTGGCATTCTCTGAGTCAGGCAAAGTCTAAACATATCTTGCTGAAGTCACTTTCTGGTCTCCTGCCTGCCCTGAGGACTTTGCTAGGACTTTGGCAGAGCTGCAGAGGCACGCCTGATTCGGATTTCCCTGACCCGGCCGTCAGCGGAGGAGTGGGACACGACAGATGCATCTGGCCCCAGGCCGCCAGTTTGACACCTCTATTCTACAGCAATGTATCTCAACCTTGGCAAGATGAAGATGGGTGCAGAGATGGTATTCAGCCGGTTCGGTTGAACTGGTAGCTCTGACAATCATTTGGGCCCACCCACCCGCCGCTCTATCCTGTCCTTTATTTCCTGCTTTCTAGCTCATCTCAATCGTGCAGCACAGCTGATTTCCCACCCACCCCCTGCTGTTCTATTTGCCATTGCTGACTTGGAAGGTAAGCAGCTGAGCTCCTAAATGCTCCATTTTCAGTGCTCGGGTCTCGAACAGCAACCTTCTGGTCAATAAGCTCAGCCTCTTAACCGCTGGGAACATTTTTTTCCAGAGAAGTTGATACAAATAGCATTTCAAATTCTTTTCCTGAGTGTGTTTCAAATTATTCTTCTGAATACCGAATACTCCTGGAAAAGAAAAAGAAAAAGAAAGCAATTCTCTCAAGCATTCATCCCTTAGGACAGTGGTGGCAAACTTTTTACTCACCGGCAAATGCCACCTCTGGCTGGCCCCAGAGTGGGGTGGGAATGGAGGTTTTGCAATATCCTTCCCCCAGGAGTAGGGAGGGAATGGGGATATTGCAGTATCCTTCCGCTGGACTGTGGTGGGAATGGAGATTTTGCAGTATCCTTCCCCTGTCATGCCCACCAAGCCTCATCACGCCCACCAAGCCACGCCCACCGAACCGGTAGTAAAAAAAAATTAGATTTCACCACTGGATCCAACTCTGATGTCTCTGAGATCTTGTTCGTAAATATATCGGCTTCCTCGGATCACCCACTTCACTTTTAAGTCAACAAAGTTGTTTTCTTAAACAGGGAACAAGTAGTGCCCTCAACGTTTCTCCACCGTTCCAGCGGCTGACTGTGATGATCATAGAGGCGTTGAGTTCACAGAGTTTAATCCTCTCCTTAGTTCAGGTGTCCAAATTAAAAGGTTTATGAGAGGTTCAGCTCTGGTTGAACACATCGAAGGGTTTCTGTGGGTAATTTTCCACCGTGGCTAGTTTACTTACCTGCTCCGCTGAGGATCATCACGATACGCTTGAGTTGACATGGGTAATTCTAAATTGTAGGTCAGCAGTACAACCTCTTAGCTGCTTAGCCAGTAGTTAAATTCACAGCGATGATTCACTTACACACATACCAGCCTAAGGCCACAACAGGGAGTTGAATCTTGGTCATTGAATGAAGTGGTTGTTAAACGAGATGTCCGTGTGAATGCTTCGCTCAATGACTGCAGTCCCAGCGATCCCAATTGCCCTCATTAAGCAAAACCTCAGGTCATGAAGTGGACGGAATGAAAGAATGACTTGCTGGGTTCAGCTCCCTTCCATCTGTGGAAGGAAACTGCTATATCTGCAATTCAAGGTGTTGGTTACCATCTTTAAAGTGCTCCATGGCTTAGGACCGGGCTATTTACGGGACCTCCTACTGCCACAAACAGCCTCCCACCGACCTGTGCGCTCCCACAGGGAGGGCCTCCTTGGGGTGCCGTCGGTGAAACAATGTCGACTGGTGACCCCCAGGGGGGGTCTTCTCTTTGGGGGCTCCTGCCCTCTGGAATGAGCTGCCTCCGGGGCTTCACCAACTCCCCAACCTTCGGACCTTCCGCCGTGAGCTGAAGACTCTTTTATTCCATCGAGCTGGGCTAGCCTGAATAAGTAATTTTAAATTGGGTTTTAGTTTTTTGTATTACTTAGTTTTTAATATTTTTGGCCACTATTTATATAAATTTTAGTCTGTTTTTAACTTGTATTTATTGTATTTTTTAATTGGCTGTGAACCACCCTGAGTCCTTCGGCAGAAGGGCGGTATACAAATGCAATTATAAATAAATAAATAAAATAAAATATCTTAAATTATTTATTTGGCGTGTGGCAAAAATGTTAAAAAAAGCACACGACAATTAACCTTCTCAACGAGCAAATATGAAACTCTTTCCTCTACAGGCAGTCTTGATTCACGGCAATTCATCTGGCGACTATTTGAAGTTGCGACAGCACTGAAAAAAAGTGACTTACGACCGTTTTTCACCCTTACGACCGATGCAGCATCTCCATGGTCACATGATCCAAATTCAGCCGCTTGGCAGCTGTCTTGTGCTTATGACGGTTGTAGTGTCCTGGGGTCAAGTGATCCCCTTTCGCGACGTTCTGACAAGCAATGTCAAATAGGGACGCCAGATTAAAAGCCGTGTTACAACCTTAACGACCGCAGCGGTTCACATTAAGTGAAGCTGTTCTGTGGCAAGATATGTTGCAAATATAGGCAAAACTCCCTTAACAAATATCTTGTCAGGCCTGGAAGCCATCTTTTGCATTGGGCCTTCAGGCCTGCCACATGTCATCTCCCACTCCTCTGCTGACGGCCGGGTCAGGGAAATCCGAATCAGGCGTGCCTCTGCAGCTCTGCCAAAGTCCTAGCAAAGTCCTCAGGGCAGGCAGGAGACCAGAAAGTGACTTCAGCAAGATATGTTTAGACTTTGCCTGACTCAGAGACTGCCAGAAAGCAGATCCTTTATATAGGCCATGGGGTGTGGCTCCATGACTCAGCACTTATCCAGGCCTGCCCCTCCCTTCCTTCTGTTGCCTCCGCCTATCAAGTCTTCTGACGCGAGGGTCACTCCAGTCTGCAGCTGTTGGCAATTGACCTCCCTCAGGCTCACATGCTGTGGAGGAGGGGGAGGGGTCTAGTTGCTCCGTTTGCCTGGGCATGGAGCCAGAGCTGGGGGCTGGAGATACTTCCTCCTCTTCAGCCTGTCTGGGCATGGAGCCAGGGCTGGGGCCGGGAGGCATACTAGGACATTCCTCCGTGTTCGGAAGCAGATAAGAAGGCTCCGGCTGTGGTGAGATCGGACGAGACACAACACCACATTTACTGCTGTGGAAAACTAAGAGGGGGGGATTGTATGGAGCCAGGGTAATATATACCGTATTTTTTGGAGTATAAAATGCACCTTTTTCCCCCCAAAAAGGGGGTGAAAATCTGGGTGTGTCCTATACTCTGAATGTAGCCCCACCCAGTTTCTCAAATGGAGATTTCAGAGGCTGAAAAAGCCCCAAACAGAGCTTCAGAGGCTTTTTTTCTGAAGCTCTGTTTCAGAGGCTTTCAAGAGGCAGAAAAAAGTTTTTTCTGAAATGGAGTTTCAGAGGCAGAAAAAAAAGCCAAAAAAAGCAAGGCACAGAGCTCACAACCAAGGAACCTGTTGCTAAAATTCACCTCTGGGAACAGCTGATTGGGGGTATTCCAGGAGGCCGATCTACCTGCCAATCAGCTTTTTTCTTATTTTCCTCTACGAAAACTAAGGTGCGTCTGTCTTATACTCCGAAAAGTATGGTAGTCATAATAACATTCCTTTCTCAGAGAGTCAAGGACATCTTGCTCTGCACCTGGAAGGCTGGAACTGGGAGGCATCTCCAGTTGGGATGGTGCATTGATTGGACCATGTGATGGACATGTGGGTGCAGGGGATGGGACTTGGACTTTCTTTTGGGTGGGGAAAACCTGGAAGCTTTCAGATTCGGGTTTTTCCAGATGTGCTAATATGACATCTCTAATAAAATGGAACTTTGAGGAACTTCAAGCCTCGGAGTCTTCTTTCGTTGGGGGTGTTACTTGGAACCCTATCTCACTTAGCAACAGAAATGTTGTGGTCATAAGTCAGAGGACTACCTATATTTACAAATTCAGAAGGAGACTATTTTTATAGTCAATACATAATAATAATAACAGAGTTGGAAGAGACCTTAGAGGTCTTCTAGTCCAACCCCTGCCCAGGCAGGAAATGCTACACCACTTCAGACAAATGGTTATCCAACATTTTTTTTAAAAATTCCGGTGTTGGAGCATTCACAACTTCTGCAGGCAAGTTGTTCCACTGATTAATTGTTCTTAGCTGTCAGGAAATTACTCCTTAGTTCTAAGTTGCTTCTCTCCTTGATTAGCTTCCACCCATTGCTTCTTGTTCTACCCTCAAGTGCTTTGGAGAATAATTTGACTCCCTCTTCTTTGTGGCAACCCCTGAGATATTGGAACACTGCTATCATGTCATCCCTAGTCCTTCTTTTCATTAAACCAGACATACCCAGTTCCTGCAACCGTTCATCATGTTTTAGCCTCCAGTCCCCTAATCATCTTTGTTGCTCTTCTCTGCACTCTTTCTAGAGTCTCAACATCTTTTTTACATCGTGGTGACCAAAACTGAATGCAATATTCCAAGTGTGGCCTTACCAAGGCATTATAAAGTGGCATTAACACTTCACGTGATCTTGATTCTATCCCTCTGTTTATGCAGCCCAGAACTGTGTTGGCTTTTTTGGCAGTTGCTGCACACAGCTGGCTCATATTTAAATGGTTGACTACTAGGACTCCAAGATCCCTCTCACAGTTACTATTATTGAGCAAGGTACCTGTGCATGTTGTTTACATGATGGAGTTGCATGCAGAAAGTCTCCAGGGTTTTCCTGATATGTGATTAGAAGACACCGTTCCATCATACATCACAAAGTGTCTGCTTTGGAGCACCACAATTACATACCAAAGGGGAGATTTTTAATTTTTTAACAAAAAATTTAAATTTTATTTATTTATTTTCATCCAGCATATATTTTATGACAGATACAAGTGTAAACATAATTATAAACACGTAAAGGATATGAATAAAAGAAAACTTTAGGACAGGGACGGTAGGCACACTGGTGCGCTAATGCACGCCCTTTACAGACCTCTTAGGAATGGGGTGAGGTCTACAGTAGACAGTCTAAGGTTAAAGTTTTGGGGGTTTGGGGAAGAAACCAGTAGTACATTCCAGGCATTGACCCCTCTGTTACTGAAGTCGTGTTTTCTGCAGTCTAGTTTGGATCAGTTTACCATGAGTTTGTATCTATTGTGTGCTCTTATATTGTTTTGGTTGAAGCTGAAGTAGTCATTGGCTGGTAGGACATTGTAGCAGATGATTTTATGTACTATGGTTAGGTCAGACCGAAGACGGCAAAGTTCTAAGTTGTCTAAGCACAAGCACTAAGTTGTCTAAGCACTAAGAGCTGTTAACCTTATCTTGCGTAGCGTCTTCTCTGATAATATTGTACTACTAACTAGAGCATACAAAATATTTGCTAGACCAATTCTCGAATACGGCTCATCTGTCTGGAACCCACACTGCATATCGGACATAAATACAATCGAGAGAGTCCAGAGATATTTCACAATAAGAGTCCTCCACTCCTCTGCTTGCAATAAAATACCTTATGCTACCAGACTCCAAATTTTGGAGACTTCAGTCTGACGTAAGCATAATACATAAAATTATCTACCACAATGTTCTACCTGTCAGTGAAATGACATTGGATTAAATCTCAGAAATGAGATTTAATCCAATTTAAAGTAACCTCATCTCCACCATTGGATGCACATTGATCTCACAAACTCAGAAGGACAAACGCTGTTAATTTTTCAATGGGAATTTCTGCTAGGAAAGCATTTTGATACCACTCCCAAGAGAACTATAGGGACATATTCACCAGGAATCAAAATAAATTCATTGAACCCAAGTTAGTCTTCATTAGGGGTCATTGATTCCCAATTACCATATCCTTTTTTTAAAAAAAGAGGCTAAATTTGGATTACCAAAATATAGGAATTATTTCTTAATGTGTAACTTTGCACACCCATTAGTATATTCTATGCAATGTAGTTGCTATGGATCGGTGGCCATTTTTGTCCTTTGTAGCCTGAGTCACACCTTGGCAATGATGAAATCTCCACTCTGTCCTTATATATTAACTTTCCTCTGTTCTTTGAGCCATAAATCACTCAACGATTTTTCAGATATTCCTTACCGGTTCCTGTTGTGTGATCTTCTTTTATTTGTTTATAAATGTACCTTCACCCTTGGAACAAAAATAGTCAAGATGACCTATGAAATACTGAGTTAAAGAGAAAGAAAGGAAAGAAAGATGAGAATCAAAAGGAAGGAAGGAAGGAAGGAAGGAAGGAAGGAAGGAAGGAAGGAGGAGGAGGGAAAGGGGGAGAAAGAAAGAAAGAAAGAAAGAAAGAAAGAAAGAAAGAAAGATAAAGAAACAAAGAAAAGGAAGGAAGGAAGGAATTTTGTGAGCATTTTGGGGGGGTCTGGGTTTGAGACCCCAGCACCACACAACAGGGTGAGTTCCCGTTCCTTGCTCCAGCTTCTGTCAACCTTGCAGTTTGAAACCACGCAAATGTGAGTAGATTAATAGGCACCACTTTGGTAGGATGGTAACAGCATTCCCTGTGCCTTGGGTGTACAACCATGCTGGCCACATGACCACAGAAAATGTATTCGGACAACGCTGCCCTAGAGTTGAACATATCTGGACAGGGAAACTCTTACCTTTATCTTTTTTGCCCACCAGTGAGTTTCATACCTCCAATCAATTACCGTGGTTTCCCCGAAAATAAGACCCAGTCTTATATTTTTTGGAACCCTGAAATAAACACTTGGCCTTATTTTTGAGGAGGTCTTATTATTTGGGGGCACACGGAGCAAGACGGGGCTCCTCTTGCTGTCTTACCTGATTTCCAGCTCTGTCTCCCTAACCCTAACCAGAGGAAATGGTGGGGACCAGCTGCGCATGCAGTTAAATATTTCTGGGGAGGGCTTATTTTCGGGGAAGGGTTTATTTTTGGGGAAACACGGAAGATCCAGTGCTGGGTTGCTCCCGGTTCAGTCTGGTTCTATAGAACTGATAGTAAAACTGTCGGGAGGTTCCGCCCACCCACCACAACATCACCATGGGTGATCTGCGCATGCGCAGAAGCTTCTGCGCATGCGGGCGCGCTCCTGTTGCGAACCGGTAGTAAAGTTAAGTAGAACCCACCCCTGGGTAGATCCATTTATGTCTCACACATTTTTCCTGCCATATGGGCTAGGGTTAGAGTGAAGGTTATTGATTAATGATTGGCAATTACCGCTTGAAATTACCTCTTGAAAGGACATTGGTGCAAATCTGTTGCAAGCAATTCCTGTTATCCACAGTACTTAAGTTTGGTGAGAATGACACCAATTTGAGAACATTTGTAGCTCAGAGATGAACCGTGAGGTCTTGGTGGTTTTCTCCCACTGTTATCAGCAGTAACACGTAAAGTAAGTAAACATGTTGCTTAATTTGGTAATAAAACATCTACAAGAAAATCACCAAGCTCAGGGAGCACTAAGCACCCCAACACAATGACTGAACTTCAGTATAAAAACACTGAAAAATATTGAATTAGCGAATGCTGAAAACTCAGCTGGTGTTACCTGACTACCTGATGTAAGATGATTACAATATTTTGCCATGTTCGCATAACCACAAATAAATGTGGCCGTGCCAAGAGTACGGGTTTGGGGGTTATGAAAACATTTTTGCAAATAACTGAATTGGGCGTGGTGTGGCTTGGTGGGCGTGGCTTGGTGGGCGTGGCTTGGTGGGCATGGCGGGGGAAGGATAATGCAAAATCCCCATTCCCTCCCCACTACTGGGGGAAAGATACTGCAAAATCCCCATTCCCTCCCCACTCCAGGGGAACGATACTGCAAAATCCCCATTCCCTCTCACTCCAGGGGAAGGATACTACAAAATCTCTATTCCCTCTCACTCCAGGGAAAGGATACTGCAAAATCCCCATTACTATCCCACTCCAGGGGAAGGATACTACAAAATCCCCATTCCCTCTCACTCCAGGGGAAGGATACTACAAAATCTCTATTCCCTCTCACTCCAGGGGAAGGATACTGCAAAATCTCCATTCCCATCCCACTCCAGGGGAAGGATACTGCAAAATCTCTATTCCCTCCCCACTCCAGGGAAAGGATACTGCAAAATCCCCATTCCCTCCCCACTCCAGGGGAAGGATATTGCAAAATCTCTATTCCCTGCCCACTCTGGGGCCAGCCAGAGGTAGCATTTGCCGGTTCTCCAAACTGCTCAAAATTTCTGCTACCGGTTCTCCAGAACCTGTCAGAACCTGCTGGATTTCACCCTTCGATAAAAGGACTTTGAGTCCAGGGAAGAAATGTAATTTGAGAAAGCGTCTCGGGCATGAACCTCCTTGATCCTCAGGAATAGGGCTCTCCAACCTTGGCAACTTTAAGACTTGCCAACTTCAACTCCCAGAATTCCCCATGGCTGGCTGAGGAATTCTGGGAGTTGAAGTTCACCAGTCTTAAAGTGTGTGCCATTTACTGCCTTCCTCCCTCTATCTGCGTGAGCAGGGGTCTCCAAACTTGGCAACTTTAAGACTTGTGGGACTTCACCTCACCAGAATTCCTCATGGCTGGCTGAGGAATTCTGGGAGTTGAAGTCCACAACTCTTGGAGACCCCCTGCTCATGAAGATAGAGGGATGGGGGCAGTGCATTCAGATTTGGAAGACTGATCTTCACCTTCAAGATAGAGCAGACCAGGGTGCCTGAGCTATGAATGCCAATCCACCTTATTATAAGTTTACAGGAACAAAATCATTATGTAGTTGTGGCTGCCATCCTTGACTCCCCATTTTTCACTGCCCTGCAAACACTTGTCTCTTCTGGGGAATCTCCGGAGCATCAAGGAGTGGGAAGGCCTACGGCCTTGCTGTTGTGTAGGGCAGGGGTCTCCAACCTTGGCAACTTTAAGACTTGTGGCTTAAGAGCTTTGCTGGATGAGGAATTCTGGGAGTTGAAGTCCACAAGTCTTAAAGTTGCCAAGGTTGGAGACCCCTGGTGTAGGGGATATCCTATTCTGAAGAGTTTGGGGGCAAAACAGAGGGCGCTCATCCATTTTAAGGGGCACCTGTCTTTTCCCACAATGATGTCAACCTGATAAAATACACATTATGACATCATTATGCAAGCTCCGCCTTTTGAATTTGCATTGTGAGATAGCCCACGCGATGTTACAGCTCAAGTTTGCATTGGTTAGTCTCCTCTGCTCACCTCCAAGGGGCACTCCACACCTCCAAACGGGCCCAGGTATATTCCCCCCATTCTAGAGACCCCCATACCATCACCAACCAGCCCCCAGCAGCCCCTAAGAAGGTGAAGTATGACTCTTTCGTGGAACTACCCATCCCTATCTTGAAACTTCCTAGAAGAACAGGGGGGAAAAATTGGTTTTGTGGGGTTTTGTTTTGAAAATTTTTTAGCTACTACTCGTATTTCTAGAGTCAAAGAAAAAATTCTTTTTTTTTCATAAAAAAAGTTTTATTTTTACAATCATATCAAACAATTCATCCAATGTACAGTTATATACAATTAGTCAGGCTTGCCCGGTCACCACCCCCCTTTTTAACACTCTTCCCTCTTCTACCTTCTTTTACTTTCCAAACCTTCCTCTCCTTCTCTTATCTACATCCTCTCCTCCCTCCACCCTACACCTTCCTTCTCCCTCTTCTACCCCTCTTCCTTCCTCTTCTCCTCTTTCCTACCTCCTACTCTCTCTTTTCTCCCTCCCCACCGTTCTAAAATGGTAACTAGGCAGAGTCAAAGAAAAAATTCTTAAGAGACGATGACTTTTTAAAAAAAAGGTTTCTAAAATCCCAAGCATTAAAGCCATGATGGTGCAGTGGTTAGAATGCGGTATCGAAGGCTGACTCTGCCCACCAGCCTGGAGTTCGATCCTGACCTGACTCAGCCTTCCATCCTTCTGAGATTGGTAAAATGAGGAGCCAGATTGTTGGGGGCAATACGCTGACTCTGTAAACCGCTTAGAGAAGGCCGTAAAGCACTGTGAAGTGGTATAGAAGTCTAAGTGCTATTGCTTGGGAAGGAAGGAAGGAAGGAAGGAAGGAAGGAAGGAAGGAAGGAAGGAAGGAAGGAAGGAAGGAAGGAAGGGTGGGTGGGTCGTGGTGGCGCAGTGGTTAGAATGCAGTACTGCAGGCTGACTCTGCCGATAGCTTGGAGTTCAATGCTGACCAGCTCAAGGTTGACTCAGCCTTCCATCCTTCCGAGATTGGTAAAATGAGGACCCAGACTGTTGCGGGGGGGCAATAGGTTGACTCTATAAACCGCTTAGAGGGGGCTGTAAAGCACTGTGAAGCGGTACATAAGTCTAAGTGCTATTGCTATCTCTGCCATGGTGGTGCAGTGGTTAGAATGCAGGCTGACTCTGCCGATAGCTTGGAGTTCGATCCTGATTGGCTCAAGGTTGACTCAGCCTTCCATCCTTCCGAGATTGGTAAAACGAGGACCCAGATTGTTGGGGGCAATACGCTGACTCTGTAAACCGCTTAGAGAAGGCTGTAACCGCTTAGAGAAGTCTAAGTGCTATTGCTTGGGAAAGAAGGAAGGAAGGAAGGAAGGGAGGGAGGGAGGGAGGGAGGGCCGTGGTGGCGCAGTGGTTAGAATGCAGTACTGCAGGCTATGTCTGCTGATCATTGGCTGCCAGCAGTTTAGCAGATCAAATCTCACCAGGCTCAAGGTTGACTCAACCTTCCATCCTTCTGAGATTGGTAAAACGAGGACCCAGATTGTTGGGGGAAATATGCTGACTCTGTAAATCACTTAGAGAGGGCTGTAAAGCACTGTGAAGTCTAAAGGCTACTGCTAGTGCTATTTCCATCCACTTACCAACCCTCCAGTTATGGAATTTTCCAACCAGATACACAGGGTACTTTCGACAGTCACGTGCTACACTGGTTCATTAGGCACTCAGCTCCTGAACTGACACGGCCCTTGCCCTAAGGTCACACTTTGTTAATAAGTTCCCTGCCCACCCTGTTTGAATTACAAGTCTTGAACCTTCTTTTTTTTCCGTGTGTGGGTTTTCTTGGCCTCCTTATCTCCAGAGGCCAGGCATCGTGTGAACCAAATTTCTTGGCTTATTTGTTTTTGCAAGCGTGGCTTATCTGGATAACCTTTATATTGCTTTACAGGTCGAGTAATCCATAAAGATAATCCTCCAAATACTTTTTTTTTAAAAAAAGATTGTCCAAAGTGCATAAATATGTCTTTTTTGATGCTCTCCCTGGTCAGTTATAACCATCTGATCTGCAAGGAGCTTTTTCGACCGTCTCTTTGCAGTGGTAACCTCTGATTATATTGCAAATGTCGTGGAGTGAAGAAAAACTCACGCACACATTCAACGGCATCAGGTTTACTACAAGATCCTCTCCGGAGCTCTTAAATTCCTTGGTTTCCTTTGATGCTAGAGAAGATGATATTTTGTTGGTTTCCTACCCCAAATCTGGTAAGGTTCGTTTGGAATTTAGCCGAAAGAGAATTTGTTATTCAGTTAAACCAGGGGTCTGCAAACTGGCTCTTTTAAGACTTGTGGACTTGTGGATTTCAACTCCCAGAGCTTTGCTGGCTGAGGAACTCAGGGAGTTGAAGTTTGCAGACCCCTGAGTTAAACGAATGAGAAAAGATTGCATGCAAGAGGTCGGCTGAATATTTGTACAATATTGTTGAAAGCGGGGCTAGAAATTCTGTACCGTAAGAAACGCAACGAATGCAAGGAACCAGGTTAAAGGCTTGAGAACTGCATTCACCCTCACAACAAACTAAGCTATGTTGGTTTTATTTATTTTTATTTATTTTATTTATTTATTTGTTACAATATTAATATTGATATTTTAATATTAATATTGTTTTAATATTACTAAATTTACTAATTAGTAATATTATTACTAATTACTAATTATTACAGGGGCTGCCACAAAGAAGAGGGAGTCGGGCTGTTCTCCAAAGCACCTGAGGGTAGAACAAGAAGCAATGGGTGGAAACTGATCAAAGAAAGAAGCAACTTAGAACTAAGGAGAAATTTCCTGACAGTTAGAACAATTAATAAATGGAACGACTTGCCTTCAGAAGTTGTGAATGCTCCAAAACTGGAAATTTTAAAGAAAATGTTGGATAACCATCTGACTGAGATGGTGTAGGGTTTCCTGCCTGGGCAGGGGGTTGGACTAGAAGGCCTCCAAGGTCCCTTCCAACTCTGTTGTTATATTAATATTGTTTTAATATTAGTCATGTGGTTGACTTTCTAAGGGCATAGCCAACCCCTTTGAACTGGTGAGTTTTTGTGACTACTAGCTCTTGTACAAAATAGAAAAAAAATTGGTGAATTTGTGGGTTGGGCAATCAAGAACTCGGAGCCTTTTTTGAGCATTGCAGAAAATGGAAGTAAACATTCGGTTCTGGCAAAAATGTTATAAATAATGGTCATGCGATCACCAGGCACTGCAAATGGCGGTAAATTTGGGCTGGTTCCTGAGCACCTGAAATGTAGATGTTAGGCTCAAAAGATCAGGTCTACACATTGAAGGTCCAGTTAAATTGATTTATTGCTAATCAGGCCTATGCACAGGAAACTTCTCAACTAATGTTGGCACCTGCTGGATCTTAAATAAGAGTCAATAGAATTCAAGGGGTGGGGGTTGGATTTAGTTCATTTGTGGCTACATAGAAATTCTAGGCTAATCCCTCTTTTCACTCTGCCCCCAGGTTCTGTCATTCCGTCTCCTACAGTGATCACATGACTGCAGGGTGGGGGGCAATGTCAGTATTTTAAACCTGGGTCAAACGTAGCTTTTCAAGGTCTGTTGTAACTTTGAACTCTGACCAGTCATAAGTCAAGGACTACCTGCAGTGCAATCAATTCATGCTTCTGCATCTACCTCTACAATGTTCACCCGGCTACCCTTCGCATTAGTTTCTTCTCATTGGCCAACAGATGGTAGACTTC
Source organism: Ahaetulla prasina (assembly GCF_028640845.1). Classification (NCBI taxonomy): domain Eukaryota; kingdom Metazoa; phylum Chordata; class Lepidosauria; order Squamata; family Colubridae; genus Ahaetulla; species Ahaetulla prasina. The sequence continues at coordinate 92,265,258 of NC_080545.1, forward strand.
TTCTAAGCCTGCTTTCACACAACCTAAAGGTGCTTTTTCAGGAGGCAACTGGACTTTCTTGTTTTTTATTTGAAGACGTTTCGCTTCTCATCCAAGAAGCTTCTTCAGCTCTGACTGGATGGTGGGGAATGGAAGGATTTAGACTCCTTCCAGTGGGAGTGCATCATGGTCTAGAACAGGCTGACCATCTCAGCCCGCTGAGCCTCCAGACGCCAGTACCTGGCCTTGCACTCCTTCAGGTCTTCCCTCTGCTTGGAAAGCCTAAGCTCCTAGTCCTCAGCGAGGTGCTTCTGCTGAGCCTCCTTCTCGGTCAGATCCAATTTGAACTGAGCCGTTTTGCCAACTCTTTCTCGTGGTGGCTGCTTAGCTCCAACAACTGCTTTCTGTTGGAGCTCTAAAGAGCTCAGGTGGAAGAGACGAGGATTGGCTGGGAGGGGAGGGGCGAGTAGAGGCTGGATAGGCGCCCCTCGACGTGAATGATATCGAGTTGACCACGCCCACCCAGTCACATGACCACCTAGCCAGGCCCACCCAGCCAGTCATTAGGCAGATCGTATTAATGGTCCTCAGGATTTAAAATTATGAATGTAGTGATTCCTGAGGTCCGAAAGCTTGGTGACCCCTGTTTTAGAGAATCGTTGAAGTCTGTGTCCTCAGGGTCACCTGAGTAGTGATCCTGGTTCCGGTAGTATGCAACTTTTTCCTCTGGAAATCCATTCCTACTCCCAACACCATTCAAAAGGTCTTCATCCCAAATTGTATAGCTAAACGTCTGTAGAGATTCTCAGCCAACCAGGTCATGGTTGTCCTGAAGGTGTTTTTTTCAGGAGGCAACTGGACTTTCTTGTTGTTTTTTCTTTTGAAGACGTTTCGCCCTCATCCAAGAAGCTTCTTCAGCTCTGACAGGATGATGGTGGGGAATGGAAGGATTTATATTCCTTGCAGACACAGCTGGTCCTTTTGCCTCCTGAAAAAGCACTGTTGGAACAACCACAACCTGGACGACTGAGCATCTCTACAGACTTTTAGCTAAACTACTCTGAGTACTACTCAAGTGACCTCTGAGGACACAGATAAACCTCCAAGAGCTTCAACAACCCTCTAAAAAGGGCCGGGATAGCTCAGGCTGTTAGAAGCCTGTTATTAGAACACAGCAGCCTGCAATTACTGCAGGTTCAAGCCCGGCCCAAGGTTGACTCAGCCTTCCATCCTTTATAAGGTAGGTAAAATGAGGACCCAGATTGTTGGGGGGGGGGCAATAAGTTGACTTTGTAAATATACAAATAGAATGAGACTATTGCCTTATACACTGTAAGCCGCCCTGAGTCTTCGGAGAAGGGCGGGATATAAATGTAAATAAAATAAAATAAAATAAAATAAAATAAAACAGGGGTCTCAACCTTGGTCCTTTAAGACTTGTGGACTTCAATTCCCAGAGTCCTCAGCCAGCAAAGCTGGCTGAGGAACTCTGGGAGTTGAAGTCCACAAGTCTTAAAAGGACAAAGGTTGGAGACCCCTGCTCTAAAAGAATGCAAAGGACCAGCTGTCTGCAAGGAATATAAATCCTTCCATTCCCCACCATCATCCTGTCAGAGCTGAAGAAGCTTCTTGGACGAGGGCGAAACGTCTTCAAAAGAAAAAAACAAGAAAGTCCAGTTGCCTCCTGAAAAAAAATCACCTTTGGGACAACCATGACCTGGATGACTGAGAATCTCTACAGACTTTTTCACACGACCTTTGTCCTTTGACACTCTGCCAATCCGGTGCCTCTTTCCCTTCTCTTCCCTGTTAGGAACCCATTGGCTGGCGGAAATCCTTACCCACATCTATGCCTCCAAAGTGGCTTTGACTTCTCCAATTGAATTTGGGGACCTTTCCAAGCTGGATCAACTGGATCGCCTTTCCTGCAAAAGGATCATTCCGACCCACTTGGACAGCAACCTGTTGCCACCGACATTCAGGGTCAAGCATTGCAAGGTTAAATTTAATTGACGATCTTGGGAAGGCAGGGGTACTGACCGCATTCGCACGGGAGGCTAAACCTGAACCCTGAATGAACCCATGTCGAGGGTTCGCACAATCTAATCGCTCATTTCATTCAACCGTAAACTGGATGCGTTAATGCAAGACTGCTCAGTAACAAACAACAACCTTCTAATACAGGGGTGTCAAACTCGATTTCACTGAGGGCCGGATCAGGGTTGTGTTTGACCTCAGAGGGCTGGGGTGAGTGTGTGGCCGGGGGTGGGTGTGAGCAGGGGTGGATGTGACATGGGAGTCGTGTCAGGGGCACCTGTGGTGGTCAAGTGCTAAGCCAGGACTTCCCTGAAACCCTCCCTCACTCTTGTTATAATCTCCCTCCCTCCCTCCCTCCCTCCCTCCCTCCCTTCCTTCCTTCCTTCTAGACAGCCAGGCCCCACTTAGAATTGCCAGCTTCCGTACAAAGCATCTCCTTGTGGTTTTCTTCGGTTTGAGCTTAGAAGCAGCTCATCTGATTTTGGGAGGACATGTTCATGGGTGACCAGACTGTACCAAGTAGAAGCTGAAGAAAAAGATGCTGGGAATCTGAAATCGTCAACCTGTCTACTTCCTTCCTTCCTTCCTTCCTTCCTTCCTTCCTTCCTTCCTTCTTTCCTCCTCCCTCCCTTCCTCCCTTCCATTCTCCCTCTGCTTCCTTCCTCCCACACTCCCTCTCTCCCTCTCTCCCTCCCTCCCTTTGCTTCCTTCCTTCCTTCTTTCTTTCCTTCTTTTTTCTTCCTTCTTTCCTTCCTTCCTTCCTCTTTCCCTTCTTTCGTCCTTCTTTCCTTCCTTCCTTCCTTCCTTCTTCCTCTCCCTCCATTCTTCCTTCCTTCCTTCCTTCCTCCTTCTGTCCTTCCTTCCTTTCCCTCTCCCTTCTTTCCTCCCTCCCTGCCTTTTTTCTTCCTTCTTTCCTTCCTCCCTCCCGCCCTTCTTCATTCTCCCTCCCTCCCCCTTTTTTTAAATTTGAATTTATATCCCGCCCTTTTCCAAAGACTCAGGGCGGCTTACACTATGTTAAGCAATAGTCTTCATCCATTTGTATATTATATACAAAGTCAACTTTTATTGCCCCCAACAATCTGGGTCCTCATTTTACCTACCTTATAAAGGATGGAAGGCTGAGTCAACCTTGGGCCTGGTGGGACTAGAACCTGCAGTAATTGCAAGCAGCTGCTTTTTAATAAGAGACTGTTTTAGCAGTCTGAGCCACCAGAGGCCCTCCCTCCCTCCCTCCCTCCTTTTTTCTTCCTTCCTTCCTTCCCTCCCTCCCTCCCTCCTTTTCTTCTTTCTCCTTTCTTCTTCCTTCCCTTCTTTCCTTATTTTTCCTTCCTTGCTCTCTTCCCATCTAGCCTTCTTTTTCTTTGTCTTTCCTCTGTCCCTTTTTGCATGCTCAAATGCAAAAAGGGAAAAATTTCTCCTTTTGTTTTGCTTTTAGTTTGTTCTGATAGCCCTCTGCCAGTGAAAGCGGAGCTCGGGAGGTGGGGGCTGTGCCCTCCCAAGTCCAATTTTGGCTGGCAGAGCCACCACGGGCTGGTCCTTTGCTGCTTCCAGGCCAGCCCTGTGGGCCAGATCTAAAGACCACACAGACCAGTTCTGGCACATGGGTCGTGAGTTTAGAATAGAATAGAATAGAATAGAATAGAATAGAATAGAATAGAATAGAATAGAATAGAATAGAATAGAATAGAATTCTTTAGCGGCCAAGTGTGATTGGACACACAAGGAATCTGTCTTGGTGCATATGCTTTCAGTGTACATAAAAGAAAAGATACCTTCAAGAATCATAAGGTACAACATTTAATGATAGTCATAGGGTACAAATAAGCAATCAGAAAACAATATAAACATAAATCGTAAGGATACAAGCAACAAAGTTACAGTCATGCAGTCATAAGTGGGAGGAGATGGGTGATGGGAACAATGAGAAGATTAATAGTAGTGCAGACTTATTAACTAGTTTGGCAGTGTTGAGGGAATTATTTGTTTAGCAGAGCGATGGCGTTCGGGAAAAAACTGTCCTTGTGTCTAGTTGTTCTGGTGTGCGGTGCTCTATAGCGTAGTTTTGAAGGTAGGAGTTGAAACAATTTATATCCAGGATGCGAGGGGTCTATAAATATTTTCACAGCCCTCTTTTTGACTGGCGCAGTTTGACAGCCCAGTTCTAATAAGTACATGTTTTCTTTATAAACTATAATATTAATCAACATAAACAGATTGAAAAACCTACCCGCTCCAAATCAAATCCACATTAAAAAGTATGTGGATCTAAAATGTTGGATAAATGTGGATGCTAGATTTTTAAAGGTTCTGGGTGAACCCAGCTCTTGAGGTCCAATTCTAACATTCTATATCTATTTTGTAGGCCATTTATATAGTCAGAAATCCAAAGGATATCGCTGTATCCATGTTCCATTACTATCAAGAGAATCCAAATCTTCCCACTGTAGATTCCTGGCCGAAGTTCCTGGAGATGTTCTTAAAAGGAGACGGTAAGATTTAAAGTGGCTATGTTCATTGGAAATGTGTTGACTTCAATTCCCCATGAGGGCAGCAGGCTAAGAAAATTTGATTCAGATCATAGCTAAGTCTTTGAAATATGGACGTTTTAATCTTCCCGACTTTATGCAGATAAAACACATTTTCTGGCTGATGAATGTATCAGCCAGAAAATGTGTTTTATCTGCATAGCATGGAAAAAGTGGACGAGAGAAATTAGTTTTATCTCTTTTCAAATTGTAAGGAAAAGGGATCCTTGATTGAAATTGTTTGGAACAAAATTTAGAATAGACCAGGGGTCTCCAACCTTGGCAACTTTAAGACTTGTGGACTTAAACTCCCAGAATTCCTCAAGCTGGCTGAGGAATTCTGGGAGTTGAAGTCTACAAGTCTTAAAGTTGCCAAGGTTGGAGACCCTTGGAATTGACAAACGAAAGTCCTCCACACACGAAATAATTAAATTGAGGAATTTCTCTCTCTCTTTTTTTTTTACAATTTTTTTATTTTATTACAAACATTATCAATGCATGCACCGTATGGCGCCTGGGTGTCATACATTCTCATACAAATAAAACTAGTAGAATTAATCATGGTTATTACATTCAATCAACATATATTTCTAATACACATTTATATTAAGTTGCAATCCGTCATTATTCAATTATTCCATGTTTTTGCTTATATTTACTTTATTATATAAAAGTGTAGATACACTAATATTCCCCCTTCTCTTACTTCTATCACTGATTTTAACTTTTAATCATTATTATTATTATTATTATTCAAATTTTTATACCGTCCTATCTCCCGAAGGACTCCGGGCGGTTTACAGCCTTATAAAAACATAAAAAACATAAGAATAAATACAAGTTAAAACAACATTTTAAAAAACTTATTACATTAGGCCAAATTTAAAAATATCAATTAAAATAATACAAAACCCCATTTAAAACTAATTTTTTAAAAACTAAACCCTAGGCCAGCCCCGCACAAATAAATAGATGTGTCTTAAGCTCGCGGCGGAAGGTTTGAAGGTCAGGAAGTTGGCGCAGTCCTGGGGGAAGCTCGTTCCAGAGGGTGGGAGCCCCCACAGAGAAAGCCCTTCCCCTGGGTGTTGCCAGTCGGCACTGCCTGGCGGATGGCACCCTAAGGAGTCCCTCTCTGTGGGAGCGTACGGGTCGGTGGGAGGCAGTCGGTGGCAGCAGGCGGTCCCGTAGATAACCCGGCCCTATACCATGGAGCGCTTTAAAGATGGTAACCAAAACCTTGAAGCGTACCCAGAAGGCCACAGGTAGCCAGTGCAGTCTGCGCAGGAGAGGTGTCACATGGGAGCCACAAGGGGCTCCCTCTATTACCCGCGCAACTGCGTTCTGAACCAACTGAAGCCTCCGGATGCTCTTCAAGGGGAGCCCCATGTAGAGAGCATTGCAGTAATCCAAGCGAAATGTGACGAGCACATGAGTGACTGTGCATAATCATATCATCCTTTATTAAAAGACATTTTCTTTCTATCCTACCTAACTTCTATCCTATCTAAAAAAAAAAAAAACCCGAAAAGGAAGAGAGATAAGAGGAAAAGCAAATCAGAACAAAGAAAAAAAGAGAAATCATCTATCCATCGCCTCATGCCCGCTTCAATACTTTAATTGCTATGCGTTTTTTGACTTGCCTTTCAAATTTAAATTTAAATTGAGGAATTTCTGATCTCTTCAGCAGGTCTTAAACACCTTCTGCCTTCCACATGAGTTGGCTATTTTGCACTGTCAGATCCAAGTCATAAAGGCTATAGGACTTGGCCAACCGTTTGAATTCCTTGTCGAGGTCAAGAGTGGAAGGATTTTATTATCTCAATGCTGTTCAGGCTGATTTACTACATGGCTATAAAAAACAGACAATCCAAAGATCAGCCAAGAAAGAAGTAGAACTGATGTTATTAAGGGAAGAAAACAAAGTGGGATTGTGATTTAAGAAGGAAGGGGAAGCAAAGAGAAGGGAAGAAGGATACAAAATTCAATTTATATTATAGCTCAATTCATTTTGACAATTTACTCATAGGGATCAAAGTTGGTTTTAATCTAAAAGACAATCTTAGATTTTTTTTAAATTTGAATTTAATAATAATAATAATAATAATAATAATAATAATAATAATAATAATAATTATTATTATTATTATTATTTATATCCTGCCCTTCTCTGAAGACTCAGGGCGGCTTACAATGTGTTAAGCAATAGTCTTCATCCATTTGTATATTATAAACAAAGTCAACTTAATTGCCTCCAACAATCTGGGTCCTCATTTTACCTACCTTATAAAGGATGGAAGGCTGAGTCAACCTTGGGCCTGGTGGGACTTGAACTTGCAGTAATTGCAAGCAGCTGTGTTAATAACAGACAGACTTTGTCCGTTGAGCCACCAGAGGCTCAATGGACGGCTTTTGGATCGTTAAGGATATTTTGGAATATTTGGAGCAGCATCATAAAAAGCAAGCCGGACTGATTTTCTTAGAGAAGGCCTTTGAAAATTGGCGTTCATGTTCAAAGTTTGGGAAGGTATAAATTTTGGACAGAATTTTATAAAAGCGGGTAAGATTGATTTATACTTCAGAGAAAGCACCAATAACTGTTAATGGAGATTTCACAAACTCTCTTGTTTATTTTGGTTCTTGAAATACTGAACAGAGGTAGAAGCAGAGGCGGGTTTAGCCGGTTCGGACCAATTCAGGAGAACCAGATGCTAATTTTACATCTCTTTCGCCAAACTGGTAGATGCAAGGACCGGCTGGCATCAAGGAAAGCCTCCGGAGCCTGGGGAGGGTGAAAAACAGGCCTCCCGGAAGTTCCAAAAGTCTGGAAACGGGCCCATTCCTGGCCTCTGGAGGGCTTCCGGATCCCAGGGAATGCCATTTTCACCCTCCTGGAGGCTCGAAAAAAACATCCGGAGCTTGGGGAGGGCGAAAACACCCTCCCCTAGTAGGCCACGCCCACCATGGCCACGCCCACCCAGCAACCAGGCAGAGAACCGGTTGCTAAAAATTTTGAATCCCACCCCTGGAAACAAGACTGGATGAGAGGATTGTGGAGGTAAAGTTGAAAAAAGAAACATATAGTTTAAGGGCTTCTGCAGATGACTTGATGCTTGTTTTGGAAGATTTAAAGGAATTGAAATGTGAATGGGAAAATTAGAAGAATTTGGTGCATTAGTAGGTTTTAAGATCAACAAACAGAAAAGGAAGATGCCAACAAATAACATGAAGGGCATACAGAATTGGGGAACAGAATGGTTTTAAAGAAAGAAAAAAGAAAAATATCTGAGTATCATTATGACAAATATGAATTGTACGTTATTCCAAATATATTAAGATGTGGAATGAAGTTAAAAAACGATACCTTAAGATGGGACAAACTACCATTGTAATTGCTGAGGGAACATTATGTTATAAAAATTAATGTCCTGCTTAGAATTACGTTTTTGTTCCGGATATTACCTCTTTTGACATCTGAAGTCTGTTTTAAATAGTAGCAAAAGGATAATCTAAATTTGTGTAGCGGGGAAAAAACATGACTTAAGTGTTACAGGATGCAAAAGAAAGAGGAGGATTTGGGTTAGCAGATGTGAAATTGAATTTTGCAGCCTGCTATTTGGTTTGGATGAAGGAGTGGATGCTGCTAAGAAATAAAAGGCTTTGGGAGTTAGACTGATATAGCATGGATAATTGTGGTACAATACAATCAAGATTAATGTGGATTTTTTTAAAAAAAATTACCTCAGACTTGCCATAAGAATACTATGCTAACCCATAAAGTGGTTTGTTAACTTTAACATATTGTGTGAACTTGAGTAACATTGTCTTATTCAGTAAGCCACAATTAAGCCGAGATGTATAAAGAAGACCACATTTGTGGGCAAGTGAGTAGTTTGGCTATCAAGCCCGGTGTAATATTTCGACTTTTGTCGCAATATTCAGCTTTCACAGCAAAATCAATTATTGTGAAGTTGTAAATGCCAACTTCCTGGCTCTTGAAGTAGTGATGCAAATGTCATTTCTTTCTTTCTTCTTTCGTTTTTTTTTTTAAACAGTTGTCTGCGGATCCTGGTTTGACCACGTTTTAAGCTGGGAAAAACACTTGCACGAAAAAAACATCCTATTCTTGTTCTACGAAGACATGAAAAAGGTAAATTGGCAACCCTTTCTTATTTCTGAACAGATGAAGGAGGCAGATGCCAAAACATTTTCGCTCCATCTTATTTTTCTTTCGCTGATTGTAATATAGCTGCCTGTAACTTCATGCATTTTAATGTGCTGTTGCCACACAACCATGTGGCCAGGGAATTTTGGCATTGTAGTTCAGCACAAGGACATCAGATTGATGACTGTTAGAGACCTACCTTCCAGGAATGGTAGGTTCTAATTACGTGATTTATTTGCTATTTTATAGTCTACCCTGCTCCTAAGTGGACACACAGTTATATATGTCTTGCATGTATTCATATCCATGGGACATGCAAAATCTACCATTCCAGGAAGCAGACACTCAGCTATTAGAGAATTGTACAAAATTTGATTTCTTTGACCTCCGGAATGGTAGTTTTTGGATATTCTCTTTATCTCATTTTCTCTGTCGGTGTGTGTGTATATTAAGGGATCTATCTATCTATCTATCTATCTATCTATCTATCTATCTATCTATCTATCTATCTATCTATCTATCTATCCGTATGCTCTCACAGAGAGGGCCTTCTCAGGGTGCCGTCCGCCAAACAATGTCGGCTGGCGGCCCCCAGGAGTAGGGCCTTCTCTGCGGGAGCACCGACGCTCTGGAATGAACTCCCCCCTGGCTTACGTCAAGTGCCTGATCTTCGGACCTTTCGTCGTGAGCTAAAAACATATTTATTCATTCAAGCAGGACTGGCATAAATAGTTGATTTTAAATTGGGGTTTTAGTAATATTTTAAATTTTTAAATCTTTTAAATTATCGGCCGTTTAGTAATAGTTTATTTTAAATTCTTTTAATTGTATATATTCTGTATTTTATTCTGGCTGTACACCGCCCTGAGTCCTTCGGGAGAAGGGCAGTATAAAAATCTAATAAAATAAATAAAATAAATAAATAAATATCTATCATCTATCATCACCATCTATCATCACCGTCTATCATCACTATCATCTATCATGACTATCATCTATCGCTATCTATCTATATATCTCTCTCTCTATCGATCATCTATATCTCTATCATCTATCTATATCTATCTATCTATCTATCTATCTATCTATCTATCTATCTATCTATCTATCTATCATCTGTTTGTTTGTTTGTTTGTTTCATTAGATTTTTACCCAGCCTTATAAGTAATTCAAAATGGCGGACATATCTAATACTCCTTCCTCCTCTGATTTTCCTCACAACAACAACCCTGTGAGATGGGCTGGGCTCAGAAAGAGTGACTGGCCCCACTTAGTCAGTTTTTATGGCTAAGGCGGGACTAGAACTCAAAGTCTCCCTGACACAGGAGTAGAATTTACTGTCTCCCGGGTTCGAACCTGGTGCCTTAACCACTAGGCCAAACTGTTTTTTTAAAAAATTATAAAACCTTTCTTCACCAGAAAACAGTAATCTATATGGTTCTCCATTTCATTGAGAACAACACCGTGAGGTGGGTTAGATTCCCTGTTCCTGTAGAAGAAGATAAGATAATAGATTGTGTCCTCTACAGAAAAAGTTTTATGTACACCATTCAGTTTAGGCATGGAAAAGAACTGAAATCAGCATGAGAATTTTCAAACTCCCCATAAATACATCAAAATCCCTCTTGCAGTTTCTCAGTTATTTTTTTCTTCTTCTTCTACCTTTACTCACACTAATAAAGGAAAACATTTATACTTAGGGTTGAAATGAGGGTCCTTGGCGCTCTCTGAGCTTGGCTGTTTTCCTGCAGATGTTTCATTATTCAAGCTAGGTAACATCATCATTGCTAGTGCTGATGATGTTACCTAGTTTGGTAACGAAACGTTACCTAGTTTGGTAACGAAACGCAAGAAAACAATCAAGCTCAGAGAGCAATCACATTACTTGGAAATTTCTTGTGATGTTGTAAAGATGAATTTATTGTGGGGGGAAGATAAAAGGAAGCTGTGCAACAACTGTGGATGTTGTTGTTTCCTGTTGAGCATCTTCCATCATCTTGAAGCCTGATTAGGTTATCCGCCCTTCTCAATCTGAAACAGAGCAATAGGAGGAATTTTCACCCGTCTTTCTGTGTGATTGAGAAGCCAAAGAAGCTGGAAACCACCGGAGAAAAGATACGCAATTAAACTCGATAACTGACACACAATCTTTTTGCCATAATAATGTGACCTTTCTCCATTAAAATTTACTCAAATCTTTCTTCATTTTTGAAAGATGGCTAAAAGGCAAATTAAATTTGGTAAAATCAAAGTGCAAACAGTATGCTTCAGTGCAGGGGCGTGATGGCTCAGCGGTTGAAGACTCTGTCCTCTGGAAAGCGGGCAGCCCAGGTTTGAGTCCCGAGCACTACACGACAGGGTGAGCTCCCGTTCTAGCCGCAGCTCCTGCCCACCTAGCAGTTCGAAAGCATGCAAATGCGAGTAGATAAATAGGTACCACTTTGGTGGGAAGGTAACAGTGTTCTGTGACGTCATGGTGACCGGGGAAATGTCTTTGGACAGCACTGGCTCAATGATCTTGAAATGGAGATGAGTGGAGTAAAATCTGCAGGGACTCCTACTCCTTCCATTTCAGTGGGAGGGAATAAACACATAACACAAAAATCACAGCTCATTCTTCTCTGTTGTTTACACGTGCAGGATCTCCCCAAGGTGGTGAAGAAGTTGAGTGCCTTCCTAGGGATCAACCCCACTGAGAGCCAGATCTATGAAATCTGCAAAAAGACTTCCTTCAATGAGATGAAAACCAATACAGAAAAAGAAAATTCTGATCAGAACCACACAGTCTGTGTACTCACTTCCAACCGGAAATTGATATTCCGAAAAGGTAATTTGAAAAGCGAACCAATAATGGAATGGAATGGAATGGAATAGAATAGAATAGAATAGAATAGAATAGAATAGAATAGAATAGAATAGAATAGGAGAGTTGGAAGGGACCTTGGAGGTCTTCTAATCCAACCCCCTGCTTAAGCAGGAAACCCTACACCCCTTCAGACAAATGGTTATCCAACCTCTTCTTAACAACTTCCAGTGTTTTTGTAGTTGTAGTTCTTCACAACTACAAGTTGTTCCACTGATTAATTGTTCAGTCCAGAAGTTTCTCCTTAATACTAGGTTGCTTCTCTCGTTGATTAGTTTCTACCCATTGCTTCTCGTCCTGCCCGCAGGGGCTTTTGGAGAATAGCCGATCCGGTAGCGATGACGGCAGGTGGTTCGGAGAACGGGTAGCAAAAATCCCTGCCTCACCCCCATGGCCAACTAAGCCACGTGATCGTCAAAGCCTTTTTTTTTTTACTTTTAAAAGCATTTTTTAATAACCTCTTCAGTCGAAGAGGTTGTAAAAGAAATGCTTTTAAAGGATTAAAACAAGGTTCTGATGATCCCAGCTGAGATGCCTGATCGTCAGAGGCTTTTTTGTTTTACGTTTAAAAGCATTTTTTAAAAGGTAAAAAAGCTGAAGCCTGCTAGACAAAAAATGGGGGGGGTGTAGGCAGAAAGAAAGAAAGGAAGGAAGGAAGGAAGGAAGGAAGGAAGGAAGGAAGGAAGGAAGGAAGGAAGGAAGGAAGGAAGAAAAGACGGAGGGAGGGAGGGAGGGAGGAAAAAGGAGAGGAAGGAAGGACTACAAACCTGGCACTAGATGCAGCTTCAGAGGATAATCCAGGGCTGGAAGGGACCTGGAGGTCATCTAGCCCAACCCTGCTCCAGCAGGGCATTATTAATGAATTTCTGTCTTTTGATCCCCCAGTCACATAGCCACGCCCACCCAGTCACATGACCCCCACCACCAAGCCACGCCCACCAAGCCACACCCAGAGAACCGGTAGGAAAGAAATTTAGATTTCACCACTGCCATGATCCGTGGCCACAAAAGGTATTTTAAAGGGACTGCATGTTGAAGAAAAGATTGAGAACCACTGATTTAGAAGGTACATTTCAGCTGAAGTTGACCAGACCAAAAAAAAAAAACCCCCAATGCCATTGTAAAATAAATTATATGGTGTGTTGCATGAATCAGATAGTGTCCTAATGCTAGGGCTTATCCCTGGTGTAGATCTGTCTTCTCATCTCCTAAACTTCTAAATAGTGCCGTCTTCTGCTTATAAACCTGTCTGCAATTCTTTATCACTTTAACCCACCAAGTGATAACAAAATATTGTCGGTCCGGGACTTGTTTTTGTTTCATTTATTTCCAGGTACCGAGTTCTTCCAGTTCAGGCGGTAACTAAGGTGTTTATGTGCCTTTTCTGAGCTCTGTGTTTGTGCTGTCCCTTCCTCCCAGCTGTCCATAAAACTCCCTAGGACAGCTCACATCGCAGGCCAAAGTTGCTGAGCTTATCTGGAACTAATCAGAGTCTAGATGCATTTCTGTGCACAGGGCTGCAGGCAGTGGTGGGCTGCAAATTTTTTTACTACTGGTTCTGTGGGCGTGGCTTTGTGGGCATGGCAGGGGAAGGTTACTGCAAAATCCCCATTTCCTCCCGATCAGCTGGGATTCAGGAGGCAGAAAATAGATGGGGGCGGGGCCAGTCAGAATTTTTACTACCGGTTCTCTGAACTACTCAAAAGTTCCACTACCGGTTCTCCAGAACTGGTCAGAACCTGCTGAAACCCACCTTCGGCTGCAGATACACAGGTTGTCTAATCGGTGGTTTTCAAGGGGTGAGAACTAGGCGAGAGGCCAAAACATGATCAACATCCATGGTGGCCCAGTTGTTAAAATACAGTACTGCAGGCTAATTCTACCCACTGCCAGCAGTTTGATTCTCAAGGTTGACTCAGCCTTCCATCCTTCCAAGGTCGGTAAAATGAGGACCCAGATTGTTGGGGGTGGGATGTGCAATATGCTGACTTTGTAAACTGCATAGAGAGGGCTGCAAAGCACTGTGAAGCGGTACGTAAGTCTTAAGTGCTATTGCTATTGCTGTCATGGTGAAATTGTCACCCTAGACTCTGAATAAGTTCTGTCTTAACTTTCCATGGGAAAGTTCTCAAGAAGACCAATTCTAAGTTGATCCATGACTGGATGTTGTCTGTGGGATCTGGAGTCTTCTGAAAGTAGTCCAACTTTAGGGTTAGGTTCAAATAACACACATAGTTACAGAGGTGGGTTTCAGCAGGTTCTGACCAGTTCTGGAGAACCAGTAGCGGAAATTTTGAGTAATTTGGAGAACCGGTAGTAAAAATTCTGACTGGCCCTGCCCCCATCTATTCTCTGCCTCCCAAGTCCCAGCTGATCAGGAGGAAATGGGGATTTTGCAGTAACCTTCCCCTGCCATGCCCACCAAGCCACGCCCACCAAGCCAAGCCACACCCACCAAGCCGCACCCACAAAACAGGTACTAAAATTTTTTGAAACCCACTACTGCCTAGTTACCTAACCCGGTAACTGAAATAACTCATCTTCTGCATTTGTAAGATATATTGGACCCTAATGAGCTGAATTTGCATAACATGTCAAGACAAAAAATAATACTAACCATCATTATTATTCTGTCATTTTGCATGTACACTGAGAGCTTCTGCACCAGAGTAAACTCCTTCCGTGTTTAATCAAATTTAGCCAAATAAAGTATTCTATTCTATTCTGTTCTGTTCTGTTCTGTTCTATTAATTTTCTTTTCTATTCTATTAATATTCTATTCTATTCTGTTCTGTTCTGTTCTGTTCCGTTCTATTCTATTAATTTTCTATTCTGTTCTGTTCCATTCCATTCTATTAATTTTCTATTCTGTTCTGTTCTTTTTTATTCTGTTAATATTCTATTCTATTCTATTCTGTTCTGTTCTATTCTATTTTATTCTATTCTATTCTATTCCATATTTTCTATTCCAGTCTGTTTTACAGGGACATGTTACTGTACTTTCTCATTTTTTGAACATAAAAACTTTCAAAACAGATACTAGATTGATTTTTTGAACTCATACCTTAATACCAAGAGAACACTGTTTCTCTCCATTTATGTAATCTAACCAAGTCAAATATCGTTATTACAGTCCTTGACCAACATTTACATTTATGGAAGTATGTAAAATAATCCTCTTTGCTCTACGAAACCATTCAAACCCGTCCTCTTTCCATGCTTCCAAATTCTTCTCAATATTTCCCCCCCACACCTCTTGTTGAGGGACACGGGAGGGTGCTATTTTTTTCATGGGAAAGACTTGGGAAAAACTATCCTTCCTCATGTCTCATCATTTCCTAGGTACCGTTGGTGACTGGAAGAATCACTTCACCCCCAAACAGAACCGCCTGTTCGAAGAGACATTTAAGAAGAAAATGACATTCAGCGAAGTGGCAAAACATCTCGTTTATGAATGTTGACTCGGAAATGAACCCTGGATCGGAATATGTTTAAAGGACTCATATTTTTCACATTGGATAGACTCGTTTTCTTTCCAACCAGAAAGATGAGGAAGAACACATGAGGGCTTTGTGAAGAAATTTTGCTCTTGAGGGTTGCCGCTGATCCATTCTGTTCTCCTTATTTCTATTTTCTATCCCATCTCTTCTAACAATCAACTCGGTGTACCGTAACGGACATGCAGGTTCAGTTTTCACCGAAGTATTTTGTTTGTGACTCCTTGATGATCACTATCTTCATGTTTCCGTTTGGTTTGGTTTGGCTCTGTAAGGCTGGAGTTCCCACAAGCTTCGTGACACCTTCTCTATTGACCACCATTATAGCCTGAAATAGGCAGAAAATTTGTGAGGATGGGGTGTTGATAAACTCTGTGAGCAGAGGTGGGTTTCACATAAATGCCGCGCACCAAAAATGCGCACAGCTTAGAAAACGTGGCTAAATAGGATGGCATAGCGCTGGGGCAGGTGAGTGGCAGGTCACCACTACCGGTTTGGCCAAACCGCTCCGAACCGGCTGAATCCCACCATTTTTCTGTGAGGGAAATTCAAGACTCTTTTTTTTTTTTGCTTTTCTGACCAGGAACTTCAGTAATAGAGACAAACTTGTTCTCCCCTCGTGCACTTCCTTTTCCCAGTGATTATGTGGAAACGTAGAAATATGTGGAAACGTAGAAATAGTTCATTGAATCGGAAGTGAATTATTTAATGAACAATGAATAAATAAACATAAATGAAGAGTGAAAGGACCGACAAGGATCCAACCTTCTGCCCTGTGCAGGAAATTCAATTAAATCAATGTTTCCCAACCTCAGCAAGTTTACAACCTGACCATTTCAACTCCCAGAATTCCCCTGCCAGTCTGGTGGCTGGGGAATTCTGGGAGTTGAAGTCCACCCATTTTAAAGTTGCCAAGGTTGGGATGATAGCTGAACTGCTGTCCAGCAACCTTTTTTTAAAAAAACCAAACTTCTAGAGATGGAGAACCTTAAATACTATAGGTACATTGTTCTACCGTTGTACAACTCGTATCGTCATTTCCTGAACATATGGAATCTAAAAATTCACTTGTTCATTGTGCACAAAAATCGATTTCGTTTTTGCAATGAGTAAAATGTATTCATATCTGACGCCACAAATCAAGGCCAATGTGTTGTAATTGTTAACATTTTTGAGGTGGGGATCCTAATAGTATTGTTACATGATGACTTCTTGGTTTAATATGAGCTTTAGGTTTTCCTCTGAAGATAGTTTTAATCAATATTCAATGCCACAAAAAAGAGGGAGTCAAGCTATTCTCCAAAACCTCTGAAGGCAGGACAAGAAGCAATGGGTGGAAACTCATCAAGGAGAGAAGCAACTTAGAACTAAGGAGAAATTTCCTGACAGTGAGAACAATTAATCAGTGGAACAACTTGCCTGCAGAAGTTGTGAATGCTCCAACACTGGAAGTTAAGATGTTGGATAATCATTTGTCTGAAGTGGTGTAGGGTTTCTTACCCAAGCAGGGGGTTAGACTAGAAGACCTCCAAGGTCCCTTCCAGTTCTGTTATTCTATTTCTATTTCTAAATGATTTAGACCAGCCCTCAATGGAGATATTTCAATAAAGGCAAAAAACTGGAGGCAAAAAACATATAAAGAACTGTTGCTGGAATTGGGTATGTCTAGTTTAATGAAAAGAAGGACCAGGGGAGACATGATAGCAATGTTCCAATATCTCAGGGGCTGCCACGAAGAAGGCAGTTTGCCTAATTGGACCAAGGTTTGCGATAGGACTGAAGAATTTGTATTGGGAGGAATTTGTTTTGAGTTGAACGATGCTGGGAATGAACTAATTCTCAGCTGTTTGAATAAAGTTCGTTTGTTTTTTCATGGACTGTTTCCTACTACCTACTTGGGCCTGGGTCACAACAGTCCTGCCTTCAGGTGCTTTGGAGAATAGCTTGACTCCCTCTTTTTTGTGGCGGCCCCTGAGATATTGGAACCCTGCTATCATATCACCCCTAGTCCTTCTTTTCATTAAAGTAGACGTACAGAATTCCTGCAGCCGTTCTTCATATGTTTTAGCCTCCAGTCCCCTAATCATCTTTGTTGCTCTTTTCTGCACTCTTTTTAGAGTCTCAATATCTTTTTTTACAACGTGGCAACCAAAACTGGATGTAATAGTCCAAGTGTGGCCTTACCAAGGGATTATAAAGCAGTACTAACCAGAGGATGTGGGGACGCAGTGGCTCAGGGGGCAGGGCGATGAGCTTGTTGATCGAAAGGTCGGCAGCTTGGCGGTTCGAATCCCTAGTGCTGTCGTGTAACGGGGTGAGCTCCCATTACTTGTCCCAGCTTCTGCCAACCTAGCAGTTTCGAAAGCACGTAAAAATGCAAGTAGAAAAAATAGGGACCACCTTTGGTGGGAAGGTAACAGCGTTCCGTGCGCCTTTGGCGTTGAGTCATGCCGGCCACATGACCACGGAGACGTCTTCGGACAGTGCTGGCTCTTCGGCTTTGAAACGGAGATGAGCACCGCCCCCTAGAGTCGGCAACGACTAGCACGTACGTGCGAGGGGAACCTTTACCTTTACCTTTAACCAGAGGTGGGCTTCATATACTGTAGCAACTGGTTCGCCCAGCACCGGAAATTTGAACGCGCAGGCATGCGAGCTTCGTTCATGCGTGCGCCATCCGTACATGTGTGTTGCATCACAAAACACGGCAATTTGCTCGCATGCGTCATCAGCACATGCGTGCGACTTCAGATAACACAGCGATATAGGACGGGATTGTGCCCAGGCGGGGGGGGGGGGCAGGCCCACCTGGGCCCATCCACAGGTCACCACTACCGGTTCACTAACATTTCACATGATCTGGATTCTACCCCTCTGCTAATGCAGCCTAGCACTCAGTTGGCTTTTTTTGGCAGCTGCAGCACACCGCTGGCTCGTATTTAAGCGGCTGTCCGCTAGGACTCCAAGATCAATCTCAGACAACTATTTATTCATTTGTTGTTGTGTTTTTGCAGATAAAACTAAAGCCAGAAATTACCTGGGCTTGCTAAAGGGCAGGTGATGAAAATTGCACAACATCTGGCTCACTGCCAGTTCCCCCCCCCGCGAAATTTTAAGCTATGTTTTAGCACCATCTAGCGGTCGAAATGGAATTGCAGGCCTAGGGTTTTCTTGCCCCGTCTTCAGACACAGATGGACGTGCGCGTGTGAGGTTGCTCTACACAAAAGACAAAGCAACACACTCCGTTATTTTGTACTGTCCTGGTTGTGGCCCAAACGCTAGTTATACTGGGGAGCTTGTCCTCCCCCACCCTGAAAAGCCCCCACGATAGCAGGTGATCTCCCACCACACGTTCTGCAACGTCTACATTTGTATAGGAGACCAGAACCTTGCGGCGATTGATCCAGGACCGGATTCAGAACGATTGGTTGATACTTTGCTTTTCCCCCCATCAAGTTAATCAGCATTCTGGGACTGTTCAGCACACTTAATACTTAGCAGGTAAAATCAGTCTCAGATCATCTGTCTATGGAGAGGCTCAGTCATCCAGGTCACGGCAATCGCAAAGGGAAGTCCAGATGCCTCTTGAAAAAGCACCTTTGGGAGAACCATGACCGTCCTGGATGACTGAGAATCTCCATAGACATTAAGCAATGCACTTTGGGATGAACATCCTTCGAATGGTGCGAAAATATGAATGGATTCCCAGGGGAAAAAAAAAAGCAGACACACACTTAATAGCCCCCACCCTCCTCAATTGCCCACAGCAGGCGTCAGCACTTAAGAGATAAAGAGATAGCTAGGTCTATTCATAAGCAAATGTCTTCACCCACGATCCAACAAAGGTAGGATTAGCTCTCTACCCATCTAACAACAGAACTCCTGGCACCTGGGAAGATTACATCTCTCTCTCTCTCTCTCTCTCATCATGCCCCCGTCCAAGTCTTCCGGGTGCGATTCAAGATTTTGGTCATCACCTTTAAAGTGCTCCATGGCATGGGACTGGGATATTTACAGGACCGCCTGCTGCAGCCAACAGCCTCCCACCGTCCGGTGCGCTCTCACAGGGAGGGCCTCCTTAGGGTGCCGTCGGCCAAACAATGTCGGCTGATGGCCCCCAGGGGAAGAGCGTTCTCTGTGGGGGCTCCGGCCCTGTGGAATGAACTACCTGTGGGGCTACGTCTTCTCCCTGACCTTCGGACCTTTAAGCGCGAGCTCAAAACTTTCTTCTTTCACCAAGCAGGGCTGGCCTAACGATAAATTTTAATCGTGGGTTTGTTAATGGGGTTTTTAAGGGGTTTAATTGTATTTTTATAATTTTACATACTTATTTTAAATACTCAGCTTATTGAATTAGATTTTTAATGAATATTGTATTTTAAATTTTTTGGTATTTATGTTTTATCTATGCTGTACACCGCCCTGAGTCCTCGGAGAAGGGCAGTATAAAAATGTGAAAAATCAATCAATCAATCAATCAATCAATCAATCTGAGATGGATGATGAATGGCTGAGAGAGACCGTGAGAGTGGCTCCGTTGGCTGTGGAGGAAACTGGGGAAGGGCAGTCAGGCTGGGCAGAGCAGGGGAGAGATAGAACAAGGGTGAGGGGGTTAAGATGAAGACCAGGGCCCACCCCCTCCCCATCCTAGGGCACACAGGGAAGAACAAAGAAGAGAGCAATGTGGGTTGTGTGGCTTACGAGGAAGGAAAGGGCCCTGATTCCCTTCACAAGGCACACCTGGGGATGGAGTTTAAAGGAGAGGCAGTTGGGAGGGGCGTTTGTTGGGAACAAATGCTGAATTCATCTAAGGTTGAGAGTTGTGGTCTGCATTCCTGGACATTCCTCCCGACTGTTCGGATTAGTGCCATGCTACTGTGTGCTTATTTTGTCTTGCTGGAATTATTCCTCGCTTCTGGGACTCATTATCTTGCCCCGCTGGAGTGATTGATTGCAGTCATTCTGCTTACAGAGTATCCGAAGCCAGAAGCTGCTGCAGCTTTGTGGGAAAGTTTTTCTCCAGGCCGGAGAGTAAACAGGACACTGGGGGCAAAGTTGATGCCAATAAAGGGATGCATAGCGGTTCTCTGGCTGTGTTGCCTTCGTGCCACACCCCAGGTCATCACACCTATTGTGCAAACACAGCCTCAAACATTTGATTGGTTCCTATCAAGGTGAACATTTCAATACCGGAGGATTATCAGAAATAGGAAGTTGAGATGGAAGCAGAGTCTGTCACATGCAACGACTCTGCAACACAGAGCAAACTACCCA
The DNA here is from genome assembly GCF_028640845.1 of Ahaetulla prasina. Taxonomy (NCBI): domain Eukaryota; kingdom Metazoa; phylum Chordata; class Lepidosauria; order Squamata; family Colubridae; genus Ahaetulla; species Ahaetulla prasina. Next base: position 92,285,599 of record NC_080545.1, read on the forward strand.
TCTCACCCGTTACTCATCGTGTGGTATCTGTTTCCACGGGGAAGAATGAAGAACATCAATACAGTTGTACAAGTTTGTTTTTTTTATTCTTGAATCTTAAAAATAAATAAAGCCTATTTGATTACATTTTATTCACATTTATAAATAATCAACAAGACAAATCAATAAAGAGCATTTGGACAGAAGTCCTTTTATTCATAGTTCCCAGAAAATGCATCGAGCCTCGGCATCTGGCAGAAGAGGTATTTGATAGTCTGATATTTTATAAATATATTTATATTTCATATTTGTAAACCAGTGGCAATTTCTTGACCATTTTTCTCCCCCAAAAACCATTTTCAAGTGATTTGAATCCTGAGGGGGGTAATACCGTATTTTCCCGAAAATAAGACCCTGTCTTATATTTTTTTGAACCCCAAAATAAGCGCTTGGCCTTATTGCCATGCGCTCAAAAGCCCGATTGGGCTTATTATCAGGGGATGTCTTATTTTGGGGAAAACAGGGTAGATAGATAGATAAAGAGACAGAGACAAATAGATATGAATGGATGTAGATAGATAGATAGATACTGTGTTTCTCTGAAAATAAGACCCTGTCTTATATTTTTTTGAACCCTGAAATAAGCGCTTGGCCTTATTGCCATGCGCTCAAAAGCCCGATTGGGCTTATTATCAGAGGATGTCTTATTTTGGGGAAAACAGGTATCTTATTTCAAAGTTCTTTTTCATCCTTCTAATCTAAATACCAGCTATTCATATCGGGATATTCCTTCATCGAGCATTAATATATTATTACAAATTTGGCTCTTTTTCCCCAAGTCCAGAGTTCACCAGATCTCTATTGGACAGGCAATGGATTTTGCGTATTAAAGTGAAAGATAAAACAAGGCTGAAAAATGGGCTGGAAAGATACAAAATGATTTGGCCAAAAGTAAAATTTCAAAATGGTTTCAAGGCAAAAGGCTTGGATTCACCCATCCTACTGCGGATGGTTGGTTTTGCCTCAGCGTCGTAGACACTTTGCCTATTGTGGCTTTAAAAAAAAAATGTTTTACAGTAGGTCACAGAAAGGGAGACCTTATGGGGGGGAAAAAGAAAAGTATGATAAGATGTTATTTGTATGATGAAGCGTAATTACTGAAAGAGTAATCCAATTCTCATAGCTCTCAAGATACCGTATTTTTTGGAGTATAAGATGCACTCCATCCCCCCCCAAGAGGGTGAAAATTTGGCTGCGTTTTATACACCGAATGTAGCCCCGCCCACCCACCGGTCCCCACCCTTTGGCCTCTGCCTCCCAGCAATTTGCCTCCTTGCAGCAAACAGCCAACAGCCCGTTTCAGCTTCAGCACAGCCTGATTAGCACAAGCAGCTGATTGTCGGCCTCCCGACCATCAGCTGTTTCAGGCTGCAGGGATTGCCACTGCCTATTGCCGCCTCCGCGCGTCCCATTTTCAGCCTCCGCTGTTTGCTATAAGGAGGCAAAAGGCTGGGAGGCAGAGGCAGACTTTTTTTTTCTTGTGCTAATCAGGCTGTGCTGAAAACGAAACTGAAATCAGGCTGTTTGTCGCTTGCTGCAAGGAGGCAAATTGCTGGGAGGCAGATTTTTTTCTCTTGTTTTCCTCCCAAAAAATGGTAGGTGCGTCTTATAGTCTGGAGCATCTTATACTCCGAAAAATATGGTAATTCATGCCCGCTAAATTGGCCAGTATTTTCATTTCACATGATGTGAAATGTTACAGCAAGGTGGGCTTCTAAATATATATATATGGCCCAGTGGTTAAAGACACTGAACTTGTCAGCTGTCAAAGCTTGTAACATGTGATGGGGCGAGCTTCCGTTTCTTGCGCCAGCGCCTGCCCATCTAGCAATTTGAAAACAGGCAAGTGCGAGTAGATAAATAGGTACCACTTCGGTGGGAAGGTGTAACACAAATGTTAAAATCACTTTGCCCAGAATGGTATTTCAGCCAACATTTTTCTATGCATGGAAATTCTCCTTGGGTACAACTGCAAATAGCTAAGGGAGAATATTTCTAGCACAAAGTCTTCTTACCTTCCTTCACAGAAGGAAGAAGGAAGAGGAAACCCATAAAGTTCCTGCCAGGGATGGCCACAGATGGGTGTAACTGGGGGCAAAGCAAAAATCACAGCATAGTGGGTGTCATTGTGACTTTTCAGACCCTTCTCTGTAGATGCTTCCTTTGCCTGACAGTTGCTTTTGTCTAAAAGGCTAACAAGATAAGAGGAAATTTTTTTACTATTTTGTAAAAAATTTTTTTTAAAAAAAGGTAAGAGGAAAAGGTTACTTTAAAAAGCATAACTGGGAAAAAAAAAGGATATTTATTTATTTATCCAAAATTTCATCTATCTATCCTCCACTTCTGAGCTATTTTTTTGGGGGGGGAGGAACGTAAAGCCCCCAAGCCTACTGAAAAGTCAACAACAACAACAACAAAAAGGAATCACAATCAATCTTCATTACAGATTTTTTAAAAAAATAATCAAACACACAAACATTACTTGGAACTCACTTTCCAAGTCACTTTCTGGCAGGGGGCCCGGTTCGGGGGGGCGCAGACACAACACTTTCTCAATCTTGGCAACTTTAAGACATGTGGACTTCAACTCCCAGAATTCCACAGTTAACATGGCTGACTAGGGGATTCTGGGAGTCGAAGTCCATACGTCTCAAAGTTGCCAAGATTGAGACATGTTGGCTTAGAGGAGCGAATCTAGAGGAACAGCATAAAATAAAGCTTGTTATGGAGAATCTTGAACATAAAATCAAGAATGTATATTCCTATGTATATTCCTATATTATATTCCTATAAAGTTTTTAAGCCATCTAGGAAACCTGTCGGGCAATATTTTTTCAAGAAGCGACTGGACTTTCCGTTGTTTCTTTGAAGACGTTTCGCTCCTCATCCAGGAAGCTTCTTCAGCTTTGACGGGATGGTGGGGAATGGAAGGATTTATACTCCTTGCCTATTGCTGGTTTGAAAGAGGGGTCATAAAAGGACATCTATGTCAAAACTGAACAACCCCATCTCAATAGAACTGGAGGGATATGACATCATCTATCTCCAGTCTACAACACAGTCCTTTCAGCAATTCCAAGGCGGCTCCACACCTATTTGCATCACTCAGGTGACCCTGAAGACACAGATAAATCTCCAGGTGGCCTCAATGACTTTCTAGATAAAGGTAAAGGTTCCCCCGCATATATACGTTAGTCGTTTCCGACTCTAGGGGGTGGTGCTCATCTCTGTTTCAAAGCCGAAGAGCCAGCACTGTCCGAAGACGTCTCCGTGGTCATGTGGCCGGCCAAAGGCCCATGGAACGCTGTCACCTTCCCACCAAAGGTGGTCCCTATTTTTCTACTTGCATTTTTTATGTGCTTTCGAACTGCTAGGTTGGCAGAAGCTGGGACAAGTAATGGGAGCTCACCCCCTTACGCGGCACTCGGGATTCGAACCGCTGAACTGCCAACCTTTTGATCAACAAGCCCAGCGTCTTAGCCGCTGAGCCACTTTTTCAACAACTCTCTAAAAGGATGCAAATGACCAGCTGTCTGCAAGGAGTAGAAATCCTTCCATTCCCCACCATCCAGTCAAGAGCTGAAGAAGCTTCTTGGATGAGAAGTGAAACGCCTTCGAAGAAAAACAAAGAAAGTCCAGTTGCCTCTTGAAAAAAACAAAACACCTTTGGGACAATCATAACCTGGATGACTGAGAATCTCCACGGATATGTCCGGCAATAGCGTGTTTTTGGATTTATTGGGTTTTCCTGCCACTTTGAGTCTGCATCAATTCAGTAACCATTTCGTCACTCGTGCAATAATAATAAAGCAGATATTTTAAAAATTATTGTCGGGGTCCTTTTTGGGATTCTGGAAATGTCCAAAGCCAAGCAGAGGAAAGACACCCCCCAGCAAAATCAACGAAGCAGAATTCCATCTCTCCCAGAGACGCTGCTCGGAGGCGACTTCCTAGCTTGGTCGGCCCAAGTTTTTTCCAGCCGAATTCACCTTTTCCATCAAAAGGAGGATGTGCTCGGCGAATTCCCGAACTGCCCCGCGGCCGCCATTGGACCTGCAGATGTAGCTTGCCGCTTTCTGTGCAACTGAACACGCGTCCGCAGGGACGGCGCTCATGCTGGCTTTCTTCAGACACTCCACATCCGAGTCCTCATTTCCTGTGGGTGACGAGGGGAAAAAAAAAAAAGCAACTTCGGTGAAGGATCGCAGCTGTCAGTTTTGGAAGGCAATTTTCTTTTTGCTTCTTAACTGCCACATATTTTAGCTGGGGAAGTTGGCAGGGGGTTGTTGTTGGAGCGGTAGAAAGTTAGTCAAAACAACATTCCGTATTCAAGGACCTTTGCCTGCGTCTGATGGAGACTGCCTGAAGACTGTATCCAATTGAGTGTGAAGAGTTGATTGGACAATGTGAGGAACTTGTGGGTGTGGGGGCAGGGCTGTGAACTGTCAACTGGGTGTGGAAGCTTTCAGTTTCGGGTTTTCCCAGCTGTACCAACATGACATCTCTAATAAATTGGAACTTTGAGGAACCTCAAGCCTCAGAGTTTTATTTTGTTGGGGATATTCCTTGGAACCCTGACAGCAGCCTTTGTAAAAAAACAAAACAAAACAAAAAAGGTTAAATTTTGTTAGAGATGCTTCTGAGGTAATTGAAAAAAAATATGGCGGGATTGCAAACCGAGGCCTGGCTTCTTAAAAGCCTTGGGCTGTCATCATTCTAAAAATTGATTTTGAATATAAAAGATTATTTGATGTGCAGGCGATCCTTGACTTATGACACAATTGTGAACTTCAATTCCCAGCATACTGGTTGGCTGGGGAATTCTGGGAGTTGAAGTCCAGACACCTTCACGTTATCAAGGTTTTAAAACACTGGCTTATTCCATACTATCTGAGGTAAAAATGAACTTGCTGTTCTTGATACGATCAGTGAGGATGGGACCCTCTTTAAGGACCCCAAGGTCCTTCAGTTTCAGTCATATACAGATAGTCCTCGATTTATGACCACAATCCAGCCCAAAATTTAGGTCAGGAGTCTCCAACCTTGGTAACTTTAAGACTTGTGGACTTCAACTCCCAGAATCCTTCAGCCAGCTTTGCTGGCTAAGGAATTCTGGGAGTTGAAGTCCACAAGTCTTAAAGTTACCAAGGTTGGAGACCCTTGATTTAGGTGGTTAAGTGAGACATTAGTTAAGCGACTTTTTTCCCCAACACGTGACGACTTTTCTGGCGACCGTTTGCTAAGGGAATCACTGCAGTCGTTAAGCTAGTCACACGGTTGTTAAGCGAATCTGGCTTCCCCGGTGACTTTGCTTGTCGGAAGGTCACTGAGGAGGATTGTGTGATCTTGGGGTACAGCAGCGGTCGTAAGGATGAACCAGCAGCCAAGCGTCTGAATTTTGATCACGTGATCACATGCTGCAAAAGGTTGTAACTGTGAAAAATGGTCATAAGTGGCTTCTTTCAGTGCTGTCGTAACTTTGAACGGTCACTAAGTGAACTGTTGTAAGTCAAGGACTACCTGTATATGAAAGTGTCCTTCCTCCCAGTTTGTTTTTTTAGACTGGAAGTCAGAGGAGCTTCCAAGAGATGGAAAGAGGCAGAACAGAAAACACCGCCCCCCATTATGACAGGTCGTCCTCGACTTATGAGCACAACTCAGCCCAAAATTTCTGTTGCTAAGTGAGGTCATCCTTGACTTACGACCAAAACTGAGCTCAAAGTTTCTGTTGTTAACGGAGTTTTGCCCCATCTGCTACACATCCTTTCTTGCTTCGTACACCTACTCAAATTGCACGTTCCAATGGTTTTTTTTTAGTGTTCTCGTGGTTTTTATTCTTTTGTCTTAAAACGCTTCTGAGATTTTAATTGTAATGTACGCAAATTGCTTAAATTGTTAAGTTAGTCACATGGTTGTTATGTGAATCTGACTTTGACTGTCAGACGTTTGCAAAAGGTGATCCAAAGGGGAGACTGCCACCGTCATAAATGTGAGTCGGTTGCCAAGTCTGAATTTCGGTCGCCTGACCATGTAGATCAGTGGTAGTCAACCTGGTCCCTACCGCCCACTAGTGGGCGTTCCAGCTTTCATGGTGGGCGGTTAGAAAATTTTACTACTAACAGAGATACAAAAGTGGGCGATAGGTATAAAAAGGTTGACTACCCCTGATGTAGATGGTGCAATGGTCATAAGTGGCTTCTTTCAGTGCTGTCGTAACTTTGAACGGTCACTAAGTGAACTGTTGTAAGTCAAGGACTACCTGTATATGAAAGTGTCCTTCCTCCCAGTTTGTTTTTTTAGACTGGAAGTCAGAGGAGCTTCCAAGAGATGGAAAGAGGCAGAACAGAAAACACCGCCCCCCATTATGACAGGTCGTCCTCGACTTATGAGCACAACTGAGCCCAAAATTTCTGTTGCTAAGTGAGGTCATCCTTGACTTACGACCAAAACTGAGCTCAAAGTTTCTGTTGTTAACGGAGTTTTGCCCCATCTGCTACACATCCTTTCTTGCTTTGTACACCTACTCAAATTGCACGTTCCAATGGTTTTTTTTTTAGTGTTTTCGTGGTTTTTATTCTTTTGTCTTAAAACGCTTCTGAGATTTTAATTGTAATGTACGCAAATTGCTTCAATTGTTAAGTTAGTCACATGGTTGTTATGTGAATCTGACTTTGACTGTCAGACGTTTGCAAAAGGTGATCCAAAGGGGAGACTGCCACCGTCATAAATGTGAGTCGGTTGCCAAGTCTGAATTTTGATCACGTGATCACATGCTGCAAAAGGTTGTAACTGTGAAAATGGTCATAAGTGGCTTCTTTCAGTGCTGTCGTAACTTTGAACGGTCACTAAACGAACGGTTGTAAGTTGAGGACAACCTGTACAGGTAGTCCTCAACTTACAACTGTTCATTTAGTGACCGTTCAAAGTTACAACGGCAATGAAAAAAGTGACATAGTGTTGTGGTCCGTCAGCAGCCTACGGAGCTGGCAATTGAGTCGGGCAGCGATGAGGCTGAGGTGAGGCCAGGGCCATCAGGGAGTGAGGTGCGGGTTCCAGAGCCTCCAGAGCCTGACAGTAGTGAGGCAGAGGAACAGGAGGAGCCTGTTCCTAATGCACACATGGGAAGAGCTGCCAGAAAGTAAGAGCAGCTCAAGCGGAGAGGACGACTCAGGAGTAGGGCCAAGAGATGATTGGCCCCTCCCATAAGGCTTAAAACAAGACCAGCACCGGTGTTTCAGCTTTGCTGGAAAACAACGTTGTAGCTGCGTCCTCTGCTTTGTGAATAACTTTGTTTTTGTGACTTCTGGACATTTACCAGGAAGGGCCTTTGGCAGTTTGCCTAATTGGACTAAGATTTGTGAAATAACTGAGAAATTTGTGTTGGCAGGCATTTGTTTTACTTTGAGTTGAACGACGCTGGGAATGAAGTAATTCCCAGCTGTTCGAATAAAGTTTATTTTTCTACAGACTAGGTTTGTTGCTACCTAACTTGGGCCTGGGTCACAACACATATGACCATTTTCCACAGAAACAACCTTTGCAACATCGCGATGATCGTGTGATCAAAATTCAGAAGTTTGGCAACTGGTTCATACTTATGTCCGTTGTTGTGTCCCAAGGTCATGCGATCCCCTTTTGTGACTTTTGGACAAGTGAAGTCAATGGGGAAAGCAGATTCACTTTAACAACCGGGTGACTAACTTCTCAACTGCAGTGATTCACTTAACAACTGTGGCAAGAAAAGCCGTAACATGGGGCAAAACTCACTTAACAAAACAGCCAACGTTTTGGGCTCAATTACGGCTGTAAGTCGAGGACTACTTGTACTCTTTTCTGCTTCCAATGATTGAGAGAGGCTCAAAAAAACCCCTCCGGGAAAATAATAAAGCTGCTGAATCATAAAGTAGGAAAAGTGAAACCTCGTTCGCAGAGGAGGCCAACTTTCCAGAAACTTCCAGCAGAGCCTTAGCCAACGAAATCAGCAACAGCATTCGGAAAGGGCCTCACCTAAGTACGCAACCTCCTTCCAGCACAACCCCATGGCCTTCCGCCATTTCTCCACGACCCCCAGCTTGTCTATCACCCCGACTTCCACGGTACAGCCCAACTTCGAGGTCAAGAGCGCCTTGGTGGAACAGTCCCTCTCGGAGATCAGCCGCACCTGGACAAACGAAAGGCTGTTAGTGCCGACAGAGGAGAATCTTTTTAGATCAGGGTTTGAACCGTGGGGTCCTTGGTGCTCTCTGAGCTTGGTTGTTTTCTTGCAGACGTTTCATTACCAAACTAGGTAACGTCATCAGTGCCAAGCAAAATTTTCATGTTGCATTAAAGCACCGATGTGGCCTGTTGGCCGCCGGCCCCTCCGGCAGCCAAATCAGATGAGGAGGCAGCGTGGGAGTCAGGGCCAGCATCAAAGCTCCAAGAGGGAAGAGGGAATGGAGCTGTCACACAGAGAGAGATAGAGGCGGAGGCCGGGCCGTCCATCGGCCCTCAGATGGAGAGTCAACAGCTCCCAGGTCAGGAGGTGGCTGATGAGGAAAAGGAGGAAGAGCTGGGTCCAGTGCCTGACACGCGGATGTGCAGAAGGCAGAAGAGAGGAGAGCAGCAGGAATCTATGGGCCGGTCCTTGGGACGGAAGAGCCACCTGTTGTGTCTCGTCCGATCTCACCACAGCCAGAGCCTTCTTATCTGCTTCCAAACACGGAGGAATGTCCTAGTATGCCTCCCGGCCCCAGCCCTGGCTCCATGCCCAGACAGGCTGAAGAGGAGGAAGTATCTCCAGCCCCCAGCTCTGGCTCCATGCCCAGGCAAACGGAGCAACTAGACCCCTCCCCCTCCTCCACAGCATGTGAGCCTGAGGGAGGTCAATTGCCAACAGCTGCAGACTGGAGTGACCCTCGGGTCAGAAGACTTGATAGACGGAGGCAACAGAAGGAAGGGAGGGGCAGGCCTGGATAAGTGCTGAGTCATGGAGCCACACCCCATGGCCTATATAAAGGATCTGCTTTCTGGCATTCTCTGAGTCAGGCAAAGTCTAAACTTATCTTGCTGAAGTCACTTTCTGGTCTCCTGCCTGCCTTGAGGACTTTGCTAGGACTTTGGGCAGAGCTGCAGAGGCAAGCCTGATTCGGATTTCCCTGACCCGGCCGTCAGCGGAGGAGTGGGACATGACACCACCGCTGCTACTAGTGAAGCCACACCCTAGCTCTGGGGATAAAAGACAGGGAGGTGGGAGATGAATAGATGTGGCAGACAACTATTCATCTCCCTGCCAGTCAGCCACTGATGGCCTGCATTTCCGAATCCTGTCTGGAAATTATCAGAATTCTTCTTGGAATCTGCAGCGCCTTCTGAGAATGTGTGTGTGTGTGTGTGTGTGTGTGTGTGTGTGTGTGTCTGCTGCTGGAAAAAAGCGAGCGCACCTTCCAGGACTTCCTTTGCAAGTGTGGGAAGAGAGAGAGAGAGAGACTCAGGGGTGGGATTCAGCCGGTTCGTCCCAGTTCGGGCGAATCGGTAGTTGTGACTTGCAGGTGGGCTCACCCCCCCCAACTTGGCGCTATGCTGTCCTATTTAGCTGCGTTTTTTAAGATGGGTGCATGCGTGCAAGAGCGCGTGCGAGCAAAGCACACGCGCAGAAGGCCGCACTCACACTCTCGGTGCTGGGGCGAACCGGTTGTTAAATTATGTGAAGTCCACCTCGTTTCGTTAAATACAAAGGGCTTGTCGTGTTTGGGAGCCGGGTGACACTGCAAGAATGTCACAGGTGTTTAAATCATACCGTGTTTCCCCGAAAATAAGACCCTGTCTTATATTTTTTTGAATCCTGAAATAAGCGCTTGGCCTTATTGCCATGCGCTCAAAAGCCCAATTGGGCTAATTATCAGGGGATGTCTTATTTTGGGAGGAAACAGGGTATAATCTGTTTTCTTTCTGCTACAGCAGATGGGGAAGGCATCTAACTAGGACAATAAACCCCAGATCTAACCCTGTTAGCCTTCCATAAAGCTTCAAAGAACTGGTTGTGCCCCAGAAGTCTGGGGCGCTACATGAACCAAGGGGCCCTCACATCCTGGTTTATTGTTAATAGGCCATTAGTTTTGCTTTGTACACATACTCAAATTGCATGCTGTCATGTGTTTTTTTTTATAGTGTTTACGTAGTTTTTATTCTTTTGTTTTAAAATGTTTTTGTTCTGACCTCGGCGTTCCCAAACCACGAAGCGGACTCCATGTTAATAGAGGTTTGTTTTTAGGCAGAAGACAAACCTTTATTAACATGGAGTCTGCTTCGTGGTTTGGGAATGCCTAGGTCAGAAAAGTTTGTCTCCTGCAAACTCCACTCCCCTTTCGCTCCTCTTTTATTCACTCTGGGAGGGGCCATTCATCATCCACCTGTGTGTGGCCTTACTCCCAAGTCGACCCTCGTTCTTTAGCTGTTCCCTTCGCCTGGCAACTCTGTGCACGCACACAATGGGAACAGGCTCCAGCTGTTCATCTGCCTCACTGATGTCTGACTCCGAAGGAGAGCTGATAACTGGCATATGGCCCTGGCCCCCCTCTCTGCCTCCATCGCAGAGCCTTCCCCAGACTCCAGGACTGGCCCGTGTTCCTTCCCAACCTCCTCACTGTCCGAATCTGCTGCCAGATCTGCTGGCCACTGGCGGGCCACAACAGTTTTTAAGATTTTAATTGTAATGTATGTTTTTGAATTGTGAGCTGCCCAGAGTTGTTTGCTGAGATGGGCAGCTACAAAAGTCAATCAATCAAACAAACAAACCATCAAACAAATAACTTTGTTAAGTCTCTTCCTTTCAGAGTCTTCATGATGTCTCCATACTGTCAAGCAACGGGTACACGTTCTGACATTTTGGCCTCCCCCATGAAAACTAAAAGCCTACCTCCCCTGCAACAAAAGGCAAAGAAACTTTGTGACATCCCTACCTTAAAAATCCATCCCCAAAGACAAGCGTTAAGATGTACCTCTATGCCTCTTTTCTGAAGCTGATTGATTCCAACCGCATCTCTGACATCATAGGAAACCATCTCTTTCCCATCTTCGGAGATGTAGATGTGGCCGGTGGTGAGGCATCCGTCGATGGTACACACCAGAAGCTTCACTTCCTTCAAGGTCTCTTTCCCAAAGTAGCCATATCTGGAAATATGGTTTACAATCGTGGAAAAGAGGAGAGGAACCCAGTTTACTTATGTTGCATTCGATGGGCAAGAAGAAGGCTGGAAGACCAAGAGGGGAAAAAAGTGCATCGTTCCCATTGAGGCGATAATAGAATAACAGAATTGGAAGGGACCTTGTGTTGTGTCTCGCCCGCTCTCACCGCAGCCGGGGCCTTCTTATCTGCTTCCGAACGCTGAGGTATGTCCTAGTATGCCTCCCGGCCCCAGCCCTGGCTCCATGCCCAGACAGGCTGAGGAGGAAGCACCTCCAGCCCCCAACTCTGGCTCCATGCCCAGGCAAACGGAGCAACTAGACCCCTCCCCCTCCCCCACAGCATGTGAGCTTGAGGGAGGTCAATTACCAACAGCTGCCGACTGGAGTGATCCTCATTTCAGAAGAATTGATAGGCGGCGGCGTCAGAAGGAAGGGAGGGGCAGGCCTAGATAAGTGCTGAGTCATGGAGCCACACCCCATGGCCTATATAAAGGATCTGCTTTCTGGCATTCTCTGAGACAGGCAAAGTCTAACATATCTTGCTGAAGTCACTTTCTGGTCTTCTGCCTGCCTTGAGAACTTTGCTAGGACTTTGGCAGAGCTGCAGAGGCACGCCTGATTCGGATTTCCCTAACCCGGCCGTCAGCGGAGGAGTGGGACACGACACCTTGGAGGTCTTCTATTCCAACCCCCTGCTCAAGCAGGAAACCCTATACCAGTGTTGGCGAACCACACTAAGGCATGTGCGCATGCACATGTCGGAAAGATGATCTTCCAGTTTCCGACATGCACATGCATGCCAAACACCTGGTCTTTCGGTTTCTGGAGTGCATGCGTGCACGAAGACCAGCCTGCTGGTGCACATGTGCAAACCGGAAACTGAAAGACCCATTGCCCGGGTGCGCATGCGCGCACTGGGAAAATGATCTTCCAGTTTACGGCATGCGCATCCGTACTGGCCAGCTGGTTTTCGTGCACGAAATGCATGCCAGGAACCAGAAGACCAGGTGGCTGGTGTGCATGTCCGCACCTGAAAATGGTAGATCATCTTGCTGGCACGAGCATGCACTCTGGACAGCTGCTCTTCCTGTTTCCGGCGCTCCCACGCACGTAAAGACCAGCTAGCCGGCGCGCCAGAACCTGGAAGAGCAACGGGCAATGTCTCGTGTGCCCAGAGAGATGGCTCTGCGTGCCACTTCCAGCACGTATTTATTTATTTATTTATTTATTTATTTGCATTTATATCCCGCCCTTCTCCGAAGACTCAGGGCGGCTTACACTATGTTAAGCAATAGTCCTCATCCATTTGTATATTATATACAATGTCAACTTATTGCCCCCAACAATCTGGGTCCTCATTTTACCTACCTTATAAAGGATGGAAGGCTGAGTCAACCTTGGGCCTGGTGGGACTTGAACCTGCAGTAATTGCAAGCAGCTGTGTTAATAACAGACTGTCTTAGCAGTCTGAGCCACCAGAGGCCCTTATGCCACAGGTTCGCCATTCAACAGATTAACAGAGTTGGAATTGACTTTGCAGGTCATCTAGACCAGCCCAAGCAGGAGACCCTATATCTGCCTCTACCTAGGATCGAACTCACAACCTCCTGATTGTGAGGCAAGAGATCCACTTCCAGGCCACTGCAGTCAGTCTAGCCATCGCGGCCCTGTACCATTCTGTACGAATGGCTGTTCGACTCTTCCTTTAAAAAACTCCAGTTTTGGAGCAAGCATAATCTCTGGAGCAGGGGTCTCCAACCTTGGCAACTTTAAGCCTGGCGGACTTCAACTCCCAGAATTGAAGCTGGCTGGGGGATTCTGGGAATTGAAGTCCGCCAGGCTTAAAGTTGCCAAGGTTGGAGAACCCTGCTCTGGAGGTAAGTCGCTCCACTGATTGATTGTTCTAAATGTCAGGAAGCCTTCTAGTTTTTCTGCATGTGGGTGCATAAGATTCACATATGTTGCGAAGATCAGAGAGACTCAAAGTTCTAATCCACCCTCAAACATGACATCTCAGTGGGGTGTCCTTGCATCAGCCCTTCTCTCTGCCCGACACATCTCACAAGGTTGCTTACTGTGAAGATAATGCTGGAGGACAGATACATACATTGCCTTGAATCCTTGGAAGAACAGGAATCTTGCCAAATAAAGTAAGACTAATATTTATTTGGGGGATACATCCCTCTCTTCAATTTATATGGACCTGTTCTAGAACAAGGGTATCTACAGAAAAGAATGCGCGGACCCTGGAGTCTCCAGAGGAGGACAGCAGAGAGGCAGAGGAACAGGAGGAGCCTGTTCCTAGCGCACGCATGTGAAGAGTTGCTAGAAGGCAAAAGCAGCTACAGCAAAAAGGACGACTCAGGAGTAAGGCCAGGAGATGATTGGCCTCTCCCATAAGGCTTAAAAGAGCAGCAATGGCTCTTGGGTTCTTTGTAGGAAAGCAATGTTGCTACATCTGTTTTACGTCCGCATCTCTTGTTTCTGATCTTTGTGGAGCTTTACCAAGAAAAGCCTTTGGCAGGGTGCCAAAGCAGATAAAGGTCTGTGATAAAGCCGAAGGACTTTTTCTGAAGGACTTTGTTTTGGAATTAATTTTGACTAAGCTGGGAATGAAGTAATTCCCAGTTGTTATAATAAAATATGTTTGTTTAAGACTATGTGTGTCTTTTATGCCTTAAGAAAGTCTAGGTCACAACAGTTTTTCGGTGCTCCAGCCCCCACGAAGACCAGCTGGCCTGCGCGCATGTGCGCACCGGACACCAACAGAGCAGCTGGTGGCGCGTGTGCCCACAGAGAGGGCTCTGCATGCCACCTCTGGCACGCGTGCCATAGGTTCACCATCACGGCCCTCGCACTATGAGATTTCTCAAAGGAGGAGAACATCACCGCAACCACCCGAGAAAGCCAGTTTCTCTGTTTACCTTAGGACCCGTTGCTCCGCGATAGGCCAATCTATATCGACATCTATGTCCACGCTGTGCTCAGCTCGCATTTCGTAGTATGCCATTTTCCCACCCTAGATAAAAATGAAAGTGTGGGTCAGTCAATCTTGTCCACACCAGGGGGCACATCCTGAACTCCGCAGGGGTTATGTACAGGCACAAGTTTGCAGAGAAGAGCCAGAAATTGCATTCCAGCCCGATTTGCAGGCAAATCTCCTTTTTTCTCCCCCTTTTAGAACGTTATGGAGTGAAAGACCTGTGACCATGTTAAATACCCTGAAACTGTGAAAGATAGCAATAGCAATAGAAGTTAGACTTACATACTGAATATACTTATATATGAATATATAATTCATAATGCTTTACAGCCCCTCTCTAAGTGCTTTACAGAGTCAGCCTATTTCCCACACAACGATCTGGGTCTTCATTTTACCAACCTTGGAAGGTGTTGTGGTCTGCCTGCAGCCTGCAGCCTACAGTGATGAGGCTGAGGAAGAGCGTGGGCCAATCCTGGAGGCTGGGGAAGGCCCGGATGAGGGCTCTGCATCGGGACATCGGGGAGTGAGGTGTGGACTCCAGAGCCTCCAGAGACTGACAGTAGTGAGGCAGAGGAACAGGAGGAGCCTGTCCCTAATGCACGCATGAGAAGACCTGCCAGAAGGCAAGAGTAGCTCAAGCAAAGAGGACGACTCGGGAGTAGGGCCAAGAGATGATTGGCCCCTCCCATAAGGTTTAAAAGACCAGCAATGGCGTTTGGGCTTTGCCGGAAAACAATGTTGATAGCTTCGTCTTCTTGCATTTATTTTGTACCAGTGTTTTCTGAACTTTTGCCAAGAAAGACCTTTGGCAGTTTGCCTAATTGGACCAAGGTTTGCGATAGGACTGAGGAATTTGTGTTGGGAGGAATTTGTTTTAATTTAGTTGAACTACACTGAGAAAGTCATTCTCAGCTGTTCGAATAAAGTTGGTTTGTTTTACACTGACTGAGTTTCCTACTACCTACTGGGGCCTGGGTCACAACAGAAGGTTGGAAGGCTGAGTCAACCCTGATCGAACTCCTAGCAGTGGCCAGATTCAGTCTGCAATACTACGTTCTAGCCACTGTGCCACCATGGCTCAAGATTTACATTATAGATCATTAGCTTCTAGATCCAGTAAGATTATACAAGATATAATCTTCTGAATATACAATAGTCATATGATTTTCTATTTCAGTTAAAAAGAAAATACATAGCCAGTAAGGAAGGGTTATAAACTGGAAAGGGGGACATAATTTTAAAAAGCAGATATTTTGTTTGGAGGATTCTTTATGCCATTTGGAGGATTCTTTATGCCATCTGGAAGCCGTACGGGTCTGGATGGGGAGAAACAGGCTCAAGCTCAATCCCTCCAAGACAGAGTGGCTGTGGATGCCGGCACCCCGGTACAGTCAGCTGCAGCCGCGGCTGACTGTTGGGGGCGAGTCATTGGCCCCAATGGAGAGGGTGCACAACTTGGGCGTGCTCCTGGATGGACGGCTGTCTTTTGAAGACCACTTGACGGCCGTCTCCAGGAGAGCTTTTTACCAAGTTCGCTTGGTTCGCCAGTTGCGCCCCTTTCTAGACCGGGATGCCCTATGCACGTTCACTCATGCCCTTGTGACATCTCGCCTGGACTACTGCAATGCTCTCTACATGGGGCTTCCCTTGAAGAGCACCCAGAGGCTCCAGTTGGTCTAGAATGCGGCTGCGCGGGTGATAGAGGGAGCCCCTCGTGGCTCCCACGTGACACCTCTCTTGCGCAGACTGCACTGGCTACCTGTGGCCTTTCGGGTGCGCTTCAAGGTTTTGGTAATTATCTTTAAAGCGCTCCATGGCATTGGGCCGGGTTACTTACGGGACCGTCTGCTGCTACCGAATACCTCTCACCGACCCGTACACTCTCACAGGGAGGGACTCCTCAGGGTGCCGTCAGCCAGACAGGGCCGGCTGGCGGCGCCCAGGGGAAGGGCCTTTTCTGTGGGGGCTCCCACCCTCTGGAACGAACTTCCCGCAGGACTTCGCCAACTTCCTGACCTTTGAACCTTTCGCCGCGAGCTTAAGACACATCTGTTCATTTGCGCAGGACTGGACTAGAATTTTTAAATTTTAAATTTGGTTTTAATCAGGTTTTATTATTTTATTGGGGTTTTAATATTCGGCCATATTTAATAAGTTTTTTAAATTGTGGTTTTAACTTGTATTTATATATGTGTATATTTTATTTGGCTGTAAACCGCCCTGAGTCCCTTGGGAGATAGGGCGGTATAAAAATACAATAAATAAATAAATAAATAAATAATGCTGTTGCTGTTTACCCCTCCTAGTCTGGGAAGCCTTTATCCTCTTTCCCTGAAATCGACTGGAAAATAAGCCCCAGCATGATTTTCAGGATGCTTGTAATATAAGCCCTACCCTAAAAATAAGCCCCGGTTAAGATTGTCAGCCAGACAAACGTTTAGTACCGTACTTCCCCACAATCAAATCATATTAGAAAACAGTCAATATAAATCTTAAGGATACCAGCAACAAGGTTACAGTCATACAGTCATAAGTGGGAGGAGATGGGTGATAGGATAATAAAAAGATAGCTTAATTCGTATCAGCTGTGCTTCGGCATCAAAAATAGTAAATAGAAAAATCTGTTCTCGAAAAACAAAATATAAATCCAAACGACTACGGCCTTTCAGCTGGGGTGGATTTACCAACGTTTTAAGCGGCATAATTGTATCATGCTACAACTAGGAAGGTGAAACAGGAACGCAATCTGGACAGCGATTCCAGGGAAGTGGGATTGAAAACCTCCCTTCCTCTTCTACTTTTTTTTTAAAATTTAAAAATCAACTCTATCAGCAATGTGACTTTGAAGGTCAAACCACCCCTTACAGAAGGGGAAAAAAAAAAAAACCTGAGGAAAAAAATTCAGCCAGTTCCTAAATCGGAGTTATTAAAGGATTTTTTTTAAATTTGCATTTATATCCCGCCCTTCTCCGAAGACTCAGGGCAGCTTACACCAAGTCAAGCAATAGTCTTCATCCATTTGTATATTATATACAAAATCAACTTATTGCCCCCAACAATCTGGGTCCTCCTTTTATCTACCTTATAAAGGATGGAAGGCTGAGTCAACCTTGGGCCTGGTGGGGCTTGAACCTGCAGTAATTGCAAGCAGCTGCTGTTAATAACAGACTGTCTTACCAGTCTGAGCCACCAGAGGCCCAGATAGCATCGAAAGAACTGAGTAACTTCTTCAGAAGCCCAACTCCAAAAGTGCTAGGGCAAAAGAAGGACCAACAGCATTGGCGCACCCACCTGCAAATACCCCTTTTCAATTAAGGCCCTCTTGGCAAAGTAAAACGATCCGTTTTCATACAGCTCACCATCCCAGTCCTGTCGCCGAGGACGCTTGGCCGGATTCAGATTTTGCGGGACGGTCACTTCACAGACTGTTAAAGCAAAAAGGGGGAAGGGGGAGAGAAAGATGGATATGGTGTCATTGTCTAAATACCTCTGTGCTCTCCTGCTCACTCTCACACACACGTAAGTGCAGGGGTCTCCAACTTGGGCAACTTTAAGACTTGTGGATTTCAACTCCCAGAGTTCCTCAGCCAGCAAAGCTGGTGGCTAAAATCCTCAGAGACCTTTTCTCATAACAATTCAATGACATTCAACTGGACAATGGGACAATAGGGGGAGGGAGAATGCTACTGTTTAATTATAGGGGATTGCGTGGGAATTAGTTAGAGCTGGTTTTGCCTTAATCTGTGCCGAAATGACGTACTCAATAAAATTTTGCGTAAAGAGATTGGATGGTCTCGAAAGTGCTTGCTCGGTTGGGTTCGTCGGCTGGAATCTTGACACACGCCTTGCTGGTTAAAAAGTCCCCGCACCAATCTCTGACCTTCCCAAGTAAGACAATCTCAGGCAGCAGGGAAAGATCATCGCTCAAACTCTTGGAGTGCTTCAACCAGCTGAGTAGACTATACTGAGATGGTTTGGATTTAAAAGTAAAGGTAAAGTTTCCCTTGTCCATTCATGTCATTCATGAGAAACCCTCCCATACTTCCACCTCTTACAATACTAGACAACATAATATCAGCAGTAGAGACCTTCAAGTTTCTAGGTCCTATATTATCTCAAGACTTAAAATGGACAGCTAACATCAAAAACGTCATCAAAAAAGGACAACAAAGAATGTTCTTTCTGCGCCAACTCAGAAAGCTCAAACTGCCCAAGGAGCTGCTGATCCAGTTCTACAGAGGAATGATTGAGTCTGCCATCTGCACCTCTATAAGTGTCTGGTTTGGTTCTGCAACCCAACAAGACAGACACAGACTTCAGAGGATCATTAGAACTGCAGAAAAAACAATGGCTACCAACCTGCCTTCCATTGAGAGCCTGTATACTGCACGAGTCAAAAAGAGGGCTGTGAAAATATCTACAGACCCCTCGCATCCTGGACATAAACTGTTTCAATTCCTACCCTCAATACGACGCTATAGGGTCGTGATGGCGAATCTATTGCACCGCATGCCAGAGGTGGCCTGCAGCACCCTCTCTTGATGGCACACGAGTCGTCACCTCAGTTCAGCTCTGCCGCGAATGCGTGCGCAGTTGCTGTCGGCCAGCTGGTTTTAGGGTCTCTGCCATGCATGCGCGGGAGGCAAAGGGTCCTTGAGTGGCACAGGCTGCTAAACAGCCTGTTATTAACAACAGCTGCCTGCAATTATTGCAGGTTCAAGTCCCACCAGGCCCAAGGTTGACTCAGCCTTCCATCCTTTATAAGGTAGGTAAAATGAGGACCCAGATTGTTGGGGGCAATAAGTTGACTTTGTATATAATATACAAATAGGATGAAGACTATTGCTTAACATAGTGTAAGCCGCCCTGAGTCTTCGGAGAAGGGCGGGGTATAAATGTAAATAAATAAATAAATAAATAAATAAATAAAGTGTGTAGGACACATGATTGTGTGGGTGGTTCGTGCACGCATGCGTGGGGGGGCGAGTGCAGGGCGCAAGCACATTGCATTTTGGGGGTTCGAGCGCACACATGTGCATTCATGCACGTGCTTGTGCGCTTTGGACACTCAGTCCGGAAAAGGTTAGCCATCACTGCTACAGGGTATTGCACACCACAACATCTAGACACAAGGACAGTTTTTTCCCCCCATGCCATCACTCCACTAAACAAGTAATTCCCACAACACTGTCAAACTATTTAGTAAGGCTGTATTAATATTATTATTCTCATCTTTCCTGTTACCTATCTCCTTTTCTACTTACGACTACAACTTTGTTGCTTGTAACTTTACGATGTATGGTTTTATTTAGTTTCCTAGTACAATTTATGTTGATTGTTTATTTGGTATCCTACGACTATCACTAAGTGTTGCATCTTATGATTTATGATGACTGTATTTTTATGATGACTATGATCATGATTTATCACTTATAGCTTTTATGTACACTGAGAGCTTGTGCAAAACAGAACTCCTTGTGTGTCCAATCACACTTGGCCAATAAAAAGAATTCTATTCTATGTCTGACTCTAAGGGGTGTGTGTGTGTATGTGTGTGATCATCTCTAATTCTTTGCCGAGGGAGCCAGTTTCAAGGCCGATAGATGGCCGATAGATAAGTTTTTATAAGGCCGATAGATAGTTTTTATAAGCTGTTGTGGTCCGTCAGCAGCCTACGGAGCTAGCAACAGAGTTGGACAGTGATGAGGCTGAGGTGGGGGCAGGGCCATCAGGAAGTGAGGTGCAGATTCCAGAGCCTCCAGAGACTGATAGTAGTGAGGCAGAGGAATAGGAGGAGCCTGTTCCTAATGCATGCATGAGAAGAGCTGCCAGAAGGCAAGAGCAGCTCAAGCAGAGAGGACAACTCGGGAGAAGGGCCAAGAGATGATTGGCCCCTCCCATAAGGCTTAAAAGACCAGCAACGGCCTTTGGGCTTTGCCGGAAAACAACGTTGTAGCTGCATCTTCTGCTCCATCTTCTGCTTCGTGTACATCTTTGTTTTTGTGGCTTCTGGACGTTTGCCAGGAAGGGCCTTTGGGAGTTTGCCTAATTGGACTAAGGCTTGTGAGATAACTGAGGAATTTGTGTTGGGAGGCCTTTGTTTTACTTTGAGTTGAACGACGCTGGGAATGAAGTAATTCCCAGCTGTTCGAATAAAGTTTGTTTTTTCACGGACTTATTACTATCTACTTGTGTCTGGGTCACAACATAAGCAATGATAAATATCCAGTCCAAAAGATGCCCCTCCTTTACCTCCTTTTTTAATTTCACTCCATCTGAACTGGTGCCATCGCACGACTGAAAAGACCGAGTCGAAGCCATCCTCGCGGATCATTTTGACCACTTTGATGAGGTCGGTGGGATGCAGGCAAGGGGAAGTTGCTTGAATGTTTCCTACAACATCAACCTCTGGAGAAATGAAAGAAAAACAGGGAGGAGGTAAGGAGCTTCTAGGCTGCAGTTTGGTTCAAACTATGTGTAGTCCTCAACTTACGATCACTATGGAGCCCAAACTTTCTGTTGTTGCGCGAGACGTTTGTTAAGTGAGTTTTGCCCCATTTTATACGACCTTTCTTGCCACAGTTGTTAAGTGAATCACTGAGTTGGAAGGGAGCTTGGAGGTCTTCTAGTCCAACCCCCTGCTCAGGCAGGAGACCCTGTACCATTTCTGACAAATGGTTGTTCAATCTCTTCTTGAAAACCTCCAACACTGGAGCATTTACAACTTCTGGAGGCAAGTCGTTCCACTGATTAATTGTTCTCACTGTTGGGAAATTTCTCCTTAGTTCTAGTTTGTTTCTCTCTTTGTTTAGTTTCCGTCTATTGTTTCTTGTCCTGCAGAGCATCTAGATTCAGTCATAGTTTTTTTCCATATAGCGTCAACCTTGTAAACTCTCAAGTTTCCTCTTTCCGCTATGTACTCATAATGGACAATATTTAACATATACGTATTTATAACGTAACATATAACAATACAATATTTAACATATACATATTTATATACATAACATATTTCCCCAAAAATAAAACCCAACCAGAAAATAATTCCTACCATGATTTTTCAGGATGCTTGTAATATAAGCCCTACCCCCAAAATAAGCCCCAGTTAAGTTTGTTAGCTAGATGGGTGCATTTAGTACCGTATTTTTCCCAAAATAAGACCTAACCAGAAAATAAGCCCTAATGCGTCTTTTGGAGCAAAAATTAATATCAGGCCTGGTCTTATTTTCAGGGAAACACGGTGTGTGTGTGTGTGTGTGTGTGTGTGTGTGTGGTGCAGGTATATATTTATTTATGTATAGAGCATATGTATATGTGTGTTATATATGTGTTTGGGTAGATATACATTTTCTCTTGAGAGCAGGCAACAGAATTTCATTTTTATTGTGGGCCAATGTGCTCGCAGTAAAAAAATGACAATAAAGTCATCTTATCTTAACTTGCCTTGAGGAATAAATTGGCCCACCCTCATCTTTGTGGCAGCCCCTCAAATATTAGAATCCTGCTATCATATCAACTCTAGTCCTTCTTTTCATTAAACTAAACATGTCTATATTCAAATCCAGAGAAAGAAAGCTGAAAGATCTACCAAAGCAATAGTTTAAAACAACAACAACAACAACCCAGTTTGTGAGCACCAACATACCCTCGTGATATTGGAGAAACTCCACAATGGTGTCCAAAGAGGTAGAAGAATCTTTAGATACTTCAGAGGTCCTCCGATGAACCTGAGCTCCAAACTGCTTGGCAATTTTCTCAATTTCATCGTGATCTGTAGAAATCCATACACTGTAGGTAGACAAAGGGAACATTGTTGCCTGTAAGGGAAGTTGTGACACAACACAAGCCTTGAAGCAGTGGTGAAATCCAATTTTTTTACTACCGGTTCTGTGGGCGTGGCTTGGTGGGCCTGGCAGGGGGAAGGATACTGCAAAATCTCCATTCCCACCCCACTCCAGGGGAAGGATATTGCAAAATCTCCATTCCCACCCCACTCTGGGGCCAGCCAGAGGTGGTATTTGCCGGTTCTCCCAACTGCTCAAAATTTCCGCTACCAATTCTCCAGAACCTGTCAGAACCTGCTGGATTTTATCCCTGGTTCAAATGTTCTGCTGTTAAGTAAGACAGTTGTTAAGTGATTTTGCTCCATGTTATGACTTATGTCAGAACAATTGGACCAGGGGTGAAATCCAGCAGGTTCTGGCGAACCAGTAGCAGAAATTTTGAGCAGTTGGGAGAACCGGCAAATACCACCTCTGGCAGGCCACAGAGTGGGATGGGAATGGTGATTTTGCAATATCCTTCCCCTAGGAGTGGGGAGGGAATGGGGATTTTGCAGTATCTTTTCCCTGGAGTGAAGTGGAAATGGAGATTTTGCAGTATCCTTCCCCTGCCACGCCCACCAAGCCACGCCCACAGAACAAGTAGAAATCAAATAGAAAAATCAAGTAGAAATCAAGTAGAAAAAAAATTTGAATTTCACCACTGATTTGGACTCAGTTGTGGTTGTTAAGTCCAGGACTACCTACCAAGCATATAAAGAGCGTACCAAAAGTCAACCCTCACAATTTATCATAGAAATTTCATTCATTTGAATTGATTTCCATTTTTTTTTAAAAAATATTTTTAACTGGTTATACACCAAAACTGGAACGAAAAGGACAGATTTTCTCAGCTTTGCTGACATCTGGCTGCCCAATTCACGCGTAGCTGATTCCGTGCAGCTTGTATTTAAAAACCCCCAAATAAAAATCCAATATAAACCTTCTTCCCACCCGATTTGCAACGTGCTATGAAGTTAAGAATATATCTCTATACCCACATCTGCTGGAAACTTCTGCAGGAGATATTTAAAAAGCCCCACCCCCACCTAGATTTGAAACTCCACAGATTTTCATCTTTTGATTCTGAAAGAGCCTGCTTTTTAATAATGATAAAAGCCCTGGGTTACGTTTGTATCATGATTTCATTGGGTTCACAACCCCTAGTGATCACAGAAAAGGAAGTGCAGGACCTATTTCACAGACAAAAGCCAGGAAAAGCGCCAGGCCCAGACAAGATAACTCCTTCTTGCTTAAAAGTCTGTGCTGACCAATTGGCCCCCATCTTCACCCATATTTTCAATAAATCACTAGAGATGTGCTATGTTCCTTCTTGCTTCAAACGCTCTACCATCATCCCAGTGCCGAAGAAGCCCACCATCAAGGAACTAAATGACTACAGACCAGTTGCTCTAACATCTGTAGTCATGAAAACCTTTGAAAGGCTAGTGCTTTCCTACCTGAAAACCATCACGAATCCGCTTTTAGTCCCTTTCAAGTTGCATACCGAGCAAATAGAACAACAGATGATGCTGTTAATATGGCTCTGCACTACATCCTACAACATCTTGAGTCTCCAAAGACCTATGCAAGGGTCCTTTTGTAGACTTTAGTTCAGCATTCAATACCATCATTCCAGACATTCTTCTAACTAAGCTAAACCAGCTACAGGTACCGGAACAGACTTGTAAGTGGATCACAAGCTTCCTAACAAACAGGAAGCAGCAGGTGAAGCTAAGCAAGATCACATCAAATACCTGTACAATTAGCACAGGGGCCCCCAAGGCTGTGTGCTCTCCCACTTCTCTTCTCTCTGTATACCAATGACTGCATCTCCAATGATCCATTTGTTAAGCTACTGAAGTTCGCAGATGACACAACAGTGATTGGTCTCATTCGAGACAATGACGAATCCGCATATAGACGAGAGGTCGAACGACTAGCCTTGTGGTGCAACCAAAACAATCTGGAACTGAACACACTCAAAACCGTAGAAATGGTGGTAGACTTTAGGAAAACCCTTCCATACTTCCACCTCTCACAATACTTGACAACACAGTATCAACAGTAGAAACCTTCAAATTTCTGGGTTCTATCATATCGCAAGATCTCAAATGGACAGCTAACATCAAAACATCATTAAAAAGGACAACAAAGAATGTTCTTTCTGCGCCAACTCAGTAAGCTGAAGCTGCCCAAGGAGCTGCTGATCCAGTTCTACAGAGGAATTGTTGAGTGTGTCATTTGCACCTCTATAACTGTCTGGTTCGGTTCTGCAACCCAACAAGAAAAACACAGCCTTCAGAGGATAATTAGAACTGCAGAAAAAATAATTGCTACCAACTTGCCTTCCATTGAGGACCTGTATACTGCACGAATCAAGAAGAGAGCCGTGAAAATATTTGCAGATCCCTCGCATCCTGGACATAAACTGTTTCAACTCCTACCCTCAAAACGACGCTATAGAGCACTGCACACCAGAACAACTAGACACAAGAACAGTTTTTTCCCGAAGGCCATCACTCTGCTAAACAAATAATTCCCTCAACACTGTCAGACTATTTACTGAATCTGCACTACTATTAATCGTTTCATCGTTCCCATCACCAATCTCTTTCCACTTATGACTGTATGACTATAACTTGTTGCTGGCAATCCTTATGATTTATATTGATATATTGATCATCAATTGTGTTGTAAATGTTGTACCTTGATGAACGTATCTTTTCTTTTATGTACACTGAGAGCATATGCACCAAGACAAATTCCTTGTGTGTCCAATCACACTTGGCCAATAAAATTCTATTCTATTCTATTCTATGATTTGTATGAAATTCCTAAGGAATCACAAGAGGACCCAGATTGTTGGGGGGGCAATAAGTTGACTTTGTAAAAATATACAAATAGAATGAGACTATTGCCTTATACACTGTAAGCCGCCCTGAGTCTTCGGAGAAGGGCGGGGTATAAATGTAAACAAACAAACAAACAAACAAACACAAGAATCCCGGAAGTTTCTGT
Organism: Ahaetulla prasina; assembly: GCF_028640845.1. Lineage (NCBI taxonomy): Eukaryota > Metazoa > Chordata > Lepidosauria > Squamata > Colubridae > Ahaetulla > Ahaetulla prasina. The sequence continues at coordinate 92,310,628 of NC_080545.1, forward strand.
TGCAGACAAAAGAACTGTAGTTTCATTTAAAGGGGGGAGGGGGAGGAGAAAGAACGTTGACACTCGCGCATGCGCAGACCTCTGGAAGGCGCCGGAGTCGAGGGCTGCCCTCAGTACCCAACCAATCAGCGGGACGCCAGCCAGGAGCTTAATGTTCTTCAGCGGGATCCCTTTGCTGCCGCCTCGAGCCAGGATCAGCGCCGCTATGTGAGGGGACCCCAAGTCGGCATCCCCCGACGGCCGGGAAGAGGCGACAGCGAGCGAAGGAGGATCCCCAACTGTCGCAGCCATGGTTTGCTGACAGAATGAACATTGCCACGTTTAAGCCCCGCCTCTCGCGCAGCCGCCCTGGGCACGCCCGCCATGAGGAATGCTGGGAGGTGGAGTCTTTTAGGCGCGGAGATTTTTAACCTTCCGCCGCTTGCTTCAAGGCTTCCGTGGCGGCAGAGGGCGCTGTTTCTGCGCTGGCCTGGAAATGTAGTTTTCATTGGCCGATGGGAGTAAAAGCCAAAGGCCGTCCCAGTGGGATGCCGGGAAACGTAGTTCAATGGATGGATGGATGGATGGAGGAATCTAAAGCAAGGGTCTCCAACCTTGGTCCCTTTAAGACTTGTGGACTTCAACTCCCAGAGTTCCTCAGCCAGCTTTGCTGAAGTAATAATAATTATAATATTTATAATAATGAAATAATATAATAATAATAATATATAATATAATAATATATTATATTATTATATTATTATAATATTTTAATAATAATTATTATTATATATAATAATAATATATAATTATAATAATTATAATTATAATATTAATAATGAAATAAGGGGCGTGCATAAGAGCACAATAGTGCCTACCGTTCCTGTCCTATTGTTCCCTTCATTATATCAAATTAATATAGTTGATGCATATTTTTTACTCATATATATATATATATATATATATATATATATATATATATATATATATATATATATATATATATATATATTCTTCAAGACATGTTGTTTTGTCTATGACAATCGTTTGTATATACTGTTGTGACAAAAAGAAATAAAAAAAATTAAAAAAATATATTATATATAATATATATAATAGGATAATATATAATATATGGAGGATATATACACATAGACTTCTGTAAAGCTTTTGACTCAGTAGTACATGATAAACTTCTCCTAAAACTAAAATCCTATGGCATTTCAGGTCCCCTCCACAGTTGGATATCTGCTTTCCTATCAAACAGACAACAAGTGGTCAAAATTGGCAATGCTATATCAAATCCTGTTCCTGTCAAAAGTGGTGTTCCTCAAAGCAGCTTTCTTGGACCAACGCTCTTCATATTATACATCAACGATCTCTGCGACCATATCACAAGTAATTGTGTTCTCTTTGCTGACGATGTCAAACTATTTAACACCACCAACAACACAACTACCCTTCTAAGCAAGATCACATCAAATACCTGTACAATTAGCACAGGGGCCCCCCAAGGCTGTGTGCTCTCCCCACTTCTCTTCTCTCTGTATACCAATGACTGCATCTCCAATGATCCATTTGTTAAGCTACTGAAGTTCGCAGATGACACAACAGTGATTGGTCTCATTCGAGACAATGACGAATCCGCATATAGACGAGAGGTCGAACGACTAGCCTTGTGGTGCAACCAAAGCAATCTGGAACTGAACACACTCAAAACCGTAGAAATGGTGGTAGACTTTAGGAAAAACCCTTCCATACTTCCACCTCTCACAATACTTGACAACACAGTATCAACAGTAGAAACCTTCAAATTTCTGGGTTCTGTCATATCGCAAGATCTCAAATGGACAGCTAACATCAAAAACATCATTAAAAAAGGACAACAAAGAATGTTCTTTCTGCGCCAACTCAGTAAGCTCAAACTGCCCAAGGAGCTGCTGATCCAATTCTACAGAGGAATTATTGAGTCTGTCATTTGCACCTCTATAACTGTCTGGTTCGGTTCTGCAACCCAACAAGAAAACACAGACTTCAGAGGATAATTAGAACTGCAGAAAAATAATTGCTACCAACTTGCCTTCCATTGAGGACCTGTATACTGCACGAATCAAGAAGAGGGCCGTGAAAATATTTGCAGATCCCTCGCATCCTGGACATAAACTGTTTCAACTCCTACCTCAAACGACGCTATAGAGCACTGCACACCAGAACAACTAGACACAAGAACAGTTTTTTCCGAAGGCCATCACTCTGCTAAACAAATAATTCCCTCAACACTGTCAGACTATTTACTGAATCTGCACTACTATTAATCGTTTCATCGTTCCCATCACCAATCTCTTTCCACTTATGACTGTATGACTATAACTTGTTGCTGGCAATCCTTATGATTTATATTGATATATTGATCATCAATTGTGTTGTAAATGTTGTACCTTGATGAACGTATCTTTTCTTTTATGTACACTGAGAGCATATGCACCAAGACAAATTCCTTGTGTGTCCAATCACACTTGGCCAATAAAAAATTCTATTCTATTCTATTCTATCTATTCTATTCAAAAAGACCTTGACTTTGTATCCGAATGGTCTAAAACTTGGCAACTCCAAATCTCAACCAGCAAATGCTCAGTCTTACATATTGGGAAAAAGAACCCAAACACTAAGTAAAAGCTTGATGGATATTATTATTATTTTTTTATTTGCATTTATATCCCGCCCTTCTCCGAAGACTCAGGGCAGCTTACACTATGTCAAGCAATAATCTTCATCCATTTGTATATTATATACAAAGTCAACTTATTGCCCCCAACAATCTGGGTCCTCATTTTACCTACCTTATAAAGGATGGGAAGCTGAGTCAACCTTGGGCCTGGTGGGACTTGAACTTGCGGTAATTGCAAGCAGCTGCTGTTAATATTTATTTATTTATTTATTTATTTATTTATTTATTTATTTATTTATTTATTTATTTATTTATTTATTTATTTATTTATTTATTTAATCAAATTTGTATACCGCCCTTCTCCCGAAGGACTCAGGGCAGTTTACAGCCAAATAAAAACAAAACAAACATAATAAATACAGAATAAAATACTATTTAAAAAACTTATTCAATTTGGCCCAAATTAAAATCTTTAAAAGAATAAAACCCACTAAAATTAAAACCAGATAAAAACTAAAAACCCTATGCCAGTCCTACGCGGATGAATAAATAAATCGTCTTCAGCTCGCGGTGAAAGGTTTGAAGGTCCGGAAGTTGGCGAAGTCCTGGGGGAAGTTCATTCCAGAGGGTGGGAGCCCACACAGAGAAGGCCCTACTCCTGGGGGCCGCCAGCCGACATTGTTTGGTGGACAGCACCCTGAGTAATCCCTCTCTGTGGGAGCGCACGGGTCGGTGAGAGGCAATTGGTAGCAGTAGGTGGTCCCGTAAGTAACCCGGTCCTAAGCCATGGAGCGCTTTAAAGGTAGTGACCAGCACCTTGAAGTGCACCCGGAAGACCACAGGTAGCCAGTGGTCACTCCTGCGCAGGAGTGGTGTCACATGGGAGCCACGAGTGGCTCCCTCTATCACCCGCGCAGCTGCATTCTGAACCAACTGGAGCCTCCGGGTGCTCTTCAAGGGGAGCCCCATGTAAAGAGCATTGCAGTAATCCAAGCAAGAGGTAACAAGAACATGAGTGACCGTGCATAGGGCATCCCGGTCAAGGAAGGGGCGCAACTGGCGAATCAGGGAAACCTGATAAAAAGCTCTCCTGGATACGGTCGTCAGATGGTCTTCGAAAGACAACCGCCCATCCAGGAGAACGCCCAGGTTGCACACCCTTTCCATCGGGGCCAGTGACTCGCGCCCAACAGTCAGCCGCAACTGCAGCTGACTGTCCCGGGGTGCGGGCATCCACAGCCACTCCTTCTTGGAGGGATTGAGCTTGAGCCTGTTTCTCCCCATCCAGACCCGTACGGCTTCCAGACACCAGGACAGTACCTAGATAGCTTCGTTGGGGTGGCCTGGGGTGGAAAAGTACAGCTGTGTATCATCAGCGTACAGTTGGTACCTCACCCCAAAACCACTGATGATCTCACCCAACGGCTTCATATAGATGTTGAACAGGAGAGGCAAGAGAATCGACCCCTGCGGCACCCCACAGGTGAGGCGCCTTGGGGTCGATCTCTTCTCCCCTGCCAACACCGTCTGTGACCGGTCAGAGAGATAGGAGGAGAACAACCGATAAACGGTGCCTCCCACTCCCAAACTCTCCAGCCGGTGCAGCAGGATACCATGGTCGATGGTATCAAAAGCCACTGAGAGGTCTAATAGGACCAGGGCAGAAGAATAACCCCTATCCCTGGCCCTCCAGAAATCATCCACCAACGCAACCAAAGCCGTCTCCGTACTGTATCCGGGCCGAAAGCTGGACTGGAACGGGTCTAGATAGACAGTTTCATCCAGGTATTGGAGTAATTGATGTGCCACCACACTCTCTACAACCTTCGCCACAAAGCGAAGGTTGGAGACCGGACGATAATTACCTAAAACAGCTGGGTCCAGGGAAGGCTTCTTGAGGAGGGGTCTCACCACCGCCTCTTTCAAGGCAGCAGGAAAGACCCCCTCCAACAACAAAGCGTTAGTAACCCCCCGGAGCCAGCCTCGTGTCACCTCCTGCGTGGCCAGTACCAGCCAGGAGGGGCACGGATCCAGTAAACATGTGGTGGCATTCAACCTCCCCAACAACCTATCCATGTCCTCGGGAGTTACAGGATCAAATTCATCCCAAACAGTCTCAACAAGACAAGTCTCCGACCTCTCACCTGGATCTACCCAATTTTGATCCAACCCATCCCGAAGCTGAACGATTTTATCGTATAGATAACCACTAAACTCCTCGGCACGTCCCTATAACAGACTGTCTTAGCAGTCTGAGCCACTCAAGGACCCATTACCTTACAGATGGCCCCCACCCTGTTAAAGACCTTGGAATTTTAATATCAAATGATCTAAGTGCCAAAGCCCACTGCAACTACATCGCAAAAAAGGCTCTAAGAGTTGTAAACCTAATCTTACGTAGCTTCTTTTCCAAAAACACTGCACTACTAACCAGAGCATATAAAACATTTGCTAGACCAATTCTTGAATACAGCTCGCCTGTTTGGAACCCATACCACATTTCTGATATCAACAAAATTGAACATGTCCAGAAATATTTTACAAGAAGAGTTCTCCACTCCTCTGAATACAACAAAATACCTTATGCCACCAGACTTGAAATCCTGGGTTTAGAAAATTTAGAACTCCGCCGCCTTTGACAGGACCTGTGTTTAACTCATAGAATCATCTGTTACAACGTCCTTCCTGTTGAAAACTTCTTCAGCTTCAATCACAACAATACAAGAGCAAACAATAGATTTAAACTTTATGTTAACCGCTTCAATCTTGATTGCAGAAAATATAACTTTTGTAACAGAGTTGTTAACACTTGGAACACATTACCTGACTCTGTAGTCTCTTCTCAAAATCCCAAAATCTTTAACCAAAAACTGTCTACTATTGACCTCACCCCTTTCCTAAGAGGTCTATAAGGGGCGAGCATAAGAGCACAAGCGTGCCTACCATTCCCTGTCCTATTGTTCCTCTTCATTATATCCAATTAATACAGTTATTACATACTTATGCTCATATATATGCTTATATATTATATAGTTATTTCATGTTAATGCTTATATACACTGTTATGACAAAATAAATAAATAAAATAAATAAAGAGAGAGAGAGTCTCTGTGTGTGTATATGTGGAAATAAAAATGGCACAAAAACCTGGAGTGCAGTTAGCATAGACTTCATTCATGATGGGCTTATATGTTCCCTTAGTAAATTGAATCACTATCTTCCAAAGCCACTTTTCTGGGTTTGTGTGACAAACAACTATATAGAATAATCAATTTTGCTAGGTTCACACAATACGCTAGGCTAAATTATGGTCGGCAAGTTTATATTCAGAACATGATGTGAATACCATAACACTTCCCTAATCTAACGAATGGTCTTATTGCATATTTTTCTCAAACAGCTGCTACAATAATGGCAGAAATGAGACCAGTAACAGTTTGCAGCTAAATATATTTGAAGACATGCCCTCTTACTACTGCTCCTGCAAGTCTTTTTTAATCCCAGCAGAGTGCAGCCTTTTCACACAGAAGAAAATTGTATGCCTCAACACATTTTGAGAAATGGAAACAATTAAGGTAACACATATTTAATTTTACATATCCTAACGGCAGCCAGGATTGTATATGCACAATACTGGAAAAAATCCAGAACCCCCTACAGATGATATTATTATCAAAAAAATTCTGGAATGTGCATAAATGGATAGGTTAATCCTAAAAATCAAAGGAAAAGAATACCGGAACTCGGAATATTTTATAGAATAGAATAGAATAGAATTTTATTGGCCAAGTGTGATTGGACACACAAGGAATTTGTCTTGGTGCATGCTCTCAATGTACATAAAAGAAAAGATACGTTCATCAAGGTACAACATTTACAACAAAATTGATGGTCAATATATCAATATAAATCATAAGGATTGCCAGCAACAAGTTATAGTCATACAATCATAAGTGGAAAGAGATTGGTGATGGGAACTATGAGACGATTAATAGTAGTGCAGATTCAGTAAATAGTCTGACAGTGTTGATGGAATTATTTGTTTAGTAGAGTGATGGCCTTCGGGAAAAAACTGTTCTTGTGTCTAGTTGTTCTGGTGTGCAGTGCTCTATAGCATCGTTTTGAGGGTAGGAGTTGAAACAGTTTATGTCCAGGATGCGAGGGATCTGCAAATATTTTCACGGCCCTCTTCTTGATTCGTGCAGTATAGATACTGAAGTTAGAGGAGTGGATTTATGTGAAATATGGACTACCCTATTTCCCCCAAAATAAGACATCCCCTGATAATAAGCCCAATTGGGCTTTTGAGCACATGGCAATAAGGCCAAGCGCTTATTTCAGGGTTCAAAAAAATATAAGATAGGGTCTTATTTTGGGGGAAACAAGGTACATGAGAAAGAAAAACTGATGAGTAAATATTTTGATGGTTATATAATCAATACTATAATGGAAGATTGTATACTTTTCAATAACAATTGATATTATCGCATGTATGTTTATGTATATATGATTATAATGATGATGTTTATGTGTTAACACTTGGGACACCTGGAAAACACACTGTTCAGCATAAAAATGGAATATGTGATATTAAACAATGAAAAATATTTAACAATTTAAAAAAATGGAAACAAGAATTAAAAACGAGGTCTTCTGGTTTTAAAGTACTGCATTCCTTCTTGTTCACAATTTTTGCTGGGCATGGCACATTTGAGTGTTTGAGGACTTCCTAGTTTGGGGTCATCTCAGGCTGCTGTGGAAAAAACCTTTCCTCTACAATCTCTGATCTGTTCCGGTTTGGAGTTAGGAGACATGACATCTTGTCTCCAGATATCATTCCGGTTCTCACTTGCTCATGCTGGCTGGGGGAATTCTGGAATTGAAGTCCGCCCAACTTAACTTTGCAAGCGTTTAGAAAGATTGCCCTGCAGTTTTCTTGGCCAGAGTTCAGAAGTAGTTTTCCCTCACCTCCTTCCTAAGGCTGAGAGAGGTCCTGGCCCAAGGTCACTTGGCTGGCTTGGTGCCTGAGGCCGGATTAGAACTCAGTTTTCCCTACTTCAATCCAGTATTTTAACCCTTGGACCAAGCTACTCCCCTACTGAACGCGCCCATTAAGAATTTTTCCATGTCAGAAACCACTCTGTGTAACGAAGATTCTGTCACCCTTGCCTCCTGTCTGGTCTGCCTGATAAGAGATAACTGAAATGGATTTATAATTCAGGGGGACGGGATCAGAGGTGGGTTTCAGCAGGTCCTGACCAGTTCTGGAGAACTGGTAGCGGAAATTTTGAGTAGTTTGGAGAACCGGTAGTAAAAATTCTGAGTGGCCCCATCTATTCTCTGCTTCCCGAGTACCAGCTGATCGGGAGGAAATAGGGATTTTGCAGTAACCTTCCCCTGGAGTGGGGTGGGAATCAGTGGGGGTTTCAAATTTTTTTACTACTGGTTCTGTGGGCATGGCTTGGTGGGCGTGGCAGGGAAAGGATACTGTAAAATCTCCATTCCCTCTCCACTCCAGGGGAAGGATACTGCAAAATCCCCATTTCCTCCCGATCAGCTGGGAGGCAGAGAATAGATGGGGACAGGGCCAATCAGAATTTTTACTACCGGTTCTCTGAACTACTCAAAATTTCCACTATCGGTTCTCCAGAACTGGTCAGAACCTGCTGAAACTCACCTCTGGTGGGAATGGACATTTTACAGTATCCTTCCCCTGCCATGCCCACCAAGCCACACCCACAGAACCGGTAGTAAAAATTTTTGAAACCTACCACTGGACAGGATGTTACCAAAAGTCAAAAGATCCATTACCACGTTGTACATTGCACAACAGATCTAAAAAGGGAGTTTGATCACATGGTTATGGGCAACGTGACATGATGGAATGGAGTGGGCCGGATCCCCAGGAGGGAAGGGCTGCATTTCAGAGGAGCAAGAGGCAACTCAGTTCAGATACTTTGTGTGAGAGAAAGAGGGTGAAGACAGCTTCTCCCTAATAGTTCCCAGAGTCTGTGCTTGATGCAGGTAACGGACTGCTTCAGTCTGGCAAGATGTTGTCTATCAGTGTGAAACAATAACGAAACCTGTTTGGAAGATTCACCATGTGTTTTTTGTTGGTTTGGAGGACTTGACACATCTTGGCTTTTTTGACCCTCTCTGTATACAGGTGGTCCTCAATTTACGACCACAATTGAGCCAAAAGCTTCTGTTGCTAAGCGAGACAGTTGTTAAGTGAATTTTGTCCCTTTTTACAACCTTTCTTGCCACAGTTGTTAAGTGAATCACTGCAGTTGTTAAATTAGTAACACGGTTGCTAAGTGAATTTGGCTTGGCCAGTGACTGAAGGTTGCGAAAGGTGATTGCATGACCCCGGGACACTGCAACTATCATAAATATGAGTCAGTTACCAAGTGTCTGAATTTTGATCATGAAAAACAGCCATAGGTCCTTTTTTTTAGTGCCATTGTAACTTTGAACGGTCATAAAACAAACTGTTGTAAATCGAGGACTACCTGTAATTTAAAAAAAAAGGAGAAATGGAAGTGAAGCTGAAATTATTGGATTCCCCTTGTTGTGTCTGCGCCCCCCGCGCCGGGCCCACTGCCAGACTTGGAAAGTGAGGGGAAAGGGCCATCATGCTTACCTCGGAAGCACCAGTTTCCTTGGCTCAGCTCCAGGAGCCAGAGGCAGGCCAGGTGGAGGAGATAACGAGACCTCCGTCCCCTGACTCTTTCACCCCCCAGGCCACGCCTCCAGACCCAGCTGAGGGCAATCAGGCCTGGCTGGACCCTAGGTTTCGTAGGCAGGAGAGGCGGGAACAACAGAAGCAGGGGTGGGGCAGGCCTAGGAAGTGCTGAGTCATGGAGCCACACCCCACAGGATATAAAACCAGCGCGGGCTGCTATGCCTCTTCGTAGCAGGCAAATCAACTGCTTAACTAGAGCTGAAGTACTGTTTGTTCCTGGGTGACTCATCGGCATCAAGGGAGATAACAGAGTCACTTGGCAGACACTCGCTAGTTTGCTGCCAGAGCTGATAGTGCCCGCTAATTAAGCCATCACTCGGACAGAGGCGAGGGGGGACAGAACACCCCTGACTATAATGGAGTTTTACCACATTTATATGAAGAGCCAATCTGGTGCAATGGCTAAGGTGCCAGCTAGAAAACTGGAGACTTTGTGAGTTCTAGTCCTACTTTGACATCTGGCTGACTTTATTTATTTTTATTTATTTTATTTATTTGTCACAACAGTGTATATAAGCATAAGCATGAAATAACTATACGATATATAAGCATACAGTATATATAAGCATAAGTATGTAATAACTATACAAATTGGATACAATTAAAGGCAACATTAGGACAGGAACGGTAGGCACGTTGATGCACTTATGCACGCCCCTCTTAGGAATGGGGTGAGGTCAATGGTAGACAGTTTTTGGTTAAAGCTTTGGGGATTTTGGGAAGAGACCACAGAGTCTGGTAGTGTATTCCAGGCATTAACAACTCTGTTACTGAAGTCATATTTTCTGCAATCGAGACTTTGCGCCAGACACTTTCTTTCAGCCCTAGGAAAGAGGCAATGGCAAATCACTTCTGAAAAACTTCGCCAAGTAAACTGCAAGGATTTGTCCAGGCAGCCTTCGAGAATCAGACACAATTAAATGGAAGAAGGGGAAAAAGTATAACTTGATTTTTAATTTTAGGGAAGAAAGCAAACGGGTTAGGGGTTTACTTCTCAGCCAACAAGAGACAACACAACTTCCTTCCCCCCCCCTTACATTTGCAGTGATTTTCTGCCTTTGACCAAAAATCAGGTTTTTGAGTTTTTTTTCCTTATCAAGATTAGCTGAAAATCTCAAAAAAGAGGGAGAGCCCACCTCTTTTCAGTGGAAAGAAGCTCTTGAAAAGCACCCCCCTTTTTTTGTTTACATTGCCCTGAGTACATTTTAGTAAAGAAACAAGATATAGAATAGAATAGAATAGAATTTTTTATTGGCCAAGTGTGATTGGACACACAAGGAATTTGTCTTGGTGCATATGCTCTCAGTGTACATAAAAGAAAAGATACCTTCATCAAGGTACAACATTTACAACACAAATGATGGTCAATATATCAATATAAATCATAAGGATTACCAGCAACAAAATTACAGTCATACAGTCATAAGTGGAAAGAGATGGGTGATGGGAACGATGAGAAGATTAATAGTAGTTCAGATTTAGTAAATAGTTTGACAGTGTTGAAGGAATTATTTGTTTAGCAGAGTGATGGCCATCAGGAAAAAACTGTCCTTGTGTCTAGTTGTTCTGGTGTGCAGTGCTCTATAGCGTCGTTTTGAGGGTAGGAGTTGAAACAGTTTATGTCCAGGATGTGAGGGGGTCTGTAAATATTTTCACGGCCCTCTTCTTCTTTATTTTAAAAAAAAAAACGAAACAAGACAATCGTTTAAATACATCATTGTGCAGAGAAACATCTTCCCAGTTTCCTGTTCTCTGGATTTTCTGGGTGAAAAGTAAAATAAAATAAAATGAAGAAGAGGAATCTGTATGCTCCAGAAACCCGATAGGAGGCAGCAGCTGATCCTCTCATCACCTGTCTAAAAATAATCTGAGTCCCCTTCTTCTGGTAGAGAGCAGCCTTTGCCATCCGAATGATATTGGCCACGCCGGGAGAAACACGTTTGGCATTTAGTGCCGGAGTGTGTTTGTGTGTTTATGAAGGTAAGGAACTCTTGCAGTCTTCTCTTGAGCTTCGAAAGTTCGTCCTTATTCGATCTTTCTCTCCTTTCCCTGAAGCAAAGTTTTCTCTGCCGCCTTCTTTCGACTTCTTTCAGAGTTGAAACTGGGAGGGGGGAAAAAAATGCTTGGCAAAATTTCTTTGCCAGTTCTTAAGAAGGATTGTGCCATCCTTCTTTGGGGGAAAATAGCAATGGTGGTGGTATGAACTTTTTTTTTTCCTTCCCTTCGTCTGCCAAGTTAACCGTCCTAAATTTTCTCTCTTTTTCACATGTCAAGTTCTGATATAAAACCGGAAGGCGGTTTATTATCAAAGCGTTTAAGGACTGTGCAAGTAACTTTGGAAAAGTTAAAACGGACTGAGAAAGAGTTGCAAATGTTTCTTTTGAGATGAAAGCTACTGCACCCCCTAAGCAAAATATTATTATGAGTCTGTATTATTATTTTTTTCCTGAGCAAGTCCCTTACAAATATATAAATGTGTTTCTGTCTTTGTTTATGGATGTATTTGAGTGCTCTCTTGCGTACATGTGTGCAGCACAGACCGACCTGTCAGAGAAACAACAGTCAATCTTAAATATGTTTACTTCAAAGTAATGCCTATTGAGATACTCCTTCATGTCTATTGATAGAATTGTAATGCCACGAAATGTCTTTGATATATATTTAACCTCTATCATGGCAGAATAAGGAACAAAACCCTATTTTGGGGCAGGATCATGACTTCTGTCATTAATGCCTGAGGAACATGATCCAAGCAGCAGAAAAATCTGTGAGAAAAGAATGAATTGTCCACTTGATTATAGGTATAATAAGTGTATATCATATTGCTGTATTTTCACTATGTTCTTTTTCGGTGTTTGTTTTATTGTTCCATTATCTTCTGTTCCATTTACACATTTTTCAATTCTTTTTTTTATTGATTTAAACTACCCACTCCGTGAGATAGGCGGCAAATAAATTTAATAAACAAAAACAAACCAATAAATATTCAGCTCAGCTCTCCAGTCCATTGAACATAAATTCTAAAGACTTTCTTATAAGAATAGTTTATCACACTTGTGCCTGGAATATTGTGGAGAATGTTCAAATATAAATAATCCACATAAGGTTTTAAAAAAAGAAACAATAAAAAGTGAAATGTAACCTTTATTTATTTAATTTATTTAAAAGATTTATAGGGCCACTCAATATAAACCACTCTGAATGGCTCACAACAACAAATATATGGAATTATTTATCTAGGAAATGCCTCACTAAGATATGAAATATTACTTAAGCTGCCACAGATAAGGAGGGTTTTGTAGAGGTGGACCAAAGAAAGTAAATAGCGCCAAAAAAATTGACATCAGGAAATGAAATAAGGAGGTGGTGATATATCATAGTCAAGATATGTATCTGTTATAAAAATTTAACACTGCAGGGATCTTTCCATAAAAATAATTTCCATTATGCTACATTATATTTCCTTCCTTAAGTGTGTATGAGAATATGGTCATAACTTGTAACTAGGTTATTCAGAAATATGAATTTAACTCTCTTATTTTTATTTTTATTTGATAATTATGTGGTTGTAAAAATCTTTAGAGCTTTTATCAAGCAAAGCACATGTGGTTAAAGCAGTGGTGGGGTTCAAATAATTTAACAACTGGTTCTCTGCCCTAATGATTTCTTCCAACAACCAATTCACCAAACTGCTCAGAAAATTAACGATCAGTGGCTGAATCCCATCACTGGGTTAAAGTAGACGGTTTAACAAAGTTTTGGTTACATGGCACAGATTTAATGTACTACAGTGGGCTAAGCCATGTTCTAATATCTCAGGGGCTGCCACAAAGAAGAGGGAGTCAAGCTATTCTCCAAAGCACCTGAGGGTAGAACAAGAAGCAATGGGTGGAAACTCATCAAGGAGAGAAGCAACTTAGAACTAAGAAGAAATTTCCTGACAGTTAGAACAATATCAGTGGAACTACTTGCCTCCAGAAGTAGTGAATGCTCCAACACTGGAAGTTTTTAAGAAGATGTTGGATAACCATTTGTCTGAAGTCGTGTAGGGTTTCCTGCCTAAGTAGGGGGTTGGACTAGAAGACCTCGAAGGTCCCTTCCAACTCTGTTGTTCTATTCTATTCTATTTTATTCTAAGCCATGCTTGTCTTAACCATGGCTTATTGGATAGGATGGGCTTCCATGGTACATTAAGGCAGGGTTCTCAGACTACGGGTCAAGTTATCCCAGGGGGGTTGTGAGCAACTTCAAGGAGAGTGACAATTTAAAAACAGAAAACACTTGAACTATTTCACACAACAGATTGGAAACTGTCAATTTTTGACCCAGGTTTTGCTCTTTACTTCAAAGGATAGTGGATGGGTCGGACAAAACTTCACAACTAACAACAACAACAACAACATATAAAGCTCATGGTTCTGAACCTGGTCTGCGTTAGTCTACTCTTAATGAACTTATTCGCTACGGGGCATTTTTGCTGGAAACGCTGGTTTCCATCAAAAACATTATAAATTGTGGTCATGCGACGATGGATGACTGCAAGTAACCATAAATGTGGGCCAGTTGTCAAGTCCAGTTGCCCAAAATGTGGTCACTTGGATGTGGGAGGGGGGAGAAGCTCGGCTGTCGGAACTTTGGAACTGGGTCGTAAGTGCTTTTGGGGGGACTCAATTGTAGCTTTGAATCAGGGGTAAAATGCTCCTGTTTCGGACCGGATCGGGTGATCTGGTAGCGATGGTGGTGGGTGGTTTAGAGAACCGGTACCAAAAATCCCTGGGCCCCCCTCCCCATGCCTACCCAATCGCCCGCTTGCCCGCTTGCCCGCTTGCTGCTTCTTTCTGGCTCACTCGCTTTTCCCACCCGAATGGTAGGAATATGTTGTAAAAATGCTTTTAAAGGTAAAGATTCACCATCACAGCTGAGCCGCTGATTCAGAGTTCTTGCTTTTAAAAGCATTTTTTTACAACCTATTTGGCCGAATAGGTTGTAAAAAAATGCTTTTAAAAGTAAAAAAAAAAAGATCGCACACCACAGCTGATCACGCTCCCTCCTCGACACACTGTTCTACTTATCTCATGCCTCCTTTTAGCATTAAATCATATGGTATATGCTGCAGCGCAGTTCACGGCACGCAGACATGGACCAGCGAACCGGTAGTAAACCGTTTCAGATTTCACCACTGTTTTGAATGGTTGCTAAATGGCGAGTTGTTAGTTGAGGATAACCGGTGTCACTCGGCCTCTTCTACCTTACAGAACAGGAAGACGAGCACAGGTAGTCCTTGACTTACAGCCATTCATTTAGTGACCGTTCAAAGTTACAACAGCACTGAAAAATGCGACTTAGGACCGTTCTTCACGCTTATGACTGTTGTAGCATCCCTCTGGTCAGGTGATCAAAATTTAGATGCTTGGCAACTGGAATATATTTATGCCGGTTGCAGTGTCCCGGGGGTCATATGATCCCCTATTGCGACCTTGTGACAAGCAAAGCCAATGGGAAGCCAGAATCAATTCACAACCGTGTGACTAAATTAACCAGTGGCAGTGATTCACTTAACAACTGTGGCAAGACAGGTCGTAAAAGGGGGCAAAAAACCTCACTTAAGAATTGCCTCTCTTAATAACAGCCGCAAGACTTTTGATTGCTCAATATTGGAAGAAAGAAGAATTACCTACAATTGAAGAATGGACACTCAAAGTATCAAATCTGGCAGAAATGGCAAAAATTTCTGCTTACTTGAAAGACTATACACAAGAAAAATATATTTTAGAATGGAAAATGTGGATTGATTATATTCAAAATAAGTATCAGATAAAAAAATATCGAATAGCATATGAGTAAATTTAGGAAATATTTTGTATTAGATATATTTCTGAAGGAGAGGGGAATTGATAGTGTGATTATGTGTGGAGTGACTAGAGATTATAATTTAGGAATTATTTTGGATTATGATTGTTAGTTTTGATACCCTGCATTTTGTTCTGGGAAGTCGGGTGGGGTGGGGGTAAGGGGAGGGAATTGGGGGTTGAGGTAGAGATGGAGTGATGGTTAATGTACAGGGATTATTGAAGATGTATAAATATAATTAATGTAGGGTCGGGTCTGCCCAGTTACCATTTTAGAACGGTGGGGAGGGAGAAAAGAGGAGAGAGTAGGAGGTAGGAAAGAGGAGAAGAGGAAGGAAGAGTGGTAGAAGAGGGAGAAGGAAAGTGTAGGGTGGAGGGAGGAGAGGATGTAGATAAGAGAAGGAGAGGAAGGTCTGGAAAGTAGAAGAAGGTAGAAGAGGGAAGAGTGTTAAAAAGGGGGGTGGTGACTGGGCAAGCCCGACTAATTGTATATAACTGTACATTGGATGAGCTGTTTGATATGATTGTAAAAATAAAACTTTTTTATGAAAAAAAAAAGAATTGCCTCTCTTAGCAACAGAAATTTTGGACTTAATCGTAGTCATTAGTCGAGGACTTACTTGTACTTGGAACTCTCTCTTGAGGACCTTGAAGAGGAAACTGTTGTGGTCCGCCAGCAGCCTACAGAGCTAACAACGGAGTCGGGCAGTGATGAGGCTGAGGTGGGACCAGGGCCGTCAGGGAGTGAGGTGCAGACTCCAGAGTCTCCAGAGACTGACAGTAGTGAGGCAGAGGAACAGGAGGAGTCTGTTCCTAATGCACACAGGAGAAGAGCTGCCAGAAGGCAAGAGCAGCTCAAGCAAAAAGGACAACTCGGGAGTAGGGCCAAGAGATGAGCCAAGAGATGAGCCTCCCATAAGGCTTAAAAGACCAGCAACGACATTTGGGTTTTGCCGGAAAACAACATTGCTAGCTGCATCTTCTGCTTCGTCTACGTCTTGCATTTATTTTTGTGACTTTGCCAAGAAAGGCCTTTGGCAGTTTGCCTAATTGGACCAAGGTTTAAGATAGGACTGAGGAATTTTTTTGGGAGGAATTTGTTTTAATTTGAGTTGAACGATTCTGGGAATGAAGTAATTCTCAGCTGTTTGAATAAAGTTTGTTTTTTACGGAATGAGTTTCCTCCTACCTATTTGGGCCTGGGTCACAACAGAAATATGGGATGTATACAGGGGTGGGTTCTACTTACCTTTACTACCGGTTTGCAACGGGACCGCGCGTTGATGCGCAGAAGCTTCCTGATGATGTCCGGGTCAATGGGCAGAACCTCCCGCCTGTTTTACTACCGGTTCTTGCGAACCGGTCCGAACCAGGGGCAACCCACCACTGGATGTATAGGCCCCAAATACAACGTAAAATACAATACTGGACCCGCAAGTGATTTAACTGTGAATCTTTCTCTGATTGTATTATAAGGTTTTGCTCTGTTTTGTTTTGCAACAGTGCCGTTGTTCCAGAGGCAGCAATGAAGATTGCGTTTTGTGGCAATGACAACATTTCTGCTTATAACATGAGCGATGGATTCGTAAGAAATGTCTGTTTTCTGGATGCCCTCAATTTGGTGCCTCATGTGTTCCTCTTATTCATCACCTTTCCTATATTGTTCATTGGTAAGGAATGCCACAACCAGCTTTTTCCAATCGTTTCTCAGTTTGCATAGTTTAAGCCTTATATGAAAACAAACCAATCCACCTTCCTTCCTCTCTTCCTGCCTCCCTTCCTCCTTCCCCCTTTCTCCCTTCCACCCTTCCATCCCTCCTTTTCCTTCCTCCCTCCCTCCCTTCCTTCCTTCCCTCCCTCCTTCCTTCCCTCCCTCTCTCTGCTTTTTACCCTTCCTTCCTTCCTTCCTTCCTTCCTTCCTTCCTTCCTTCCTTCCTTCCTTCCTTCCTTTCTTCTTTCCTTCCTTCCTTCCTTCCTTCCTTCCCTCTCTCCCTCCTTCCTTCCCTCCTTCTCCCTGCTTTTTACCCTTCCTTCCTTCCTTCCTTCCATCCATCCATCCATCCATCCATCCATCCATCCATCCTGTCAAAGTTCCAGAAAAACCTCTTCCACATAAAAAAACCTACGGCCTAGTATGGTTTCCAGGCCTGACACATCCATCCATCCAAATCTATTTCATTTTCTCTTCATTTCTGATTTCTTTTTAATTTTTACATTTGTTTAATTCCATATCTATGTCAGTTACATGATCCTGTTTTGGGGACTTGGCAACCAGCCTACATTTATGGGTGTTTGCAGCATCTCACAGATACGTGACCACGATTTATGACTTTTTTTTTTGCCAGAAGGTGGTTTCTGGCAAAAAAAAAACATCCATTGCAGACAATGGATTTGCTTAACGACCACCACAAAAGAAGGCCACAAAATCAGGCATGGTCATGTAGGAGAATACTAGGAGAAAATGGAGCTTCAAGGGATATTTTATTATTATTTTATTTATATCCTGCCTTTATTATTTTTACAAATAACTGAAGGTAGCAAAGAATACTCCCGATATGGCTTGTGCTGAGACAGAGTGACTGGGACAAGGTCACCCATCCAGCTTTCATGCCTAAAATGGAACTAGAACTCATGTCTCCTGGTGATTGGCCCAAATTCACCCAGCTAGCTTTCATGTCTAAGGAAGCACTAGAACTCACAGTTTCCCAGTTTCTAGCCTGGTGCCTTAACCACCAGACCCGTGATGGTGAACCTATGGCACGCATGCCCAAAGTGACACATGGATCTATGTCGCCTGGCATGCGCGACGTTGCCCGTTGCTCTCTCGGGTTTCTGATGCGCATGTGCATGCGATGATCAGTTGGCCTTTTTTGCGTGTGTGACACTACTGGAAACTGGAAGAGCTGGTCTTCCGTTTTCCTGTGTGAGCATGTGCGGCAGCCAACTGATCGTCGTGCACGCATGCACGCCAGAAACCCAGAAGACTAGCTAGCCGGGGCTCATTCGCGCACCGGAAACTGGAAGTTCACTTTCGGGCACACACGTGCGTCACTGGCAGCTCCTTTTCCAGGTTGTGGCCCAGACAAGCACGCGCACTCCATTTTCGGCACTCGATGCCGAAAAGGTTCTCCATCACTGCACTAGACTGGGGGTGTGCAAACTTGGCTCTTTTAAGACTTGTGGACTTCAACTCCCAGAGTTCCTCAGCCAGCCAAAGCTGGCTAAGGAACTCTGGGATTTGAAGTCCACAAGTCTTAAAAGAGTCAAGTTTGCAGACCCCTGCACTAGACCAAACTGGCTCTTATACCAACCGACAACTGAGATATGCATCTCTTATTTTGCTCTTCTGCCCTTTCATGCCCTGACTATCTATGAGTCTTTAACTGGATTCTTTATTTTAGGATGGGGAAGCCAAAGCTCCAAAGTCCAGATCCATCACAACACATGGCTACACTTCCCTGGGCACAACCTGCGATGGATTCTGACGTTCACTCTTCTTTTTGTCCATGTGTGTGAAATCGGCGAGGGCATTGTTTCAGATTCGTAAGTGCTACGGAAGGGGACCGAAAACCGCGGCTAATGGTGGGGCTTAAATTAACCATGACCCGTAAAACCAGAGGTGGGTTTCAGCAGGTTCTGACCAGTGCTGGAGAACCGGTAGCGGAAATTTTGAGTAGTTTGGAGAACCGGTAAATACCGCCTCTGACTGGCCCCGCCCCTATCTACTCTCTGCCTCCCGAGTCCCAGCTAATCGGGAAGAAATGGGAATTTTGCAGTAACTTTCCCCCGGGGAAGGAATGGAGATTTTGCAGTATCCTTTCCCTGCCACGTTCACCAAGCCACGCCCACCAAGCCACGCCCACAGAACCGGTAATAAAAAAATTTGAAACCCACCACTGCGTAAAACCTTTCCCACGGGGCTATTTTATCCATTCAAAAGCACCTTCCAAAAATGCTTGGTCTTATATTTAATAGATTTTAAACTCAAAGGCAAAAAGGCTTCGTACGTAATATAGATCAGGGGTCTCGAACCTTGGCAACTTTAAGACTTGTGGACTTCAACCGCCAGAATTCCTCAGCCAGCGAAGCTTTCCCAGGAGGTCAGTTGGATTACCAATTAAAAAACATTAGTTTAACAAAGTAAGCCTAACTTATCCTAATCGTAACTTTGCCTGGAGGACCTTCTGGGTTGCCAGAAGAAAGTAGGCCTAAAGTTATTTAAACTGTGGCTGTGAGGTTGATCTCTAATTGTTGATGTTGTTTTAGGAGACGTTGAAGGTCAAGACTTGTCTGCAAAGGCAGTAGAGGTAGCCCTTGACTTACTACCACAATTGAGCCCAAACTCTGTGCTCCATTTTATGACCTTTCTTGCCACTGTTGTTAGGTGCATCTCTTCAGTTCTTAAATTAGCAACGTGGCAGTTAAGTGAATGTGGCTTTTCCATTGACTTTGCTTGCCAGAAGCAGAGGTGGGTTTCAGCAGGTTCTGACCAGTTTTAGAGAACCGGTAGCGGAAATTTTGAGTAGTTCGGAGAACCGGTAGTAAAAATTCTGACTGGCCCCGCCCCTATCTACTCTCTGCCTCCCGAGTCCCAGCTAATCGGGAAGAAATGGGAATTTTGCAGTAACTTTCCCCCGGGGAAGGAATGGAGATTTTGCAGTATCCTTTCCCTGCCACGTTCACCAAGCCACGCCCACCAAGCCACGCCCACAGAACCGGTAATAAAAAAATTTGAAACCCACCACTGCGTAAAACCTTTCCCACGGGGCTATTTTATCCATTCAAAAGCACCTTCCAAAAATGCTTGGTCTTATATTTAATAGATTTTAAACTCAAAGGCAAAAAGGCTTCGTACGTAATATAGATCAGGGGTCTCGAACCTTGGCAACTTTAAGACTTGTGGACTTCAACCGCCAGAATTCCTCAGCCAGCGAAGCTTTCCCAGGAGGTCAGTTGGATTACCAATTAAAAAACATTAGTTTAACAAAGTAAGCCTAACTTATCCTAATCGTAACTTTGCCTGGAGGACCTTCTGGGTTGCCAGAAGAAAGTAGGCCTAAAGTTATTTAAACTGTGGCTGTGAGGTTGATCTCTAATTGTTGATGTTGTTTTAGGAGACGTTGAAGGTCAAGACTTGTCTGCAAAGGCAGTAGAGGTAGCCCTTGACTTACTACCACAATTGAGCCCAAACTCTGTGCTCCATTTTATGACCTTTCTTGCCACTGTTGTTAGGTGCATCTCTTCAGTTCTTAAATTAGCAACGTGGCAGTTAAGTGAATGTGGCTTTTCCATTGACTTTGCTTGCCAGAAGCAGAGGTGGGTTTCAGCAGGTTCTGACCAGTTTTAGAGAACCGGTAGCGGAAATTTTGAGTAGTTCGGAGAACCGGTAGTAAAAATTCTGACTGGCCCCGCCCCCATCTATTCTCTGCTTCCCAAGTCCCAGCTGATCGGGAGGAAATGGGGATTTTGCAGTAACCTTCCCCTGGAGTGGGGAGGGAATGGAGATTTTACAGTATCCTTCCCCTGCCACGCCCACCAAGCCACGCCCACGGATCTGGTAGTAAAAATTTTTGAATCCCACCAATGGTCAGAAGGTCACAAAAGGTGATCACATGACCCTGGGACACTGCAACCGTCATAAACATGAGTCAATTGCCAAGCGTGTGAATTTGGATTACGTGGCCATGGTCATACATCACTTTTTCCAGTGGCATTGTAACTCTGAATGGTCGCTAAGCGAACCATTGTAATAAGTCGAGGGCTACCTGTACAGAGGTTAGTTCTGAATGAAATGCTGCTGAGTTTATAATCCATTTCTTGAACATCTCTGCATTGAAATACAGCCACGACTCTGACGTCAACCTTGGTTCCTTTCCAGAAAATTGCCGACTTGCCATCTGCACCTCTTCCTGCCTGCTATCATGGGTTTTGTAGCAGCTACAACGTCCATAGTATATTACCACAATATTGAGACATCAAATTTTCCAAAATTACTCCTGGGTAAGTACTTTTTTTTTAAAATAACTACATTCGAAATTGGTCAATCCTGAAGGGATAATACCACGTTAGAATGCCTTGGTAAGGCCACACTTGGAATACTGCATCCAGTTTTGGTCACCACATTGTAAAAAAGATGTTGAGACTCTAGAAAGAGTGCAGAGAACAGCAACCAAGAGGATTAGGGGGCTGAAGACTAAAATATATAAAGAATGGATGCTGGAATTGGGTATGTCTAGTTTAATGAAAAGGACTAGGGGTGACATGATAGCAGTCTTCCAATATCTCAGGGGCTGCCACAAAGAAGAGGGAGTCAAGCTGTTCTCCAAAGCACCTGAGGGCAGGACAAGAAGCAATGGGTGGAAACTAATCAAGGAGAGAAGCAACTTAGAACTAAGGAGAAATTTCCTGATAGTTAGAACAATTTATCAGTGGAATAATTTGCCTCCAGAAGTTGTGGGTGCTCCAACACAGGAGGTTTTAAAGAAGAGATTGGACAACCATTTGTCTGAAATAGGATACGGTTTCTTGCCTGAGCAGGAGGGGTGGACTAGAAGACCTCCAAGGTCCCTTCCAACTCTGTTATTCTGTTAAATACTTGCTTTCTCGACATATTTAAATGAGGGATTGAAAAGGATTATTGGCCCCTTTTCATGCTTAACTGGATCAGTGTAGAGGTTAGTCTGCAGGTGGTGCTCGACTTAAGACAATTGGGATCAGAATTTTTTTTATTTTATTTGAATTTATATCCCGCCCTTCTCCGAAGACTCAGGGCGGCTTACATTGTGTAAGGCAATAGTCTCATCCATTTGTATATTATATACAAAGTCAACTTGTATTGCCCCCCCAACAATCTGGGTCCTCATTTTACCTACCTTATAAAGGATGGAAGGCTGAGTCAACCTTGGGCCTGGTGGGACTCGAGCCTGCAGTAATTGTAATTGTAGGCAGCTGTGTGTTAATAACAGGCTGCATTAGCCTGTTGAGCCACTTCCCAGCCTTTGACCGAAGCAAGATGTCATGTGATTGCCCACACGTGATGTTGTGTCTTGTCCGCTCTCACCGCAGCCGGGGTCTGCTTATCTGCTCCCGAACACGGAGGAATGTATGCCTCCCGGCCCCAGTTCTGGCTCCATGCCCAGACAAGCTGCAGAGGAGGGGGCACCTCCTGATCCCAGCCCTGGCTCCATGCCCAAGCAGGCTGCAGAGGAGGGAGCATCCCCCGGCCCCAGCCCTGGCTCCATGCCCAGGCAAACGGAGCAGCTAGACCCCTCCCCCTCCTCCACAGCATGTGAGCCTGAGGAAAGTTTACTTCCAACAACAGCTGATTGGAGTGACCCTCGCATCAGAAGATTGGATAGGTGGAGGCAACAGAAGGAAGGGAGGGGCAGGCCTTAATGAGTGCTGAGTCATGGAGCCACACCCCATGGCATATATAAAGGATCTGCTTTCTGGCAGTCTCTGAGTCAGGCAAAGTCGAACTTATCTTGCTGAAGTCACTTACTGGTCTCCTGCCTGCTCTGAGGACTTTGCTAGGACTTTGGGCAGAGCTGCAGAGGCAAGCCTGATTCGGATTTCCCTGACCCGGCCGTCAGCGGAGGAGTGGGACACGACACGTGAATCCTTCACTCAACAACCACAATCCCAGCAGTCCCCATTGTGTTCGTTAAGTAATCGCATGGGTTGTTCAGCAGATGGAATCCCGGATAAGGAGTGTGGGGTGCCTCAGGTAGGTGGGGGAGACTCTGGAAGGTTTTGCTCAGGAGCTGAAAATCCTTCCTGCTGAAATACAAGAAGGATTTTCAGCCCCGGAGCAGAGATTCCATGCTCCTTGCACCAGGGGTGAAATCTAAAAATTTTCCCTACCGGTTCTGTGGGTGTGGCTTAATTGGTGGGCGTGGCTTGGTGGTCAGGTGACTGACTGGGCATGGCCAATAATAATAAATAATAAAAATAATAACATATACAAAACTTGGGAGCGCACTGGTCTACCTTCTTTAAAAATAGAGGCACCGTCTACTAATTGCCTTTTTTTGGGAGCGCACCGGTCTACCTTCTTTAAAAATAGAGGCACCGGTTTACTAGCCGCCTACAGCACTGATCAGCTGTAGTGTGGCCCTTTGAAGCGCCGCGCGGCAATCATTTAAGGCTGTTTGCAGCTATATCACCACCGAGAGCTTCAGGGATAGAGAAGAGGAACAGCGAGGCATGGGGTGTGGTGGGGGCAGGGATTTTTGCTACCGGTTCTCTGAACTACCAGCCCCCATCGCTACCGGTCTGAACTGGGAGCATTTCACCCCTGCCTTGCACCAAGCTTCCAAGAGCCTCCTTTACCCCCAACTCTGTCTGAGGCACCCTGCCCACCTTACTATGTTAACTCTCTATTTTTGCTTGGATTTTGACTCCTTCTGAGAACTACATCCTGCCAGAATATTCATGCCTGGGAAAACATGATAACAAGGTCAGCCAATGACTAGGCATAGCAACTAAGTCAGCCAATTGGGAGCTGAGACAGATTTGAGCCAGGGTGGGTCTTAGTCTGCAGCTTCTGAGTCTGTGTAGAGAAAGAGAAACTAAAATCAGTGTGAGTGTGAATTTGTCTGCTGATCTGAGCTGAAATGAAACTGTGAATCTGCTGATAGTATTGTAAACTTACTTCATGTATTATTGTGTACATAAAGAAGTTAATGAATCCTGCTGCATCAGTTTATCTGTGTGCGCTTCTGGAGTTGTTTTTTGCAACAAACTCTGACACATCCCACCCACCAAAGGAGTTCAGCTCCCCTTGAGAGGCAGCCTTTTGGCCAACCCTTAAAAATGAAAGAGTGTGTTATTTCTGCGCCCCCCGAGCCGGGGGCCCTGCCAGAAAGTGACTTGGAAAGTGAGGGGGAAGGGCCGTCAGGACTTACCTCGGGAGCACCGGCTTCCCTGGCTCAGCTCCAGGAGCCAGAGGCAGGCCAGGTGGTAGAGCTAACGAGGCCTCTGTCCCCTGACTCTTTCCCCCCCCAGGCCACACCTCCAGACCTAGCTGATGGCAATCAGGCCTGGCTGGACCCTAGGTTTCATAGGCAGGAGAGGCGGGAACAACAGAAGCAGGGGTGGGGCAGGCCTAGGAAGTGATGAGTCATGGAGCCACACCCCACAAGATATAAAGGCAGCAAGAGCTGCTATGCCTCTTCGTAGCAGGCAAATTAACTGCTTAACTAAGAGCTGAAGTACTGTTTGTTCCTGGGTGACTCATTGGCCTTGAGGGAGATAATAGAGACACTTGGCAGACGCTCGCTAGTTTGCTGCCAGAGCTGATAGTGCCGGCTAATTAAGCCATCGCTCGGACGGAGGCGAGGGGGGACAGAACAGAGTGCCTACCCTCTTAACAGATGGTTGCATCTTGCAATCTTCCTTACTGGCTTCCCCAATGACTTTCTGGGGAAGCCAGCAGAGAATTTTGCAAACCATGGTCAGATGATGACGGGTCGCTTGGCAACTGGTGCAAAGAACCCAAATCACAATCATGTAGGGGTAGTGTTGCAACATTTTGCAATGGCTGGAAATGCTTTATGGCTGTAAAGCACCGTTAAACAGCAGCCTAATCAAGGAACTACCAAGAACACTCCCATCAACACTAGCAGGGCAAGCCACTTGTACATAAACAGGGAGCAAACGTCACTCCCTTCTAGCCCTGATGATATTACCTAGTTGGGTAATGAAACGTCTGCAAGAAAACAGCCAACTTCAGGAAGCACTAAGGACCGCTCAGTCTAATTTTTCCCCGTTCAACCTTCTTCGGATTATGGCATATTTAGTTGCTTGATTGGAGAATAAATGCTATATGCATGGAATTGAGGGCTACCTATTTTCTTTTGGTCCCGCAGCTCTTTTTTTGTACTGGATCATGGCCTTTGTCACCAAAACTATCAAGCTGGTCAGATATTGCCAAGACGAGATCTATTTTGGTCAGCTGCGTTTCTGCATCACTGGGACGATGGTGGTGCTTTATGGGTTGCTAATGGCTGTGGAGATCAACGTGATACGCGTTCGGGTAAGAACATCTCAAGCTGTGTTGTTGTTCCTCAGTATCATGTACTGTTCCTCAACCAGAGGTGGGCTGCTGCCGGTTCGCACTGTTAAAGCGAACCGGTAGTTAAGATTCTTTTTTTTTTAAGTTTTTTTTTTTATTTCTTATACATGTTGTAAATGTACATTCTCTTGTCCATAAATGATCATACATTTATTTTTTTCTGAAGAAAGCACAAAAATAAGATACTTTAATTACATTTGGGGTTGCTCTTCTACCCTGTCCTTTCATAACAAACCTTCTTCTCTTCTTTCCCCTCCTTCCTTCCTCACCTCTCCTACTTTCTTAATCCTCCACTCCTTCCTCCTTCCTCCTTCCTCCTTCCTCCTTCCTCTCCCCCCTTCCCCCCTCTTTTCCCCCTTTCTCAACCTTATCCCCTATCCTTTCTTCCTCTCCTTCCCCTTTCTTCCTCTCTCTCCCGGTAGTTAAGATTCTGTGCAATTCAGCAAACTGGCAAATCCCACCACTGGCTGGTCCTGCCCCCGCTTATTTTACAGCCTGTTATTAGAACACAAAGCCTGCAATTACTGCAGGTTCAAGCCCGCCCCAAGGTTGACTCAGCCTTCCATCCTTTATAAGGTAGGTAAAATGAGGACCCAGATTGTTGGGGGGGCAATAAGTTGACTTTGTAAAAATATACAAATAGAATGAGACTATTGCCTTATACACTGTAAGCCGCCCTGAGTCTTCGGAGAAGGGCGGGGTATAAATGTAAACAAACAAACAAACAAACAAACTCAATGGAAGACAGGTTGGTAGCCATTGTCTTTTCTGCAGTTCTAATGATCCTCTGAAGTCCGTGTCTGTCTTGTTGGGTTGCAGAGCCAAACCAGAGAGTTATGGAGGTGCAGATGACAGACTCAACTGGATCAGCAGTTCTTTGGGCAGTTTGAGCTTCCTTGGTTGATGCAGAAAGAACATTCTTTGCTGTGCTTTTTTGATGATGTTTTTTGATGTTAGGTGAGATACGGTAGAACCTAGAAATTTGAAGGTCTCTACTGTTGATATTGATACCTGTGTTGTAAGGTGAGACTAGAACTCACACAGTCTCCTGATTTCTAACCTGGTGCCTTCATGACTTGATCAAACAGGCTCTGGACCACATGCTGTTCTCTTTCAAGTAGCAAAATATCTTTTCATGGCAAGCTAATTATGAACACAGCCTGTTCTCTATGTCTTATCCCCCAGAAATATGTATTTTTCTCAAGCCCTCAAAAAGTAAAGCCGCCTGAAGACCTCCAGGATCTGGGTGTGAGATTTCTTCAGCCCTTTGTCAACTTGCTGTCCAAGGCAACTTATTGGTGGATGAATACCCTGATCATATCGGCTCACAAAAAACCCATCGACCTGAAAGCCATAGGCAAGCTGCCCATTGCAATGAGGGCACTTACTAACTATGTCTGCTTGAAAGATGCCTACGAAGAGCAAAAGGTAATTCCTTGAGTAATTATTTAATAATTATTAAATTATTAAAACTATTTTTTTAAAAAAAAATTAATGCAAAGAGAATAATTAGTTGCGCATTGGACAGGGTATCACAAACACACCCTTACCAGTTCCTTAGTATTTATTTTGTTTGGATCTCCTGCCACAAACTTATTCTTCCACTTACATGCTTACATGATCTTTTATACCAGAAATACGACATTCATCCTGGGCCTCAAACTGCTATGTTTTTTAAAATTATTCTATTGATTCAAGTGCCAAAATACCTTTGGCTCTTGAGTGGATGTGGGTGCAAGACAGTGAATAATTTATATTTGTTTAATTTTTATCATACTACTATTTTTATAAATAACTCAAGGGGGCAAAACCATACCTAATACTCTCTCCTCCTCCTATACCAGGAGTGTCAAACTCAAGGCCCGCGGGCCGAATCTGGCCCGCGAGGTGCTTAGATCTGGCCCGCAAGGCTGCCCTGGAAACAGTGAAGGACTGGCCCGGGGTGCTTCTGCACACGTGACCCTTCCGAGCTCCATTTTTGGCCTCCACCAGCCATCCACCAGCAAAAACAGAGCTCAGGAGGGCGCGTGTGGGGCCCCCCTTCTGCCATTTTTGCTGGCAGAGAGCTGCAGGAATGATGTCGAACTGGCCAAACCCACCCCTGCCACACCCGCCTGGCCCCCCAAGGTCAAACACAACCCTGATGCGGCCATCAATGAAATCGAGTTTGATACCCCTGTCCTATACAATAATCTTGTTGATATGGATTGGGCTAAGAGGGAGTGATCGGCCCAAAGTCACCCAGCCAGCTTTCATGCCTAAGGTGGGACTAGAACGTAAAGTCTCTTGGACTAGAACTCACAGTCTCCTGGTGACTGGCCTGAAGTCACCCAGCCGGTTTTCATGCCTAAGAATAGAATAGAATAGAATAGAATAGAATAGAATAGAATAGAATAGAATAGAATAGAATAGAATAGAATAGAATTTTTTATTGGCCAAAGTGTGATTGGACACACAAGGAATTTGTCTTGGTGCATATGCTCTCAGTGTACATAAAAGAAAAGATACATTCGTCAAGAATCATAAGGTACTTATGTACATTACTACACTTAATGATAGTCATAGGGTACAAATAAGCAATCAGGAAACCATCAATATCAGTATAAATCTTAAGGATACCAGCAACAAACAGTCACAAGTGGAAGGAGATGGGTGATGGAAACAATGAGAAGATTAATAGTAGTGCAGTAGTGCAGACTTAGTAACTAGTTTGACAGTGTTGAGGGAATTATTTGTTTAGCAGAGTGATGGCATTTGGGAAGAAACTGTTCTTGTGTCTAGTTGTTCTGGTGTGCAGTGCTCTATAGCGTCGTTTTGAGGGTAGGAGTTGAAACAGTTTATGTCCAGCATGCGAGGGGCCTGTAAATATTTTCACAGCCCTCTTTTTGACTCGTGCAATATACACTCAATGGAAGACAGGTTGGTAGCCATTGTCTTTTCTGCAGTTCTAATGATCCTCTGAAGTCCGTGTCTGTCTTGTTGGGTTGCAGAGCCAAACCAGAGAGTTATGGAGGTGCAGATGACAGACTCAATAATGCCTCTGTAGAACTGGATCAGCAGTTCTTTGGGCAGTTTGAGCTTCCTTGGTTGATGCAGAAAGAACATTCTTTGCTGTGCTTTTTTGATGACGTTTTTTGATGTTAGGTGAGATATGGTAGAACCTAGAAATTTGAAGGTCTCTACTGTTGATATTGATACCTGTGTTGTAAGGTGAGACTAGAACTCACACAGTCTCCTGATTTCTAACCTGGTGCCTTCATGATTTGATCAAACAGGCTCTGGACCACATACTGTTCTCTTTCAAGTAGCAAAATATCTTTTCATGGCAAGCTAATTATGAACACAGCCTGTTCTCTATGTCTTATCCCCCAGAAATATGTATTTTTCTCAAGCCCTCAAAAAGTAAAGCCGCCTGAAGACCTCCAGGATCTGGGTGTGAGATTTCTTCAGCCCTTTGTCAACTTGCTGTCCAAGGCAACTTATTGGTGGATGAATACCCTGATCATATCGGCTCACAAAAAACCCATCGACCTGAAAGCCATAGGCAAGCTGCCCATTGCAATGAGGGCACTTACTAACTATGTCTGCTTGAAAGATGCCTACGAGGAGCAAAAGGTAATTCCTTGAATAATTATTTAATAATTATTAAATTATTAAAACTATTTTTTTTAAAAAAAATTAAATTAAATTTAAAAAATTAAAACTATAAAAATTATTATAAATAAACTTGCAAGATTCGTTTTTCTCACCATGTACATGTATTCATCCAAACTAGAGTGTGTTGTTTCTGTGTCATATAATATATGTGGATATATGCATAATTTTGTATTTATTTATTTATTTTGTCATGTCTGTGTGGTGTATATTGGAGGTGGTGACCCTTTGAGAGCTGTCTGCCACGAAATTTCCTTTTAATGTATGCCGATTAGTGTACATTCAATGTGACAATAGTTATTCTAAGTCTAAGTCATATTTTATTTTTATTTTATTTTATTTTATCATAACAATATACACAAGCATAACACAAAAAGATTATATAATATATAAACATATATATATGGGGAGAAACAAGGAAGTATAAGCATATATATATATATATATATATATATATATATATATATATATATATATATATATATATATATATATATATATATATATATATATATATATATATATATATATATATATATATATGGAAAGAAATAATAGGATAGGAACGGTAGGCACGTTTGCGCTCTTATGCATGCCCCTTAAAGTCCTCTTAGGAATGGGGTGAGGTCAACAGTGGATAGATTTTGGTTAAAGCTTTTGGGGTTATGGGAAGAGACCATAGAGTCAGGTAATGCATTCCAAGCACAGATAATTCTGTTACAGAAATCATATTTTCTGCAATTTTGTATTTGTACACTGTTTATATAACGTAATTATAATTAATAAATTATTGTATTTAATAGTTATTATTTTCATTTTAAGTCAAAAATGCTGGCTTTCTGATGTAATTCTTCCAGAATCTGTTTTGGATTTTCAAACCAACCGCAAAAAAGGAAGCAATCTTCAGTAGCACCCATTCCATTGGTGAAATTCAATTTTTTTTTTACTACCAGTTCTGTGGCTGTGGCTTGGTGGGCATGGTGTGGTTTGGTGGGTGTGGCAGGGGAAGGATACTGCAAAATCTCCATTCCCGCCTCACTCTGGGGCCAGCCAAAGGTGGTATTTGCCGGTTCTCCAAACTACTAAAAATTTCCGCTACAGGTTTTCCGAACTGCTCAAAATTTCCACTACCGGTTCTCCAGAACCTGCTGGATTTCACCCCTGACCATTTCTATATACCAAATAGAAAAACAATCCTGAATTTAAAAGGAAGAATGAGGGCTTTTCAAGAAAATTACAAACCAAAATTCTAAACCCAGCTTTCCGCTTTTTATGCTTGTCAACGCTAGCAGAAATTAATCTCTAAATCCCATTGGTGTTCATGTGACAAACCTGTATATGTGTGTGTGTGTGTGTGTGTGTGTGTATATATATATACATATATATATATATATGTATATATATATATATATATTTGTTTTCTGAGGTTTTTGCGGGTGTTTGTATGTAGGTCTTTGGTTATTCGGGTTTTCTCCCGCGTAAAATTGGAAGTGTCTTGGCGACGTTTCGACGAAGTCTCATTCGTCATCTTCAGGCTTCAGCTTCGTGCTTCTGGGAGCAGTGTGTGATTGAAGTCTCATCCGTCATCTTCAGGCTTCAGCTTCGTACTTCTGGGAGCAATGTGTGACTGCAGCTGTTTCTTCCTTTTTAACTGCTAGTGGGGGTTTGAACTGATTGGGTGGGAGCTTGGCTGTGCTCTGATTGGATGGGTTTTTTTTGTGCTCTGATTGGATGGGGGTGTGTCCTCTTTGGGTGGGGGCTTGGTTATGCTCAGATTAGTCTGAGCTGCAGGGGGATTTGAGCTGGTGAGCTGCATAGCTGTTGTTTGCCTTCGTGTTCGTGGTGGTGCTACATCTTCATAGTGGGTGTCAGTCTGCTGCATGTATGGATTGGAGGGGTTTGAAATGGCTAATGTTGCAGCTGCGGTCTGGCTTCTGGTCCTTGGTCGTGCTTCATGATCAGTGTGGGTTTGGGTCTGCTTTCTGGGTGGATGTGTGGTGGTGACATCTGAGCACAACCAAGCCCCCACCCAAAGAGGACACACCCCCAGCCAATCAGAGCACCAAAAAAACCCCATCCAATCAGAGCACAGCCAAGCTCCCACCCAATCAGTTCAAACCCCCACTAGCAGTTAAAAAGGAAGAAACAGCTGCAGTCACACATTGCTCCCAGAAGTATGAAGCTGAAGCCTGAAGATGACGAATGAGACTTCGTCGAAACGTCGCCAAGACACTTCCAATTTTACGCGGAGAAAACCAACAACAAGACATATATATATATATATATATATATATATATATATATATATATATATATATATATATATATATATATGATATACAATATTCCAGCTGAGCTATTCAAAATCTTAAAAGACGACGCAGTAAAAGTGCTACACCCAATTTGCCAGCAAATTTGGAAAACTCAACAATGGCCACAGGATTGGAAAAGGTCAATTTACATTCCAATTCCAAAGAAAGGCAATGCCAAAAAATGTTCAAACTGTCACACCATTGCACTCATTTCACATGCTAGTAAGGTTATGCTGAAAATCCTACAAGCTAGGCTCCAGCAGTATGTGGACTGAGAACTACCAGAAGTACAGGCAGGATTTCGTAGAGGCAGAGGAACTAGAGATCAAATTGCCACCATATGCTGGATCATGGAGGGAAGCTAGGGAGTTCCAGAAAAACATCTACTTCTGCTTCATTGACTATGCTAAAGCTTTTGATTGTGTGGATCACAACAAAGTACCGTATATGTGGCACCTTGCTCAATAGTAGTACCTGTGAGAGGGATCTTGGAGTCCTAGTGGATAACCATTTAGATATGAGCCAGTAGTGTGCAGCAGCTGCTAAAAAAGCCAACACAGTTCTGGGCTGCATAAACAGAGGGATAGAATCAAGATCACGTGAAGTGTTAGTGCCACTTTATAATGCCTTGGTAAGGCCACACTTGGAATATTGCATCCAGTTTTGGTCGCCATGATGTAAAAAAGATGTTGAGACTCTAGAAAGAGTGCAGAGAAGAGCAACAAAGATGATTAGGGGACTGGAGGCTAAAACATATGAAGAACGGTTGCAGGAACTGGGTATGTCTAGTTTAATAAAAAGAAGGACTAGGGGAGACATGATAGCAGTGTTCCAATATCTCAGGGGTTGCCACAAAGAAGAGGGAGTCGGGCTGTTCTCCAAAGCACCTGAGGGTAGAACAAGAAGCAATGGGTGGAAACTGATCAAAGAAAGAAGCAACTTAGAACTAAGGAGAAATTTCCTGACAGTTAGAACAATTAATAAGTGGAACGACTTGCCTGCAGAAGTTGTGAATGCTCCAACACTGGAAATTTTTAAGAAAATGTTGGATAGCCATTTGTCTGAGATGGTGTAGGGTTTCCTGCCTGGGCAGGGGGTTGGACTAGAAGGCCTCCAAGGTCCCTTCCAACTCTGTTGTTATATTATATTATATTAAATTGTGGCAAGTTCTTAAAGAGATGGGAGTACCAGACCATCTTATTTGTCTCTTGAGAAACCTGTATGCAGGTCAAGAAGCCACAGTGAGAACTAGACACGGAACCACTGATTGGTTCAAAATTGGGAAAGGAGTCCGGCAAGGCTGTAACCTATCACCCTGCCTATTTAACTTATATGCAGAACACATAATGAGAAAGTCGGGGCTAGATGAATCAAAAATTGGAATTAAGATTGCCAGAAGAAATATCAACAACCTCAGATATGCAGATGATACCACTCTAATGGCAGAAAGCAAAGAGGAACTAAAGAGTCTCTTGATGCGGGTGAAGGAGGAGAGTACAAAAGTTGGCTTGAAACTCAACATTAAGAAAAATAAAATCATGGCATCCGGCCCTTTCAATTCCTGGCAGATAGATGGTGAAGAAATGGAGGTAGTGACAGATTTTATTTTCCTTGGCTCCAAAATCACTGCAGATGGGGACTGCAGCCAAGAAATTAAAAGACGCTTGCTCCTGGGGAGGAAAGCTATTGCAAATCCAGACAGCGTACTAAAAAACAGAGACATCACCCTGCCAACAAAAGTGCGTATAGTCAAAGCTATGGTTTTCCCAGTTGCAATGTATGGCTGTGAAGGTTGGACCATAAGAAAGGCTGAGCACCAAAGAATCGAGGCCTTTGAACTGATTGGGTGGGAGCTTGGCTGTGCTCTGATTGGATGGGTTTTTTTGGTGCTCTGATTGGCTGGGGTGTGTCCTCTTTGGGTGGGGCTTGGTTGTGCTCAGATTAGTCTGAGCTGCAGGATTTGAGCTGGTGAGCTGCATAGCTGTTGTTTGGCTTGTTCGTGGTCGTGCTACATCTTCATAGTGGGTGTCAGTCTGCTGCATGTATGGATTGGAGGGTTTGAAATGGTTAATGTTGCAGCTGCGGTCTGGCTTCTGGTCCTTGGTCGTGCTTCATGATCAGTGTGGGTTTGGGTCTGCTTTCTGGGTGGATGTGTGGTGGTGACATCTGAGCACAACCAAGCCCCCCACCCAAAGAGGACACACCCCAGCCAATCAGAGCACCAAAACCCCATCCAATCAGAGCACAGCCAAGCTCCCACCCAATCAGTTCAAACCCCACTAGCAGTTAAAAGGAAGAATGGGGGCTTTTCAAGAAAATTACAAACCAAAATTCTAAACCCAGCTTTCTGCTTTTTATGCTTGTCAATGCTAGCAGAAATTAATCTCTAAATCCCATTGGTGTTCATGTGACAAACCTGTATATGTGTGTGCTTATATATACATACATATATATATATTATTATATATTATATATTATATATATATATATTTGTTTTCTGAGGTTTTCGCGGGTGTTTATATGTAGGTCTCTCGCTTAAAATTGGAAGTGTCTTGGCGACGTTTGATGAAGTCTCATTCGTCATCTTCAGGCTTCAGCTTCGTGCTTCTGGGAGCAATTATTCCCAGAAGCACAAAGCTGAAGCCTGAAGATGACGAATGAGACTTCGTCGAAACATCGCCAAGACACTTCCAATTTTACCCGGGAGAAAACCCAATAACAAAGACATATATATATACATACATATATATATACATACATATATATATATATATATATATATATATATATATATATATATATATATATATATATATATATATATATATATATATATAATATACAATATTCCAGTTGAGCTATTCAAAATCTTAAAAGATGACGCAGTAAAAGTGCTACACCCAATTTGCCAGCAAATTTGGAAAACTCAACAGTGGCCACAGGATTGGAAAAGGTCAATTTACATTCCAATTCCAAAGAAAGGCAATGCCAAAAAATGTTCAAACTATCACACCATTGCACTCATTTCACATGCTAGTAAGGTTATGCTTAAAATCCTACAAGCTAGGCTCCAGCAGTATGAGGACTGAGAACTACCAGAAGTACAGGCAGGATTTCGTAGAGGCAGAGGAACTAGAGGTCAAATTGCCACCATATGCTGGATCATGGAGGGAAGCTAGGGAGTTCCAGAAAATCATCTACTTCTGCTTCATTGACTATGCTAAAGCTTTTGATTGTGTGGATCACAACAAAGTACCGTATATGTGGCACCTTGCTCAATAGTAGTACCTGTGAGAGGGATCTTGGAGTCCTAGTGGATAACCATTTAGATATGAGCCAGTAGTGTGCAGCAGCTGCTAAAAAAGCCAACACAGTTCTGGGCTGCATAAACAGAGGGATAGAATCAAGATCACGTGAAGTGTTAGTGCCACTTTATAATGCCTTGGTAAGGCCACACTTGGAATATTGCATCCAGTTTTGGTCGCCACGATGTAAAAAAGATGTTGAGACTCTAGAAAGAGTGCAGAGAAGAGCAACAAAGATGATTAGGGGACTGGAGGCTAAAACATATGAAGAACGGTTGCAGGAACTGGGTATGTCTAGTTTAATAAAAAGAAGGACTAGGGGAGACATGATAGCAGTGTTCCAATATCTCAGGGGTTGCCACAAAGAAGAGGGAGTTGGGCTGTTCTCCAAAGCACCTGAGGGTAGAACAAGAAGCAATGGGTGGAAACTGATCAAAGAAAGAAGCAACTTAGAACTAAGGAGAAATTTCCTGACAGTTAGAACAATTAATAAGTGGAACGACTTGCCTGCAGAAGTTGTGAATGCTCCAACACTGGAAATTTTAAGAAAATGTTGGATAACCATTTAGATATGAGCCAGCAGTGCAGCAGCTGCTAAAAAGCCAACACAGTTCTGGGCTGCATAAACAGAGGATAGAATCAAGATCACGTGAAGTGTTAGTACCACTTTATAATGCCTTGGTAAGGCCACACTTGGAATATTGCATTCAGTTTTGGTCGCCACGATGTAAAAAGATGTTGAGACTCTAGAAAGAGTGCAGAGAAGAGCAACAAAGATGATTAGGGGACTGGAGGCTAAAACATATGAAGAACGGTTGCAGGAACTGGGTATGTCTAGTTTAATAAAAAGAAGGACTCACTGGAGAAGAGGCTAATGTTGGGAAAGATGGAGGGCAAAAGAAGAAGGGGACGACAGAGAACGAGGTGGCTGGATGGAGTCACTGAAGCAGTTGGCATGAGCTTAAATGGACTCCAGAGGATGGTAGAGGACAGGAAGGCCTGGAGGAACGTTGTCCATGGGGTCGCGATGGGTCGGTTACGACTTTGCAACTAACAATATATAAATATTCAACTTAATAAAATACAGGTGGTACTCAAGTTACGACCTCAATTGATCCCAAAGTTTCTGTTGCTAAACGAGACATTTATTAGGTGGACTTTGCCCCATTTTATATATATATACAATATTCCAGTTGAGCTATTCAAAATCTTAAAGATGACGAGTAAAGTGTTACACCCAATTTGCCAGCAAATTTGGAAAACTCAACAGTGGCCACAGGATTGGAAAAGGTCAATTTACATTCCAATTCCAAAGAAAGGCAATGCCAAAAAATGTTCAAACTATCACACCATTGCACTCATTTCACATGCTAGTAAGGTTATGCTTAAAATCCTACAAGCTAGGCTCCAGCAGTATGAGGACTGAGAACTACCAGAAGTACAGGCAGGATTTCGTAGAGGCAGAGGAACTAGAGGTCAAATTGCCACCATATGCTGGATCATGGAGGGAAGCTAGGGAGTTCCAGAAAATCATCTACTTCTGCTTCATTGACTATGCTAAAGCTTTTGATTGTGTGGATCACAACAAAGTACCGTATATGTGGCACCTTGCTCAATAGTAGTACCTGTGAGAGGGATCTTGGAGTCCTAGTGGATAACCATTTAGATATGAGCCAGCAGTGTGCAGCAGCTGCTAAAAAAGCCAACACAGTTCTGGGCTGCATAAAAACAGAGGGATAGAATCAAGATCACATGAAGTGTTAGTACCACTTTATAATGCCTTGGTAAGGCCACACTTGGAATATTGCATCCAGTTTTGGTCGCCACGATGTAAAAAAGATGTTGAGACTCTAGAAAGAGTGCAGAGAAGAGCAACAAAGATGATTAGGGGACTGGAGGCTAAAACATATGAAGAACGGTTGCAGGAACTGGGTATGTCTAGTTTAATAAAAAGAAGGACTAGGGGAGACATGATAGCAGTGTTCCAATATCTCAGGGGTTGCCACAAAGAAGAGGGAGTTGGGCTGTTCTCCAAAGCACCTGAGGGTAGAACAAGAAGCAATGGGTGGAAACTGATCAAAGAAAGAAGCAACTTAGAACTAAGGAGAAATTTCCTGACAGTTAGAACAATTAATAAGTGGAACGACTTGCCTGCAGAAGTTGTGAATGCTCCAACACTGGAAATTTTAAAGAAAATGTTGGATAGCCATTTGTCTGAGATGGTGTAGGGTTTCCTGCCTAGGCAGGGGGCTGGACTAGAAGGCCTCCAAGGTCCCTTCCAACTCTGTTGTTATATTATATTATATTAAATTGTGGCAAATTCTTAAAGAGATGGGAGTACCAGACCATCTTATTTGTCTCTTGAGAAACCTGTATGCGGGTCAAGAAGCCACAGTGAGAACTGGACACGGAACCACTGATTGGTTCAAAATTGGGAAAGGAGTCCGGCAAGGCTGTATACTATCACCCTGCCAACAAAAGTGCGTATAGTCAAAGCTATGGTTTTCCCAGTTGCAATGTATGGCTGTGAAGGTTGGACCATAAGAAAGGCTGAGCACCAAAGAATCGAGGCCTTTGAACTCTGGTGCTGGAGAAGACTCCTGTGAGTCCCTTGGACTGCAAGGCGAACAAACAAGTCAGTTCTAAAGGAGATCAACCCTGACTGCTCTTTAGAAGGCCAGATCCTGAAGATGAAACTGAAATACTTTGGCCACCTAATGAGAAAGAAGGACTCCCTGGAGAAGAGCCTAATGCTGGGAAAAATTGAGGGCAAAAGAAGAAGGGGACGACAGAGAACGAGGTGGCTGGATGGAGTCACTGAAGCAGTTGGCATGAGCTTAAATGGACTCCAGAGGATGGTAGAGGACAGGAAGCCTGGAGGAATGTTGTCCATGGGGTCGCGATGGGTCGGTTACGACTTTGCAACTAACAATATATAAATATTCAACTTAATAAAATACAGGTAGTACTCAAGTTACGACCTCAATTGATCCCAAAGTTTCTGTCGCTAAGCGAGACATTTATTATATATATATATATATATATATATATATATATATTTATTTACATTTATATCCTGCCCTTCTCTGAAGACTCAGGGCGGCTTACAGTGTGTAAAGCAATAGTCTCATTCTATTTGTATATTTATAAAGTCAACTTATTGCCCCCCCCCAACAATCTGGGTCCTCATTTTACCTACCTTATAAAGGATGGAAGGCTGAGTCAACCTTGGACCTGGTGGGACTTGAACCTGCAGTAATTGCAGGCTGCTGTGTTCTAATAACAGGCTTCTTACCAGCCTGAGCTACCTCCAATTTTCATCACGTGACTGTGGGAATGCCACAATGGTCCTAAACGAGAAAGTCACTTTTTTCAGTGCCGTTGTAACTTTGAACAGTCACTAAACTGTTGTAAATTGAGGACTACTTGCCATAGGAGAAAGCGAGTTGCAGGATGAAAATGAGAAAAATGACATGGGCAGCTCCAGTGGGGGGAAAAAGCGGGAGAGGGGGGAATGGAAGAAAAAAGGACAAAGAGATGAGAAAATTAATAGGGTAGGAAAAGAGGGTGGAATTTCAAAATGTTAAACTTAAGCAGAGAACAGCTCTTCCCAAGCTCTTTCTAATTTTAGGCTAATTTCCATATTTTTCAGCAGGATGTTTGCAACCTTCTGCATCTTCAACTCATTTACATTTTTAAAATAATCTGCTTCTAGATTTCCACAGTTCAAAGTACCGTATTTTTCGGACTATAAGACGCACTTTTTTGTCTCCCAAAAGGGGGTGAAAATGTCTGTGCTTCTTATAGACCGAATATTGCTGAAGCCCCACCCATCCATCGGGTGTTTTTTGACCTCTACACGCCCTGTTTTGGGGCTTTTTTTTTTTTTTTGGCCTGTTTTCAAAGCTTTTTTCAGCCAGTTTTCTAGGCTTTTTGGCCTGTTTTTGAGGCCAAGACGGGCTGAAAAAAGCCTCAGAAATGAGACAAAAAAGCCTTGAAAATGGGCTGAAAAGCCTTAAAAATGGGCTGGAAAAAGCCTCAAAACAGGCCAAAAACACGTCAAAAACAGGCCGAAAAAAGCCTCAAAATTGGGCCAAAAAAGCCTAGAAAACATGCTGAGAAAAGCCTAAAAATGGGCTGAAAAAAAGCCCCCAAAACAGGCTGAAAAAAGCCTTGAAAACAGGCAAAAAAAAAAAAAAAAGGCTGGAAAAAGGCAGAAAAAAGGCCCCCCAAAAGTGCTGAAAATGGGGCAGGTGGAGGGCCCCCCCATTTTTTAATTTTCCTCTTCTAAATTTAGGTGCATCTTATAGTCCGGTGCGTCTTATAGTCCAAAAAAATCCGGTACATAAATATGACATGTTATGGGGAGTAAATTACACAGCCAAACATCCATGATTTAGTAGACTATGACTTGGCAAGGATGACCGATGAGTCAGATTTTCTACAACGCAAACATCCAAGTATGTTGTGAGCCATGTCTAAGTTCCTTGGAAAATCGCCATGTGGATGCATTGTAACTCTGAAACATTATTTTGGCTGAGATATTAATGGAAGTTGTCACCCAATATATCCATCGGGAACTTGGGAAACCTTGCTCTGAAATGCTTTGATGTTTTCTGTTTACCTGGGTAAAAAAAGAACAGAAGGAAATAACGTTATCATTGACAATGGATATTTTTAGTCTTCGGTAATATGAATAATAATAGGGACGCGGTGGCTCAGGGGCTAGGATGTTGAGCTTGTTGATCGAAAGGTCGGCAGCTCGGCGGTTCGAATCCCTAGTGCTGCTGTGTAATGGGGTGAGCTCCCCTTACTTGTCCCAGTTTCTGCCAACCTAGCAGTTTTGAAAGCACGTAAAAATGCAAGTAGAAAAAATAGGGAACACCTTTGGTGGGAAGGTAACAGGTTCCGTGCGCCTTTGGCGTTGAGTCATGCCGGCCACATGACCACGGAGACGTTTTCGGACAACACTGGCTCTTCGGCTTTGAAACGGAGATGAGCACCGCCCCCTAGAGTCGGCAACGATTAGCACGTATGTGCGAGGGGAACCTTTACCTTAATATGAATAATAATGGATCTTTCACTCTTTCTGCATTACTCTGAGGTTGGGCTGGTTGCCTCATGCCTACTGTGGGTATTTAATTTATTTAATTTTGATTCCAGTGCTTTTGCTCCAATATACAGGTAGTCCTTGTCTCACGACCATTCATTTAGTTTTTTATATATATTTTCTTTTAATGGCCCTGTAATCCCTTGTGGGGTGCAGTCTGGGCAACTGAATGGAGCTGAGTGTTTACTGGCCGGATGCCCTTCCTGTCGCCAATGCAGAGTGTTTTTCAGCAGATATATTCTCATTGTGCCCAGAGAGAGAAATATCTGCCTCGGCCTAGGATTGAACTCACAGCGTCCTGATTGTGAGGCGAGAGCTTCACCTCTAGGTACACCGCACCACTCATTCGTTTAGTTAGATTGCCATTGAAAAAGAAGTGACTTATGACCAGTGGTGAAATCTGAACCGGTTTACTACTGGTTCGCTGGCTGCGCATGTGCACTGCACACCACACACCAAATGCAAGGTGCGTGCGTGCAGTTCACGCCAAAAGGAGGCATGGGGTAAGTAGGACAGCGCACCGGGGTGTGTGATCAGCTGTGGCGCGCGATCTTTTTTTTTTTTTACTTTTAAAAGCATTTTTTTTACAACCTATTCGGCTTTTAAAATGCTTTTAAAAGTAAAAAAAAGGCTCTGACGATCGCACAGCTCAGCTGTGATCATCAGAGCCTTTTTTTAATCTTTTAAAAGCATTTTTTTTAAAGAACTGGCAAGTCAGTAAGCGGGCAAGTGGGTGACCAGGCATTGGGTGGGCATGGGGGAGCGGGGCAGGGATTTTTGTTACTGGTTCTCCAAACCACCCACCACCATCACTACCGGATCAGCTGATCCGGTCCAAACCGGGAGCATTTCATCCCTGCTTATGACTATTTTTCACACTTACAAAGGCTAAAAGAATAGAGGCAAATACCCACAGAAGACAATATTGTAGCACAGGGTTGAACTATGGTATCCTTGGCCCTCTCTAAGCTTGGCTATTTTCTTGCACATATTTTATTATACCCAACTAGTAAAATCATCAGAGCTACACACCGATCAGCGTTACACTGATGGTGTTACCTACTTGGGTAATCAAATGTCTGCAAAAAACCAACCAAGCTCAGAGAGAACCAAGGACTCCACAATATTGCAAATAACCAAACTCTATTACATGTACGGCTCTAAAGCTGATAACCAGCACCTTGAATTCAGAGGTGGGTTTCAGCAGGTTCTGACCAGTTCTGGAGAACTGGTAGCGGAAATTCCAAGTAGTTCGGAGAACCAGTAAATACCACCTGTTACTGGCCCCGCCCTCTGCCTCCCAAGTCCCACTGATTGGGAGGAAATGGAGATTTTGCAGTAACCAATCCCTGGAGTGGGGAGTGAATGGAGATTTTATAGTATCTTTCCTTGCCACGCCCACCAAGCCACACCCACAGAACCGGTAGTAAAAATTTTGAAACCCACCACTGCTTGAATTACACCTGAAAAGCAATTGGGACCCAATGCTGATCAAGTAGCCCTAGTGTGACTCAGATAATGACAGGGCACCCAAAACTACATTCTGGACCAGTTGAAAGTTTCTGGATTGTCTTCAAGGGCAGCCCCATGTAGAGTGCATAGATGCCTAACGTGCTTATAATTAGTTATTTTTCTAGCTAGCTTTTAATTTTTTTCTAACTTTCAAATTACTTTTAAAAAAAGCTTTGCATTTACTTAATTGGTTTTAATTGTTAGGGGGCATGATGGCTCAGTGGTTAGAAACATTAAACTTGTCCGCTGGAAGGTCAGCAGCCCAGGTTTGAGAACCAAGCACCTCGTGGCGGGGTGAGCTCCCATTTCTTGCTCCAGCTCCTGTCCATCTAGCAGTTCGAAAGCATGCAAATGCGAGTAGATAAATAGGTACCACTTCGATGGGAAGGTAACAGTATTCCTCCCACTTCGGCCTACACGGAAAACCTTTTATCTTTACCTAATTTTATTTATTTTACTTTATTTATTTATTATTTCAATTTCTATACCGCCCTTCTCCCGAAGGACTCAGGGCGGTTTACAGCCAACTAAGAATAACAAATATAAAAATTAAAAACAAATTTAAAAGATTGATTTAAATAGGCTGAAAATTCTAAAAGCTGTTAAAAACCCCCATTAAAAACTATTAGGCCAGTCCTGCACGATGAAATAAAAGAGTCTTCAACTCACGCCGGAAGGCCCAGAGGTCAGGGAGTTGGCGTATCCCTGGGGGTAGCTCCTTCCAGAGGGCTGGAGCCCCCGCAGAGAAGGCCCTCCCCCTGGGGGTCACCAGTCGACATTGTCTGGCCGACCCTCTCTGTGGGAGCGCACTGGTCGATGGGAGGCCACCGGTAGCAGCAGGCGGTCCCGTAAGTAACCCGGTCCTAAGCCATTTTAATTATTACGGGACCGCCTGCTGTTACCTTATGCCTCCCACCGACCCGTACGCTCACACAGAGAGGGTCTTCTCAGGGTGCCGTCCACCAAACAATGTCGGCTGGCGGCCCCCAGGGGCAGGGCCTTCTCTGTTGGAGCTCCTACGCTCTGGAACGAAACTTCCCCCTGGCCTACGCCAAGTGCCTGATCTTCGGACCTTTTGCCGTGAGCTAAAAACACACTTATTTATTCAAGCGAGACTGACTTAATAGTTTTATTAAATTCTAATTGGGGTTTTATTGTTTTAGGGTTTTAAATTTTTAAATTTTTAATGTCGGCCTTTTTGTAATATGCTTTGTTTTAAATTTTTGTTTTAATTGTATATATATTGAGTTTTTATCTTTTGGCTGTACGCCGCCCTGAGTCCTTCGGGAGAAGGGCGGTATAAAAATCTAATAAATAAATAAATAAATAAAATGAATAAATTAATAACCATGATTGATTGATTAATCATTATTCAATCATTATTTATTGAATTCCTTTTTTCTTTTCTTTTCAGAAAAAGGTAGCTGACCATCCGAACCGTACTCCTTCCATCTGGTTAGCGATGTATCGGGCGTTTGGGCGCCC
This sequence comes from Ahaetulla prasina, assembly GCF_028640845.1. Classification (NCBI taxonomy): domain Eukaryota; kingdom Metazoa; phylum Chordata; class Lepidosauria; order Squamata; family Colubridae; genus Ahaetulla; species Ahaetulla prasina. The sequence goes on from NC_080545.1 coordinate 92,353,322, forward strand.
CATTCTCCTCAGCAGCACCTTCCGCTATTTAGCAGACCTCCTGGGGTTTGCTGGACCCCTTTGCATTTCTGGCATCATTGACAGCTTATCCACCAATCCAGGCAATTCTACAGACGGCAATAGCACCACTGTAAGTTAACCATTCCAGCAGGTATAATGGGCTAGACCAGGGGTCTCCAACCTTAGTCCCTTTAAGACTTGTGGACTTCAACTCCCAGAGTTCCTCAGCCAGCTTTGCACTAGCTGGGGTGCGCGCGCATGCGCAGCTATAGGTGAGTTGGGCGACAACTTGTGTGCCTGGAAAAAATGGCTCTGCATGCCACTTCCAGCACGCATGCCATAGGTTCGCCATCACGGGGCTAGACTATTCATTTGTGTATTTGCCTCTGGTTGTTCTCAACCAGTATCTCCTACTCTTTCCTGCCTCTGCACAACTGTTTTTTCACTCTGGGAAAAACCTGGGGTTATGGATGCAGGAATTGGGTATATCTAATCTGGTGAAAAGAAGGACCGGGGGGACATACCAGGGACGCGGTGCCTCAGTGGCTAAGACCCTGAGCTTGTCGATCGAAAGATCAGCAGTTCAGCGGTTCAAATCCCTGGTGCCCTGTAACGAGATGAGCTTCTGTTAGTTATCCCAGCTTCTGCAAACCTAGCAGTTCGAAAGCAGGTAAAAAATGCAAGTAGAAAAATAGGGACCACCTTTGGTGGGAAGGTAACAGCATTCTGTGTGCCTTTGGCATTGAGTCATGCCGGCCACATGACCACGGAGATGTCTTCAGACAGCACTGACTCTTCGGCTTTGAAATGAAGATGAGCACTGCCCCCTAGAGTCGGGAAGAACTAGCACATATGTGCGAGTGGAATCTTTACCTTTACTTTTTAATCTGGGGATCAATTTATTTTCTAAGGCATCAAATGGCAGAAGAAGCAATGGATGGAAACTAATCAAGGAGAGAAACAATCTAGAACTAAGGAGAAATTTCCTGACAGTGAGAACAATTAATCAGTGGAACAACTTGCCTCCAGAAGTTGTGAAAGCTCCAACACTGGAGGTTTTTAAGAAGAGATTGGACAGCCATTTGTCTGAAATAGGATAGGGTTTCCTGCCTGAGGAGGGGATTGGACTAGAAGACCTCCAAGGTCCCTTCTATCTTTGTTACTTAAATTTAGAATAAACCTTCCTGAATTGAAATACTGTACTGAAGAGATTAGTATGCAATTGCTCTTGATTCATATTCTCTATGTAGGTCAGGTGTGTCCAACCTTGGCCACTTTAAGATTTGGGGACTTCAACTCCCAGAATTCCCCAACCAGCTGTTTTGACCTAGGCTTCCCAAAACACGAAGCAGACTCCTTGTCCTAACAAAAAACCCTTTTTATTAAGTTACTGTGACTTCCTCTCATTCACATCCAGCAAAGTCTTTCAAGGGAGAATTTACAGTCACAGACCTTACCTGGCTTAGAGAGCTGCCAGGCCGATACTTTCAAAACTTGGCAAGAAGTCTCTGAGAGTCACGAACCAATTAAGCGAACTGTCTCCTGCAAACTCCCCTCCCCTTTCACTCCTCTTTATTCCCTATGGGTGGGGCCATTCACTGTCCACCTGTGGCTTTACACCCATGTCGACCCTTGTTCCTTAGCTGTTCCCTTCTCCTGACAGCTCTGCCCATGCGCACACTGGGAAAAGGCTCCAGCTATTCTTCTGCCCCACTGATGTCTGACTCCGAAGGCAGCTGACAACTGTCAGACGGCCCTGGCCCTGTCTCTGCCTCCGATGCAGAGCACTCATCAGAGCCTTCCCCGGACTCCAGGACTGGCCCATGTTCCTCCCCAACCTCCTCACTGTCTCAGTCTGCCACCAGCTCCACTGGCTGCTGGTGAGCCACAACACTACCCAACTCTGGGAGTTGATATCCACAAGCGTTAAAGTTGCTAAGGTTGGATACTGTTGATGTAGACGATGGTCATAATTGTTCCTTTTATGGTTGGAGAATGCTTTCAAAGCTTTCTGAAGTTGCTTCTTTCTCTTCACTCCAAAGACATCTACAGGGCCATTCCTCACCTCAAGAGATTTCCTCAAAGACAATTATGTCCTGGCTGTTCTCCTCTTCCTGGCGCTTATCCTTCAGAGGACATTTCTCCAAGCTTCCTATTATGTTACCATAGAAACTGGCATCAACCTACGAGGAGCTTTACTGGTGAATAGTGACTAAATTTCATCCCCTTGTAACCTTTGATAAGGATTTTAATTAGGGGTGGGCTTCCAAAATTTTAGCAAGGGGTTCTCTGCCCGGTTGCTGGGTGGGCGTGGCCATGGCGGGCGTGGCCTAGTTGGCCTCCTGCACCACAGCGGGTGGGGGTTGCCCTCCCTGGGCTCCAGAGGCTTTCCTCAAGCCTCTGGGAGGGCGAAAATGCCTCCCCAGGCTCCGGAGGCCCTCTGGAGGTCAGATATGGGCCCGGATGTCCAGTAGGCCCATTTTTCGCCCTCCCCGAGCCTCCGCACATGCCCTGCACTTACCTGCACCCAAAATGGGCTGCATGGGAACTCCTGGGAGGGGAGGAGGGGCAGGCAAGGCCAGCCAGGAGTGGGATTTGGGGGTTCTCCAAACTGCACAGAATCTTAGCTAGAGGTTCTCCCGAGCCCCTGCGAACCCCCAACAGCCCACCCCTGATTTTAATTCTTCACACCTTTACTTAATCCGCTCGTTCTTAAGAAGTAGGTAAAGTAGGATAAAAGACATTTATATCAGGGATATGCAGTTTTCCAGAAGATTTTCCAAAAGACCCATTTTGGCCTTTGACTGGCATCTCAGATGCCGCCGTGACAAAACAATGGAATGGAAAGGCTAGGATGAAAAATAATTGAACTTACTTCATTGATATCTCAGTATAATTTCAATGAAATATAGTTCATATGATTACAGTTTTTTATACAGTACACTAATGTAGTCCATTTTGACCTCTTGAATGAATGGTGGGATATGTATCTAATAATTTAATAAATAAACTTAATTAATTGTTAGAATAGGAGCAGTCTAGTGTTGATGAAACACAAAAAAATGGATATAGAATTGGTTATTTATCCAGTTCTATGATATACCATGATACATGACAGGAGTGGTGATAAACTTGGTTATTTTCCATATCAACCCATACATTCCACTTGGTTGTGTGAAGATCCAACATTGGGAAGATGGGACCATTGTATAAACCAGCCTTCCATTAATTGATGCTCCCTAGATTGGTGAGTTAGAAATTTCCAGAATTTAGGAGGAATGGTCCCAATGTATGGTTCTAAAATTTTAAACTGGAACTACAGCCCACATGATGGTTCCCTTACATTGCGATGAGCTTGTACCGGTTGTGATTTCTGATGCTGAAATTCCTAATACTCACTGGTGTTTTTCTTGCTTCTTTTCCTAGGCAATGATCTATAACAAAATCCTGAGGCTTTCCACGTCTAATTTGTCCATGGGAGAGATGACATTAGGGCAGATTAACAACCTGGTTGCCATAGAAACAAACCAACTTATGTGGTTCTTGTTCCTGTGTCCCAATTTGTGGGCTATGCCCGTTCAGGTAGAGCATCGAAGTAAGGGCCAAATTTTTGGAAAAAGCAACAGATTTAAATTTTGATTTGAGTGTTTTGGAGAGAGAATACAGTATATGACTGAAACTGAAGGATTCCCAGCCCTTAAAAAGCGTCCCATCCTCACTGATATGATGAAGAACGACAAGTTCATTTTTACCTCAGATAGTATGGAATAAGCCAGTGTTTTGAAATCTCGGCAACTTGAAGACGTCTGAACTTCAACTCCCAGAATTCCCCAGTCAACCAGTATGCTGGGAGTTGAGGTCCACACATCGTAAAGTTGCCAAGGATGAGAAGTTCAGATTACATTAACTTTGCAAAGTACAGGTAGTCCTTGACTTACAACAACTCGTTTAGTGACCATTCAAGTTACAACGGCACTGAAAAAAGAGACTTATGACCGTTTTTCACACTTATATGACCATTGCAGCATCCCCATGGTCACGTGATCAAAATTCAGATGCTTGGCAACTGACTCACATTTATGACGGTTACAGTGTCCAGGGGTCAATGTGATCCCCTTTTGCAATCTTCTGACAAGCAAAGTCAATGAGGAAGCCAAGTTCACTTAACAACCAGATGACTAACTTATCAAATGCAATGATTCAATTAACAACTGTGGCAAGGAAGGTCATAAAATGGGGCAAAACTCACTTGACAAATGTTTCACTTAGCAACAGAAATTTTGGGCTCATTCGTGGTCATAAGTTGAGGAACCCCTGTACTTTGGACTGATGGTATTCAGTTCCTACGATCCTCAATTAACAAACATTGTTCATGGTTGAAGCTAGTAGTGTAACGTCTATCAGAGCGATGTGACAGTCATTGGCAACTACACCACGTAGTCTTATAATGTAGTTGTGTGTATCAAATCACAAGTGATTAATAACTGTGTTTCAATCCAAAATCCTGAGTGATTAATAATAATGTACCCTCTCGTTGGTAAAATACACAACTTGTTGAGATATCCTCTAAAGATGTTTTTTTATTTATTTTATTTAATTTTGTCAAAACAATATATACAAGCATAACACTAAAAGATTATATAATGTATAAACAAATATATGAGGAGAAACAAGGAAGTATAAGCATATATATATATATATATATATATATTTGTTTTCTGAGGTTTTCACGGGTGTTTGTATATAGGTCTTTAATTGTTGCATCTTCAGGCTTCAGCTTCGTGCTTCTGGGAGCAATGTGAGAAGCTGAAGCCTGAAGATGACGAATGAGACTTCGCCGAAACGCCGCCAAGACACTTCCAATTTTACACGGAGAAAACCCGAACAACTAAAGACATATATATATATATATATATATATATATATATATATATATATATATATATATATATATATATATATATATATATATATATATATATATAGGGGAAGAAACAAAAGGACAGGAATGGTAGGCACGTTTGTGCTCTTATGCACGCCCCTTAGAGTCCTCTCAGGAATGGGGTGAGGTCAACAATGGATAGATTTTATTTAAAGCTTTTGGGGTTATGAGAAGAGACCACAGAGTCAGGTAATGCATTCCAAGCACAGATAATTCTGTTATAGAAATCATATTTTCTGCAATCCAAACTGGAGCGGTTGACATTAAGTTTGAATCTATTGGTAGCTCTTGTGTTATTGTAGTTGAAACTGAAGTAGTCATGTTGTCCTTATTTAAACTGTGGTTTAAGACTGACAGGAATTCTAAAAATTTTAACGGAATCGGGCAGACAGGCAGACCAGATGCTGGTATATGCTGATGATATCTGTATTCCTCATCTGATCCCAGAGACACACGAATCTAGTATTTAGTTTGATAATTGTATAAACTGAAATAAATCGGATTTGATCCTAATTAAGGCAGTCCTCAGCTTATGACTTTAATGAAGCCCGTCCATTACGGTTGTTAAGTTGTGACAGTCATAAAGTGGGTTACCCACATAACTGACCGATTTTGTGCGTGCTCAGGGTTTCAACTCCTGCCTTCAAGGCATTAAAAATGATAAATAGTAATTAGCACTTAGATTTATATGCTGCTTCATAGTGCTTTTACAGCCATTCTAACTAATATCAATAGCACTTAGACTTGTACACCGCTTCACAGTCAAAAATCGGTGCAGTTACGTGCAAACAAATGGTGTTTTCTAAGCCCTTCTCCTTTCCCCTGTTCTTTGTAGATTATTATGGGAGTGATCCTACTCTACCACTTACTAGGAAGGAGTGCGGTGGTGGGGGCCGCTGTGATCTTACTGCTGGCTCCCATCCAGTATTTCATCGCAACCAAGTTGGCCGAGGCCCAAAAAAGTACTCTTGTAAGTTATTCTTGCTTCATTCTATTTCTGTTTTAATGTGAGCTGTCAAAAGTTGTTCTTCTTGAACCAGAGCACACGTGTCATTGAAACTATATTGTATTAAGTTATTGTCCAATCAAACCGATGCATACAGTACAGAATGATAGAGTTGGAAGCAGTGGCGAAATCCAATTATTTTTTACTACCGGTTCTGTGGGCGTGGCTTGGTGGGCATGGCAGGGAAAGGATATTGCAAAACCTCCATTCCCTCCCCACTCCTGGGAGAAGGATATTGCAAAATCTCCATTCCCACCCCACTCCAGGAGAAAAATACTGCAAAATCCCCATCCCCTCCCCACTCCTGGGGGAAGGATATTGCAAAATCTCCATTCCCACCCCACTCCAGGAGAAAGGATATTGCAAAACCTCCATTCCCTCCCCACTCCTGGGAGAAGGATATTGCAAAATCTCCATTCCCACCCCACTCCAGGAGAAAGATACTGCAAAATCCCCATCCCCTCCCCACTCCCGGGGGAAGGATATGGCAAAAAATCCATTCCCACCCCACTCCAGGAGAAAGATACTGCAAAATCCCCATTCCCTCCCCACTCCTGGGGGAAGGATATTGCAAAATCTCCATTCCCACCCCACTCCAGGAGAAAGATACTGCAAAATCCCCATTCCCTCCCCACTCCTGGGGGAAGGATATTGCAAAATCTCCATTCCCACCCCACTCCAGGAGAAAGATACTGCAAAATCCCCATTCCCTCCCCACTCCTGGGGGAAGGATATTGCAAAATCTCCATTCCCACCCCACTCCAGGAGAAAGATACTGCAAAATCCCCATCTGCTCCCCACTCCTGGGGGAAGGATTCCACATTCCCACCCTACTCTGGGGCCAGCCAGAGGTGGTATTTGCCAGTTCTCCGCGCTACACAAAATTTCCGCTACCGGTTCTCCGAACTGCTTAAAATTTCCGCTACCAGTTCTGCAGAACTTGTCAGAACCTGCTGGATTTCATCCCTGGTTGGAAGGGACCTTGTCCAACTCACTGCTCAAGCAGGAAACGCTATACATTTCAAACAAATCGGTCTCCAATCTCTTCTTTAAAACTTCCAGAGATTAAGAGATTAAGGAAAGGCATAGAATCCAAATCACATGAAGTATTCGTACCACTTTATAAAGCCTTAGTGAGGCCACACGTTGAATACTGCATCCTGATTTGGTCCCCACATTACAAAAAAAGATGTTAAGATTTTGGAAAAAGTGCAAAGGAGAGCAACTAAGATGATTAAAGGCCTGGAGACTAAAACATATGAAGATTTGTTGGCTTACACTTCCTGTCACTTCAACTTAGTGTGATCATGGTAGCTGAGGATGATGGTAATTGTCGTTTGACACATGGGATATATCAGCCTGGGGAAGGCAGACCTCAAAGACATAAAGGCTGTTTTCCCATAAAAGTCTGTCATTGACTCCAGTAGTCCCCCTCCCCTTTTATTGTTGTTAGTTGCGAAGTCGTATCCGACCCATCGCGACCCCATGGACAGCATTCCTCCAGGCCTTCCTGTCCTCTACCATCCTCTGGAGTCCATTTAAACTCATGCCTACTGCTTCAGTGACTCCATCCAGCCACCTCGTTCTCTGCCGTCCTTCTTCTTTTGCCCTCAATCTTTCCCAGCATTAAGCTCTTCTCCAGTGAGTCCTTCCTTCTCATTAGGTGGCCAAAGTATTTCAGTTTCATCTTCAGGATCTGGCCTTCTAAAGAGCAGTCAGGGTTGATCTCCTCTAGGACTGACTTGTTTGTTTGCCTTGCAGTCCAAGGGACTCGCAGGAGTCTTCTCCAGCACCTTAGTTCAAAGGCCTCAATTCTTTGGCGCTCAGCCTTTCTTATGGTCCAACCTTCACAGCCATACATTGCAACTGGGAAAACCATCGCCTTGACTATACGCACTTTTGTTGGCAGGGTGATGCCTCTGCTTTTTAGTACACTGTCTAGATTTGCCATAGCTTTCCTCCCCAGGAGCAAGCGTCTTTTAATTTCTTGGCTGCAGTCCCCATCTGCGGTGATCTTGGAGCCCAGGAAAATAAAATCTGTCACTACCTCCATTTCTTCTCTTAAAATGACATTAATCCCATTTTATCTTTCTGCACCTCTTTCCTTTTTATGGAACAAGGATTATTCTACAGAGAGGCTGAAGAAGACCAACGAAATATTAAAAGGCATCAAACTCTTAAAGTTATATGCCTGGGAGCACGTCTTCTGTCAAAACGTGGAGGATACGCGGATGAAAGAACTAACGAGTCTCAAAACTTTTGCTCTGTATACGTCGCTTTCCAGTAAGTAGTTGCTGACATTGTATGGCTGAATGGGTTGATCTGCCTTATTTAGTTTCTTTATTTGATATTAACTATTATCCAAAAACTAATAAAGGGTGGCTTCTTTAGGGGGAGGGGGTTTCATAAATTTAGTGCTTTCTTTAAAAAAAGAAAGAAAGAAAACAAACAGAAAATTAACTCATGTTTTGACATAGAAAGATAAGAACGTAACTTAGTCTACAGCAATACTGAGTATAGCAGAGAGCCAATCTGTTGTAGTGGTTAAGGCATCAGGCTAGAAACCAGGAGACTGTGAGTTCTAGTCTGGCTGTACCCATGAAAGCCACATGGGTGACTTTGGGCCAATCACCAGGAGACAGTGAGTTCCAGTCCCGCCTTAAGCATGAAAGGCGGGACTGGCTGAGTGACTTCGGCCCAGTCCAACTCACCTCACAGGGTTGTTGTTGGGGCAGGGGAATAGGAGGAGGCTATTTTGGCTCAGGAATTCTAGGAGTTGAAGTCCATCAGTTGCCAAGTTTGGAGGGCCCCCGTTTAGTTTTTGAATTTGATGCTCTAATCTTAGCCAATGCAATCCTGGGCTATATCAACAGAAGGAAAGACATCAAGATCGTGAGAAGTGATAATATCATTTTATACTACAGTAGTGAGGCCACACTTGGACTCTCGCATACAGTTCTTGGTCGCCATGATACAAAATAGACGTTGAAGCAGAGAAGACCAACAAAGATGATTAAGGGTCTGGAAGGGGCTAAATTGTATGATGAACAGTTGCAGGAACTAGGAATGTCTACCTTAACCATTTGACCAGGCTGGTATAAGGTCCCCTGCCTTGAGGAGAGGGTTGGACTATAATAGTGATGGCTAACCTTTTTGCCATTGTGTGCCAAAAGCGGGGAGAGCGTGGGGGGTCACGTGAATGTGCCTACACTCATAATTATATGCGTCCCCCCGTGCATGCGCGCATGACCCCCCCACCCACACTCCCCCCACTTTTGGCACGCGATGGCCCAGTGGGCCCGGTAGGCCGTTTTTTGCTCTCTCCAGGCTCCAGAGCCTCTCTAGGAGCCTGGGGAGAGCAAAAACAGATTTCCCCATCCCCCTGAAGGCCAACTGGAAGCCGGAAAAGACCTGTTTGCCGATTTACGGTCCCACCAGAGAAGCCTGGAGAGAGCAAAAAACAAGCCTTCCCCACCCACCCCCAGACCCTCCAGAGGTAGAAAAGAACCTGTTTCCCTACTTCTGGAAGGTCCAAAAATCACCTGGCCGGCCAACGTGCACATGCATGCCAGAGCTGAGCTTGCATGCCCACCAATATGGATCTGCGCGCCACCTGTGGCACGTGTGCCATAGGTTCGCCATCATGGGACTATAAGATCTCCAAGCTCCCTTCCAGCAGTATGAGTCTATATTCTGTAGCAGACAAATAGGAACTAGAGTCTATGGCAGAGATGGTGAACCTTTTTAGCACCGAGAGCTGAAAAGGGAGCGTGCGCACATATGCTCGTCAGGGCCACAACCAGGAAGAGCAGCTGCCCAGGGGGCATGTGCGTGCCAGATAAGGTACTTCTGGTTTCCAGCGCGCACATCTTCTGGTTATTGCCGCACATGCTCAGACCAGAAAACGGAAGACCAGCTCTTCCGGTTTCCAGCACTGCTGCACGCACAAAAGCCAGCTGATCGTCGCGCCCAGAAACCCGGAAGAGGAACGGGTGACGCCACGCATGCCAGGCGACACAGCTCCGCATGCCACTTCGGGCAGGCGTGCCATAGGTTTGCCCTCACGGGACTATGGGGACACGTGTGCTATTGTTTAGGTTAGTTTAGCTTCTGTTTATTTCTAAAATTCAATTTCCTCTCCGTTTCAGCTCTGAACAGAGGAATCACACGCAGCGAAAATGTTATGTTTCCCACATGTCTGTATTCATTTTTTCAGCCTTGTGACACTTCCTGTGTCCCAAAATGAAGTTTATGAGTTAATATTTCCCTTGACTAAGGGAAAAAAAGAGACAACCCCCCCCCATCCAATAAAAATGATCTTCTGACCTATTTTTTGCTTTTCTCATACTCTGAGATGCATGGCAACCATCTCCAAATAATTCCAAAGGGTTCCTTTTAAACTTGGTGACATGAGTTGGTTTACATTAGTAATTACTGAGACCACGTCTACGAAAGGATGATAAATGGCTTTGTTTGTAGTTTCAAGGAGCTCTCTAGGGCTTCAGCTAATACACCACCATAATTTCAAATAATTCCTTTTCTCACAGACTTACATTTTAAAAAGTACAAGGTCTCCTGGGAATATGTTCCCCAATGCAAACTATATACAAACTGGGAAATATACAAACAGTAATATTTCCCGTTTGTTTTTATTTGACGGGAAAATAATTCTTTTCCCTCTTAAGGACACACACACACATAGGTCTTTGGTTATTCGGGTTTTCTCCCGCGTAAAATTGGAAGTGTCTTGGAGACATTTTGACAAAGTCTCATTCGTCATCTTCAGGCTGGTGTTATCAGCTTCGTGCTTCTAGGAGCAATGTGTGATCGCAAACAGCTGTGATCACACATTGCTCCTAGAAGCACAAAGGTGCTTATATATATATATATATGTTTTCTGAGAGTGTTTGTATGTAGGTCTTTGGTTATTCAGGTCACACATTGCTCCTAGAAGCATGAAGCTGAAGCCTGAAGATGACGAATGAGACTTTGTCGAAACGTCGCCAAGACTCTTCTAATTTTACGCGGGAGAAAACCCGAATAACCAAAGACCCATATATATATATATATATATAGTTCTGGCAGAAAATAATATGGAAACATTGTGCTGTACAGATTCTGAAATATTTGGTGTCTCAAATGAATGGATGGTTTGTGTTTGTTTTTCGCAGTTTTTATGAATGCAGCTATACCTATTGCAGCTGTTCTCGCGGTAAGAATGGTTTTGGGGGTAGGTGGGTGGGTTGATGCACGTCAATATAAAATACGCTCGGGATCTTTATTTTTTTCCCAATAATCTCTATTTCTTGAAATACAAATCAGGGCGTTTTGGTGTCCAAAGAGTAGAAAGCTTATCTTTTTTATTTTATTTATTTATTTTGTCAATCATATATAAGATAACAGGTAAAAGTATAAACATAAACATTGTACCTTGATGAACGTATCTTTTCTTTTATGTACACTGAGAGCATATGCACCAAGACAAATTCCTTGTGTGTCCAATCACACTTGGCCAATAAAATTCTATTCTATTCTATAATTTGAATACATGAAAAGAGTAAGTAAAAAGGAATATTAGGACGGAGACGGTAGGCATGCTGGTGCACTTATGCATGCCCCTTACAGACCTCTTAGGAATGGGGTGAGGTCAACAGTAGATAGTTTAAGCTTAAAGTTTTGGGATTTGGGGGAAGAAACCACAGAGTCAGGTAGTGCATTCCAGACACTCTGTTACTGAAGTCATATTTTCTGCAATCAAGTTTGGAGCAGTTTACCTTGAGTTAGCAAGGATTTGAGTCAATTTGGTCCAGTGGTTAAGGCAACCAAGCTAGAAAGCAGGAGGCCATGAGTTCAAGTCCTGCCTTAACCAAGAAAACCAGCCAGGTGACTTCGAGCCAATCACTAGGAGCGCGTGAGTTCTAGTCTTGCTTTAGCCATGAAAGCCAATTCGTCACTCTCAGCCTCACCTCACCTCACAGGTGGTGGTTGTGGGGACAACAGGAGGACAGAAGGTGGGTTGGGTATGTTTGCCACATTGACTAATTTGCAAAAACAATAAAGGCGAGATAAATAGAATTTAATGGAGCAAATTTTATACTTATCGCAATAAGGAAGGTTTCTTTACCGGAAATACGTTATAATGACGAGCAAAGTCTAGCACTTAAATAGTACCATAGGGAAGACCTGTGAATCCAAGAAATAAATAAAGAAATCTATATTCCAGATATTTCTTAAATGATGTAAACTCTCCCCCTTTTTTTCCTATCGGTGCAACATCACGGTGCGTATACAAAAGGGACAAGCTTGCCTTGCCACCGTGCAGGGTGTTCCTTTTACCAGTTTGCAGTTTTGATGTACATTTAATTTATATCCATAGTTCTTGAAAGGAAGGGTGTGTCAATAAGGCTAGCAATGCTTTGAATTTGATTCCTCAGACAGGTCCTCTGCAGCTCTTTAAAGCAGCTATGTTTCCCCCTGAGTGACAGCTGCTGTAGGGCAGGAGTCTCCAACCATGGCAACTTTAAGCCTGGTGGACTTCAACTCCCAGAATTCTGGGAGTTGAAGTCCGCCAGGCTTAAAGTTGCCAAGGTTGGAGATTCCTGCTGTAGAGGACACTGATGTAAGACACTTCATGGAGATTCATAGAAACAAGAGAGGAGGGGGCTTAGAAGCTGATAGCTGCAGTAATATGGAGGTCATCCCACCACCTAGCTAGAAAACGTAAAGAAGAACATCAAGTGGTCTTTGAATTGAGTTTAAGACCCCATGGTTTCTTTGAAAAGCAACATTTGCCTCTACTCATCGTTATCTTCTTTTCTTGATCCACCAGACTTTTGTGACCTACACATACGCTGAAGATTCACAGCTGACTACAGCTCAAGCTTTTGCGTCTCTCTCGCTGTTCCACATCCTGGTCACACCCTTGTTCCTGCTGTCCACCGTTGTTAGATTTGCGGTCAAGGCCATCATAAGGTAGGTGAGATAATGCTTTAAAACAGAGCAGTTACAATTTAACCAACAAACTATATTGAAGTAGACTAGAGTAGAGTAGACTAACTAGAATAGAATAGAATAGAATAGAATAGAATAGAATAGAATAGAATAGAATAGAATAGAATAGAATAGAATAACAAGAGTTGGAAGGGACCTTGGAGGTCTTCTAGTCCAGTGGTCTCCAACCGTGGCAACTTTAAGCCTGGAGGACTTCAACTCCCAGAATTCCCCAGCCAGGTTTGCTGGCTGAGGAATTCTGGGAGTTGGAGTCCTCCAAGCTTAAAGTTGCCAAGGTTGGAGACCCCTGTTCTAGTCCAACCCCCTGCTTGAGCAGGAAAACCTACACCACATCAGACAAATGGTTATCCGATCTCTTCTTAAAACTTCTAGTGTTGGAGCATTCACAATTTCTGGAGGCAAATTGTTCCACTGATTAATTGTTCTCACTGTCAGGAAATTTCTCCTTAGTTCTAAGTTGCTTCTCTCTTTGCTTAGTTTCCACCCATTGTTTCTTGTCCTGTCCTCAACTGCTTTGGAGAATAGCTTGACTCCCTCTTCTTTGTGGCAGCCCCTGTAAATTGGGGTTTGCCCAATGGGACAACCTCACCATTATGCTGTCAAGGTTCCAGAAAAACCTCTTCTATATAAAAAAAATCTCAGAAGCCATTGTCTTTCAAAGTTCTTTACTAGCATAAGGAAACTGGCACACGATGAGTGAAATTCCAAAACTGAAACTTCCGGATTCTTTTCTCAGTTATACAAACCCCAAGAGTCCCACCCCCCTAACCTCTTTGCCGGTCACATGGTCCAACGTTCTTCCACTTTATTCGAAACCTCTTCTTGCCACTCCTTCTGCAGATGCGAACACAATCCGACCTTGACCGCTTGAAGAATGTAAGCATACCCATCACCCCCTCTTCTCCCCCTCAGGGGAGAAATGTAGCAGCGTCTGGAAAACCTACGGCCTAGTATGGTTTCCAGGCCTGACATATGCCTTCTTCCAAATAAGTAGACTTGTGGAGATCAAGGGACATTCCTGGTGTTTCTTCAAAGGGTGGATTCCCATGACCATCTTCATCATTGTAACTGAAGTATTATGAGAGCTTGACAAGTAGTCCTCGACTTACAAGCACAGTTGATCCCAATATTTCTGTTTGCTAAGCCAAAATTTGCATGCTTAGCAACTGGTTCATATTTATGACGGTTGCAGGGTGCCGGGCTCATGTGATCACCTTTTGTGACCTTCTTGCAGGGAAAGTCTATGGAGAAGCCAGATTCAGATAACAACCGTGTTATTAATTTAACAACCGCAGCATTTCACTTAACAACTATGACGAGAAAGGTCGTAAAATGGGACAAAACTCATTTCGCACCTGTCTTGCTTAGGAATGGATATTTTGGACTCACCTATTGTAAGTCCAGGACTATCTGTATATCAGAAAAGACATATTGTGACAAGCAGAATAAATAAATAAGCATCATTTATTTGATCCCAAATTATATTTCTGTTAAAACACTTTTTATGCAGTATTTTTTCCATAACTTCTGTTCATACATCATGGTCCGTATCTTGAATATTTACAAAATGTTCATATTCATAAGATATTTCACTGGGAATCGTACCAGAATAAATGACGCTATTCAGTCTACTTACCGTATTTTTTGGAGTATAAGACGCACCTTAGTTTTTGGGGAGGAAAATAAGAAAAAAGCTGATTGGCAGGTGGATCGGCCTCCCAGAATACCCCCAATCAGCTGTTCCCAGAGGTGAATTTTAGCAACAGGTTCCTTGGTTTTGAGCTCTGCGCCTTGCTTTTTTTTTGCTTTTTTTTCTGCCTCTGAAAGCCTCCGAAACAGCTACAGAAAAAAAGCCTCTGAAGCTCTGTTTGGAGGCTTTTTTTTCTGAAGCTCTGTTTGGGGGCTTCCTTTCTGAAGCTTCGTTTCTGATGCTTTTCTCAGCCTCTGAAACCTCTGGATGGGGCTACATTCGGAGTATAAGATGCACCCAGATTTTCACCCTCTTTTTTGGGGGAAAAAGGTGTGTCTTATACTCCAAAAAATACGGTATCTGCCTTATCACTGGAAGTTTTTTAGATGATTAATTCTTCTTGGGACATTCAAGCATTGAACCCCACCCTCCTCATCCCCATGGCAGCTGATACCTTGAGACAAAATCATTCAACAATTATGAACAAATTCCTGAAGTTTGGCAGAGAAACAGTTAACAAAACACAGCATGAAAGTTTTGACGTGTCATATTAAATTATGTGTATATAAATTGTCAGAGACTGGCTAATTTATTTTTTTTCTGTTTGAACTTAGACACAGCTCCATTCTTTTGTTTAATTTTGGCTTTTGTTCTTCACCCGGAAATGTCTCTGAATGATTCTGCATCAGAGAACATT
Organism: Ahaetulla prasina; assembly: GCF_028640845.1. Classification (NCBI taxonomy): domain Eukaryota; kingdom Metazoa; phylum Chordata; class Lepidosauria; order Squamata; family Colubridae; genus Ahaetulla; species Ahaetulla prasina. The sequence continues at coordinate 92,368,668 of NC_080545.1, forward strand.
CTGGAAAAAAATATGGACGCTGACAAAAAAAAAGTATAACAAACCGATAAAAAAAGACTCAAGCCTTTCCCCCACCCCCCAAATCCCACAAAATCAGTTGGGTGGAAATGTGCAAATGCCACCACAAGAAACCTTTAAAAAGCTCCTTTTTAAAGTCTAAACATTTTGTTCTTCTTCCTTCCAAATAGTCCAAAAGAAAAGAAAAGAAAAAATAAATCTTAATGTTGTATAAAGGATCAAGATTCCTCACTGTGTGGGTGCTATATTTAGCATCCTGTAGTTCCAAAACTAGCAGGTCCATTGCACTGTGGGTAGATCAGATGAAGCGGTTCAGTGTTTGCCAAGACAGAATGCAACTTTTTCAAGGATAAATTTTCTCTGTTTTGCCCTCAACAGCCAAAATAATTGCAGGAGGATAAATAATGCTTGGCGCTTCATTTCCTTCTACATCAACCTGGTTACCCTCCATCAATTTAGTTTACAGAAAGAAGTGCTCTGTACCAAGAGTAATTCAATCTATATATGTTCTCTATATATGTCCAAACTGTCCCAAAAGTGCTTTTCCAAAAGGCAACAGGAGTTTCTTGGGGTTTTTTTCCCCTTGAAAACATTTCGCTTCTCATCCAAAAAGCTTCTTCAGTTCATCAGAGAAGAAGTCCTTTAGCGAGAACTGAAGCAGCTTTTTTTGGGTGAGAAGCGAAATAGTTTCAAGGGAAAAAAAACAAAGTCCAGTTGCTTTTTGGAAAAGCACCTTCTGGATAACCATGACCTGGATGATTAAGACTCTCCATAGACCTTCTTACCAAACTGCTCCATTTCGTTTGGTGAAGTTGCCTTATTTCTCTAATTTACTATTAAAGAGTTTTATTTAAATGGCTGCCCTTTCTTTAGGACAGTGTAAAATACCTCTTTTTCCAACAAGCCCAAGGTTAGGGTGATTTGTGAACCCATAGGAACAATCCAAATTCTTTTTTCACATTCCTGACATGGTGTGTTTGTTACTATTACTATTATTATCATTTTAAAATATGCTTGTTTATCTATAAATTGTTTTCAAGCTCGAAAGAGTAAAACTCTGGTCCCAGTGAGTGAGTGACTCAAATTTGATTTCACATCATTATATTTGCCTTCATTTGTTTGCAGACTTTTATACATCTTGGATCACTGGGTGATTAAGCAGTTGGGAAGCTTATAATTATCAATATATCAGATATATTGGAATAATAGCATGGGCCGCCAATATTATATTTACAAAACCATATTGGGGGAAATTAATTTAAAGAGCCGCTCTCAGTAAGAGTGGAAATGTGAGGAGTCTGGTATTTTTATTATGACCAACAAAGGCTAACAGAATAACAGAATTGGAAGGGACCTTGGAGGTCTTCCAATCCACCCCCTGCTCAAGCAGGAAACCCTATACCATTCCGGACAAATGGTTGTCCAATCTCTTCTTAAAAACCTCCAGTGATGGAGAACTCACAACACTATAAAAGCATCTTAACAATTTTGTGTGTTATCACTAGTTTTTGTTTCTTTCTTTCTGTTTTCTAGTGTGCAGAAATTAAATGAATTTCTCTTAAGTGATGAGATTGGAGATGACAGCTGGAGAAATGGAGAGAGCCCATTGGCATATGAATCGTGTAAAAAGCACACAGGATTAGTAAGGGATGATTCTCCTCCTCCTCCTCCTCCTCCTCCTCCTCCTCCTCCTCCTCCTCCTCCTCCTCCTCCTCCTCCTCCTCCTCCTCTTCCTTTTATTTTAAGCTTCAAAATATATTACAGATTTATGTCTACTGATAGCCAGTTCCCTATACTATTTTTTATAAGAACTCTGAAGACTACGGAATGATCTCACTTAAATAAATGAGGTTCTTAGCAGTAAGAAAAAATTGCTACTTTTTAATAAGTAGGAACGGATTATTAATTTTGATAATTATTTGCAAAGTAACATAAATATAGAAGACTGGGCTGGGATTTATTGATTGATTTAGGTTTAGATTTAGGCACTACAGGTTTAGGTTTGGGACCCAGATTGTTGGGGGGCAATATGCTGACTCTGTAAACCGCTTAGAGACGGGCTGTAAAAAGCACTATGAAGCGGTATATAAGTCTAAGTGCTATTACTGCATGATTTTAATGATTCTGGAAAGCTCATAATGTCAAACGACAAGATGAAAAGCTGCAATACAATATACATGAATAACACTCTGGCAATGATTGCTCTATGGCAGCGTTCCGTTACCTTGGCAACTTTAAAATGTATGGACTTCTACTCCCAGAATTCCAGAGTCAGCATACTGGCTGGGGAATTTTGGGAGTTGAAGTCCGCACATCTTAACGCTGCCAAGATTGAGAAACATGGCGGTTTTTATCAGGTCTCATTGAACAGTATCTATTATTTCAGTAGAGATGAAAATGTTTTATAAGACGGATTGCTAGCTGAATAATCAGTCTTTCTCTCTTTTTTTTCATCTGGACTTTGGACCAGCAGTGATGAAAATAGACCACTAAGTATCATGATTTAAAAGAACTTAGGGAACATGAAACAAGATCTGATCCATTCCAGGAAAGAAGATGAGTGAAAGAAACTAGATAGGTAGTCCTCCACTTACCACCATAACCGAGCCTGGAATCTTGGTTGCTGAGTGAAGCAAACGTTATGTGAGATGCCACGTGGCTGCTTCGCTCAACAACTGCAATCCTGGCACTTCTGGTGGTGGTCGTTAAGTGATCGCACAAGTCATTAAATGGACAGAGCGAGTGGTGCGGTGGCCTAGAGGTGGAGCGCTCACCTCACAATCAGGAGGCTGTGAGTTCAATCCTAGATAGAGGCAGAGATTTCTCTCTCTGGGCACAATGAGAATATATCTGCTGGGGGGAAAAAAACTCCGCACTGGTGACAGGAAGGGCAACTGGCCAGTAAACACTCAGCTCCATTCAGTTGCCCTGACTCCACAATTCGGAATTCCAATTACGGAATCATTAAACGACCACAAAAATTTTTTTTTAATGGACAGAGTCCCAGGTATTGAACATGGAGTGCCAGTGGAGGGCAGGAACCTGGGAAGTTTTACCTGAACTGAAAATCCCACCGAAATCCAACATTAAGCCTTTCAGGGCCTTCCCCATCTGCCTGAGATGTCCTGTGTTACTTAACTTACTGTGCTGCCTCTCTGTTCTCTGCATGGATTTGACTCCCTCTTGTCTCTAGGGGCTGACTGAAAGAGTTGACTGCCAAAAGATATCGCCTCTCCTCCATGCGTGGAAGGAAATGCTTTTGGCAGGAGTGCAGCAACGCAAATCATCTGGATCTGAACTAGATTTCTGCCCCCCCCTTGCCCCCTCCGAAGAATGTCAGGTTCCCTCGCTAGGCAGCTCTTTCAGTAATCCCCAAGAGACGAAAGACAGAGTCCTCTTGGCGGGCAGCGACAGGCTTTCAATCTTCTCTGCCGTCTTCTCCATTGAATTTTTGGGGAAGCTGGCAGACGAGCTTGCGAATAGCAAACGCCTGATCGCAGGGCGAGTCATAAATTCGAACCCGGGGGGCACACATCCAGATGACGATCATGTATGTTGCCGGGAGGGAGGGCATGACATTTTATGACATCTCGAAGTACTTTATAGGCTGCAAAACACTCTTTCTGAGGTTGTTTTATTTATTTGTCGAGTACGTGTTAGATAACATGTATAAGTATAAGCATGAATTGAATACATAAAATGAATACAATTAAAGGGAACATTAGGACAGGGACGGAAGGCACGGTGGTGCTCTTAAGCATGCCCCTTACAGACCTATGAGGAATGGGGTGAGGTCAACAGTAGACAGTTTAAGCTTAAAGTTTTGGGGGTTTGGGGAAGAAACCACAGAGTCAGGTAGTGCATTCCAGGCATTGACCACTCTGTTGCTGAAGTCATATTTTCTGCAATCAAGGTTGGAGCGGTTTACCTTGAGTTTGCTCATGTATTGTTGTGGTTGAAGCTGAAGTAGTCATTGACAAGTAGGACATTGTAGCAGATGATTTTATGAGCTGTGCTTAGGTCATACCGAAGGCAGCGTAGTTCTAAATTTTCTAAGCCCCAAATTTCAAGTCTGGTGGCATAAGGTATTTTGTTGCAAGTGGAGGAGTGGAGAACTCTTATTGTGAAATATTTCTGGACACATTCAGTTGTATGCAATGTGGGTTCCAGACAGATGAGCTGTATTTGAGAATTGGTCTAGCAAATGTTTTGTATGCTCTGATTAGTATTGTAATATTACAGGAGAATAAGCTATGCAAGATTAGGTTTACAACCCTTAATGCCTTTTTAGTGATGTTGTTACAGTGGGCTTTGGCAATTAGATCATTTGATATGAGTTCTCCAAGGTCCTTGACAAAGTGAGGGTCATCTACAAGATCATGTCCACTTTGCTTGTATTTAGTGTTCTGATTCTTTTTTCCAATGTGTAAGACAGAGCATTTGTTGGTTGAGATTTGGAGTTGCCAATTTTTTAACCATTCCGACATTAAGTCAAGGTCTCTTTTTTTTCACAAAAAAGTTTTGATAATGTTGAAGTTATCTACTTCAGTAATCAGGTGGAGATAAAGCTCTTTCTTCTTTCTTCTCTTTTTTTGTCCATATCTGAAGCATCCCAAAGCCATAAATCGGAAACAGCCCTTGAGACACCAGCTGGATGGCTATGATCAACCACAAAGAATATCCACTCAACATCTAACCATCGATGAGTGTGCTATCAAGGTGCCTTGTGTTTTAAAGTAGAGCAATCAATCCAATATTTTCTCATTAAAACTTAAGTCTATTCTGATAATCCAGCTGAGATGGACCTTCTGTAGTTAATCTTCAGCCTGATCTGGAAGCAGGTGTTCTTTTCTTTAAATACTAGTTCCTCAACATGGGGATGTTTAATATCTTTGCCTTCACTTAAGATAAATCTCTGGTATGGAAGATTTTATTGATTGATTGATCCCTCCCTCCCTCCCTCTCTCCATCCATCCAATTTATTGGCTGTCCATCTTACCATAAGGTAACTCTGGCAGCTTTTAAAAAAATGCTTTTAAAAGTTAAAAAAAAAAAACAGAGGCTCTGACGATCCCGTGGCTCAGCTGGGCATGGGTGGGGGGCCAGAGATTTTTGCTACCGGCTCTCTGAACCACCAGCCGCCATCGCTACCAGATCGGCTGATCCGGTCCAAACTGGGAGCATTTTACCCTTGCTGTTGTGTCTGCGCCCCCTGAGCTGGGCCCCCTGCCAGAAAGTGACTTGGAAAGTGAGGGGGAAGGGCCATCAGGACTTACCTCTGGAGCACCGGCTCCTCTGGCTCAGCTCCAGGAGTCAGAGGCAGGCTAGGTGGAGGAGATAATGAGGCCTCTGTCCCCTGACTCTTTCTCCCCCCAGGCCATGCCTCCAGACCCGGCTGCTGGCAATCAGGCCTGGCTAAATCCCAGGTTTCACAGATACGAGATGAGGCTACAACAAAGGAACGGGTGGGGCAGGCCTAGAGAGTGCTGAATCACGGAGCCACACCCCACAGAGTATAAAAGCAGCCCTGGCTGCTCTTCTGCTCCGTGACGAGCAAACAATTGAGCTGAACTATTTGACTCATGGAGAAGTGAGCTGAACTCTTTGACTCGTGGAGAAGTGAGCTGAACATTCGGCCTGGATTACTGACTTCCTGGTTGCCCGGCAACCCCAAGATAAGGGACACTTTGGCAGGCAGCTGCAGATTCCCTGCCAGGACTGATAGCAGCCATGAACTCAATTACTGGCTCGCTTAGCCAGCTCGCGTGGCTGAGGCCGGGAGAGGACAGAACATCTGCCTTGGTATCTTTTATTCTTGTGGCATTTCAAAATCTCTTTTTGAAAAAGCTTTGTTATCCTAACCCCGGTTTGTAAGAGTTACAGACGTGCTTGCCTGTTAACCACAGCATAATGATGACATGCATCTGTTTGCAGTTTCTAATGTACGATATTATGCATTGCAGGTAACTAACGGATACTTTTCCTGGGGAAGTGGGCTAGCCACATTATCCGATATTGATATCAGAATCCCAACAGGTAAATAAACCTTGAATGTTCTTTTTTATAAAAAAAGTTTTTATTTTATTTTATAGACAAACATACATTTAAAACATCAGTAATTCCTTCTGTGTAACGTCTCGGTGTTTTCTTCCTGGCTCCATCTTTTGTTGTTTTTCTTTCTTCACTCCAATTTAAACTATTACCATTTTTCCACAGATACATTATTATCCTTTTCTTACATAATTGTCCATTGCTCATCTATACCTTTCTTCTAACCCAGGGGTCTGCAAACCTGGCTCTTTTAAGACTTGTGAACTGGTAGTAAAACCGGTAGTAAAACCGGTTCGTACGAACCGGTCCGAACCGGGGCCAACCCACCACTGCTATGATCCCATTAATTTCTAACTGAGCAGTTCTTCCATTGAGAGATTTATGTCCATTCCTTTTAACACCCCTCCCCCCAATTTTTTTGCAAAACATACAACCCAAAGAAACAATAATTAAACAGAAGCTTTGAATGCAAATGGCCTCTATTTCCTGAAATGTAGGGATATTTATACATGTATGCAACCAGCTGGGATAATCATTAACTGAATACTCTAAGGAAGGAATGTATGAAAGGATTTAATTTTGATGTATTAATTTGCAGGCCAGATGACCATGATCGTAGGACAGGTTGGCTGTGGCAAATCTTCTCTCCTTCTTGCTATCCTCGGTGAGATGCAGACCTTAGAAGGGAAGGTTCATTGGAACCGGTACGTTTTCAAATGGTTTAACTTCAACTTTAGATTTTTAGGATTTTTAGAATTATCGGGCAATTTAAATTAGTCTTTTATAGCTGGTTTTAATTTTTGTAACGTTGTTTTATTTGGCTGTAAACTGGCCTGAGTCCTTCGGGAGAAGGGCAGTATAAAAATCTAAATAATAAAATAAAAATAAAATAAACCACAGTTGTCTAGAAAGAGATGATTAAATCTGGATAGAGGAGCTATTTTTTTAATTTATTTTTTATTTTACACAATCTGACAGACACACAACATATAACATACAAATATTTCCTATTTCTAAACAGCGTTTCTTAGTGGTCTTCTCTCGGTTTGATACCTTTCCCCCCATATCACATTTGTTATTTTATTTTCTTTCTTATCCCCTTTTCTTTATTTACATTAAATTATCTAATATCAATAGCTTTCCTTTTCTAGATTCGTACATATTTATTATTTACATATTATACATAATAATAATAATAACAGAATTGGAAGGGACCTTGGAGGCCTTCTAGTCCAACCCCCTGCCCAGGCAGGAAACCCTACACCACTTCAGACAAATGGTTATCCAACATCTTAAAAATTTCCAGTGTTGGACTTCCGGTTTGGCACCGTAGGTGATGGCGGTGATCTTTACGATCACCAACCTCTGGATTATGTGGAATCGCTAGGACAGCTTAAATCTGCTGTCCAGCGGTTCGGAAAACCCCTTCTTCGGGAGAAGGAGAAGGTGGTGAGCTGAGGGCAGAGGTTGAATTTCCCTAAAGCCCCTGAGAAAAAAGGGGTTTGAAGGGTTAAGTTCCCTCCAGTAACCCGAAGTGCTCCAGATCCGAGGATTCTTCTGCTTTGGCGGAATCAATCACCACGACCAAACGCCGAGATTTATTTTGGACAATAAAGGATTATACCGGACAGAACGAAAGTGGGAGAACTTTAAGCAAGTAGCCAAGCCGATTCCCCGATACTTTGTAACAAGCTTGAAAACAGTAAAAAAATGGAGGCGAATTGTTAACAAGTTAACGAGTGGAAAGCGAAAGTGATACTTTCAGCGTTTGTCTGCAGTTGGCAATTTGCATGTTACTTGCTGCTCTTACTCTTTAACTCTTTGCTGCCTGCTGATAGAATCTAGGGGAGATTTTTAAATACTGCTTTAAAAGACTGTGTTTCTTAGAGGTTAAGAAGATTTAAAGTGAATATTAAGTTGGAAATAAAATAAATATATAATTTTATAGAAGATGGCAGCCAAACAATTAAAGTCTACTGTAACAAAGAGCTCTGGAACTTTATCAGCTGGTGCCTCCAGCTCATACAGCAGAGACTAGAACATTGAATTTAGAGGCGTTACAAGAGAACTTAAAAGGCTTTATAGAAGAAAAATTTAAAGTAATAACTGATGAGATGTCTGAAATGAAAGAGCAGATATCAGAAATTCAAGTGGGAAATAAAGAAGTTAAAGAAGGATTTGTAATGGCAGTACGAAGTTTGGCAACGAATGTGATTTTATTAGAAGAGGAGGTTGAAGAAATTAAGCAACATAATTTAAATTAGAAAATAAAATGGATGAATTTCAAAGTAAAATGGAAAAACAGAGGATGAAATAGTTTTGATACAATATAGAAATATGGAATTTGCTCTTAGAATTCGAGGTTTGAAAGAAAATAAGGAAGAGAATTTAAGGAAATTTTTCTGAAGTATTTGCTGAGATATTAGCAGCTCGTCCAGCAGATGTGGCTTATCAAATTGATAAAATATATCGTGTGAATTCTTGGATAGCAAGGCAAAAAAGTTGCCAAGGGATGTTGTATTTTATTTTACAAACAGAACAGTGAGAAATCAGATTTTGCAAGCTTCATATAAGGGGGAGAAGATTCAGATTGCTGGTCAAGATATTTTGATATTAAAGGAAATTCCACCAAAAATGTTAAGGGCTAGGAAGGAATTTGCCTTCCTGGTGAATGAACTTAAAAAACATCAGATTGAATATAGATGGGATATTCCAACTGGTATAATAGTATATTATGCAGGGAAAGTACATCGTTTCAATACGGTTGGAAAAGCAAGAGAATTTTATGTTGAGGTATTAAAGTTGGAAGTCTTCCCCCATTGGAAGCTAGAGGAAGGGAGGCTGAAGTGAAGGAAAGAGAAGTGAAGCAGGTACAAGAACAGATTGTGATGGAAGAAGATTTATTACAAGTGTTGGAAATACCTACGACGGGTTTAGATTCAAAAGAACAAAGGTTGACAAGAGCTGCTGCTAAACGCAAGGAACAAGAGATGAAGGCACAACAACAACTACTACAACGGAAACAGTGGGAGGAGCAAGGCCTAAAGTAAAATGTGATCTGCGGCTGGTGTTCCAAAAGTTTCCTATCTTGGAATGTTAATGGCCTGAACTCACCGTAGAAGAGAAGGAAAGTATTTCATTATTTGAAACAATTTAAAAATGACATTACCTGTTTACAAGAAACACATATTAGATCTTGCTAAATGTTGGAGATGCGATTGTGAAGATGCTACTTATTACCATATATGGTGGACTTGTAAAAAAGTTAAAGCATTTTGGATTAAAGTATGGTGGATCATGCAGAATATTTTGAAAAAGAAGATTAAGTTTACTCCGCAGTTCTTTCTACTAGGAATAATTATGGACTACAGCTATAGAGACTAAATTGATTTTGAACTTAATAACAGTCGCAAGACTTTTGATTGCTCAGTATTGGAAGAAAGAAGAATTACCTACAATCAAGAATGGACACTCAAAGTATCAAATCTGGCAGAGATGACAAAATCTCCGCTTACTTGAAAGACTATACACTAGAAAAATATATTTTAGAATGGAAAATGTGGATTGATTATATTTAAAATAAGTATCAGATAAAAAAATATTGAATAGCATATGAGTAAATTTAGGAAATATTTTGTATTAGATATATTTTGAAGGAGAGGGAATTGAGAGTGTGACTAAGTGTGGTGTGACTAGAGATTATAATTTAGGAATTATTTTGGATTATGATTGTTAGTTTTGATACCCTGCATTTTGTTCTGGGAAGTCGGGATGGGGGGTGGGGGGTAAGGGGGAGGGGAACTGGGGGGGGTTTGGTAGAGATGGAGTGATGGTTAATGTACAGGGATTATTGAAGAAATATAATTAATGTAGGATCGGGTCTGCATAGTTACCATTTTAGAACGGTGAGGAGGGAGAAAAGAGAGTAGGAGGTAGGAAAGAGGAGAAGAGGAAGGAAGAGGGATAGTAGAGGGAGAAGGAAGGTGTAGGGTGGAGGGAGGAGCGGATGTAGATAAGAGAAGGAGAGGAAGGTTTGGAAAGTAAAAGAAGGTAGAAGAGGGAAGAGTGTTAAAAAGGTGGTGACATTATCCTTTTCTTGCAATGGACATAATTGTCCATTGCTCATCTATACCTTTCTTCTAACCCAGGGGTCTGCAAACCTGGCTCTTTTAAGACTTGTGAACCGGTAGTAAAACCGGTAGTAAAACCGGTTCGTACGAACCGGTCCGAACCGGGGCCAACCCACCACTGCTATGATCCCATTAATTTCTAACTGAGCAGTTCTTCCATTGAGAGATTTATGTCCATTCCTTTTAACACCCCTCCCCCCAATTTTTTTGCAAAACATACAACCCAAAGAAACAATAATTAAACAGAAGCTTTGAATGCAAATGGCCTCTATTTCCTGAAATGTAGGGATATTTATACATGTATGCAACCAGCTGGGATAATCATTAACTGAATACTCTAAGGAAGGAATGTATGAAAGGATTTAATTTTGATGTATTAATTTGCAGGCCAGATGACCATGATCGTAGGACAGGTTGGCTGTGGCAAATCTTCTCTCCTTCTTGCTATCCTCGGTGAGATGCAGACCTTAGAAGGGAAGGTTCATTGGAACCGGTACGTTTTCAAATGGTTTAACTTCAACTTTAGATTTTTAGGATTTTTAGAATTATCGGGCAATTTAAATTAGTCTTTTATAGCTGGTTTTAATTTTTGTAACGTTGTTTTATTTGGCTGTAAACTGCCCTGAGTCCTTCGGGAGAAGGGCAGTATAAAAATCTAAATAATAAAATAAAAATAAAATAAACCACAGTTGTCTAGAAAGAGATGATTAAATCTGGATAGAGGAGCTATTTTTTTAATTTATTTTTTATTTTACACAATCTGACAGACACACAACATATAACATACAAATATTTCCTATTTCTAAACAGCGTTTCTTAGTGGTCTTCTCTCGGTTTGATACCTTTCCCCCCATATCACATTTGTTATTTTATTTTCTTTCTTATCCCCTTTTCTTTATTTACATTAAATTATCTAATATCAATAGCTTTCCTTTTCTAGATTCGTACATATTTGTTATTTACATATTATACATAATAATAATAATAACAGAGTTGGAAGGGACCTTGGAGGCCTTCTAGTCCAACCCCCTGCCCAGGCAGGAAACCCTACACCACTTCAGACAAATGGTTATCCAACATCTTCTTAAAAATTTCCAGTGTTGAAGCATTCAACACTGGAAATTCCTAATACATTCTGTATTAAAGGAGCTATTTTAAACCTAGCGAATCATGAACGGCTCAAGCAACGAATGACACGAAGGATAATTTTTGCAGTCAATGAATCGGTCAAGGAACTTGATTAATACGATCTGTTTTGATTGTGAAATTTAGTGCCGGAAGATCAATCCATAGTCTGTCCCGAAAGGTGCTTTTATGATGCAGCTCTATCAGTCCAAATTATAAGGGGATTTAGACAGCAGGATCGTATGCTGGTAGCTTTCCAATGTTTCCTTAGGACTGTTTTTCCATTGACATACCCATCACAAATAAATACAGGATAGGACCATTAAACTTTCTGATTGGTCGTAAATAAGTACCTCTGTTGGGAAGACATCAAGGAAAGTCATTTTTGATAAAGGAGAATATTTATAGCTTAAGGCTGAATTGTGGGGTCCTTGATACTTTCTGAGCTTGGTGGTTTTCTTGCAGACGTTTCATTACCCAAGTAGGTAACCTTATCAGTACTTGAAGGAAGTGAGTCTTCTCTTCTCTTCTCTTCTCTTCTCTTCTCTTCTCTTCTCTTCTCTTCTCTTCTCTTCTCTTCTCTTCTCTTCTCTTCCCTCTCTAAGCTTGGTGGTTTTCTTGCAGATGTTTCATTACCCAAGTAGGTAACCTCATCAGTACTAGAAGAAAGTGAGTCTTCTCTTCTCTTCTCTTCTCTTCTCTTCTCTTCTCTTCTCTTCTCTTCTCTTCTCTTCTCTTCTCTTTTTAGTTTACTTTATTGTCATTGCACCTCATACAACGAAATTAAATGCCATCTTCAGTGTATATTATAACTATAAAAAATAAAACCCAAACATATCCTTCACGTTCTATACAATTCTATTCTATTCTATCTCCTCTCCTCTCCTCTCCTCTCCTCTCCTCTCCTCTCCTCTCCTGGTAACTCCTGGATACTAAAAACTTGACTCTTTCCCTCCCCTCTCTAATCTCCCCTCCCCTCCCTACTTTCTGTGAACCTTTTAACTTTTTGCAAAGCTTAAAAACACCTAGGTATACTCAGGCCTGGGGCTCAGAATGTGTGAAGAGTCCCATAACTTGGCTTTACTACCAGTATTAACTGATTAATCACCATGGCTACTGTTTATACCTATTTATTCTGTGAATGTTTTTCTTGTTTTAATGTTTTTTTTTAAAAAAAATGTTTAATTGTTCTAGAATTGTAGATGTTTGAGCCACTCAAAGTCATTTGGCTGAATTGGGCGGCCATAGAAATTGGATGGGTGGATGGATGAATGAAGATTTGTATTACAGGTTGCCTCTGAACTACGGGTTGATAAGGACCATAAAATGGGGAATTTGCAAGGTCTAATAGCATGATATTCAGTCATCTGTACCAGTGTGCTTGGTTTTCTTCTTATGCTTCAAATTTAAGTTTTTGCTTAGGTGTTGAACATCCTTCTGTCCATATTTGAAACTTCATCCACTCGGTGGTATTATCTTTTTCTCAACAGCTACTAAAATATTGTTTACTGTAACTTGCAGCATAAATGAAACTGAGACTTCTGTTGAAGCAAACTGGAGGTATTACTCTTCAATCTGATTCCTGAAACTCTACCCCTTTTTTTTGTAACGATCATTATCTTATTTCCTCTCCTCCAATATAATAACTTCCTAGAATATATTAATCCTAAGCATCTACAACACAGTGGTTCCCAGTCTTTGGGGCAAATGACCTGAGGCATATTAAATCCTCATAATGGAATTTCTAACGTGCAACAGAGTAGAATGGAATGGAATGGAATGGAATGGAATGGAATGGAATGGAATGGAATGGAATAGAATAGAATAGAATAGAATAGAATAGAATAGAATAGAATAGAATAGAATAGAATATGGAACGGAATGGAACGGAACAGAACGGAACAGAACAGAACAGCAGAGCAGAGCAGAACAAAACAGAACAGAACAGAACAGAACAGAACAGAACAGAACAGAACAGAACAGAACAGAATAGAACCAGGGGTGAAATCCCGCAGGTTCTGACAGGTTCTGGAGAATCGGTAGTGGAAATTTTGAGCAGTAAAAGAGAACTGGCAAATACCACCTCTGGCTGGCCCCAGAGTGGGGAGGGAATGGGAATTTTGCAGGGGATTTTGCCTTCCTCTGCCATGCCCACCAAGCCACACCATGCCCACCAAGCCATGCCCACAGAACTGGTAGTAAAAAAAAATGGATTTCACTATAGAATAGAACAGAGTAGAGTAGAATAGAATAGAATAGAACAGAACAAGAAAATGAAATAGAATACAATAACTTAATTGTCACTTGAATGTACGCTAATCGGCATACATTAAAATGAAATTTCGTTGCATACAGCTCTCATACACTACATGAACATGACAAAATAAATAAATACAAAATTATGTATATACCAACATATATTATTTGACACAGAGAAACAATACATTCTAGTTCGGACAATTTACTACAGGTAATCCTCTACTTACCACCGCAATTGAGCTCAAAATTCCTGTTGTTAAGTGAGACATTTGTTCAGTGAGCTTTGCCCCATTTTACGACCTGTCTTGCCACAGTCGTTAAGGGAATCACTGCAGTTGATAAGTTAGCAACCCGACTGTTAAGTGAATCTGGCTTCCCCCATTGAGTTTGCTTGTCAGAAAATCGCAAAAGGGAATCACATGACCCCGGGACATTGCAACCGTCATAAATATGAGTCAGTTGCCAAGCATCTGAATTTTGATCATGTGATCATGGGGATGCTACAAAGGCCGCAACTGTGAAAAATGGTTGTAAGACACTTTCTTCAGTGCCATTGTAACTTTGAACAGTCACTAAACGAGTTGTTGTAAGTTACCTGTATGTAAGGCTCAGAAAACACTTGGTAGATGTGCAAACTGGCTGTTATCACATGTATTAATTTGCATATATTGTAATCTCCCTTTATGGTCACATTAACATCCATTTCCTGAAATGTCTTCCTTTTATTCTTTGGGGTGAAAGAATGTTTGTCATCCAACATTCACAGGAAGCATTGAGATTGACAGATGAGCCACGGTGGCGCAGTGGTTAGAGTGCAGTACTGAAGGCTACTTCTGCTGCCTGCTGGCTGCCTGCAAGTGGGCAGTTCAAATCTCATTAGGTTCAAGGTTGACTCAGCCTTCCATCTTTCCGAGGTTGGTAAAATGAGGACCCAGATTGTTGAGGGCCATAGGCTGACTCTGAAAACTGCTTAGAGAGGGCTGTAAAGCTCTGTAAAAGCAGTATATAAGTCTAAGTGCTATTGCTTGAGAAGGAAGGAAGGAAGGAAGGAAGGAAGGAAGGAGAAAGAGGAAGGAGGGAGGGAGGAGGGAGGGAGGGAGAGAGAGATAGGGCTGTGGTGGCACAGTGGTTAGAATGCAGTACTGCAGGCTATTTCTGCTGATTGCAATTTGGCAGTTCAAATCTCACCAGGCTCAAGGTTGGACTCAGCCTTCCATCCTTCCGAGGTCAGTAAAATGAGGACCCAGATTGCTGGGGGCAATACGCTGACTCTGTAAACCATTTAGAGAGGGCTGTAAAACACTGTAAAGCACTATATAAGTCCAAGTGCTGTTGCTCGAGAAGGAAGGAAGGAAGGAAGGAAGGAAGGAAGGAAGGAAGGAAGGAAGGAAGGAAGGAAGGAAGGAAGGAAGGGCCGTGGTGGCGCAGTGGTTAGAATGCAATACTGCAGGCTACATCTGCTGACTGCCAGCTGACTGCAATTGGGCAGTTCAAATGTCACCAGGCTCAAGGTTGACTCAGCCTTCCATCTTTCCGAGGTCAGTAAAATGAGGACCTAGATTGTTGGGGGCTATATGCTGACTCTGTAAAACACTTAGAGGGGGCTGTAAAGCACTGTAAAGTGCTATATAAGTCCAAGGCTGCGGTGTGGCTCAGGCTGTAAGAAGCCTGTTATTAAACACAGCTGCCTGCAATTACTGCAGGTTCAAGCCCCACCAGGTCCAAGGTTGACTCAGCCTTCCATCCTTTATAAGGTAGGTAAAATGAGGACCCAGATTGTTGGGGGGGGGGCAATAAGTTTACTTTGTAAATATACAAATAGAATGAGACTATTGCCTTACACACTGTAAGCCGCCCTGAGTCTTCGGAGAAGGGCGGGATATAAATGTAAACAAAAAAAAAAGTGCTGTTGTTTGAGAAGGAAGGAAGGGAGGGAGGGAGGGAGGGAGGGAGGGAGGAAGGAAGGAAGGGCTGTGGTGGCGCAGTGGTTAGAATGCAATACTGCAGGCTACTTCTGCTGACTGCCGGCTGCCTGCAATTTGGCAGTTCAAATCACACCAGGCTCAAGGTTGACTAAGCCCTCCAACCCTCCGAGGTCAGTAAAATAAGGACCCAGATTGTTGGGGGACATATGCTGACTCTGTAAAACACTTAGAGAGGGCTGTAAAGCACTGTAGAGCGGCATATAAGTCTAAGTGCTATTGCTATTGTGTTAAAGAAAATCAGAAGGCAGGGAATACAAGTAGTCCTTGACTTACAACATTCATTTAGTGACCGTTCAAAGTTATGACAATGGCAGTGTCCCGGAGTCATGTGATTCCCCTTTCGTGACCTTCTGACAAGCAAAGACAATGCGATAGCCAGATTCAGACCAATTTTTTTCCAATGCGCTTTCTTAGGGGAACAGGGTGGAGAATGAAACATAAAACTATGAGCAGAGCTGAAATGAATTCGTATTATGCCCTACAATTGCAATATTCTGGATTCTTTTCTTAAATCGTAATGCCTAGAACTGGAACTTCAGCCCGTCATATTTCGATGCAAAAAGCAACATTTTGACATTTCAATCCCAATCTGGATGTCTCCGTCACCTAAACTGAAATGCTACCATTCAACTTCCTTGGTAGATATAGATCAGTGGTAGTCAACCTGGCCCCTACCGCCCACTAGTGGGCGTTCCAGCTTTCATGGTGGGCGGTAGGGATTTTGTCCGATACTGAAGCACTTTCCTTTTTTTAATTTAATTGACTTTTTAAAAAATTTTCATAGCATTATTTAAAAACATTTTCATTAGATTTTCATAAAATTCCCCGTGACAATTTAAATTTCTGAAAACATACTATTTGTATCACCCGTGCATAAGTTTAGTTCACGTTACGTAAGTGAAACTAAATGGCGCTATAGTGCGACCGCAAACAAAAGAGCCTCGTCCCAGAATAGCTCGCGCATCTCCCCCCACACCACCCAGCTGTAACAGACAAGCAGAGCTGGTAGCCCAACCCAATCCACGATGCGTGAGAGGCATGCGCAGATGACGATACACGGTGCATTACTGTGGAACCAGTGGGCAGTTAGAAAATTTTACTACTAACAGAGATACAAAAGTGGGCGGTAGGTATAAAAAGGTTGACTACCCCTGATATAGTGTCAAGTCAAATATTCATGGTTTTTCCAAAACTGATGGACTCAAGGAACACAAGATTTCATTTCAGCTCATCTCTCAAATCAACCAACTGCTGGGAACCACTGTGTGATCAGATATCCTGGTAATTTAAAGGAAATTAACAATGTATGCCTTCAAAACTCCTTACATATGGGCTCATTCTGAGATTGCATAAATTGCTTCTAACCAATGTTTCTCTATATCAGGGGTCTCCAACCTTGGCAACTTTAAGCCTGGTGGACTTCAACTTCCAGAATCCCCCAGCCAGCAAAGCTGGCTGGGGAATTCTGGGAGTTGAAGTCCACCAGGCTTAAAGTTGCCAAGGTTGGAGACCCCTATCCTATATCACGGCACCCATATCTCTTGGAAGACCTGCCAATAAAAGTTGCCTGATAATTTATCGGTGCTTTAAAAATAGTCTGTATTCAACTCGAACTGGACACCCGCTAATATATTTTTTTGTAAGATCGTCATCATCGTTTCCCATTTCCGCTGCCTATATTTTGTATGAGATTTTGTATCAGAACGGAAGGCGCTTCTTGGATGCAAAGCAAAATGTTTTCAAGGGGGCAAAAAAAAAAAAAACACAACCAAAAAAAAAAAAACAACCAAGGAAGTCCAGTTGCCTTTTTTGGAAAAGCACCTTTGGGATGTCTCTGACTTAGAGATAAATGTGAATTCAAATGGATACGAACGCACCTTTTCAGCAAGGAACATGTCATGGAAAAAAAAAAAAAAGGAAAGATAAAATAGAGACTGGGTGTCCTTCTAACCCAGTGGTTCTCAACCTTTATAGTGCTGCGACCCCTTTAATACAATTCCCCACGATGTGGCGACTCCAAACCGTAAAATTATTTTCGTTTTGAATTTATCGCACCGGAAGCCGTATTGGCTAGCGATCTGAACTGCTTGCGATTGCCTTGAGGACGGAGGCACTAAAGCGGAGACTCCTCCCCTATTACGTTTATTGCGCCTGAAGCCAGATTAAGGCTAGCGATTGGGAGTGATTGCAGCTGGCTTGAGAGGGAGACATCAGAGCAAAGATTTCTCTCTTTTTTAATTGATCGCGCCTGAAGCCGAATTTGGCTAGTGATTTGAAGAACCCGCAGCTGGCTTGTGGAGTCAACCATTGGAACGCGATTCTTCGACTCGCAAGTATACTTCCCATATTTCCGATGGTCTTAGGCGACCCCTGGCAAATCGTCATTCGACCCCCAACGGGGTCCCGACCCACAGGTTGAGAACCGCTGTTCTAACCGAACTCTTCTTCTTTCCCTTTCAACCTGGTTTTAACCGCTAATTTCCTTTTTGTGTTTTGTTTTTTTTTGTGCCTTCCTTGTTTGAATACACCCCTGTTTAAAATCTATAGGGAAGCTACTCCCTATCCACCGCCTCGAATCTAATGCCTCTAAATTCCCCCTTTTCACTAGGAATCGGTTTTCAGTGGCTTACGCAGCTCAGAAACCCTGGCTCTTGAATGCGACGGTGGAAGAGAACATCACCTTTGGGAGTTCTTTTAATAAACAGAGGTAAAGATTTCACATCTGTCTCTTTCTAACCATCAACAGTGATAGAATTCCCGAACCTTTTCTAGATTCATCTGGGACTTGCCATCACTAACTGCTGCAGTCACACGATGGTTTGCTTACGCAACTGCCTCATTTAAGAATAGACATTCCAGTCCAATTAGGGTCATTAAGCAAGGACCGCTTGTAAAGATAAATGCTTCCCTGTCGATCGTCTCTCCGACTCTCCTCTCTGTTTCCATGCTCATGCGGCCAACATGGCTAAACAACAAGGGCTCGCCAAAGCGGCCCTTGCCTTTTGCATGCTTTCGAACTGCTAGGAGGGCAGGATGGGTTTCAGAAATGCTTACCACCGGTTCGCCCTGCGCCTGCATGTTCGCTTCGTGTGCACGCATCCCTTTAGTGTATGCACTTTGCTCGCACGCGTGCCTTCCACGCATGCACCTGGCCTCGAAAATGTGGCTAAATAGGATGTCTTTACCGCCAGGGTGGGTGTGCCTGCAGTCGCTGCTACCAGTTCACCTGAACCGGTGCGAACCAGCTGAATATCACTTATGGAGCTGGGACAAGTAATGGGAGCTCATCCCATTGCCCGGAGCTCAGGGGTCTTGAACTGAGGCTGTCAGCTCTCCAGCTGACAAGCTCAGCATCTTTAACCACTGAGCCATCGGGCCCCCTGGATTACAGATAGTCCTCAACTTACAACAGTTCATTTAGTGACTGTTCAACGTTACAATGGCACTGAAAAATGTGATTTACAACCGTTTTTCACAGGCCGCGTCCCCACAGTCACGTGATCAAAATTCAGATGCTGGGCAACTGACTCATATTTATGACGGTTGCAGTGTCCCAGGGTCACGCGATCCCTTTTTGTGTCCCTTCTGGACAAGCAAAGTCAAAGGGGAAGCAGGATTCACTTAACAGCCATGTTAACTAATTTATCAACTGCATTGGTTCACTTCACAACTGTTAAAGAAAGCAAGGTCGTAAAACAGGGCAAAACTCACTTAACCAATGTCTCGCTTAACAAGAGAAATTGTGGTCGTAAGTGGCAGACTACCTGTATTTGTAGCAACGTCTATTTCCATCTCGAAGCCATGAATTCTGTAGGGATAAAATCACCGAGAATACCTGCTGCCTTCATTCAGTTTTCTTTTTCTTTTCATCTTTACGAGATTGGGTGCAGACCAAGGGATTCAGAAGATGACATAGCATCATACAATCCAGTCAGGAAGAAGACACTCTTTTAAAGTCCCATCCTTCCCTGCAAAGTTTCTCTAAACTACATTCCCCCTTGCCTCGTAAAATGTGAAGCGGTGAGGCAGTGCATTTGCTTTCCCTGTTTGCAGACTCCGTCAAATGCTCTTGTAGGCCTCTCTTCCCTCCCCTCACCGCCGTTCTCTGATCCTAGAAAGTGTTTTCCAAAAAAGGAAATAATGAAGTGGAGGATGGGAAAACATCTGCATAGTTCCTGAGAGGGGAAAACAGTAAGAGTAGGTTAATATAAGTAGCCCAGTATTGTTGACTTAAAACTTAGTGCAACTGATCCGAATCAGAGGCACAGTTCCTGATGAGCAGCGGTGGTATTCACTTACTTTCCCTATCCAGTTCGCAAATGTGAGCGTGCGCACCCACACACTCGCTTCACTCGCATGCACGGCCTTCCGTGCATGCACACGGCCTTCTGCGCATGCACTGAGCTTGCACACGTGCCTTCCACACATGCATCCAGTTTAGTGGTGGGATTCAGGCAGTTCGCACCTATTCGGGATAACCGGTTGTTAACTTTCTAAGCAGTTCAGAGAACCAGTTGTTGGAAGAAATCTTATTTTGTTTTTTTCTACTTTACAGGGCTAATCCTGTAAGGAAGGCAGGAAGGAACATTCTGGTAGTGTTCCTAGCCTAATCTTTACTGCCCTGCTTACAGAAACTGCCTCTCTCATTAACCCTTATTACATTGTAACAGCTAAGCCAAGCGCCCATTGACGTGAGTGATGTTGAGTTGACCACACCCACACGGTCACATGACCACCAAGCCACACCTACCCAGCTGCTCATTAGGGCAGAGAACCGGTTGTTAAATTACTTGAATCCCACCACTGATCCAGCCTCAAAAACATGCCTAAATAGGATGGCATACAGCCGGGGCGGGTGAACAGGCCCACCTGCCATTTCCACTACCGGTTCGGACAAACCGGTTCGAACCGGCTAAATACCACCTCTGCTGATGAGGGTTATCAGTCCTAATAAGGGAGCTGAGGCTGTTTATGATAACAGTTCCGAGGGAGAAAAAAGAAATTGGAAAGAGAGGAAGTCATGCATACTGTCTGCATGAATACTATCTACCCAGGGGATGGTTTCCAGTTCCCAGGCTCTACTTTTGCACAAAAATTATTTTGCTGCCTGCCCGTCCGCCGTATTTTCTTTTATTCCATGTTTATGTTTAATTTTGATGGGTGGGGGATCAGAAGGAATAAGACTGTTCTTTAACATTTAGGAATCGCAAGTCCTTTTTCCTAAGTCACCCAGAACGTTACCTTCATATCCCGAACAGAGGTGGGTTTCACATAATTTTACCACCGGTTTGCCACACCCAAAATATGAGAGTGCGGGCGGACTTCCGCACATGGGTTTTGTTTGCACATGTGGCTTACATGCGTGCGCACGACTGTTGTGACCCAGGCCCAAGTAGGTAGTAATAAACTTAGTCCGTGGAAAAACAAACTTTATTCGAACAGCAGGGAATTACTTCATTCCCAGCGTCGTTCAACTCAAAGTAAAACAAATGCCTCCCAACACAAATTCCTCAGTTATCTCACAAACCTTAGTCCAATTAAGCAAACTGCCAAAGGCTCTTCCTGGCAAACATCCAAAAGTCACAAAAACAAAGACGTAGACAAAGCAGAAGACGAAGCTGAAGACGCAGCTACAACGTTGCTTTCTGGCAAAGGCCAAATGCCGGTGCTGGTCTGTTTTAAGCCTTATGGGAGGGGCCAATCATCTCTTGGCCCTACTCCCGTGTCGTCCTCTTTGCTTGAGCTGCTCTTGCCTTCTGGCAGTTCTTCTCATGCGTGCATTAGAAACAGGCTCCTCCTGTTCCTCTGCCTCACTACTGTCAGTCTCTGGAGGCTCTGGAGTCCGCACCTCCCTTCCCAATGGCCCTGGCCTCACCTCAGCCTCATCGCTGTCCGACTCTGTTGTCAGCTCTGTAGGCTGCTGATGGACCACATCAGCGGTTTAGAAAACATGGCTGATTAGAACGGCATAGCACCAGGGTGGGTGTGACCCGCAGGTCGCCACTACCGGTTTGCCTGAATACACTGATCCCGACCTTCAATACTGGTTTACACAACAAGCTCTGATTGCTTAATTCATCCATGCCATGGAGGGTTCAGACAATACATGAAACCACATACTCAACATTCAGGCGTCATTAAGCCACCCAAAAAAGACCCAGGTTGAACAAATTGAACTTAACACATACAATTGTTAAGCTCTTTGTCTGATTTATAGGTAGTCTTCAACTTAACAACCATTCATTTAGTGACCTTTCAAAGTTGCAACGGTGCTGAAACAAAGCCATTTATGACCGTTTTTCACAGTTATGACCATAGCAGCATCCCTGTGGTCATGTGATCAAAATTTGGATACTTGGCAACCGATTCATATTTTTGATGGTTGCAGAGACTACTTTTGCAACTTATGACAAGCAAAGTCAATGCTTTTGGGAAACCAGATTCACTTAACGACCATGTTACTAACCTAACAGCTGAGGTGATGCCATGCCGTATAGTTTTACAGGTCAAAACCAGCACCCAGAAGCAGAGTGGGGAGCCAGTGAAGGTCACGAAGCATTTAAAACAAGGTGTCGTGTCCCACTCCTCCTCTGACGGCCGGGTCTGGGAAGTCTGTATCAAGTGTGGCCACGAAGCCTCTGCAGCTTTGCCAAATTCCTGTCAGAGTTCTCAGGGCAGGCAGGAATCCAAGGTGTGACTTCAGCAACCAGATGAGACTTTGCCTGACTCAAGGAATGCCAGAAAGCAGATCCTTTATATAGGCCATGGGGTGTGGCTCCATGACTCAGCACTTATCCAGGCCTGCCCCTCCCTTCCTTTTGCTGACGTCGCCTCTCCATTCTCCGGAAGCGGGGATCTGTCCACTGTGTCTTTTCGTCCTCCTGCTCAGCTGCCGGCAATTCTAGCTCGTGGCTGGCTTTGTGCTCACACGCTGTAGGGAGGTTTATTTGCTCAGTCTGTCCGGGCATGGTGCCAGGGCTGGGGGCTGGAGGCATGCCAGGCCATTCTTCTTCACTATCAGTCTCTGGCTCAAATAGCAGGAGATTGGGAGGGGCCCGGCTGAGGAGAGGAGGGCGGGCGAGGCACAACACAAGGTTTCTCAGCTTTGCAACTTGAAGATGGGTGGACTTCAACCCCCAGAATTTCCCAGCCAACATGGCTGGCTCAGGAATTCTGGGAGTTGAAGTCCACAAGTCATAAAAGGGCCATTGTTCCCTACCGCTGTTTTAAAACCCTTCAGTCTTCTCTGGACCTCATGCTTTGTTTCTAATATTTCTTCCACAGGTACAAAGCAGTGACTGATGCATGTTCTCTGCAACCTGATATTGATCTGTTGCCATTTGGAGATCAGACAGAAATTGGAGAAAGGGTAAGTTAAGAAGGAAGATGCCGTTGCTATTTTTCGGACACTCCTGCATTATTGGGAGACTTGGAATGTATCCCCTCTATTGTTCAAGCTACATGTGGATCTCAGGTTGATTTTATGTGGTCCCTCTGCAGGAGATCATTTGAGACCTAGGGTCCAACTGGATTGAGGCAGTGTATATATTTAGTTACAAGTTAAAAATTGGCTCTTCCATTAGATCGGGGTGGGGAACTATGGTCCTTTTATGACTTGTGGACTTCAACTCCCAGAATTAGAGTGGATAATAAGAGCCTGGCAACCATCAAGGTCATTGCTGCAGGTGCTGGAGAAAGAGATGGACTATTCCATAACAAAAGGAAATGTCATAACTGGACAATGTGATCACCCAGGGGCAGGAAGAAAGGGAAAGTATTGTTTATACTAAGCAAGGCTTTGCATGGGAAAACCAGAGCTGGTTTTGATTCTTCAGTACCAAAATGGTGTATCCAATAAAGCTTTACTTTTGGGAATTCAAAGCTCCTTTTGGGGGGGCGGAGTTCACTAGCTGGATTGTTGACACCTGGACTGTTATTTGGAAGGACAGATACTGAAGCTGAAGCTCAAATACTTTGGCCACCAAATGAGAAGAGAAGACTCCTTGGAAAAGGCCCTGATGTTGGGAAAGATGGAAAGCAAATGGAGGAGGACAGCAGAGGATGAGATGGTTAGATAGTGTCATCAACGCGATGAATATGGATTTGGGCAAACTCTGGGAGACAGTGAAGGACAGAGGGGCCTGGCTGGCTGTGGTCCAAAGGTCAAAAAGAATTGGACACAACAACTAACCAACAACGATCCCTGCTTATATGCCAAGTTCATCTTTGTCCTCTTTTAGACTGTTCATACTTTAAGTTTAGTAATCAACGTCATTGACATTGAATAAACCGATGTCATCTAAATTTAGGAAGAAGTTTAATTTTAGGTTGGTTTTTTGTAAATAGTTGTTATTTTTTCAAGGGCTTGTCAGTTAAAGATGCTGCAATGTTTGGGCAGTCGACTGAAAACTATGCTTTATTATACCCTTTAGGGAATTAACTTGAGTGGGGGTCAACGGCAACGTATCTGTGTCGCTCGAGCGCTCTACCAAAACACCAACCTCGTCTTCCTGGTAAGTGAAAAGTATTTAAAAGAGGCAGAAGGCACTTTCAAACCAGGAAAAAGAAGAATCTAGGTTTCATCCAAAATGCTTTAGATCAGTGTTTTTCAACCTTGGCAATTTTAAGACGTGTGGACTTCAACTCCCAGAATTCCCCAAATTGCCTGTTGTGACTTGTCCACCCTCCTCTCCTTAGCCGGGCCCCTCCCGTCTCCAACCGGGCCTTTTATCAGACTCCGAGTGTGATAATGAAGATGAACGGCCTGTCATGCCTCCAGCCCCCAGCCCTGGCCCCATGCCTGGAGAGGATTCCAGGAGTGAAAGGACAAGCCCGATAAACCTCACTCATACAGCATGTGTTCCTTTGGCTCAGCCTTCAGAGCAGGAAGCCAGCCAGGTGCTGGAATCACTCGGCCCTACTCCCTCTGACCCCTCCCTTTCCCAGAAGCTGACAGCAGATCCAGCTGAAGACAATTCAGTGTGGGAGGACCCTCGCTTCCAGAGATTTGAGAGGTGATGCCAGCAGAAGGAGGGGTGGGGCAGGCCTGGATAAATGCTGAGTCATGGAGCCACACCCCACAGCCTATATAAAGGACCTGCTTTTGGCATTCCAACCTTGAGTCAAGCAAAGTCTTATCTAGTTTGCTGATATTGGACTCTATCGCTGAAGTCACAACTTGGACTCCTGCCTGCCCTGATAAACCTCGAAGGAACTTGGCAAGCTGCAAAGACTTCATTGCCAAGTTTGTTACGGACTTCCTTGACTCGTTCGTCAGAGTGGGAGTGGGACACGACATCGCCAAAGTTGAGAAACACTGATCTAGATTACGTTTTCAGCCTGTTCATTGGAAGCAGTTGGAGGATGATTTGAAGACAGGCATGAATGCAGAATGCAGATAATCCTCAACTTACAAGCATTTTGTTGTGGCCTGTCGGCCACCGGCCCCTTAAGCAGCTGAATCAGAGGAGGAGGAGGA
The DNA here is from genome assembly GCF_028640845.1 of Ahaetulla prasina. NCBI lineage: Eukaryota > Metazoa > Chordata > Lepidosauria > Squamata > Colubridae > Ahaetulla > Ahaetulla prasina. The sequence continues at coordinate 92,393,714 of NC_080545.1, forward strand.
GGCGTGGGAGTCAGGGTCAGCATCAAGGAAATCTGAGCGCTCTGAGAGGGAAGAGGGAATGGAGCTGGCAGAGAGAAAGAGAGACAGAGGCGGAGCCTGGGCTGTCTGTCAGCCCTCAGATGGAGAGTCAATAGCCCCCAGATCTGGAGATGGCTGATGAGGAAGTGGAGGAACAGCTGGGTCCAGTGCCTGACGTGCAGATGCTCAGAAGGCAGAGGAGAGGAGAGGAGAGCAGTAGAAATATATGGGCTGGTCCTTGGGAAGGAAGAGCTACTGCTGCTAACGAAGCCCTACCCTAGTTCTGGAGATAAAACTGTGGTGAAATCCAATTTTTTTTTTACTATTGGTTCTGAGGGCGTGGCTTGGTGGGTATGGTGTGGCTTGGTGGGTGTGGCTTGGTGGGTGTGGCAGGAGAATGATACTGCAAAATCTCCATTCCCACCCTACTCCAGGGGAAGGATACTGCAAAATCCCCATTCCTTCCGCACTCCAGGCAGAAGGATATTGCAAAATCTCCATTCCCACCATACTCTAGGGCCAGCCAGAGGTGGTATTTGTCAGTTCTCCAAACTACTCAAAATTTCTGCTACCGGTTCTCCGAACTGCTCAAAATTTCCACTACCGGTTCTCCAGAACCTGTCAGAACCTGCTGGATTTCACCCCTGGGATAAAAGGCAGGGGGCGGACATAAATAGATGTGGCAGACAACTATTCATCTTCCAGATGGACTTGTTAGCCTGTCGTGTCCCACTCCCCCTCTGACGACCGGGTCTAGGAAGTCCGTATCAAGCGTGGCAACGAAGCCTTTGCAGCTTGTCAAATTCCTTTGAGGTTTATCAGGGCAGGCAGGAGTCCAAGTTGTGATTTCAGCAATAGCAGCAAACTAGATGAGACGTTGCTTGACTCAAGGTTGGAATGCCACAAGCAGGTCCTTTATATAGGCTGTGGGGTGTGGCTCCATGACTCAGCATTTGTCCAGGCCTGTCCCTCCCTTCCTTCTGCTGGCGTTGCCTCTCAGATCTCCGGAAGCGAGGATCCTCCCACTGTGAATTCTCTTCAGCTGGATCTGCTGTCAGTAATTCCAGCACGTGGCTGGCTCCCTGCTCACACGCTGTAGGAGTGACGTTTATCGGGCTTTTCTGTTCACTCCTGACCTCCTCTCCGGGCATGGGGCCAGGGCCGGGGGCTGGAGGCATGACAGGCCATTCATCTTCATGAACAGGCCCAGGTGGATACGGGAGGGGCCCGGCTGAGGAGAGGAGGGAGGACGAGGCACAACATAGCCTGTGTTGAGAGAGAAACTTTTTGCCAGGGCTGCCCGCATTCCTAATAAAGGAATCTTCGAGTTAACTTCAGAGGGTTTGTCATATTTGGGGAGCTGGGTCAGAACACATTTGTTTAGTGACAATTTGAAGTTACAATGGCACTGACAAGAGTGACCTACATCCAGTCCTCACATTTACAACTAATGCAGCAGCCACATGGTCACGTGATCAAAATTCCAGTGCTAGGTGGACTGGCATGTATTTCTAATGGTTGCAGCATCCCAGGGTTATGTGATTGGCATTTGTGACTTTTCACACAGCTTGCAACCAAGTCAATGGGGTGAGATGAATTCATTTAACGAACCACCTGATTAACTTAAAAATGCACAAGTAGATTACTGCGGGAGATCTGTAATAATTTTCTATCTCTCCCACCACCCCCCATCAGCACCGAGAGTAAGGTACTGAAAATTATTATGTGAACGTCGGTTCAATGCGTAGCGGAAGCAAGGTAGTGATGACAGAAGGTTCTGGAGACAATAACATGGAATATAATATCTCTTTTGTAACCTTTTGTTAATTTCCCATATGGAATTCCAGGATGACCCATTTTCTGCCTTGGACATTCACCTCAGTGACCACTTAATGCAAGAAGGTATCCTGAAGTTCCTGAAAGATGACAAAAGGACACTCGTCTTAGTGACTCATAAACTACAATATTTGCCACATGCTGACTGGGTAAGATGGATGGATGGATGAATGGATGGACGGACAGACAGCGAAAGAGCAATAGATAGACTGACAGACAGACAGAAAGACAGACAATTATGGATGGATGGACGGTCAGATAGAGCAACAGAGCAAAGATAGATAGATAGATAGATAGATAGATAGATAGATAGATAGATAGATAGATAGATAGACAGACAGACAGACAGACAGACAGACAGACAGACAGACAAACAGACAATTATGGATGGACGGATAGATAGATAGATAGATAGATAGATAGATAGATAGATAGATAGATAGATAGATAGATGATAGGCTGGGAGGCAGGCCGGCCAGCAGGCAGGCAGGCAGACAGAAAGAAAGACAATTATGGATTGATGAATGGATAGATGGATGCATAGAGGGACAGATAGATGGAGGGATGGACAGATAGATGGAGGGATGGAGGGATGGATGGAGGGATGGACGGACGGATTGACCCAAAGTCCCCCACCTGGCTTTCATGGCCATAGAGGGACTGGAATTTTCCCAATTTCTAACCCACTAGACTAAATTGGCTATATGACAAATATGTCTGTAGCGATAAAGACAAGGGTAAAGGATTAGAGTAGAGTTTTTCAAATCCTACTTGTATCTTCTGCATGCCTCTAACCCTATCAGTGAGCTATGGGTTTCAAATAAAATGCAAAGACTAAGGATGGGGGTGTCGTGTCCCCCTCCCCCTCCGACAGCCGGGTCTGGGAATTCTGTATCAAGCGTGGCCGCGAAGCCTCTGCAGCTTTGCCAAATTCCTGTCAGAGTTTTCAGGGCAGGCAGGAATCCAAAGTGTGACTTCAGCAAGCCAGATGATACTTTGCTTGACTCAAGGAATGCCAAAAAGCAGATCCTTTATATAGGTCATGGGATGTGGCTCCATGACTCAGCACTTATCCAGGCCTGCCCCTCCCTTCCTTTTGCTGACGTCGCCTCTCCATTCTCCGGAAGCGGGGATCCATCCACTGTGACTTTCCGTCCTCCTGATCTGCTGCCGGCAATTCTAGCATTTGGCTGGCTTCGTGCTCACATGCTGTAGGAGGGAGGTTTGTTTGCTCATTCTGTCCAGGCATGGTGCCAGGGCTGGGGGCTGGAGGCATGCCAGGCCGTTCCTCTTCATTATCAGACTCTGACTCAGATAGCAGGAGATGGGAGGGGCTTGGCTGCAGAGAGGAGGGCGGGCGAGGCACAACAGGGGGCAACATTTTGCTTCATCAGTCGGGTACAAATCGATTCTCACAGATGTGGTGTGCTAGCACATGGATGAATGAAATGTAGGTTGACTCTCCATATTCATCCCTTCTGGACAAGTTTCCTGGTTGAAAGAAGGTCTTTCGTTACTGACAACTGGAAGAGAAGGCAACTAGTTAAAAAGACATCCTTGGTAGAAAAGTGATGTTAATCTATGCTGTGTCATCTCAGGTTTATTATGCGATAATAATAAAGTGTGCTGATTTAACACACTACGTCCTGAACAGAACACATGTAATCCATACATAGACTCTTCAATCTCCCAGAATCTCTGTAGTCTGGCATCATGGGGCAGTTATGAGGCCAACAAGGTCAGCACTGGTAGATGGTTCCAGAGGCATCGCACTACAGCAGGGGTGTCAAACTCAAGGCCTGCGGGCTGCATCCAGCCCGAGAGTTGCTTAGATCTGGCCCACGGGGCCAACCTGGAAATAGCAAAGGACTGGCTTGCAGCCAATGCTCTGTGAGTTTTCACTGGCAGCGGGTTGCAGGAGGCCATCGCAACCAAAAACGGAGCTCGGGATCCCATTTTCGCTGGCAGAGCTCTCGGGCCGCCACATGCACCCCCGACCCAGGTGTGAGCTGGCCATGTCCACCCTGCCCGCCTACCCACCCTCCGCTCCCAAGGTCAAACACAATCCCGATGCGGCCTCAATGAAATTGAGTTTGACACCCCTGCACTAGAGTTTTTATAATTTGATCCATAGATAGCTTGCTAACATCTGAATTAGGCAAATATTTATGAAATAGCTTCATGATTTCTTTCTGAAGCGTTGGGCACCCATGTGTGGTTATCGACAGAAGAGAACGTTGGTAGCTCAGCTGCAAAAATTCTCTTCTATCAGCTTCCTGATTCTTTTTTAATTCTTAGATCATTGCCATGAAAGACGGCACTGTTCTTCGAGAAGGGACCCTGAAGGACATCCAGATTAAAGATGTGGAGCTGTACGACCATTGGAAAACTCTCATGAATCGTCAAGACCAGGAATTGGAAAAGGTAAATATGAAGAACGGGAAAATGAAGGCCTGGTTTGATTCATACACGGTGACATTCGGTGACGTTTCTACCCAAATCTTATTCATTGGAAGTCTCTCGTTTTTAATCTCTGATGACCTGTGAAGGTTGTGGTGCTCACACCAAGAAGCAAATTCAAGTCTACCAATGTCAACTGAAATACATGCCAACACTAAAGTTGTAAATTGCTGGTATAATAGAAGAGCTGTCCACTACATTGTCAGAATATATACCCATGATGGTGAACCTATGGCACACATTCCCAAAGTGGCACACAAAGCCATGTTGCCTGGCACATGTGGCCTTGCCTGTTTGCCTTCCAGGTTTCTGATGCACATGCACACACAACAATCAGCTGTTGTTTGCACGCCCGGCAGTGGCAAAAACCGGTGTGCGCATGCACGCCAACCACCTGATCATTGGGCGTGCATGCATGCTAGAACCGGAAGTTTGACTTTTCCAGAGCCCGATCCCTTTGTGTGCATGGCAGTGCCAAAAACCAGCTTGTGCATGCGCACTGGCCAGCTGAACCGTTGGGCGTGCATGCGTGCTGGAACCCATAAGTTCAGCTTTTCAGGAGCCTCAGCCTTGATGAGTGCACGCACGTGTGTATGATGTTTCCGCACAACCGAAAAGGTTCGTCATCACTGATACATACAATCTCTTTGCTCCCTTAGCTGGACATCATCTTCTTCAGACTTTTTACTCAATCTCAATCAGAATAGAGCTGGAAGGGACCTTGGAGGTCTTCTAATCCAGCCCCCTGCTCAAGCAGAAGACTCTATACCATTTCAGACAAGTGACTGTCCAGTCTCTTCTGGAAAACCTACAGCAGTGGTAGTCAACCTGGTCCCTACCGCCCACTAGTGGGCGTTCCAACTTTCATGATGGGCGGTAGGGGTTTTGTCCGATACTGAAGCACTTTCCTTTTTTTTTTAATTTAATTGACTTTTAAAAAAAATTTCATAGCATTATTCAAAAACATTTTCATTAGGTTTTCATAAAATTCCCCGTGACAATTTAAATTTTTAAAAATATACTATTTGTAATCACCTGCGCATAAGTTTAGTTCGCGTTACGTAAGTGGAATTAAATGATGCTATAGTGCGACCGCAAACAAAAGAGCCTCGTCCCAGAATAGCTCGCGCATCTCCCCCCATACCACCCAGCTGTAACAGACAAGCAGAGCTGGTAGCTGGCGCCCCCACCCCAAAACCCAATCCACGATGCGTGAGAGGCATGCGCAGACGACGATACACGGTGCATTACTGTGGAACCAGTGGGCGGTTAAAATTTTTTACTACTAACAGAGATACAAAAGTGGGCAGTAGGTATAAAAAGGTTGACTACCCCTGAACTACAGTGATGAAACGCCCACAACTTCTGATGGCAGGTTGTTCCACTGGTTAATTGTCCTCACTCTCAGGAAGTTTTTCCTTAAGTCCAGGTTGCTTCTCTCCTTGATTGGTTTCCATCCATTGCTTCTTGTCTTCCCTTCAGATGCTTTGAAGAATAGGTTGACTCCCTCTTCTTTGTGGCAACCCCTGAGATACCGGAACACTGCTATCATGTCTCCCCTAGTCCTTCTTTTCATTAAATACCCAGTTCCTGCAACTGTTCTTCATATGTTTTAGCCTCCAGTCCCTCAATCATCTTTGTTGCTCTTCTCTGCACTCTTTCTAGAGTCTCAACAACTTTTTTTACATCGTGGCGACCAAAATTGGATGTAGTATTCTAAGTGTGGACGTAGCAAGGCATTATAAAGTGGTATTAAAGAGGAAGAGGGCGGCCTCGCACAGTAGGGTTTTAAAATCTGGAGTAGAAACAAAATAGGGGGTGGATCTTCCCATCAATTTTGAGAAGATTTGAGAGGATTAGAGGATTCTTTAGGGATAATAAACCCAACCGACGCCTCACATTGAAATGGTGCTACAGATGTATTTGTCATTTAGCCAGTTTAGCCTAGGCCAGGGGTCTGCAAACTTGGCTCTTTTAAGACTTGTGGACTTCAACCCCCAGAGTTCCTCAGCTGGCTGAGGAACTCTGGGGGTTGAAGTCCACAAGTCTTAAAAGAGCCAAGTTTGCAGACCCCTGGCCTAGTAGGTTAGAACTGGAAGGCTGTGATTTCTAAAAGTCTTTGTACTAATTTTTTAATGCCCCTATGCAGAATATGGAAGCTGATCAAACTACTCTAGAAAGGAAAACTCTCCGAAGAGCTATGTACCCGAGAGAATCAAAAACGCAGCTGGAGGATGAAGATGAAGGTAATGCTGGTGTTATTTTGATTTGTTAAAAAATGGTAAAGGTAAAGGTTCCCCTCGCACATACGTGCTAGTCATTCCCGACTCTAGGGGGCGGTGCTCATCTCCGTTTCAAAGCCGAAGAGCCAGCGCTGTCCGAAGATGACTCCCTGGTCATGTGGCCGGCATGACTCAACGCCAAAGGCGCATGGAATACTGTTACCTTCCCACCAAAGGTGCTCCCTATTTTTCTACTTGCATTTTTTACCTGCTTTCGAACTGCTAGGTTGGCAGAAGCTGGGACAAGTAACGGGAGCTCACCCCGTTACATGGCAGCACTAGGGATTTGAACCGCTGAACTGCCGACCTTTTGATCGACAAACTCAGGGTCCTAGCCCCTGAGCCACTGCGTCTCTTTCTAAAAAAATGGTATTTATGCACAAATATACACTTAAGCCATAAACATCACTGATGGTATTCAGCTGGTTCGGACCGGTTCGGACGAACCAGTAGTGACGACTGCAGACGGGTCCGTTCCCCCGCCGCCACCCCGGCATAATACTGTCCTATTTAGCCACGTTTTCAAGGCCAGGCACATACGCAGAAGGCACACATGTGCATGAAGCGAGCATGCACACACGCAGTGAAACAGTGGTAAAAATATGTGCAACCCACCTCTGATAAACATGAAACCTTGCAGGTCTCGTACCCAGTTGCTGAGCAAGTGAATGACTTTCTAGTATGGTAAGTTGCATTTCTTCAACAGTTAGAAGGCTAAAATTTGATGATAAGTGGCCACAGGAAAGTGGAATGTACAGTAGGTCCCTCTGTCGTTAAGGCTTAGGATTTTGCTGATCTGACTGTGGCTCAAAAGCTAAAAGGATCAGAACTGATTGGTAGTTGAATGAAAGACCACTGTAGGCCAGGGGTCTGCAAACTTGGCTCCTTTAAGACTTGTGGACTTCAACTCCCAGAGTTCCTCAGCCAGCTTTGCTGGCTGAGGAACTCTGGGAGTTGAAGTCCACAAGTCTTAAAGGAGCCAAGTTTGCTGACCCCTGCTGTAGGCTATTTGGGAGCTCCAAAACACAAAAAAACCCAGTGAGAAACAACCTTCATTCTGTTGCCAAGAATATACGGGTAGTCCTCCACTTATAACAGCTCATTCAGTGACTGTTTGAAGTTACAACAGCATTGAAAAAAGTGATTTATAACTGTGTTCCACACTTAACAACCGTTGAAGCACCTCCGTGGACAGGGGATCAAAATTCAGGCGCTTGGCAAGCGATTCATATTTTTGACGGTTGCAGTGTCCCAGGGTGTGTGTGTGTGTGTGTGTGTGTGTGTGTGTGTGATGTGATCCCCTTTTGCAACCTTCTGACAAGCAAAATCAATGGGGAAGCCCCTTTGTTGCTGTGTTCGTAACTTTGTTGCTAACTTAACAACGGCAGGGATTCACTTAAGAACTATGGCAAGAAAGGTCGTAAAATGGAGCAAAATTCACTTGACAAATGTCTCACTTAGCGACATCAATTTTGGGCTCAGTTGGGGTTGTAAATCGAGGATTACCTGTACATAAATTCAACAAATGTGCAGCCCAACTTGAAGGAGATTTTCGTTCCTAATAGAGCTAAATAGCAGGCAATAATCTACTTATTATGAGCTGAAGGTAATAGAGGATGGCGATGTAAGAAGCTGTAAGAATTGGAGGAGTAGCTTTTAAGTCACGCTTTTAAAAAAAAGATGGCCTTGACTGTACCTTGGAGGCTGATGGAACTGCTATGGTGATGTCATCAAGGAGAATATACCTGTTTTTTTTTTAAAAAAGCACAGGTTTATTTAGGATTTCTGGGAAAATAGTATGCTAAGCTTATATGAGACTTAATGCACCAGTTTTAGTTCCCCTCTGTCAGTCCTCAATTGGAAAAGAAAGACTCTCGACTCCATTGCTAGTGAAAGTATACTTTACTAAAGCCAAGTGGTTGCAGCGCAGCAAAGCCGAGTCTGATTTTTCGTGCCCAAAGCATCTGGTTAACTCTCCCTTTCTCACCACCTTTGCCCCTGGATATGTTGTGCCTTGTCCTCCTTCCTCTCCTCAGCCGGGCCCCTCCCTCCTCCTGCCGGGCCTGCTATCAGATTCAGAGTCTGATAATGGAATGGCCTGGCATGCCTCCAGCCCCCAGCCCTGGCACCATGCCCGTACAGAATGTCAGGAATGAACAAACAAACCTCACTCCTACAGCGTGTGAGCACAAAGCCAGCCACGTGCTAGAATTGCCGGCAGCAGATCCAGGGGAAGGGAATTCACAGTGGACGGATCCCCGCTTCCGGAGATCTGAGAGGCAACGTCAGCAGAAGGAAGGGAGGGGCAGGCTTGGATAAGTGCTGAGTCATGGAGCCACACCCCATGGCTTATATAAAGGACCAGCTTGAGTCAAGCAATTTGAGTCAAGCAAAGTCTCATCTGGTTTGCTGAAGTCACACCTTGGATTCCTGCCTGCCCTGAGAAATCTGAAAGGAATTTGGCAAAGCTGCAGAGGCTTCGTGGCCACGCTTGATACAGACTTCCCCAACCCGGTCGTCAGAGGGGGAGGGGGACACGACAGGATATCTCCCCTTGTCCAATTATATTCAAACAAATTGTCCCTGGCTCGGTGGGCTAGAGGGTGTTGCATTCCATGATATGTGACCTTGGACCAGCCAGCAGCTCTCACTGGAAGGTACGATGAGTAGTTTTGATTCCCTTTATCCCAAACCCTTGCCGCCCCGCAGCTCCTTCCCCCCCTCCATACCTTATATTGCGTATGGCAGACTGGCATCTGGTGAAGCATGGCTGGTGCAGCAGGGTGACAGTCCTGACACTCTCCTTAAAAATCGAACATCTCGTTGGTGACTATCGCTGATTACAGATTAACAAAGTTGGAAGGGACTTGTAGGTCATCTAGTCCAACCCCACGCCTAAGCAGGAGATCCTACACCATTTTTGACAGATGGCAGTCCAATCTTTTCTTGAAAACCTCCAGTGATGAAGCTCCCACAACTTCCGAAGGCAACTTCTGTTCCATTGATTGTGTCGTGTCCCCCTCCCCCTCTGATGACCAGGTCTAGAAAGTCCATATCAAGCGTGGCCACGAAGCCTCTGCAGCTTTGCCAAATTCCTTCCAGGTTTTTCAGGGCAGGCAGGAGTCCAAGTTGTGACTTCAGCAAACTAGATGAGACTTTGCTTGACTCAAGGTTGGAATGCCACAAGCAGGTCCTTTATATAGGCTGTGGGGTATGGCTCCATGACTCAGCATTTATCCAGGCTTGCCCCTCCCTTCCTTCTGCTGGCGTTGCCTCTCAGATCTCTGGAAGCGCCGATCCTCCCACTGTGAATTCCCTTCAGCTGGATCTGCTGTTGGTAATTCCAGGTGGCTGGCTCCCTGCTCACACGCTGTAGGAATGAGATTTGTTTGTTCATTCCTGACATCCTGTCCGGGCATGGGGCCAGGGCCGGGGGCTGGAGGCATGACAGGCCGTTCATCTTCATTATCAGACTCCGAGTCTGATAACAGGCCCGGGTGTAGGCGTGAGGGGCCCGGCTGAGGAGAGGAGGGAGGACGAGGCACAACAGATTGATTGAGCTCACTGTCAGCAAATTTCTCCTTAATTCCTGGTTGCTTCTCTCCTTGATCAGTTTCCTTGTCTGGCCTTTGGAAAACAGCTTAACCCCCTCCTCTCTGTGGCAGCCTTTCAAATATTGGAAGGCTGCTATCATGCCTCCCCTGGTCCTTCTCTTCACTAGACTAGCCACGCCCAGTTCCTATAACTGTTCTTCATATATTTTAGTCTCCAGTCCGCTAATCATCTTGGTTGCTCTTTTCTGCATTCTTTCTAGAGTCTCAACATCTTTTTTATAGTGTGGTGACCAAAACTGGATGCAGTATTCTAGGTGTGATCTTACTAAGGCTTTATAGAATGGTATTAGTACCTCACTTGATCTTGATTGTATCCCTCTGTTAATGCAGTGTTTAGGATTGCCTTGGCTTTTTTGGCTGCCGCCGCACACTGTTGGCTCATATTTAATTGGTTGTCCACTAAGACTCCAAGATCCCTCTCACAGTTCCTGCTATTAAGCCTGATTTCACCCAGTCTATATGTGTCCTTTTGGTTTTTCTTGCCTGAGTGTAAGACTTTTCTTTTCTCTACATTGATTTTCATTTTGTTAGATAGGTGCTTTGTTACTAGAACCGGGTGGTTTGTTTGTTTGTTTTGTTTTGTTTACATTTATACCCCGCCCTTCTCCGAAGACTCAGGGCGGCTTACAGTGTATAAGGCAATAGTCTCATTCTATTTGTATATTTTTACAAAGTCAACTTATTGCCCCCCCAACAATCTGGGTCCTGGTACAATCTGGTACAATTGTGGGCCAATTTGAATCTCCATCACTATCTAGAATCTCCCATCGTCTCTGCTGATCTTGTTGGAGATACTAAATTATCCAGGTTAATTGACCTCTCTAACTTTTCAGAGGAAGAGGAGGAAGAGGAAGAAGATGACAACATGTCCGCGGCAACGCCACTCAGGACGAAGATGCCCTGGAAGACTTGTTGGCTTTATCTCACCTCCGGTGGCTTTCTTCTGCTCTCCTTGATGATCTTCTCCAAACTCTTGAAACACTCGGTCATTGTTGCGATTGACTTTTGGCTGGCTCAGTGGACATCTACAAATCAGACCCAAACACTCTGCTCTGAAAAGGTAGGTGAATGTTTCATGGTTAGAGCAGGGGTCTCCAACCTTGGCAACTTTATGACTTGTGGACTTCAACTCCCAGAATTCCTCAGCCAGCGCATGGGAGTTGAAGTCCACAAGTCATAAAGTTGCCAAGGTTGGAGACCCTTGGGCTAGAGCTGTTGTGGTCCGCCAGCAGCCTGCGGAGCTGGCAGTGGAGTCAGACAGCGATGAGGCTGAGGAAGAACATGGGCCAGTCCTGGAGGCTGGGGTGGGCCCGGATGAGGGCTCTGCATCAGAGGCAGAGGTGGGGCCAGGGCCATCGGGGAGTGAGGTGCAGACTCCAGAGCCTCCAGAGGCTGACAGTAGTGAGGCAGAGGAACAGGAGGAGCCTGTTCCTAATGCACGCATGAGAAGAGCTGCCAGAAGGCAAGAGCAGCTCAAGCAAAGAGGACGACTCAGGAGTAGGGCCAGAAGATGATTGGCCCTTCCCATAAGGCTTAAAGCAGACCAGCAACAGAGTTTGGGCTTTGGCAGAAAACATCGCTGATAGCTTTGTCTTCTTGCATTTATTTTTGTATCGGTGTCTTCTGAAGGTTTGCCAAGAAAGGCCTTTGGCAATTTGCCTAATTGGACCCAGGTGTGCATAGGACTGAGGAACTTGTGTTGGGAGGAATTTGCTTTAATTTAGTTGAACTACGCTGGGAATGAAGTAATTCTCAGCTGTTCGAATAAAGTTTGTTTGTTTTTTCACGGACTGAGTTTCCTACGACCTACTGGGGCCTGGGTCACAACAAGTGAATTAAACTCCTTACCAGAAGCCATAAGAATGGAAAACAGGGCAAGCTGAACAAGTGCCCCTGAAAAAGATTATTTAATTTAGGGATTGTTCTTCTAGACCCCTGATGGCGAACCTATGGCATGCATGCCACAGCTGACACGCAGCGCCCTCTCTGTGGGCACGTGAGCCGTCACCCCAGTTCAGCTCCACTGTGCATGTGTGCATGCCTCCCGCCAGCCAGCTGGTCATTGCATGTGTGGGGGACGTTGGGGAGGGCAGCACGTGCATGCATGGGGGGCATGTGGGGGGCCACGTGTGTATGCATGTGGGTGCATGTGAGGGTGCACATGTGCATGCGCAGGGTGCGGATCACATGTGGGGGTGGGGCAGATGCGCAGAACCCTCGCACGCATTTCATTTTGGGGGTTCGTGCACGCTTTCGGCACACGATCCGGAAAAGGTGAGCCATCACTGTTCTAGACCAGGGGTCCCCAACCTTGGCAACTTTTAAGACTTGTGGACTTCAACTCCCCGAGTTCCTCAGCCAGCAAAGCAAAGCTGGCTGAGGAATTCTGGGAGTTGAAGTCCACAAGTCTTAAAATTGCCGAGGTTGGAGACCCCTGGTCTAGACCACTGAATGTCTGTGGACAGCTTCCTGTGCAGTGTGTAAAGGAGAAGCTTATGGGTAGTCCTTGACTTATGATCACAGTTGGGATCAGAATTTGTGTCGCTAAGCCAGGTGGTTGTTGTGAGTTGTGCCCAACTGTATGGCTGCTTTTGAAGGCTCCTTGGTGCTCTATGAGCTTGGTTGTTGTTGTTTTTTAATTTACATTTATATCCCGCCCTTCTCCGAAGACTCAGGGCGGCTTACAGTGTGTAAGGCAATAGTCTCATTCTATTTGTATATTTACAAAGTCAACTTATTGCCCCCCCAACAATCTGGGTCCTCATTTTACCTACCTTATAAAGGATGGAAGGCTGAGTCAACCTTGGGCCGGGCTTGAACCTGCAGTAATTGCAGGCTGCTGTGTTCTAATAACAGGCTTCTAACAGCCTGAGCTATCACGGCCCTTGGTTGCTTTCTTGCAGACGTTTCATGACATAAACTGGGTAACATCATCAGTGCTAATGCCGTAGTGGTTTAGCGAATCTCTGCAGTTGTTAAGCGAATCACACGGTCATTAAGTGAATTCAGCTTCCCCCACTGACCTTGCTGGTCGGAAGCCATCTGGAAAGGCCGCAAATTGTGATCACATGTCTCTGAAACTCTGCAACTGTCAACTTGGCTGGTTGCCAAGAACTAAATTTGATCATGTGACAATAGGGATGCTGTGACCGTCACAAGTGTGAGCACTGGTCGTAAGTCACTTTTTTCAGTGCTGTTGTAACTTAGAATGGTCACTAAACAAATGGATGTAAGTCTAGGGCTTACATTATAAAACAACGCAAAAGCCAATGAAGGAAATACACGACAGGCAAGATAAATCGACAGTAGGAATAATAGCAACATTAAATGGCAGCATTAGTTATCTCGTTAATAAAAGTTACAATAAAACATCAGCCAAACTTTCTTCTTAAAGCTTAGGACCTTCCTGATCTCATCCAGGCTCTAAGGCCATGTCAAACCTGATAATTTGTGGGATAGAGGCCATCAGGAGATCAACGTTGTAAACTGGAAGCCAGAAAAAAATGTCCTAGAAGAAATCAATGGCCATTGGGACCACTCTCTCCCTCCCTCCCTCCCTCCCTCTTTCTCTCTCTCTCTCTCTCTCTCTCCCTCCCTCCCTCTCTCCCCCTCTGTCTCTCTGTCTCTCAGCCCAACCTACCTCACAGGGTTGTTGCTGTGAGGAGAAAAAAAGAGGAGGAAGCTGTGTTGGATATGGCTGACATCTTGTGTTATTTCAAAAAATTAATGATAAAGGAGAGACATAAATCAATCCGTCACTTTCACCTGTTGCCAAGGAAACAACATGGAATATCCACGAAGTTACGAGAAGTGACTTCGAGTACGTGTTACCTAATTTAACATTTACTGCAAACTTAACGTCACCTTTTCGTGTATTTAGGCTCGTTCCTCAGTTCACGCCAGTTTCGTAACAAATTGCAAAGTGTTGTATTCTCAGAACAACAATGAGGAGGCGATGCAGGGTAACAATTAACAACCATTTATTAACTGACAGAAACCTTCAACCGTGACTCGCTTCCGATACTTGGATAACGAGTTAACAAGCAACAGCGCTGACAGCTCTTTTATATAGGAGCTGTCAGCGCCTCAGCCAATCAGCATGCTACTGTGTCCCGCCAGTTTGCTGCCTTGCCGGCAGACCAATCAGCTGTGCGCCCATATCACATGGCCGCCGCTGTCCATAGCACTCCTTCCCTCCTGGATCGCGCAAGCGTAATCGCCAAGTATGCCGGGCGGTGTCGGCTCCTCCTGACCTGCGCGGTGCAGCATTTTCAATTTGGGATGGTGGACCTTTCAGCGGAGTTTCTGTAACTGCTGGAGGCGGATCGGCTGCTACTGCAGGAAACTCGCTTACAGCCTGTTGACCCTGACATGGGGGTAAGTCTGTGGCCTCGCTTGTACTGGAAGACCCCCCTGTGCTAGGAATGTCCTCAACTTCCTCCTCATTGCCTACCATCACAGGTGTCAGTGGGGTAGCTATCTCATTGGGGGTTTCTCCCACCGAGGGTAAACGGCGTTTCCGTATTTGATCAATGTGCCGCCGCCAAATACGCCCATCGTCCAATTGCACACGGTATGAATGAGGCCCAGTTACCTCAACTACCTGACCTGGCAGCCATCGGGGGTCCCCACCAAAATTTAGGGCCATGCTTGGTTAGGTTGATAACGTTGCCATGCTTGGTTAGGCACTGTTCTGCAGCTTTAACTGACCCGTCTTTGTCTTCGCTGTGGATCTGCTCAGCTGATAGTTCTTAACGACTCTGTAAATGACTCTGTTAGCCCTGCCGCCTCAGGCAAATCCCATCCTCCGTCGCCAGTGTTGTATTCTCAGAACAACAATGAGGAGGCGATGCAGGGTAACAATTAACAACCATTTATTAACTGACAGAAACCTTCAACCGTGACTCGCTTCCGATACTTGGATAACGAGTTAACAAGCAACAACAACAGCGCTGACAGCTCTTTTATATAGGAGCTGTCAGCGTCTCAGCCAATCAGCATGCTACTGTGTCCCGCCAGTTTGCTGCCTTGCCGGCAGACCAATCAGCTGTGCGCCCCATATCACATGGCCGCCGGCTGTCCATAGCACAAAGTTTAGAATTAAACTCTGTGGACCGCAGCCAAAGCCTGTCTCGGCTGCATCAGCAACGCAGAAAGTCGAACTGAATAAACTTTCCTCAGTTTTAAATTAGAAACGATTCGTCAGTTATAAATACCTCCGGATAATCCTCCAGGTGGCAAAAAAAAAAGCTGTAATAAGCATTCCGTATTAAATAGCTCCCTGCATCCTCATATTAATTGTGAGTTGCCCAGAGCCGTTTGCCGAGATGGGCGACTACAGAAATCAAATAAATAAATAAATTTATCCCCTAAAAGCGGTCAAGGAAACACGACAGGGACATTCTGTATAGATTCAAGGAATCCTTTTCTGTCTGCTCCTGGAAACTTCTCACAGCTTAGTCAGAGAGTTCTCAGAAATGAACGCAGGATCCTCTGTATGATCTCATTCACCAATCGCAGGAATTTCATATCCCCCTTGGAGCATCTGTTTAGTCCGGTTTGAAAAGAGAGTTCAAGGTCTGGGACTCAAACTAAGAACCACGTTAGATGTTGCTGGTTTGTTGTTTTTTTTGGTTTTTTTTTTGCAAAGTGGTTGAACTTCTGCAGATAATGTTCTGCCATGTTCCGCTTAAATAAAATCCCAAAGCTGTTTGCATTTGCAAGTCAGAAAACTCCGCAGCTCATTGGTTTGGCTGCCAAAGCATTTAAAGGCCAGAACAGGGAATCGGTTTGCCAGGTCTACTACTTAAGACAGTGTTTCTGAACCTTGGCAACTTGAAAGCGGATGGATTTCAACTCCCAGAATTCCCGCAGCCAACGTGCATTTTAATCACGTATTTTACCCATAGGTAAAAAAAAAATAAAGGACAAGAAAACAATTCTCCTGTAAAGCAGGGGTGAAATGCTCCCGGTTCGGTCCAGTTCGCCTGTACGGGTAGTAAAAAAGGCTACTGGTTCACCGAACTGGTAGTAAAAAATGTAAAATAAATAAATAATCCAATTTGTTCCAATCAAGTGAGCGACGCACGAACGTCAGAACTTTTTTTAAAAACTTTTTTAGCATTTTTTTAATACCAGTTCTCTGGAACCGGTAGTTAAAAATGCTTTAAAAAGTAAAAAAAAAAAAGAAGTTCTGAAGATCTCAGGTTGCTCAGCTGATTGTCAGAACTTTTTTTTTTTTAACTTTTTAGGCATTTTATTGCTACAGGTTGTCTGGAACCGGTAGTAAAAATGCTTTTAAAAGGTTTTTTTAAAAAAAGGCTCCGACAATCACAGCTGTGGCACGCGATCGTCAGAGCCTTTTTTTTAACCTTTTAAAAGCATTTTTAAAAGGTCGAATAGGTTATAAAAATGCTTTTAAAAGTTAAAAAAAAAGTTTCAGAAGATCGCGCGCCACAGCTGATCACACACACACTCCGGGCGCTGTTCTATTTACCCCATCCCTCCTTTTGGTGTGACCTGTGTGTGAATGCATTTGGTGCGTGGTGCGCACTGCACATGTGTGTGTGCACAGCACGCATTTGGCACGCATGCGCAGCGAACTGGTAGTAACTGGTAGTAAACTGGTTCAGATTTCACCACTGCTGTAAAGGGGTCAGCGGAAGGGTAGAATTCAGGAAGCCTTGGAGAAGAATCATGTTACAGAATAACAGAGTTGGAAGGGACCTTGGAGGTCTCCTAGTCCAACCCCCTGCTCAGGCAGGAAACTTATACCATTTTGGATAAATGTGTCGTGTCCCCCTCCCCCTCCGACAAGCGGGTCTGGGAAGTCTGTATCAAGCGTGGCCACGAAGCCTCTGCAGCTTTGCCAAATTCCTTCCAGGTTCCTCAGGGCAGGCAGGAATCCAAGGTGTGACTTCAGCAAACTAGATGAGACTTTGCTTGACTCAAGGTTGGAATGCCACAAGCAGGTCCTTTATATAGGCCATGGGGTGTGGCTCCATGACTCAGCACTTATCCAAGCCTGCCCCTCCCTTCCTTCTGCTGACGTCTCCTCTCAGATCTCCGGAAGCACGGATCCTCCCACTTTAGATTGTCTTCTGCTGTTTGAGAAAGGGAGGGGTCAGAAGGAGCAGGCCCGGGCAATTCCAATCCGTGGCTGACTGCCTCTGATGGCTGCGTGTGAGTGAGATTTGTTTGTTCATTCCTGACATCCCCTCCAGGCATGGGGCCAGGGCTGGGGGCTGGAGGCATGCCAGGCCGTTCCTCTTCATTATCAGACTCTGAATCTGATAGCAGGCCTGGCCATGGGGCAGGCTGGCCATGGGGCAGGCCTGGCCATGGGGTGAGGTCCACGGTGGACAGTTTAAGGTTGAAGATGTGAGGGTTTGAGGATGTAACAACAGAGTTGGGTAGAGCATTCCAGGCATTGACCATTCTGTTGCTGAAGTTGTATTTTCTGCAATCGAGTTAGGAGCGGTTTACCTTGAATTTGTATCAATTGTTTTCCCGTTTATTATTGAGGTTGAAGCTGAAGAAGTTGTTGGCAGGTAAGACGTTGTAGCAGACAATTTTGTGTACTATACTTAGATCAGACTGCAGGCAGTACAGTTCCAGATTGTCCAAGCCCAAAATTTCAAGCCTGGTGGCCTAAGGGGTTCTATTGTGAGTAGAGGAGTGGAGGACTCTTCTCGTGAAATACCTGCTCAATCGTATTAATGTCCAATATACATTGGGGATTCCAGGCAGACAAGCTGTATTCGAGAATTGGTCTGGCAAAGGTTTTGTATGCCCTAGTTAGCAATACAACATTACCGGAGAAGAAGCTTCGCAAAATTAGGTTAACAATTCTACCCAGGATTTATTGAATTGTACCCTTGTTTCGGAACAGACATGCCATGTTGCAGTGTTCAGCATTCTCAGTGGGGCAGGCATTGTTCTTTGCCTTGTGACATCTTTGACCGTTGAATGGATGGGCCTCACCGCTGCTAAGAACCTTTACCACGATCTCCTCAATAAGATCATCCTCGGACCCATCAGGTACGGAAACATCATGTTCCTTTTGGTAGATAGAACAAGCCACTTAATAGATCTTCTGAGGTCCAGAACTTCAGCTGAAGAACAAGAAGCAAAGAGGTAGTGTCTAGTGGCCAGGGGCTGGGTCTTTAGGGGATAGATTTCAGGGTTCTGACGAATGCCCTAATTAAATCATGAGCCTCGAGCCAAGCTTCAAAAGAAATCCAGTTATTTATTATCAGCTCCATGTTGGCACGTACCCAAATGAACCCAGCTCTGACCCCACGTAATTTACGGCCCTAATCATGACCCTGTTTCAGCCCTCCCCCCAGGGTATGTTACCAATCACATTCGCCAACAGAGCAATTTCTCGGGTTGTAGAGATCACTCCCCTCCGGCCGCTGTCGATAACCCTGGGAGACAGCCTTGAGAAAGATATGTCTGGAATGTGCTCCTGTCTGTGGCTGCCGTGTTGCTTCATCAATTTCCCATCCCCTTTGCCTATGGCAACTCAAGAGCAGGCCAGGAATGCTTTGCAAGTTGACCATAGAGTTCAAACATCTGATTGTTGCTGAGAATAATATTTGATAGATTAGTGGAGAAGATTGAAGCACTTCAAGTAACTGGATTTTGGTAAACTCCAAAGGAAAGAAGCATGATAGAATAGAATAGAATAGAATAGAATAGAATAGAATAGAATAGAATAGAATAGAATAGAATAGAATAGAATAGAATAGAATAGAATAGAATGTTTTATTGGCCAAGTGTGATTGGACACACAAGGAATTTGTCTTGGTGCATTCGCTCTCAGTGTACATAAAAGAAAAGATACCTTCATCAAGGTACCTACCCATCTACCTACTTATTTAGCTGCCCAAAATCACCATGGATTTAAATTTAATAAATAATGTCTGTCTGTCTGTCTGTCTGCCTGCCTGCCTGCCTGCCTGCCTGCCTGCCTATCTATCTATCTATCTATCTATCTATCTATCTATCTATCTATCTATCTATCTATCTATCTATCTATCTATCTATCTATCTATCTATCTATCTATCTATCATATTTTATTAAATTTCTATGCTACTCCAGTTGTAAGCATAGTTTACTTATGGTTTTAGGAAAAGAACACCATCTGCAAAATGAATAAAACCAACTTTGGTACCCTGTTTCCCCAAAAATAAGACATCCCCTGATAATGAGCCCAATCGGGCATTTGAGCATGTGCTAAAATAAACCTCCCTCCGAAAATAAGCCCTTCTCAAAAATATTTAAATGCAGAGCTGGAAATCAGGTAAGACGGCAAGAGGAGCCCCATCTTGCTCCACGGGCCCCAAAATAATAAGACCTCCCCAAAAATAAGCCCAAGTGCTTATTTCAGGGTTCAAAAAAAATATAGGTCTTATTTTTGGAGAAACATGGCAGTCTTCCTCAATGTCCCGAAGGACGGAACTTTGTAAACAGTTGCAAATAAAAAGTCCCAAAATGTGGGGGCCACCCCAGAAAAGGCCTTGTTGTGTCGCATTGTCCATGTCCCCCTCACTTCAAAGAGGGAAGGGAAATTTTGCCTAGATGATGTCATCAAAGGGGAAGATTGGTTTTGTTGTTCAATTTTGGAAAGATGGCACCTCGCGTCATTTAGTGCAAGATAAGGAAATAAAACAAAGGAAATTATTATGTATAAAATAAAATAACTGGGAACGTTCTTTCTATACCGGATAATCTTTTACTATTCCTGCCCACTTTACAGATTCTTCGATACGACACCTTTAGGGCTAATTCTGAACCGTTTTTCTGCTGATACAAATATTATTGATCAGGTGAGCACCTTGATTTGTTGCATGCTGTGAATAGAAAAATGAATATTTTATATATGTCTAGATCCAGAGGGTCCATATCCTCTGAGCCGTAGCCCACTACCGGGCCTTGGGCCTTTCCGAACTGGGCTGTGGAAGTGATGGGCACTCCCTCAAATGGAGTTGTGCACACATGTCCCCCCCCCCTCTGTGGAACCATCCCCTTTCCCCCCCCCCCTCTTGCCCAGTTGCAAAGTCGAAAAGGTCGGGGAACTTTGGTCTAGATAGGTTCTCCGTACATGAAATGGGATTTGTAACCACTTTACAGGTTTCACGTCTGGTTGGAATTGTATACCAATCTCGAAATGATGCTGATCAGACTGCAAAACAGGTAGCCCTCTGTTCTGACCCAGCTCCCCAAACATGACAAAACCTCTGAATTCACTCAATGATTCCTTTATTAGGCGCGCCGGCAGCCCCAGCAAAAAAGTTTCTTTCTCACAGCAGACTAACAAGTCTGTCTGGCAGGGAGATTAATAGTTGTCTGCCACATCTATTCATCTCTCCCCCCTGCCTTTGATCCCCAGAGTTAGGATGGGGCTTCGCTAGCAGCGGTGGCTCTTCCTTCCCAAGGACCGGCCCATAGATTTCCACTGCTCTCCTCTCCTCTGTCTTCTGCGCGTCAGGCACTGGACCCAGCTGTTCCTCCCCTTCCTCATCAGTCACTTCCAGACCTGGGAGCTGTTGACTTTCCATCTGAGGGCTAACGGACAGCCCAAGCTCCGCCTCTGTCTCTCTCTCTCTCTGCCAGCTCCATTCCCTCTTCCCCCTTGGAGCTCTCAGGTTGCCTGGATGCTGACCCCGACTCCCACACCTCCTCCTCATCTGATTCAGCTGGTGGAGGAGCCAGCGGCCAACAGGCCACAACACCCTCACTTAACAACCATTCATTCAGCAGCTGCTCACAGTTAGAAAGGGAACTTAACACAGGTCCTCATAGTTGTGATCACTGCAGTATTCCTGGAATCACGTGATCACGACTGGTGACTTTTACTGCTGGCTGGAAGCCAGCAAAGTCAGTGGGGAAGCTAGCAGGGAGTCAAAATGGCGATCACTTGACTGCAGGACTCATGAACCCCACAGGGTTTGCCTAACAATGGGAACTGGTACTGTCGTGAGTTGGATCAGTCACGTGACATCAAATCTTACAAGTGCGCTGCTTAGCAACAGAATTCCTGGTCCCATTTACCCTCAGTAAGCAAGGACCACCTGTCTATGTTATCCATCCTCCTGCAATTTTAATTGAGAAGAAAAGGAGTTTGCCGCTTGTATGTGGCAAGAGTTCTAGCCAATGAGAACCTGCCTGGTGTGCAATTTTAGAGGACATGATGCACCAATCTCTCCCATCTTGTCTTCTAGAGAAGCAGGTGTTAAACCGCGTAGATCCATAATGTGAGAAAGATTCAGATTACATGGTAGGGAAGCTGAGCATTACACAGATTCTATCAATGCGTTTTTAACTGTTCCTCTGTCTGTTCTTCCTTTTGAGGGAGCTCTTCTTAAATTTCAGATTAACCTTCTTTCAGACAAATGCTGTAACTGGGTGGCTGTAGGAGAAGGCCAGGCAGAGCTGGGAGGCAGAGTTAAACAACTCATCAGCTTAGAACAAGGCTGTCAAACTCGCGATTTGCAGCCCGGATGCGTCACATGCTGGCCACACCCATGCCCGTTTAGCAAATACGTCACGTGATGCTGCCATGAGGATGTGAGTTTGATGCTCCTGGCTGTTGTGACCGAGGCCTAAGTAGTGATTACCAAACTCAATCCAGTCCTAAACAAACTTATTTTATTAAAACAGCTGAGAATTAATTCATTCTCAGCTTAGTCCAAAACAAATTCTTTATAAACAGTCCTTCGGCCTTACCACTTTGTTGTCTTTGGCAACCTGCCAAAGGCTTTACTCAGCAAAACCCCCACAAAGTTCAAGAGACGCTGACAGGAAGCAATGGAATCGATGTCGCTTTTCCACTATTCCTCTGCCTCTCTGCTGTCCGCCTCTGGAGAGTCCGGAGTCCGCGCATCGCTCCCAGATGGCCCTGGCCCCATCTCTGCCTCTGATTGTAGAGCCCTCGTCTGGGCCTTCCCCTGACTCCAGGACTGGCCCATTGTCTTCCCCAGCCTCCTCACTGTCC
Organism: Ahaetulla prasina; assembly: GCF_028640845.1. Lineage (NCBI taxonomy): Eukaryota > Metazoa > Chordata > Lepidosauria > Squamata > Colubridae > Ahaetulla > Ahaetulla prasina. Next base: position 92,415,926 of record NC_080545.1, read on the forward strand.
GACTCCACTGCCAGGTCTGTAGGCTGCTGGCAGACCACAACACTGGCTTAGAGTCTTTACACTGCGACAAATGATCCAAGTGCAATCCCTCTTTGGGTTCCACTGACCTTTTTCTAGCGCCAATTTAGTGCTGACTGTTACTTGGTTAGATTACTATCAGGCGCAAAGCATCAGGACCATAAGTTAAGCTGCATCCCAGAAGCCTGTGCACAAGAATCTGGTCAACTAATGGTCAGCAATAAATTGGTGCCAGATGAAGTCAATGGAATTCAAGGAGAGGCTGGACTTGGATCATTTGTGGCCACGTAAAGACTCTAAGCTGATGACATGTTTAACCCCACCACCCAGCTCTGCCTGCTTTTTCCCCGCAGAGACTGTGATCTGATATCACATTTATTTATTTATTTATTTATTTATTTATTTATTTATTTATTTATTTATTTATTTATTTATTTATTTATTTATTTGTCATAACAATATATACAAGCATTACATAAAGGATTATATAATATATAAACATATATATGAGGAGAAACAAGGTAATATAAACATATATATATTATTATTATTATTATTATTATTATTATTATTATTATTATTATTATTATTATTATTATTATTATTATTATTATTATTATTATTATTATTTAAATTTGTATACCGCCCTTCTCCCGAAGGATTCAGGGAGGTTCACAGCCAATAAAATACAAAGATACATATAACATCAGTTAAAAACAATATAAAAAACTAATTCAATGTATGGCCTAAAATTAGAATACAATTAAAAACCCCGTTTAAAAACCCCAATTTAAAAACCCCAATTAAAAACTACGTTTATGCATGGAAGAATAGGTACATCTTCAGCTCGCGGCGGAAGGTTTGGAAGTCGGGGAGTTGACGAAGTCCCGGAGGAAGCTCATTCCAGAGGGCAGGCGCCCCCACAGAGAAGGCCCTTCCCCTGGGGGTCGCCAGCCGACATTGTTTAGTTGACGGTATCCGGAGGAGGCCCTCTCTGTGGGAGCGCACAGGTCGGTGGGAGGCTACTGGTGGCAGTAGGCGGTCCCGTAGGTAACCCGGTCCTAAGCCATGGAGCGCTTTAAAGGTGGTAACTAACACCTTGAATTGGACCCGGAAGACCACCAGAAGCCAGTGCAGGGGAAGAAATATTAGGACAGGTACGGTAGGCACATTTGTGTTCTTATGCACGCCCCTTAGACATATTGCTTATGTTTGTTGCAGCACATTCCGCCAACGGTGGAATCCCTCTCGCGTTCAACATTACTCTGTCTATCTGCTGTCGGGATGATCTCATACGCCACCCGCTACTTCCTACTTGCTCTCCTGCCTCTGGCAGTAGCATTTTATTTCATCCAGAAATACTTCAGAGTTGCATCTAAGTAAGTTTTTCACTTCTCTCTCTCTCTCTCTTTTAAAAAAAAGATAGAAAATGTTTAATTAATGGATGACATTAGAATTTTGATCTTTGTTCTCGCCAGCTGGGGAAGTTTTTTTTGGCAGGATGGGCATTATGCAGTCATAAAGCTACAAGTTCAAGGCTAATTTTAAAAAAGTGGCTTTGTCCAAATAATTAAAACCTCTGGTGGCAGCATTCAATCCTTGTTTGATTTGTGAGGAAGCAAGTGAAGAAGAAAAGGAGAGTAAAAGACAAGAAAGACAAGGATATTAGGTTAAAAACCAGGAGATTGTGATTTCTAGTCCCGCCTTAGCCATGAAAGCCAGCTGGCAACTTTGGGCCAGTCACTTTCTCTCAGCCCAGTTCAATTCACAGGGTTGATGTTGTGGAGAAAATAGGAGAAGGAAGAAGTATTAGGTAGGTTTGCTGCTTGAGTTACAGTATTTATTAAAAAAATAAAAATAAAGGCAGGATATAAATAAATAAAACAAAAATAAATGAGTATCAGAAAGAGAAAAACGAGAAACTTCTGAAACAAAATGGGTCACTTCCTTCTCTGTTGATGTCTTAAGCCAGTGGTTCTCAACCTTTATAGTGCTGCGAACCCTTTAATACAATTCCCCACGATGTGGTGACCCCAACTGCAAAATTATTTTCGTTTTGAATTTATCGCGCCTGAAGCCGTATTGGCTAGCGATCTGAACTGCTTGCGATTGCCTTGAGGACGGAGGCATTAAAGCGGAGACTCCTCCCCTATTAAGTTTATCGCACCTGAAGCCAGATTAGGCTAGCGATTGGGAGTGATTGCAGCTGGCTTGAGAGGGAGACATCAGAGCAAAGATTTCTCTCTTTTTTAATTCATCGCGCCTGAAGCCGAATTCGGCTAGTGATTTGAAGAGCCTGCAGCTGGCTTGTGGAGTCAACCATTGGAGCGCGATTCTTCGACTCGCAAGTATACTTCCCATATTTCCGATGGTCTTAGGCGACCCCTGGCAAATCGTCATTCGACCCCCAACGGGGTCGCGACTCACAGGTTGAGAACTGCTGTCTTAAGCTCTTTTTTGATAGGTGTCTTCCAATGTATAACTTCCAAGCAGGGGTGGGCTTCAAAAATTTTAGCAAGGTGTTCTCTGCCCAGTTGCTGGGTGGGCGTGGCCATGGTGGACGTGGCCTAGTTGGCCTCCTGCACCATGGCCCGGGGGGGCATTTTTGCCTTCCCTGGGCTTTGGAGGCTTTCCTCGAGCCTCCGGGAGGGTGAAAACAGCCTCCCCAGGCTTCGGAGGCCCTCTGGGGCCCATTTCTGGCCTTCCCAAATTTCTGGTAGGCCTGTTTTTCACCCTCCCCGAGCCTCCGCACACACACTGCACTTACCTGCATCCAAAACGGGCCGCAGTGGGACTCCTGGGAGGGATAGGGCGGGGTGAGTGGGGCCAGCCAGGAGTTGGATTTGGGGGTTCTCCAAACTGCACAGAATCTTAGCTAGAGGTTCTCCCGAACCCCTGCAAACCCCCAGCAGCCCTCCCCTGCTTCCAAGGGAATGTGCCCATGCATTACAACCATAAAAGACTGCCACATTTTTGTTTAGGGAGAGCAAGTGATTCAGTCGTTTAATAAAGAAAACAAGGGTCTTTGTTTACTAGATGCTGACATGTGGTTTCTTCTTGGCTCTCCTTCTTTCTCTTGGTAACAGGGATCTCCAGGAACTTGATGACAGCACTCAGTTGCCTCTTCTTTGCCATTTTTCCGAGACTGCAGAAGGCCTGACGACCATCAGAGCATTCAGGTTTGCAAATTAAGAAGCCATTTTGTTAGTTGTCAGAGCCATTTTCTCCTTCCACCTATCCCCTCAGCAAAATACATCATTCTTGTTTTCGGCACATCCTCATGAAATTGTCCTTCTCTCATTTGGAGACCTTGAGTGAGATAGCCTTAAGACATCCTTAGCTCTAGTGGTGATCTTGTAGAGCAGAAATCGGGAACGATGGCCCCTTTACGACCTGTGGACTTTGATTCCCAGAATTCCTGAGCCCCACCCTCATTCCGACAACACATCAAGGCAGACTCAAAAAGGTGTGTCAAATCTGTTTTGAAGGCAAATACACCTGTTGTTGTGTCTTGTCCTCCCTCCTCTCCTTAGCCGGGCCCCTCCTGTCTACACCTGGGCCTGCTATCAGACTCCGAGTCTGATAATGAAGATGAACAGCCTGTCATGCCTCCAGCCCCCGACCCTGGTCCCATGCCCGGACCAGATGTCAGGAATGAACAAACAAACCTCACTCATACGGCGTGTGTTCCTTTGACTCAGCCATCAGAGGAAGTCAGCCATGGATTGGAATTACTCGGGCCTACTCCTTCTGACCCCTCCCTTTCTCAAACAGCAGAAGACAATTCAAAGTGGGAGGATCCTCGCTTCCGGAGATCTGAGAGGCGACGCCAGCAGAAGGAAGGGAGGGGCAGGCCTGGATAAATGCTGAGTCATGGAGCCACACCCCACAGCCTATATAAAGGACCTGCTTTTGGCATTCCAACTTTGAGTCAAGCAAAGTCTCATCTAGTTTGCTGAAGTCACAACTTGGACTCCTGCCTGCCCTGAGAAACCTCGGAGGAATTTGGCAAAGCTGCAGAGGCTTCGTTGCCATGCTTGATACGGACTTCCTAGACCCGGTCGTCAGAGGGGGAGTGGGACACGACATCTGTCCCAGGATAATGCTTCAGGATCCAATCTGGGTCGGTCACTGAACTTCTCCGTCACCACATTCTGGTGAGAGAGAAGTTCTCTGAGGTTGGACTCCAGCATGAGTCAGAAAGCTCAGAAGTCTAAACCTCTGGTTCTGACGACCGACCCAGATTGGATCAAATCTGTTTTGTCACTCATTCTTCTGGAGGGATTGTTATGCACTAACTGGGAGCAGAGACAATTAAGTCAAGATGGGGATCCAGCAATGGAGGCATCAAATCAATGTAGCTGACTGCCAGTTTAACGTCAGTGAAAAGCACTTCAACTGAGCAATGGGAAAAGATCTTTGGTCAGATAAGTTGTACATGGAATGACCTTCATTTGCTCCTGTAACGTTGAGGACAACAGTCACAACAAAAACCTGTAGTCCATTTAAAGAGGAGAAAGAACAAAAGCTAGAACAGAAGTGAACCAAAATGTCTCGTTTAATGAAAATACGGACTAGATACCATAACAGTGTTATCTAAGGGGCTCCCTACAAAGAAAAGGGGTCAACCTATTCTCCAAAGCACCTGAAGGCAGGAGAAGAACCAATGGATGGAAAATAATCAAGGAGACAACCAATCTAGAACTAAGGAGACATTTCCTGACAGTTAGAACAATTAATCAGTGGGACATCTTGTCTCCAGAAGTTGCGAATTCTCCAACACTGGAGGCTTTTAAGAAGAGATTGGACAACCATTTGTCTGAAATGGTATTAGGTTTTCCTGCCTGAGCAGGGGGTTGGACTAGAAGACCTCCAAGGTCTCTTCCAACTCTTGTTATTCTGTTAGTTTCATTCCCCTCTCCTCAACTTTGCAGCAATTAAGCCAACGTTCTTTCTATTCAGGGTTTTATTAGAACATTAAGAAAACTAAAATCATGGCATCCGTCCCTTTCAATTCCTGGCAGATAGATGGTGAAGAAATGGAGGTAGTGACAGATTTTATTTTCCTGGGCTCCAAAATCACTGCAGATGGGGACTGCAGCCAAGAAATTAAAAGACGCTTGCTCCTGGGGAGGAAAGCTATGGCAAATCTAGACAGCGTACTAAAAAGCAGAGACATCACCCTGCCAACAAAAGTGCATATAGTCAAGGCTATGGTTTTCCCAGTTGCAATGTATGGCTGTGAAGGTTGGACCATAAGAAAGGCTGAGCGCCAAAGAATTGAGGCCTTTGAACTCTGGTGCTGGAGAAGACTCCTGCGAGTCCCTTGGACTGCAAGGCGAACAAACAAGTCAGTTCTAGAGGAGATCAACCCTGACTGCTCTTTAGAAGGCCAGATCCTGAAGATGAAACTGAAATACTTTGGCCACCTAATGAGAAAGAAGGACTCACTGGAGAAGAGCCTAATGCTGGGAAAGATTGAGGGCAAAAGAAGAAGGGGACGACAGAGAACGAAATGGCTGGATGGAGTCACTGAAGCAGTAGGCATGAGTTTACATGGACTCCAGAGCATGGTAGAGGACAGGATGGCCTGGAGGAATGTTGTCCATGGGGTCTTGATGGGTCGGACACGACTTCGCAACTAACAACAACAAAAAGCTTTACTGCATGAAAACTGGTAATTATTTCCCTTTGTTTTGAGTTCATTAAGTAACACATCCAGAAGGTATCCATTCCCATCACAAGGCAACCTCCGAACAGCTCAGGCCTCTTTGAAGGTGACCTTTGTAGTTATCATTTGGACAGGATTATTATGTAGTAATAATAAGCAGAAGAACCCGATGGGGATGAAATGATGCAGAGTGTGCGTGTCAGAGTTTCCATTGAAGGAGAGGAAGGGTAGAAAGGAAGGGAGAAACGTGCAGCTGCTAGAAAGGCCAGAGAGAGACTGTAGTTATTATCATGTTATTGGAATAACGCATTCTGGTTTTTCATGGTGTGTAGGAAGGGATATTTATGCTACAACCTGTTGCATACGCAGTTCTTTGCACATCGGTGTCCTCTGGTGACAAACATGCTGAGTTCCGTACAACATCTTAGACAATACAAAAATGGAAGTAGATTTCCTGGCTTCTGTATTTTGTTGGAATCTAGTTTTTGGCTTGTATATATAGGTTGGATCAGGCCATCACAAGAAACTATAACAGAGTCTGCCTGTTTGGGCATTCAAGGTTATTTGGAATTAACCTGGATTCAGTGTTAAGCCTAATGTGTAATATAAACCTATTAATCTGGTCTTATCAACCAGTTAGAGGCACTAGGCTGCTCAAATTTGGTGTCTTCCAAATCTACCCAAATGAGTTTGAAAGTCAGTACAATTGTTTTTGTTCTTGGGTGGGATGGGAGGGAAGTCTGGTGGATTTGCAAAGCTGAACGAAAATTCATCCAGATGGAGAACAAGACAAGTGTTGTCTGATCATTTGAACAATTATAGATGAAAATACCCTCCCTACTCAGCTGGGCTTCTATCTCCTTTCCCAGCCTGGGGTCATCCAGTTGTGGTAGAACAACTCCAGAAAATCTCTGAGAATTTAAATCTAAGACATTTAAAGGATACCGATTTGGGAAGGGATGACCTTGGAAAGCACCATTAGACAGAAGGATCTAGTAGTTGATCTTGACCATCTCAAAAGGTTGAATTAATACTCAAGTGGGAGACCGTGAAGAAATTCCAAGTCTGTAAGAGAGACAACAAAGTTGAAAAAAAAACATCATGGGAGACAAACAACCATGCAGTTGACAAGAACACCTTGTGGCCATGTGCATGAAATCATCAGAAGTCAACCGTGGCTCAATTTAGAATTAAGCAGAATGTGAATAATCAGTTTCAACTAGACCAGTGGTGGTCAACCTGGTCCCTACCACCCACTAGTGGGCATTCCAGCTTTCATGGTGGGCGGTAGGGGTTTTGTCTTTCCTCTTTTTTTTTGACTTTTTAAAAAATTTTCATAGCATTATTTAAAAACATTTTCATTAGGTTTTCATAAAACTTAAATTTCTGAAAATATACTATTTGTATCACCCGTGCATAAGTTTAGTTCACGTTACCTAAGTAAAACTAAATGGCGCTATAGTGCGACCAAAAACAAAAGTGCCTCGTCCCAGAATAGCTCGCGCATCTCCCCCCACACCACCCAGCGGTAACAGACAAGCAGAGCTGGTAGCCAGCGCGCCCCACCCCCAAACCTAATCCATGATGTGCAAGAGGCATGCGCAGACGACGATACACAGCGCATTACTGTGGAACCAGTGGGCGGTTAGAAAATTTTACTACTAACAGAGATGCAAAAGTGGCGGTAGGTATAAAAAGGTTGACTACCCCTGAAATAGACAGTGGCTATCTTCATGCAACTATTATGACCCAGGCCCAAGTAGATTTGGGAATCCACATGCAGTTTGAGCACTCGTCATCTAAAAGGTTCACTATCACTGCTCTTGTTGTGACCCAGGCCCAAGTAGGTAGTAGGAAACTCAGTCAGTGTAAAAACAAACAAACTTTATTAGAGCAGCTGAGAATTAATTCATTCTCAGTGCAGTCCAACTAAATTAAAGCAAATTCCTCCCAACACAAGTTCCTCAGTCCCATCACCAACCTTGGTCCAATTAGGCAAATTGCCAAAGGCCTTTCTTGGCAAACGTTCAGAAGACACCGATACAAAACAAATGCAACAAGACAAAACTATCAACGTTGTTTTCCGGCAAAGAGCCCAAGAGCCGTTGCTGGTCTTTTAAGCCTTATGGGAGGGGCGAATCATCTCTTGGCCCTACTCCTGAGTCGTCCTCTTTGCTTGAACTGTTCTTGCCTTCTGGCAGCTCTTCTCATGCATGCATTAGGAACAGGCTCCTCCTGTCAGCACTACTGTCACCCTCTGGAAGCTCTGGAGTCCTCACTCCTCGATGGCCCTGGCCCCACCTCTGCCTCTGACACAGAACCCTCATCCAGGCCTTCCTGAGCCTCCAGGACTGGCCCATGTTCTTCCTCAGCCTTAACGCTGTCTGACTCCATTGCCAGCTCCACAGGCTGCTGTCGGACCACAACAGCAACACACTTAGCCAAATCAGCTAGACCTTGTGGCTGATTCACACAACATGCTAAAGTTCTTGGTGCTCTCCAAGCTTGGTTGTTTTCTTGCATACATTTCATTACCAAACCAGGTAACATCATCAGTGATGTTACCTATTTGGGTAAGGAAACATCTGCAAAAAAACAACCAAGCTGAGACAGCACAAAGGACCCCACTGTTGGCTAATTTTGGTTAACCTTGATCTGTATTTTCTTGTTTAGTGTATCATGCAAATTGACTCTATTATTTGCTTGGTGATCAAAGTATTCTGCAAATCCAGGAAATGGGCTGATTCAGTAACCAGGTTAAATGTGTTATGCAAATCCACATGATATGCTAGGCAGAAGGACAACATGATAGGTTAGGCAGAAGGACAATTCCCAGCATATGTTTGTAGATGAGGAATTATGCCAGATGGAGTTCTTTCCCTATTCTCTAATGTTAGGGCACAAGCAGTGGTGAAATTCAAATTTTTTTACTACAGGTTCTGTGGGCATGGCTTGGTGGGTGTGATGTAGCTTGGTGGACATGGCAGGGGAAGGATTCTGCAAAATCTCCATTCCTATCCCACTCCAGGGGAAGGATATTGCAAAATACCCATTCTGTTGTGGCTCCAGCCCCCGAGGCTGTCATCATGGAGCAGAATGACTCTGAGAGTGAGGGGGAGGAGCCGACAAGGCCTCCCTCTCCAGGACCCTCCTCTCTGGCTCTGCCCCAGGTTCCAGCTGCAGGCCAGGAGGAGGAGGAACTGACAAGGCCTCCCTCTCCCGGACCTCCTCCTCCTCCCTGGCAATGCCCCAAGCTCCAGCTGCTGAGGATCAATCCTGGATCGACCCGAGGCAGCGACGAAGAGATAAGTGTGCGCAGCAGAGGAAGAGGTGTGGCAGGCTCAGAGAGTGCTGAGTCACGGAGCCACACCCCACAGGGGATAAAAGCGGGTGGAGCTGCCATTGGGCTTTGTGACGGACAAAAAACTACTCAGCATGTGTTGCAACTCAGTCATTCGGGAGTTAAAGGTCTTTCTTTCCTGTAAGCTTCGCAATGGGACTTGGACACAAGTGCTTTTATCTCTGTCCGAGATAAAGATTTCAGAACTTGGCAGGCCTCTGCACAGTCGTTGCCAAGTCTTGTGCTTCCTACAGAAGAATCAGGTCTGTGTCAATAAAAGGACTGTGAAACTCGCGTTTCTCCGTGAAGTGAGAGGGGGGACAGAACACCTTCCTACCCCACTCTGGGGCCAGCCAGAGGTGGTATTTCCGCTACCGATTCTCCTGCTGAATTTCACCCGTGGGCACAAGCAATGACAATGACGGACTGAACCAAGAATTAGCAACCCTATCGAATTATTTTTTTTAATTTAAAAATGAAAAATGATTTAAAATTGTATGAGATAAATAAGGTTCGGGTTTTCCTTTGCGAAAATTAGAAGAGTAGCGTATTGTGAAATCACATGGGAAAACCCTGATATCTTGCAAGAGTTCACATGAAGATGCAACATTTTTCCCAAACTCATTGCAACCCTTCAGAATGTCATGCAAGCAGGTCATGAGATGCTTGATGAAGTTGTGAGATTTGAGACATTTCTTTTTTTTTAATGAGGACATGCCTAGGTCAGTGCATGAGATCATTGATGGGATCCATCAAGTGTAAACTTTCATGACCCTGTATTGGAATGTTGTACTGTATTTGTTAGAGTTTAAATATGTTCTGGTAATCCCAATCATGTGGAACGTCAACCAGTAAAGGTTAAACTAGCATATGTAGTTGAATTTAACGTTCTGTTTTCTTCAGAAACTTTTCTTTTCTTGGATTTATCCATGGTTGGACTACCGGGGGTTGAAAAGCTCAAGTAATCACGTGCCGGCGAGTGTCGCACGTTGGTGGCTGTGACACATATTTTGAGCAACAGGGAGCTACAGCAGAGGGGCGAAAGAGCCACATGCGGCTCCAGAGCTGTGGGTTGCTGACCCCTGTCCTAGGCAAAAACCAGGCAGAGTGATAGAGGGGATCAAAGTATTCTCTGTCTACACCTTACTGCCCCCTTGTGGTCCGTAGGTCATAAGATACTGAAGAATCAATACTTTCAACGCCATTATTAATACACTATAAGGGTCAGGTAGACAATCAGATACAAAATAATATCTTTCTAGAGCAGGGCTGGGAGTAATCCAATCTTTCAGATACTGCTGGGTAACAGTATGTTTAATCATCTTTGACCACTGGTCTTGCTGGCTGAGCGCTGAAGAATTGAGGCCTTTGAACTATGGTGCTGGAGAAGACTCCTGCGAGTCCCTTGGACTGCAAGGCGAACAAACCAGTCTGTCCTAGAGGCAGGGGTAAAATGCTCCCAGTTCAGACCAGATCAGCCGATCTGGTAGCGATGGCGGCAGGTGGTTCCGAGAACCGGTAGGAAAAATCCCTGCCCCCCCCCATGCCCAGCTGAGCCATGCAGTCGTCTGAGCCTTTTTTTAAACTTTTAGCTGACTAGGTTGTAAAAATGCTTTTAATAGGTAAAAAAAGGCTCTGACTATCATAGCTGAGCCGCATGATCATCAAAGGCTTTTTTTTTACTTTTAAAAGCATTTTTTTACAATCTCTTCAAAGGTTAAAAAAATATTCTGACAATCACAGCTGAAGCCTGCTAGGCAAAAAATGGGGTGGTGGTTCATTTTTGAGAGAGAGAGAGAGAGAGAAAGAAAGAAAGAAAGGGAAGGAGGGAGGGAGGGAGGGAAGGAAGGAAGGAAGGAAGGAAGGAAGGAAGGAAGGAAGGAAGGAAAAAGGAGAAGAAGGAAGGACTGCAAACCTGGCACTAGACGCAGTTTCAGAGGATAATCCAGGGCTGGAAGGGACCTGGAGGTCATCTAGTCCAACCCTGCTCTGGCTTCTGAGCTTCTGTCTTTTGATCCCCCAGTCACATGGTTACATAGCCACGTCCACCCAGTCACATGACCCCACCAAGCCACGCCCACCAAGCCACGCCCACAGAACCGGTAGGAAAGAAATTTAGATCTCACCACTGCCTGGAGGAGATCAACCCTGACTGCTCTTTAGAAGGACAGATCCTGAAGAGGAAACTCAAATACTTTGGCCATCTAATGAGAAGGAAGGACTCACTGAAGAGCCTAATGCTGGGAAAGATGGAGGGCAAAAGAAGAAGGGGACGGCAGAGAATGAGGTGGTTGGATGGAGTCACTGAAGCAGTCGGCGTGAGCTTGAATGGACTCCAGAGGATGGTAGAGGACAGGAAGGCCTAGAGGAACGTTGTCCATGGGGTCGTGATGGGTCAGACATGACTTCGCAACTAACAACAGCAACATGCTGGCTAATGTCAACAGGAGTGGAGTCCAGTCATATCTGGGAAGCAAAGAGTCTGAACCCTGCTGTGAGATTCGATCCCTTTCACTAATTCTGGGCGAATTTATCTGAGAAATTCTGTTTCTAAGGAGCCAGTCCCACTGATCCTCTGAATCAACATCTTTCCAAAGCAACTGAAGATCAAGTAGGGCAAGAAGCAATGGGTGGAAACTAATCAAGGAGAGAACCAACCTAGAACTAAGGAGACATTTCCTGACAGTGAGAAGAATTAATCAGTGGAACAACTTGCCTCCAGAAGTTGTGAATGCTCCAACACTGGAAGTTTTTAAGAAGAGATCAGACAATCACTTGACTGAAATGGTGTAGGGCAGTGATGGCGAATCTCTTTGGCACCGAGTGCCCAAACCAGAATGTGTGTGTATGTGTGTACATCTGCACGCCGGAGCGCCAGAATCTCAAAGACCAGCTGGGCGGTATGTGCGTGCCTGTTTTTTGGCCGTTTCAGGCTGTTTTTCGGGCCATTTTCAGGCCATTTTTTGGACCAAAAATGGCTGGAATACGGCCTGTTTTTTGGCCATTTTCTGGCCATTTTCAGGCTGTTTTCTGGCGCTCCAGTGGCCACAAAAAACAGCTGGCTGGAAACCAGAACAGCAGCTGGTGACGGTGCGCATGCTCACAGAGAGGGCTCTGCGTGCCATAGGTTCGCCATTACGGATATAGAGTCTTCTGCTTTAGAAGGGTGTGGGACTAGAACAGGGTTCTGCAAACTTGGCTCTTTTAAGACTTGTGGACTTCAACTCCCAGAGATCTGGGAGTTCAACTCTGGGAATTGAAGTCCACAAGTCTTAAAAGAGCCACGTTTGCAGAACCCTGGACTAGAAAACTTCCAAGGTCCCTTCCAACTCTGTTATTCTGTTATCTTTGATCTGATTGGAAATTGAATTAAGGAGGATGAGAAGAAGCAGTAGAGGATAACAAACAGGGAGATATAAGAAAAAAACAACAACATTGTACAGCCTCACTGCTTGCTTCCTAAAAACTCTTCTTGGCAACTTCTCAGACACACGTTTGCTCAAATTTAGTTTTTCAGTAGCTCGGCAGCTGCTCCGCAACCTGGCATTCTGCCATCCTTTCTGCCCTATTGTAGACGATTGAGTCACTTATAACGTCAGGATGGTTTTCCCCTTTGCAGGCACGAGCCCCGGTTTAAACAACGGATGCTGGAACTGACGGACACCAACAATATCGCGTATTTGTTCCTTTCTGCTGCCAACAGATGGCTGGAGGTTAGGACGGTATGTATAGCTTCATCACTGTCGTAATTTGGAGGTCTTTGAATCCAGCAGTTGCTTCATTGGATACAGCAGGCCAGGCAAAAATTTCTCATTGGGCTACATCTGGCAAAAAACAAAACAAAACACAAAAAAACCCCAGGAACACCTAAAATTGATTAATGTAGTTTCTATTAAGGGTTTCCTACCCCTTTTTCTTTGTCGAGAAAATAAACGTCTTCGGACAGCACCGGCTCTTCGGCTTTGAAACGGAGATGAGCACCGCCCCCTAGAGTCGGGAACAACTAGCACATATGTGTGAGGGAAACCTTTACCTTTACCTTATACTTGCAGAATATAAGGCATATCGTTGATTTTGCAGAAATGAGAAAATCTGAAAATTTATTCCTTATGAGTTTATGGACTTCACTCTTCTGATTCTGTTTGATTCTGAATCAAGTCATTTTTTTTTAAATTAACATTTGTTTTTTGATTAGACCATCATCCTGGAAGAAACTCTATAGGTTTCTTTGCACATCTGAGGCCCCAAATCAAATTATATTGATTTCATTTGCTTGGTTTCAGAATGTTAGGTTGTTTTGAGACTGAAACATGATTTTGCAGTAAAACATAGCATATAGCTGTATTAGAGCTGGAGGTTTTTTTATATATATATAAAAAGTTTTATTTTAACATTCATATCCAATAACATATTTAATGTACCATCATATACAATTAATCGGACCTGCCCGGTCACCACCCCCTTCCTACTCTCTTCCCTTCTCTACCTTCTTCTACTTTCCACGACCATCCTCCCCTTCTCTTATCTACCTCCTCTCCTCCTTCCTCCCTACTCCTTTCTTCTCCCTCTTCTATCCCTCTTCCTTCCTTTCCTCTTCCTCCTCTTCTCTTTCCTACCTCCTTCTCTCTTCTACTTCCTTCCTTCCCATCATTCTGAAATGATAGCCAGGCAGCTCCGATCTTACATTGATTATACATCTTCAATCATCTCTGTACATTAACCATCAATCCATTTTCTACCCTCATCCCCCCTTCCCTTCCCCTCCCCCCCCACCCCCCAGGACTTCCCAGAACCGAATACAGGGTATAAAACTAACAATCAAAAATTAAAATATAACACAAATCATAATCCATAGTCACTCCTTAAAACCTCGACTCCCTGATCTCAGAAATTTCCAATTGAGTTCGTATTTGTTCTTCATTAAAGTACATAGTTTTTAATATCCAACCTTCATCAAACAGTACCAAAACAACGTTCCATCTTCCAATATTCACCAAGGATTCTTCTGAAATGTCTTTCTTCAGACATCACTGGAGGTTTTTAAGAAGAGATTGGACAACCATTTGTCTGACATGGTATAGGGCAGCGATGGCGAACCTTTTCAGCTTTGCGCACACTCGCCTGCACCGCAACCCGGAAGAGGAGCTCCCAGGGCACGTGCGCGACCCCGAAAATGAACTTCCGGTTTCCGGCATGTGCATGTGCACCAGCCAGCTACTCTTCCGGGTTCCTGGCATGCATGCGCGCGCGACGATCAGCTGGCTGGCGCTCACGCTCACGCAGGAAAACAGACCAGCTCTTCCAGTTTTCAGCACTGCCACACACAAAAAGGGCAGCTGAGTGTCATGCCTACGCATGCACGCCAGAAACCTGGAATAGGAACGGGCAACGCCACACATGCCAGGCGACATGGCTCCATGTGCCACTTTGGGCACGCATGCCATAGGTTCGCCATCACAGGTATAGGGTCTCCTGCTTGAGGAGGGGGTTGGACTAGAAGACCTCTGAGGTCCCTTCCAGCTCTGTTATTTCGGCGAGTTCCGCCTATCTTCTGCTGCTGGAAACCCTAAAATGAATTTGCTTCAATGAACAGACATTATTTTCAAGTGGAATCCCTCTGGCTGTCGATGACCCAAGATTCTTCTCTTTTAAACTGGTTCACAGGACTTACTTCCCGTTTCAAATTAATGTTTATAAATACCTCCCATATTTGTTTATAATATCTGAAGGAATACTTCCTCATGTGGGGTTTTGGGTTTTTTTTGGTGACATAAGCAACTTAGAACTAAGGAGCAACATCCTGACAGTGAGAACAATTAATCAGAGGAACAACTTGCCTCGGGAAGTTGTAAATGCTCCAACCCTGGACGTTTTAAAGAAGATGTTGGATAACCATTTGTCTGAAGTGGTGTAGGGTTTCCTGCCTAAGCAGGGGGGTTGGACTAGAAGACTTCCAAGGTCCCTCCCAACTCTGTTGTTCTATATTCTATACGCTAAACAGATTATTATTTGGAATAACTCTCTGTGAACAAAAAAATGCGCATGCTAGGATTGTATAAGTTGAATCTCTACTTTCCTATGGAGATTTGCCTGACCACCTTGTCTGAAAACTGTATTTCTGTACTTGCGTAGATCATGATTAAGACTCAACGTCTATTACTGTGGCGGTGGTAGCTCCCAAACTAAAATCTTCTTGGGGTTGTACCCATGGGGCCAATTCAATGGATCTTTCCATTAATCAATGGAAAGAATCTCAGACAACTGGTTTCTCAGCATTATGAAGGGCTATAATTGCTCTCTCCAAACAAGATCTTTCCAGATGGTTTTGATTACAAGTCCCATTGGAGGATTATGGACCGGAAAAGGCTGCCTTGTAAAATCTCTCCAGTCTGAAGATCTACTAGAGGGTGGGGTGGGGGGAGTCATAGATCAAGTGCTTGTTTTACAGAGAGGAAGTCCTATATCCGTGACGGCGAACCTATGGCACGTGTGCCGGAAGGGGCATGCAGAGCCATCTCTCTGGGCACACCAGCTGTCACTCATTGCTCTTCTGGCTTCCAGCATGCACATGTCCATGCACGCCAGCCGGCTGGTCTTCGTGTGCACAGGAGCACTGGAAACTGGAAGAGCAGCTCCCTGGTGCGCATGCGTAGTCTGGGAAGCTGAGTTTCTGATTTGCAGAGCTCACTCGCATGCCGGTCAGCTGATTTTCACCCACGCATGTGCACCAGAAACCGGAAGTCCAGGTGAACATGCCGGAAACCGGAAACTAGAAGCTCAGCTCCCCGGCGTATGCATGCGTGTTGGGGAGCTACTCTTCCGCTTTCCGGTGCTCCCACGCATGCGCACCAGGGAGCTGCTCTTCGGTTTCTAGCGCTTCACCATGCGCACGCTCCCATTTTGGCACTTGGTGCTAAAAAGGTTCGCCAACACTGCCATATGGGAAAGGAAGCTCCCATGTGTTTGGTAGTGCTTTCTCCTTTTGGCAGCATCTGCATTCGGAAGAAGGCCAACCTGCACCTAGCAATGCAAAGAAAAATATCCATAGGGTTGATGGGGGCTTTTAATGTTTGCTCAGCTTAGCTTCGCAGTATAAACAGTTCTCTTTGGACTGCAGGGGGCGCCCGCAGTTTTCATGCAACTGATAAATGAAATACTCCATCAGCATTTGTTTAAAGGGGTTCTTGACGACATACTTATCTATACAGAAACAATGGAAGAGCATATTAAACTAGTAAGAGCTGTTCTCAAAAAGTTATTGTCTGCAGAACTTTATTGCAAGCTATCCAAATGTGATTTCCATCAAACAAAAATAGACTACTTAGGGTACCGCATATCAGCAGATGGATTAGAAATGGACCCAGAGAAAGTGAAAGCTGTCTTGGAATGGGCCCCCCCCACGCACACGCAAACAGCTACAAAGTTTTTTGGGGGTTGCAAACTTTTATCGTCAATTCGTCCCCTCCTTTGCTCAGATTGCTTTGCCAATCACCAACCTCTTAAAAACTAAAGGAGATACAAACCCCAAACCATCATTACCTCTCGAATGGACAATGGAATGTCAAGCAACGTTTGAGAAATTGAAACGACTGTTTGCCGCTGTCTCTCTCTTCTTTCAGGATTATGTGGGCGCCTTCATCGTCCTCACTGCAGCCGTGGCCTCCATCTCTGAAAAATCCACTTCTGGCCTCGTAGGCCTGGGTCTCCTCTACGCGCTGACGGTACGTAGAGGGAAAACAAAATACTTCCTGGTATTTTATGCCAGGAAGTTCCATTGTGTAACCAGCATCAAAACCTATAAGAGTAGAGGTGGGAGAAATATCTAGAATGAACAGGCCAGAAGTAGATGTAGGTAGAGATAAAGATCCAAGAGAGGAATATGAGAGGCAAGTAAAAAAAAAAAAAGCATAGCAAGTAAAGTATTGAAGCGGGAAAGAGACGATGGATAGATGATTTCTCCTTTTTGTTGTTCTGACTTTGCTTTTCTTTTTCTGTCTTTCTTTGCTTTTTTTAGGTAGGCGACGTGACTAGCAGTTAAGTAGGATAGAAAGAAAATGTTTTTTAATAAAGGGTGACATGATTAAAAGCTAGAATAAGAGATAGAAATAAGAGAAGGGGGCGTATTAGTGTACATACTTTTATATAATAAAATAAAAGCAATAACGAGAAAACAAGGAATAATTGGATATTGACAGACTGCAATTTAATTTAAATGTGTATTATTAATAAAAATATATAATGTTGATTGAATGTAATAACTATGATTAATTCTACTAGCTTTATTTGTATTAGAATGTATGACATCCAGGTGCCTCACTGTTCATGCATTGATACGTTTGTAATAAAATAGAAAAAAAATAAAAAAAAAACCTTTAAAAAAAAACACCATATAAGAGCCTTGCAAGATTGAGGATCATTTAGTTTTGACACAGCAGAGTTATTTTCTTTACAACCAATTCCTCGGGGTCACAGCCCCCACCCGAAGCCCTCTGGATATGCAGTTGCTTCTCAAGGTTCCCAATACTGAAAGGAACAATCTTGCAGTCCTGGATTTCAGCCAGGGCTGAAAGACTTCAGAACAACTTGGAACAGCTTCAGGTTTATTTGAGCCAATTGAAAAAAATGAGGATGATGATAATAATAATAATAAAGTCACTGAAATTCCCAGGCCCTCCATGCTCCCAAGGACAGGAGGACAAAAGTGCATGCAAGGACTAGAGTAGACTGAATAATGATCGGTCACCAAGGTTTTAACTTTTCCAGATTCGCAGCTTAACTGTCAATTTCCTTTCCTTTCCTTTCCTTTCCCTTTTCCTTTTCCTTTCCCTTTCCCTTTCCCTTTCCTTTTTCTTTCCTCTCTTCTTCTTAGTTTTCTTCCATTCCTTCCCTTCTTCTCTTTCTTTTCTCCCCTCCCTCCATCCTTCCCCTTCATCTCCCCTCCCCTTTTGTTCCTTCTCATTCCCTTCCCTTTTCTTCCCTTTTTCTTTCCTCCCTTCTTTCCTTTCCTTCTCATCCCTTTTTCTTTCTTTCCTTCCTTCTTCTCTTTCTTCCCTTCTATTCCCTTCTCTTCCCTTTTTGAAATGAAAGAAAGATTTCATCTCTTCTTCTCTTTCTTTCCTCCTTTCGCCTTCCCTTCCTTTCCCTTCCTAGGATGCATTATAGATGGTCAAACTTGGTTGATGGTTTCCCAACCATACAATGATTACAGTACACATTCTTCCAAAGGAATAATATCTTGATGGATAAAGATATTATTTATTCCCGTGGTTTCAACCACGTCAAGATTCTGTCCCTTGCCAAATGCCCCTCTTTTCATTTTTGCCTCTCTTTTCTTTTACTTTATAGATCACCAACTACCTGAACTGGGTGGTGCGAAATCTGGCCGATATGGAAGTGCAAATGGGGGCTGTGAAGAAAGTGAACAGCTTTCTCAACATGGAGTCTGAGAATTACGAAGGCACCATAGGTGCGGCGTTACCGATGTTGTTTTAACGGGCAAAACCCAGTAGAATCTGCCGACCAAATATATGAAATTCATCTTATTAGCTGAAATTGATGGGTATCCCAAAATCAGAGGTCCCTTTGAGGCTTTCCTTTTATGAGTAGAGTCTTTAGTGAAATGTGTCACTTATATTTAGAGGTACCGTGTTTCCCCCAAAATAAGACTGGGTCTTATATTAATTTTTTGCTCCAAAAGACGCATTATGGCTTATTTATTTATTTTTTTATTTGCATTTATATCCCGCCCTTCTCCGAAGACTCAGGGCGGCTTACACTATGTTAGCAATAGTCTTCATTCTATTTGTATATTATATACAAAGTCAACTTATTGCCCCCAACAATCTGGGTCCTCATTTTACCGACCTTATAAAGGATGGAAGGCTGAGTCAACCTTGGGCCTGGTGGGACTTGAACCTGCAGTAATTGCAGGCAGCTGTGTTAATAACAGACTGTCTTACCAGTCTGAGCCACAGAGGCCCTCTAATTTTTCAGTTAGGTCTTATTTTGGGGAAAATACGGTACTAAATGCATCCATCTGGCTGACGATCTTAACTGAGGCTTATTTTTGGGGGAGGGCTTATATTACGAGCATCCTGAAAAATCATGCTAGGACTTATTTTCCGGTTGGGTCTTATTTTCAGGGAAACAGGGTAGCAAATCAGTTTGATGACTGATGATATGAGAGCAGTCCTCCAATATTTGAAAGAAAGGGTCACCCCAAGGTGCTCCAAAGCACCTGAAGGCAGAACAAGAAGCGATGGATGGGAAGTCATTGTCAGGGAATTGCGCAGCAAGTGTGTCCAAATGAAGTCAGAGATACTGACACGAACTTGTAATTTTATTCAATGTATTTAACATTTATACACATACACCAGACAAGGTAGTCAGGCGCACGGGAACATCTTCATGAGGTAAAACTCAGCCAGCATACAGAGGTACATAGAAGAAAAAGGTGGGGAAAAAAGGGAAATTCCCCCTTTACGCCCTCAACAACCAATCGTAGCGCTAATGGCCTCTTGCATGAGTCAGCACTCTCCAACCCATCAATTGCAGCTCTGTGTTCTGGCCCATTGTACAATTTTATTGTCCCAGCTATTAAATTTAGATTAAATTCAGACCATAATACAGATGGTCTCTCCTAGAACGAAGGATAAATTTTCTGACAGTTAGAACAATTAATTGGAACAACTTGCCTCCAGAAGTTGTGGATAGAGTATAGAGTAGAGTAGAGTAGAATAGAATAGAATAGAATAGAATAGAATAGAATAGAATAGAATAGAATAGAATAGAATAGAATAGAAAATATGGAATGGAATGGAATGGAATGGAATGGAATGGAATGGAATGGAATGGAATAGAATAGAATAGAATAGAAACAGAAATGAAACTATGGAATGGAATGGAATGGAATGGAATGGAATGGAATGGAATGGAATAGAATAGAATGAATAGAATAGAAAATATGGAATGGAATGGAATGGAATGGAATAGAATAGAATAGAATAGAATAGAATAGAATAGAATAGAATAGAATAGAATAGAAACAGAAATGAAACTATGGAATGGAATAGAATAGAATAGAATAGAATAGAATAGAATAGAATAGAATAGAATAGAATAGAATAGAATATATGGAATGGAGAATGGAATGGAATGGAATGGAATAGAACAGAACAGAACAGAACAGAACAGAACAGAACAGAACAGAACAAATTTATTGTCATTTTGAACATAAACTAATCGGAATACGTTAAAATGAAATTTCATTGCATATAGCTCTCAAAGGGTCACCATCTCCAATATGCACTGCATAACCATGGCAGAATGACTGAATGAATGAATACAAAATTATGCGTATGACACAGAGAAACAACACAGATGGATGCTCCAACACTGGAGCTTTTTAAGAGTAATTTAGGCAGCCATTTGTCTGGGATGCTATAGTATAGGGTCTCCTGTTTTGACCACGGGGTTGGACTGGAAGACCTCCAAGGTCCCTTCCAACTGTCCATTATTCTATTTAACGCAGATGGTCTGTCCTAGTCACAAATGAGGGATCATTTCGACGTTTCCAGCCCATCATAGCAAACACATCACGGCAAAAATCTTGCCTCCTTAAAAAACTACTTGTCTCCATTTGTTTTCAGTAAGGTCACCTAGAATGGACACATTCCAGATCCTGTGGATTAAGCAATGTCATATTGTGGGATCCAGGAAAGGGTGCCTCCTTTGTGATTGTTCCTGGCCACTGGAATGGCCTCTCCTTGGTCTCCAAACCTGGCAACTTTAAGACTTAATAATAATAACAGAGTTGGAAGGGACCTTGGAGGTCTTCTAGTCCAACCCCCTGCCCAGGCAGGAAACCCTACACCATTTCAGACAAATGGCTATCCAACATTTTCTTAAAAATTTCCAGTGTTGGAGCATTCACAACTTCTGCAGGCAAGTTGTTCCACTGATTAATTGTTCTAACTGTCAGGAAATTTCTCCTTAGTTCTAAGTTGCTTCTCTCCTAGATTAGTTTCCACCCATTGCTTCTTGTTCTACCCTCAGGTGCTTTGGAGAATAGTTTGACTCCCTCTTCTTTGTGGCAACCTCTGAGACCCCATGCTGGCTGGAGAATTCTGGGAGTTGAAATCCACAAGTCTTAAAGTTGCCAAGTTTGAAAAGCCTGCCCTTGCAGATCCATATTGTTCCCACCTTACTGGTTTTCTTCTGTAAATTATTAAATACCCGGTTGTTCTCCTGGTCCGGGGTCTGGATGATAGTTGAGTTCTTTTCTTCTTTTTATGTTACAAAGTCAGTCTTGTTTTCTTTTTTACTTCTTTTCAAACTGAAAGTCACTGTGGAGTCAGGCAGCCTCAACAATATTAAAGAGCAATTACAATCTAATCCTCCCCTACCATTTTTTTTCTTTTTTTCTTTTTTTGGGCTGCGGAACAACCAGTTCATTGGACTTCATTTGCCAGCTATGGAATAAAAGGGAAGCATGATCTGGTCTCCTTGGTCATTTCATTTCATTTATTGAATTTCATTTATTGAATTTCTATACCACCCTTCTCCCGAAAGACTGGGGCGGTTTACAGCCAATAAAACATAATACATAAACAGATTTAAAATACAGTATAAAAATCTAATTCTATTAGGCCGATATCAATTAAAATTATGCTAAAACAATAATAAAACCCCATTCAGCCATGAAGAGGTCTGAGGGTCAGACTTGAGTCATGCTACAAGCAGCCTGATTTGTTTACTTCGCATTCACACAGTTGCAAGTAACCTGCCTTGAGATTTGACCTCCAAGCAAGCCAACTTGTCGAAAGTAAATAAATCTTGCTTGGCTACTGCTCTTCGTGACAAATTGCCATCTTCCAAAACAAGCTGGGAATGTTGTCATTCCAGATGTTGCTCTGTTTGGTCCATGTTCCTCGTAACTGATGTAAACCAGGAAAAAAAATAAATGACTGGCTTAAAATCACCCAGCCAGCTGTCATGTTTAAGGCGGGATTAGAACTCACAGTTTTCTGGTGATTGGCCCAAAGTCATCCAGCTAGCTTTCAGGGCAAGACCTGAACTCACAATCTCCCCACTTTCTAACCTGCTGCCTTAACCACTAGACCAAACTGGCTCTCCCATCACAGCATAAGAAAACTTTCTCTTGCATAGTAATTTGTCTGAAATCGTATAGGGTTTCCTGCCTGAATGGAGGGTTGGACTAGAAGACCTCCAAGGTACCTTCCGACTCTGTTATTATTCCATTCCATTCCATTCTTATTGTTTTATTTCTATTCTATTCTATTCTATTCTATTCTATTCTATTCTATTCTATTCTATTCTATTCTATTCTATTCCATATTTTCTATTCTATTCCATTCCATATTTTCTATTCTATTCTATTCTATTCTATTCTATTCTATTCTATTCTATTCTATTCCATTCTATTCTATTCCATTCCATTCCATTCCATATTTTCTATTCTATTCTATTCCATTCCATTCCATATTTTCTTTTCTTTTCTAATCTATTCTATTCTATTCCATTCCATTCCATTCCCTTTGTATTTATTTATTTAAACTTATATATCGTTCATTTCAGCTGAAGATGACTCTAGGTGGCTGACAATCAATAAAACATTAAAATCTTAAAACAATAAATAGTAACGTTCAATTTAGTTTAAAATGGACAAAGATGGGAAGGAATGTATCGTACAAATCAGGACGCTTCTGCTTTGATCTTTCCCTCAGATATTTCTCAAGTACCCAAAGACTGGCCGCAAGAAGGAGAAATCAAGATCGAAAACCTCTGCGTCCGCTACGAGAATAACCTGAAGCCAGTTCTCAAGCACGTGAAAGCATATATCAAGCCAGGCCAAAAGGTTCCGCAATCTTACAATCATTTTATACTTTTTCACGGGATTTCTGGCAAAAACAAAAGAAGAAGAAGAAGAAGAAGAGGAAGGAAATGAAGGCTCTCCATTGTTGAAGATGATTTGGTATCAAAAAGAAGCTAAACTATCTTGCTCACAGAAACTTTAGCAACAAGTGGACCAGAGGTGAAATGCTCCCAGATCGGACCGGATCGCAAGATCCGGTAGTGATTATGGCCGGTAGTTCGGCGATCCGGTAGTGATGGCGGAGCAAAGCTCCGCCTACCCGCCCAGGTGTCATTACTTCCTGGTTTTAACCAGGAAGTAATGTGTTTTTTACCTTCTGCGCATGCACAGAAGGTCTGTGCATGTATGTGATACGCACGCACAGCGCGTGCCCTTCCGAGCCGGTAAGGAAGGTAAGTAGATTTCACCCCTGGGACAGACTCTAGTTATTTATCCATATCTAGAATTTGTAAGTCGACAAAGGAATATCCGATGATAGGTTGTCCTCAACTTACATCCGTTCACTTAGCGAGTGCTTGAAGTTACAACGGCACAGAAAAAAAGTGACTTATGACCTGTCCCCCACACTTACAACTGTCGCAGCAGTCCCATGGTCACTTGACCAGATTTTGAGTACTTGGCAACCGGTGTGTATTTATGATGGTTGCAGCATCTTGCAATCATGTGTTCACCATTTGCAACCTTCTGAGCTGGCTTCCAACCAAGCAAAGTCAATGGGGAAAGCTGGGTTTGCTTAACAACTGCAACAACCATGGCAAAAAAGAGGTTTTAAAATTGGGTGTGATTCGTTCAACAGTTGCCTTGTTCTGGACCCAGTTGTGGTTGAGGACTATCCATAATCTCTATTTTCATGTTCCATTTTGCAGAAAGAGAGAGAGAGAGAGAGAGAAATGAAATTTTGGATAAGGGAAGTCTTAATATTTGTTTTAAGTTACCTCTGTTGCAGTGGTGAAATCCAATTTTTTTTTACTACCGGTTCAATGGCCGTGGCTTGGTGGGCGTGGCAGGGGAAGGATACTGCAAAATCTCCATTCCCTCCCCACTCCAGGGGAAGGATACTGCAAAATGCACATTCCCTCCCCACTCCTGGGGAAAGGATATTGCAAAATCTCCAATCCCACCCCACTCGGGGGCCAGCCAGAGATGGTATTTGCCGGTTCTCCGAACTACTCAAAATTTCCGCTACGGGTTCTCCAGAACCTGTCAGAACCTGCTGGATTTCACGACTGCTCTGTTGAAAGAAATGTCCATCTGATCAGTCCCAAGCCGGGAGAAAGACACTGGAAACATGGAGGCTGATTGGAAATGGTGAAGCAGAACCACCAAACACATGCAGTTGATCAGATGGAGTTGAGAATGAGGGGTTTTTATACCTTCTCTTGGGGTTTGAACTTGAGCTTTCTGTTCCTGTGCAAGAACATGTATTCTATTGGCTGTTGTCAGACTTCCATGGCGCCATGTACAAATCCTAGGAGTTTGTCTGAGCTAAGCTTGGCTGAAGTTTGGCTGAGGCAATGAAGGGGCTTGTTGGGCAATTCCGATTGCGGCTGAGGGCTAATCCTCAGCTGACACCTTTGTTCAGACCTTGCTGCAGGGAATTTTTGCCTATGAATAGAGCTAGCTATCTCTTTAACTCTTAACTGCTGACATCTGCTGTGGGCTATTAAGGAAGGTGGGGGCTGCTTTCCAATAGCATGTTTCTCCATTTCTCATCCAGGGAAATATAATATTCTGCCTTTTAATCTTTCTCAAAATATTTCATTCTTCTAGGCTGGGGATGGGTGCTAACTTCCTGTACCTCCCATTGCAAAGAAGAGATCTTCTTTTTAATTATCATTAGAATAGAATAGAATAGAATAGAATAGAATAGAATAGAATAGAATAGAATAGAATAGAATAGAATAGAATAGAATTTTTTATTGGCCAAGTGTGATTGGACTCACAAGGAATTTGTCTTGGTGCATATGCTCTCAGTGTACATAAAAGAAAAGATACCTTCATCAAGGTACAACATTTACAACGCAATTAAACAATAACTATTGGTAAGCCACAATAAATCTTATCTTTCAGGTTGGGATTTGTGGTCGCACCGGCAGTGGGAAATCCTCCCTTTCATTGGCTTTCTTCAGGATGGTAGACATATTTGATGGTAAGTGCTCTGAATCAGGGGCCGTTCGGGATGTGTGTGACATTTTGAATTTGCTGTCATTTCAAAATACCCCATTTGGAGTTCCCAGTGGACTGGCTCAGGGGTCTGCAAACTTGGCTCTTTTAAGACTTGTGGACTTCAACTCCCAGAGCTGGCTGAGGAACTCTGGAGTTGAAGTCCACCAGTCTTAAAAGAGCCAAGTTTGCAGACCCCTGGACTAGCTCAACATGCAAGCGTTCCAACAGAAATTGTCAAAATGGGCCATTTCTGGCATCCGGAGGACCTCCAGGTGGGTGGGGAAGGCTGTTTTCACACACACACCCCAGACTCCTAGAAAGCCTCTGGAGCCAGGTGAGAGAGAAAAACGGGCCTACCGGGCCATCGTGTGCAAGGAGTGGGGGGGTTTGCACGCACATGCACGGGGGCGGGGAGCATAGAATTATGGGTGTGGGCACGTGCAGGCGCGACCCCACCCCCACCCCCCCCTCCTGGCACATGATGGCACAAAGTTTAGCCATCACTGCTCTAAAATGGTGTTTCCTCAAGCTTGGTCACTTGAAGATGGGTGGACTTCAACTCCCAGAATTCCCCAGCCAGCCATGCTGGCTGAGGAATTCTGGGAGTTGAAGTCCACTTATCTTCAAGTGACCAAGCTTGAGAATCATTGCCTTGGGAAATACCATCCCCTTACCCATGATTCTCTGCTCCCCCCCCCTTATGCTTAAATTAGGTGCTTAGATCTGGCGTGCAGGATTACCAACAGCAAAGAACCCACCTGCGGTGCCTTTGCCAGTAAAAATGGAGCTTGGGAGGGCCACATGCAGCCTTCTGCCAGTGAAAACAGAGTGTGGGGGATTGTTGTGTCTGCGCCCCCCGAGCTGGGCTTCCTGCCAGAAAGTGACTTGGAGCCGGGCCTGCTGCCAGAAAATGACTTGGAAAGTGAGGGAGAAGGACCGTCAGGACTTACCTCGGGAGCACCGGCTTCCCTGGCTCAGCTCCAGGACCCAGAAGCAGGCCAAGTGGAAGAGATAATGAGGCCTCTGTCTCCTGACTCTTTCCCCCACCCCCCAGGCCATGCCTTCAGACCCAGCTGATAGCAATCAGGCTTGGTTGGACCCTAGGTTTCATAGACAAGAGAGGCGGGAACAACAGAAGCAGGGGTGGGGCAGGCCTAGGAAGTGCTGAGTCATGGAGCCACACCCCATAGGATATAAAACCAGCGAGGGCTGTTATGCCTCTTCGTAGCAGGCAAATCAACTGCTTAACTAGAGCTGAAGTACTGTTTGTTCTTGGGTGACTCATCGGCATCAAGGGAGATAACAGAGTCACTTGGCAGATGCTCGCTAGTTTGCTGCCAGAGCTGATAGTGCCAGCTAATTAAGCCATTACTCGGACGGAGGCGAAGGGGGGACAGAACAGGGATACGCGTGGCCCTCCAAGCTTTATTTTTACTGGCAGGGGGCTGCAGGAGTCCATCTGGGCCGAAAACAGGGTATGGGGGCGGCCCAGGCGTCCATTTTCATTGGCAGAGGGCAATAAAAAATGAACTAAAAACAAAACAAAAGGAGAAATTTGTTTATTTATTTATTTAGTCAAGTATGTCTAACATAAATATAAACATGATTATGAATACATCAAATGGATACAAATAAAAGGGAACATTAGGACAGGGACGGTAGGCACGTTGGTGCGCTTATGCACACCCCCTTACAGACCTCTTAGGAATGGGGTGAGGTCAACAGTAGACAGTCTAAGGTTAAAGTTTTGGGGGTTTTGGGATGAAACCACAGAATCAGGTAGCGCATTCCAGGCATTGACCCCTCTGTTGCTGAAGTCGTATTTTCTGCAATTGAGTTTGGAGCGGTTTACCTTAAGTTTTTATCTATTGTGTGCTCGTATATTACTGTGGTTGAAGCTGATGTAGTCGTTAAGACGTTGTACCAGATAATTTTATGTACTATGCTTAGGTCAGACCGAAGGTGGCATAGTTATAAGTTGTCTAAGCCCAGAATTTCAAGCCTGGTGGAGTAAGGGATTCTATTATGAGCAGAGGAGTGGAGGACTCTTCTGGTGAAATATCTCTGGACTCTTGTATTTGTAAGGGGAAAATTGTATTTTTCCCCTTTTGCATTTGAGCATGCAAGAAGGGACGGGAAAGGAGAAAGGGAAAGAGAAAAGACAAAGATAAAGAAGGGAAGATGGGAAGATGGGAAGAAAGCAAGGAAGGAAAAATAAGGAAAGAGGGGAAGAAGAAGAAAGGAGAAGGAAGGGGGAAGCAAATAGAAGAGAAGGAAGGAAGGAAGGAAGGAAGGAAGGAAGGAAGGAAGGAAGGAAGGAAGGAAGGAAGGAAGGAAGGAAGGAAGGAAGGAGATTATAATGAGAGTGAGGGAGGGTCTGAGGGAAGTCCTGCCTTAGCACTTGGGCATCACTGTTGCCCCCAACAACGAGTGACATTGAGCTGGCCATGCCCTGACCCAGGGGTGGGTTCTACTTTTGTTTACTACCAGTTTGCAACGGGGCCACATGCATGCACAGAAAGCTTCCTGATGATGTTTGGATCAGTGGACGGAGCCTCCCGCTGCTTTGACTACCTGTTCTTACGAACTGGTCCGAACCGGGGGCAACCCACCACTGCCCTCACCCCACCCCACCCCGCCCCCTGAGGTCAAACACAACCCTGATGCAGCCCTCGGTGAAATCGAGTTTGACACCCCTGATCTACACTATTGCTGATCCTTTTGTGGCCTGCAGATGCAGATACTGTTGAATTTTAAATTTGGGGTTTATTAATATTTTAAAATTTTAATATCTAAATTTTTAATTTATCAGCCTTTAATCTGCTATGTTTTAAATATTGTTTTAATTGTATATATGTTGTTTTATCGTTGGCTGTACACCGCCCTGAGTCCTTCGGGAGAAGGGCGGTATAAAAATTTAATAAATAATAAATAATAATAATAAAATAAGATACCGCTATGCCCAGCCCACCACCGAAAAGGAAGGCGTAAAACAGACAAAAAAACCAAAGGATGGAAATTGTATGGCCTGGCTGATTTGGATCAGCCGCATTGCATTAACCGCCGCTCTTTCTCTTCTCTCACGGTTCAACACATCATAAATTATCCCTTTAGTAGTTCGTTAATCATGCCCTACGCTCTCAAATTATTGCCTTTCGGGGAAAAGGGAAAAATGAAAGAGGAAAGGCAGAGAAAAGCGGGGGAGGTCTTGGCCCTTTCCATTTCTTATTCTCAGCTGGATCAGTCTGGTTATCTCTTTTTATATGTTGAGGAAGAATTTAGATTGGGAGGCTTTGAGAATGTCTTCCGTTGGTTTTTTATTTTTTTTATTTATTTATTTGTCACAACAGTATATATAAGCATAAGTATGAAACAACTATACGATATATAAGCATATATATAAGCATAAGTATGTAATAACTATATGAAATTGGATACAATCAAAGGGAACATTAGGACAGGAACGGTAGGCACGCTGGTGCTCTTATGCACGCCCCTTACAGACCTCTTAGGAATGGGGTGAGGTCAACAGTAGATAGTCTTTGGTTAAAGCTTTGGGGATTTTGGGAAAAGACCACAGAGTCTGGTAGTGCATTCCAGGCATTAACAACTCTGTTTCTGAAGTCATATTTTCTGCAATCAAGATTGGAGCGGTTCACATTGAGCTTAAATCTATTGTGTGCTCATGTATTGTTGTGACTGAAGCTGAAGTAGTCTTCAACAGGAAGGACATTGTAACAGATGATTCTATGAGTTAAGCTCAGGTCATGTCGAAGGCGGCGGAGTTCTAAATTTTCTAAACCCAGGATTTCAAGTCTGGTGGCATAAGGTATTTTGTTGTATTCAGAGGAGTTGAGAACTCTTCTTGTAAAATATTTCTGGATGCGTTCAATTGTATTAATGTCCGAAATGAGGTATGGGTTCCAGACAGGCGAGCTGTATTCAAGAATTGGTCTAGCGAATGTTTTATATGCTCTGGACAGAGCATATAAAACATGTTTTTCTGCCTCTGGACAGGCATCCCGGTTTTTTTTCTGGTTGGGCCTTCTGAAAGCTAGAGAACCATAGAAAGGCCACAAAATACTACTGAGCTCCACTGGTGCTTTGTGAAAGGATATTAAGTGGTAGTTCGAAAGGAGAAGCTTCCAAATTGCTGTGTTAGTGGCTCCCCAGGTAAGGGCTACCATCCCTTCATTTCTTGCATTTTTTGGCTGGGCTGAGTTATACTAGAAAAGACTAAAAGACAAAGGGTGGGAGGGAGGGGGGAGGAAAAACCCAAAATTACCCAGATCTTGTCATGGTCTGAGCAATAAAAGCTATTTTTGCCATCTCTTGATAACCCACAGGTCACATATCTTGGTCACATATTTTGTCCTTCCTTCCTTCCTTCCTTCCTTCCTTCCTTCCTCCCTCCCTCCCTCCCTCCCTCCCTCCCTCTTTCCTTTCTTCCATCACTTTTCCCTTCTCTTCTATATCCTTCCTTCCATCTCCTTCCTTCCTTCCTTCCTTCCTTCCTTCCTTCCTTCCTTCCTTCCTTCCTTCCTTCCTTCCTTCCATCTCCACCCTCCTCCCTCCTCCTTCCTTCCATCTCCTTCCTTCCTTCCATCTCCACCCTCCTCCCTTCCTCTCTTCCATCTTCTTTCTTTCTTTCTTTCTTCCTTCTTTCTTTCCTTCTTCCATTCCTTCCTTTCTTTCTTTCTCTTCACTCCTTTCCTTTCCTCTCCTCTCTTCTCTTTTCTTCTCTCTCCTTCCTTCCTTCTCTTCTCTCTCCTTCCTTCCTTCCTTCACTGATTGTCAACGAGTGGGATTCCAATGGACATCATTATAGTCTTCACAGTAGCATCCACTGCAGCTCCTAGGGCACAGACGAAGCCGTGGCATTTGGGGGGAAGTTGTTTCCAAAGGATTCAAATACCGTGCCGTTATTTAATTGCACATTTTGCAATTTCTATTCTTATGGGGATGTTTTGATTTCTGACGGTCCCCTTGAGCCTTTCAAGTGACTTCTTCCAGGCTCACACCGTGTTTCTGGATGTTTCTGTGCATTCTGCTTGTTTGGTAGCTCCAACTCTTTTGTTTTGCTCCAAATGATTTTCACACAGGAAGGATTATCATTGATGGGATTGACATTACAAAGCTGCCTCTCGACCTGCTGCGTTCCAGGCTCTCTATAATCCTCCAGGATCCGATCTTGTTCAGTGGTTCGATTCGGTAAGTTCTCGCCGGTCCGAAAATTAGCTTCTTTTGTCTCTACCAGGAATCTGGTAGAACAGAGATTTCCCCAGATCCGGTCCTGCAATGAATGCATCAGATCCTTTTCTAGGTGTGCTTTTTAAATGCTGTCGCTTACAGCTCCGAGTGCTTAAAAAAATGGAAAGCTTTCCAGAAAATTCTGGCACGGATAAACCCCGGTGTGAGCTTGCTCAATTTTGTGCAACAGGGCCTAGAAATGTACCATTCACATGATTCCTCATGGACATTGTCATGATACTAATCCAGTGTTTTCTGTAAATGCAACAGACGCTTCTCATTAGGGTGTTACAATAGGTGGAGGGGTTTTTTTGGGGGGGGGGGGTTGTTGAGACAGTCATTTGCACTCGGAGCACAGAAATGGACATTTTAGTGCAAATCGTGAACTGCAGGATGATTAATTTTTGATGCCAGAAGCTGCACTGGACATGTTGAGATCTTAGCAGATAATAACAGAATAAGGGGGTTGGACTAGAAGACCTCCAAGGTCCCTTCCAATTCTGTTATTATTATAAGAATTGGAAGGGACATTGGAAGTCTTCTAGTCCAGGTCTCTCCAACCTTGGCAACTTTAAGACTTGTGGACTTCAACTCCCAGACCTTTGCTTTGCTGGCTGAGGAATTCTGGGAGTTGAAGTCCACAAGTCTTAAATTTGCCAAGGTTGGAGAGTGTTGTGTCTCGTCCGATCTCACCACAGCCGGGGCCTTCTTATCTGCTTCGAAACACGGAGGAATGTCCTAGTATGCCTCCCGGCCCCAGCCCTGGCTCCATGCCCAGACAGGCTGAAGAGGAGGAAGTATCTCCAGCCCCCAGCTCTGGCTCCATGCCCAGGCAAACAGAGCAACTAGACCCCTCCCCCTCCTCCACAGCATGTGAGCCTGAGGGAGGTCAATTGCCAACAGCTGCAGACTGGAGTGACCCTCACGTCAGAAGACTTGATAGACGGAGGCAACAGAAGGAAGGGAGGGGCAGGCCTGGATAAGTGCTGAGTCATGGAGCCACACCCCATGGCCTATATAAAGGATCTGCTTTCTGGCATTCTCTGAGTCAGGCAAAGTCTAAACATATCTTGCTGAAGATCTGGTCTCCTGCCTGCCCTGAGGACTTTGCTAGGACTTTGGCAGAGCTGCGGAGGCACGCCTGATTCGGATTTCCCTGACCCGGCCGTCAGCGGAGGAGTGGGACACGACAGAGAGCCCTGTTCTAGTCCAACCCCTGGCTGAAGCAGGATGTGATATAGAAGTTGAGTTTGGGGATTTGGGCAAATAAAGCAATTAATCCGAGGAAATGCTTACCTTCAAAAGTTGCGGATGCTCCATCACTGGAGGTTTTTAAGAAGAGTCTGGACAGCCACTTGCCTGGAACAGTATAGGCAGGGGTGGGATTCTACCGGTTCGGTCCGGTTCAGGAGAACCGGTAGCTCCAACAGTCAGCTGGGAGTGAACCGATTTGCTCCGACAATCAGGTGGGTTCACCTGCCCCCCGCGTGCACTTTACTGACCTATATCTTCTCAGCTGATGCGCGCAGCAGAGTGGATTGCCGCACTTCAGCTGTGTTACTCCCCCAGCAGTAACGTAGAAGGTAAGTTTTTGTAAAACTGCGCACGCACCTGCGAAGCGCACGATCCCCGAGCCGGTTGTTAAACCGGCAGGATCCCACCACTGGGTATAAGGCAGCGTTGGCGAAACTATGGCACGCAGCGTGCGAAGCGGCACAAAACCGTCCCAAGACATGCGCCTCGCTGGCTCCTCATCGCGTTCCTGTGATCAAATGCGTGCTGGTCAGCTGGCGGCGATGCGGCGCGTGGTGCGGCAGACCGCTGTGCGAGGTTGCATGCGTGCTGGAGGTTCGCCATCACCCATGTTTGAGGTGGCACGCGTGCGGAGGGTCGCCAACACGCATGCGCGATGGACCGCCACACTTCGGGTCGCCAGCACCGCATGCACGACAGCCAGCTGGCGGTGTGCATTTGACCTGAACGCAATGGGAGCCGGCGAGGCCGTGCATTTATCTCGGGACAGTTTTGCTTGCCATTTCCGGCCTTGGGCGCACGCATAAACGCATAAAGGTTCGCTAACGCCGTATAGGGTCTCCTGTTTGAGCAGGGGTTGGACTAGAAGACCTCCAGTGTCCCTTCTGACTCTGTTATTCTGATTTCCTTTATTTCTGAAAATGGAAGCTTCAGAGATGGTTTGCACCAGGGTGAAATCTACTTACCTTCCTTACTGGTCCGCACTTCACACACACACACACACACACACACACATATATATATGTAGGTCTTTGGTTATTCGGGTTTTCTCTCACGTAAAATTGGAAGTGTCTTGGCGGCGTTGAAGTCTCATTCGTCATCTTCAGGCTTCAGCTTGTGCTTCTGGGAGCAAGCTGAAGCCTGAAGATGACGAATGAGACTTTGTCGAAACGTCGCTAAGACACTTACGAAACATATATATATATACATACATATATATATATATATATATGAATGAATTGAATTAGTGGCTTTATCTAGAACAGTGTCGGCGAAACTTTGGCATTCTCATGTGCCGGCCTGCATACCGGAAGTAGCACGCAAAAACATCCTGCGAGGTATGCACGGTCCCACTGGCCTTCACATACACGGAAGTGGCGATACCCGGAAGAATGGCGTTCCATCGCGCATGCGCGAGCCGGCACCCAAACACCCGGATACTGGCATGGAAGCACGCCCGACGAACAGCTGGCCATCACGCATGCGCGTGATGTCAACCCGGAAGGTCGGGTGTTGGCCTGCACACGTGTGCTGGAACGGCGCCCTTCCAGGGTCCGTCACTCCCGTCTGCGCGCGTGACAGCCAGCTGACAGGCGCGCATTTGAGCACATGAACGTGGAAGAGGAGCTGGTGGGGCCGTGCATCCATCGTGGGATGGTTTCGCATGATGCTTCCAGCATGCGTGCCATAGGTTCGCCACACACTGTTCGCCCTGAGTCTTCGGAGAAGGGCGGGATATAAATGTAAATTAAAAAAAACCACTGATCTAGAAAATTGAGGCGCTAATTTTTTATTATTTGCATTTATATCTTGCCTTCTCCGAAGACTCAGCGGCACACTATGTTAAGCAATTGTCTTCGATCCATTTGTATATTATATACAAAGTCAACTTATTGCCCCCCAACAATCTGGGTTCTCATTTTACCTACCTTATAAAGGATGGAAGGCTGAGTCAACCTTGGGCCTGGTGGGACTTGACCCTGCAGTAATTGCAAGCAGCTGTGTTAATAACAGACTGTCTTACCAGTCTGAGCCACCAAAGGCTTGATTTCTAGTTCACAAGTCATACCTACTGAGCAATGTCGTTTGTTTTGTTTTGTTTTGTTTCCTCCATAGTTTTAATCTGGATCCAGAGTGCAAATGCACGGATGATACCCTTTGGGAAGCCTTGGAGATTGCCCAGTTGAAGAACATGGTCAAAGTCTTGCCTGGTGGACTGGGTGTGTATATCACAAAAAAACTTCTAGCGCTAATTAGATCTGTTGACCTGTTCAACTGATGAGCACACAACAACCAAGCGGGTACCCATGGAAAAGAGTTGCAGTCGCTCTTGCCTCTCTGGTGATTGACAGCACAAGGATGAGGGTCTTGTACCCCATCAACCACCTCCAGCAGTGAATTCCCCTCGGGAGAGGGCAAGCCAACCGGCAAAGCCAGGTTTTAATATCCTTCCAGAAGACCAAAAGGATTTGAGCAGTTCTCACCGCGGCGTTTGAGTGTTCCATAGGATGGGACCACAGTGGAAAGATTCTTCTCCTTGATGCCATGTAGCCAGTGGTGAAATGTAAAATTTGTTATTACCGGTTCTGTGGGTGTGGCTTGGTGGTGGTGGGGGTAATGTGACTGGGTGGGCATGGCCAACTTTTTTTACTTTTAAAAGCATTAAAAACAAAAGCCTCTGACGATCAGGCAACTCAGCTGGGATCATCAGTCTTTTAAAAGCATTTTTCTACAGCTTTTGTTTTCTTTTAAAAGCATTTTTTGCCTCTAAAAGATCGTGTAATAATTCCTGTTAAATTAAGGGAAAGGTATTGGACCTCCTCCACGAGGGTCACCCAGGCATCAAGGATGAAGGGTTAGCTAGAAGCTATGTATGGTGGCCACTCATGGACGCAGAGATTGCTGAGAGGGTAGGGAAATGCCAAGCTTGCCAAGAGTCCAGACCTCTACCCCAACAGCCCCAGTCAGAGAATGGGAAAAGCCCCAAGGGCCTTGGTCAAGAATCCACATTGATTTTGCTGGCCCTTTCACGCCAAACGTTCCTAGTGGTGGTGGACGCATTTTCCAAATGGTTGAGATCATACTCATGAAGTCCACCACAGTCAAGCAGTAATCGCAACCCTGCGCCACCTATTCGCAACTCACGGGTTGCCGGACACTCTGGTGTCCGACAATGGGCCCCACCACGGCAGCCCAGTTGAAGAATACCTGGCAGAGGAAGGCATCCGACATGCCCTCTGCCCTTTCCACCCTGCGCCGAATGGTTTTGCAGAGCGTTCCGTCCGAGCGCTAAGGAGGCATTGTCCAGGCTCAAGCCAGGTGACTGGCAAACAAAATAGACTTTTTCCTAGCTGCCCAGCACAGAACCCCAAGCACAGCCACTGGAAAAGCCCAGCCGAATTGCTAATGGGACGGAAACTCCGGTGCCCACTTGACGCTTGAACCCCATTACACACCCGAGGGTTACAAGGGGAGCTAGAAAAACAAGGAAATGAGCATAGGCGACCGGGTGTGGGCCGAAACTATGGGGACGGCCCGAGTTGGTCGCAGGACAAGTAACAAAAGTAACAGGCCAAAATCGACGTGGTAGAGCTACCAGACAACCGAGTGTGGCGCCACATAGATCAGTTAAGGAAACGAATAACTGACCAAACCAAACCAACAGAGACAGGTAATGACCAATACCACTTTGAATCCACAGCTGACAATGACCCGGGGGAGGCGCAAGACTTAGCTGAGGTCCCAGAGTTCCAGCGACGCCATCAGGTCCCGAGGAAGCAGCAGGAAAATTCCAAATTAATCCAAGGCCGGATGGCCAAGAAAAGAGTCGGCCAATAATCCAGAGCCCGATGGCCCAGAGAAAGAGCTGGGAGGAGAAAACAGCCCCTCCGACCAGCTCAAAACACCACCCAGAACTGAACCGCGCAGGTCAGAAAGAACTAGGAGACGCCCAGGTTATTTGCGTGACTACGTCGAAAAATAACATGTAAATAAATATGTAAATAAGACCAAGTGTTTTCTGGGAGGGGAGGAGTGTTATGTATTAACAGTTGTGCCTTTAAATATTTGAGCGGGAAATCAGCACGTTGCTGATTGGACGAAGCCTCCAGCAGAACTGTATAAAAGGAGAGGTTTTTCCCCCAGCCTGTTGCTGGGTTCACCCTATATTAAAGAGCTGTTGTCACTACCCTGGTCTCCAGCCTCGTTACTTCCCGAACTTAACAGCTACCATCCCTTCATTTCTTGCATTTTTTGGCTGGGCTGAGTTATACTAGAAAAGACTAAAAGACAAAGGGTGGGAGGGAGGGGGGAGGAAAAACCCAAAATTACCCAGATCTTGTCATGGTCTGAGCAATAAAAGCTATTTTTGCCATCTCTTGATAACCCACAGGTCACATATCTTGGTCACATATTTTGTCCTTCCTTCCTTCCTTCCTTCCTTCCTTCCTTCCTCCCTCCCTCCCTCCCTCCCTCCCTCCCTCTTTCCTTTCTTCCATCACTTTTCCCTTCTCTTCTATATCCTTCCTTCCATCTCCTTCCTTCCTTCCTTCCTTCCTTTCTTCCTTCCTTCCTTCCTTCCTTCCTTCCTTCCTTCCTTCCTCCCTTCCATCTCCACCCTCCCTCCCTCCCTCCCTTCCTTCCATCTCCTTCCTTCCTCCCTCCCACCCTCCTCCCTTCCTCTCTTCCATCTTCTTTCTTTCTTTCTTTCTTCCTTCTTTCTTTCCTTCTTCCATTCCTTCCTTTCTTTCTTTCTCTTCACTCCTTTCCTTTCCTCTCCTCTCTTCTCTTTTCTTCTCTCTCCTTCCTTCCTTCTCTTCTCTCTCCTTCCTTCCTTCCTTCACTGATTGTCAACGAGTGGGATTCCAATGGACATCATTATAGTCTTCACAGTAGCATCCACTGCAGCTCCTAGGGCACAGACGAAGCCGTGGCATTTGGGGGGAAGTTGTTTCCAAAGGATTCAAATACCGTGCCGTTATTTAATTGCACATTTTGCAATTTCTATTCTTATGGGGATGTTTTGATTTCTGACGGTCCCCTTGAGCCTTTCAAGTGACTTCTTCCAGGCTCACACCCGTGTTTCTGGATGTTTCTGTGCATTCTGCTTGTTTGGTAGCTCCAACTCTTTTGTTTTGCTCCAAATGATTTTCACACAGGAAGGATTATCATTGATGGGATTGACATTACAAAGCTGCCTCTCGACCTGCTGCGTTCCAGGCTCTCTATAATCCTCCAGGATCCGATCTTGTTCAGTGGTTCGATTCGGTAAGTTCTCGTCGGTCCGAAAATTAGCTTCTTTTTGTCTCTACCAGGAATCTGGTAGAACAGAGATTTCCCCAGATCCGGTCCTGCAATGAATGCATCAGATCCTTTTCTAGGTGTGCTTTTTAAATGCTGTCGCTTACAGCTCCGAGTGCTTAAAAAAATGGAAAGCTTTCCAGAAAATTCTGGCACGGATAAACCCCGGTGTGAGCTTGCTCAATTTTGTGCAACAGGGCCTAGAAATGTACCATTCACATGATTCCTCATGGACATTGTCATGATACTAATCCAGTGTTTTCTGTAAATGCAACAGACGCTTCTCATTAGGGTGTTACAATAGGTGGAGGGTTTTTTTTTGGGGGGGGGGGTTGTTGAGACAGTCATTTGCACTCGGAGCACAGAAATGGACATTTTAGTGCAAATCGTGAACTGCAGGATGATTAATTTTTGATGCCAGAAGCTGCACTGGACATGTTGAGATCTTAGCAGATAATAACAGAATAAGGGGGTTGGACTAGAAGACCTCCAAGGTCCCTTCCAATTCTGTTATTATTATAAGAATTGGAAGGGACATTGGAAGTCTTCTAGTCCAGGTCTCTCCAACCTTGGCAACTTTAAGACTTGTGGACTTCAACTCCCAGACCTTTGCTTTGCTGGCTGAGGAATTCTGGGAGTTGAAGTCCACAAGTCTTAAAGTTGCCAAGGTTGGAGAGTGTTGTGTCTCGTCCGATCTCACCACAGCCGGGGCCTTCTTATCTGCTTCCGAACACGGAGGAATGTCCTAGTATGCCTCCCGGCCCCAGCCCTGGCTCCATGCCCAGACAGGCTGAAGAGGAGGAAGTATCTCCAGCCCCCAGCTCTGGCTCCATGCCCAGGCAAACAGAGCAACTAGACCCCTCCCCCTCCTCCACAGCATGTGAGCCTGAGGGAGGTCAATTGCCAACAGCTGCAGACTGGAGTGACCCTCACGTCAGAAGACTTGATAGACGGAGGCAACAGAAGGAAGGGAGGGGCAGGCCTGGATAAGTGCTGAGTCATGGAGCCACACCCCATGGCCTATATAAAGGATCTGCTTTCTGGCATTCTCTGAGTCAGGCAAAGTCTAAACATATCTTGCTGAAGATCTGGTCTCCTGCCTGCCCTGAGGACTTTGCTAGGACTTTGGCAGAGCTGCGGAGGCACGCCTGATTCGGATTTCCCTGACCCGGCCGTCAGCGGAGGAGTGGGACACGACAGAGAGCCCTGTTCTAGTCCAACCCCTGGCTGAAGCAGGATGTGATATAGAAGTTGAGTTTGGGGATTTGGGCAAATAAAGCAATTAATCCGAGGAAATGCTTACCTTCAAAAGTTGCGGATGCTCCATCACTGGAGGTTTTTAAGAAGAGTCTGGACAGCCACTTGCCTGGAACAGTATAGGCAGGGGTGGGATTCTACCGGTTCGGTCCGGTTCAGGAGAACCGGTAGCTCCAACAGTCAGCTGGGAGTGAACCGATTTGCTCCGACAATCAGGTGGGTTCACCTGCCCCCCGCGTGCACTTTACTGACCTATATCTTCTCAGCTGATGCGCGCAGCAGAGTGGATTGCCGCACTTCAGCTGTGTTACTCCCCCAGCAGTAACGTAGAAGGTAAGTTTTTGTAAAACTGCGCACGCACCTGCGAAGCGCACGATCCCCGAGCCGGTTGTTAAACCGGCAGGATCCCACCACTGGGTATAAGGCAGCGTTGGCGAAACTATGGCACGCGTGCCGGAAGCGGCACACAAAACCGTCCCAAGACATGCGCGCCCTCGCTGGCTCCTCATCGCGTTCCTGTGATCAAATGCGTGCTGGTCAGCTGGCCGACGTGCGCGCGTGGTGCCGGCAGACCGCGCCTGTGCGAGGTTGCATGCGTGCTGGAGGTTCGCCATCACCCATGTTTGAGGTGGCACGCGTGCCGGAGGGTCGCCAACACGCATGCGCGATGGACCGCCACACTTTCGGGGTCGCCAGCACCGCATGCACGACAGCCAGCTGGCCGGTGTGCATTTGACCACACGAACGCAATGGGAGCCGGCGAGGCCGTGCATTTATCTCGGGACAGTTTTGCTTGCCATTTCCGGCACGCGGGCGGCACGCAAGAACGCAAAAGGTTCGCTAACGCTCGTATAGGGTCTCCTGTTTGAGCAGGGGGTTGGACTAGAAGACCTCCAGTGTCCCTTCTGACTCTGTTATTCTGATTTCCTTTTATTTCTGAAAATGGAAGCTTCAGAGATGGTTTGCACCAGGGGTGAAATCTACTTACCTTCCTTACTGGTCCGCGTGCACTTCACACACACACACACACACACACACACATATATATATGTAGGTCTTTGGTTATTCGGGTTTTCTCTCACGTAAAATTGGAAGTGTCTTGGCGACGTTTCGACGAAGTCTCATTCGTCATCTTCAGGCTTCAGCTTCGTGCTTCTGGGAGCAAGCTGAAGCCTGAAGATGACGAATGAGACTTTGTCGAAACGTCGCCAAGACACTTCCAATTTTACGCGGGAGAAAACCCGAATAACCAAAGACCTACATACAAACACCCGCGAAAACCTCAGAAAACATATATATATATATACACATACATATATATATATATATATATGAATGAATTGGCTGAATTAGTGGCTTTATCTAGAACAGTGTCGGCGAAACTTTGGCATTCTCATGTGCCGGCCTGCATACCGGAAGTAGCACGCAAAAACATCCTGCGAGGTATGCACGGTCCCACTGGCCTTCACATACACGGAAGTGGCGATACCCGGAAGAATGGCGTTCCATCGCGCATGCGCGAGCCGGCACCCAAACACCCGGATACTGGCATGGAAGCACGCCCGACGAACAGCTGGCCATCACGCATGCGCGTGATGTCAACCCGGAAGGTCGGGTGTTGGCCTGCACACGTGTGCTGGAACGGCGCCCTTCCAGGGTCCGTCACTCCCGTGCGCGTGACAGCCAGCTGACAGGCGCGCATTTGAGCACATGAACGTGGAAGAGGAGCTGGTGGGGCCGTGCATCCATCGTGGGATGGTTTCGCATGATGCTTCCAGCATGCGTGCCATAGGTTCGCCACACACTGTTCGCCCTGAGTCTTCGGAGAAGGGCGGGATATAAATGTAAATTAAAAAAAACCACTGATCTAGAAAATTGAGACGCTAATTTTTTTTTTATTATTTGCATTTATATCTTGCCCTTCTCCGAAGACTCAGGGCGGCTTACACTATGTTAAGCAATTGTCTTCGTCCATTTGTATATTATATACAAAGTCAACTTATTGCCCCCCAACAATCTGGGTTCTCATTTTACCTACCTTATAAAGGATGGAAGGCTGAGTCAACCTTGGGCCTGGTGGGACTTGACCCTGCAGTAATTGCAAGCAGCTGTGTTAATAACAGACTGTCTTACCAGTCTGAGCCACCAAAGGCTTGATTTCTAGTTCACAAGTCATACCTACTGAGCAATGTCGTTTTGTTTTGTTTTGTTTTGTTTCCTCCATAGTTTTAATCTGGATCCAGAGTGCAAATGCACGGATGATACCCTTTGGGAAGCCTTGGAGATTGCCCAGTTGAAGAACATGGTCAAAGTCTTGCCTGGTGGACTGGGTGTGTATATCACAAAAAAACTTCTAGCGCTAATTAGATCTGTTGACCTGTTCAACTGATGAGCACACAGCAACCAAGCGGGTACCCATGGAAAAGAGTTGCAGTCGCTCTTGCCTCTCTGGTGATTGACAGCACAAGGATGAGGGTCTTCGTACCCCATCAACCACCTCCAGCAGTGAATTCCCCCTCGGGGGAGGGGGGGGGCAAGCCAACCGGCAAAGCCAGGTTTTAATATCCTTCCAGAAGACCAAAAGGATTTGAGCAGTTCTCACCGCCGGCGTTTGAGTGTTCCATAGGATGGGACCACAGTGGAAAAGATTCTTCTCCTTGATGCCATGTAGCCAGTGGTGAAATGTAAAATTTGTTATTACCGGTTCTGTGGGTGTGGCTTGGTGGTGGTGGGGGGTAATGTGACTGGGTGGGCATGGCCAACTTTTTTTTTTTACTTTTAAAAGCATTAAAAAACAAAAGCCTCTGACGATCAGGCAACTCAGCTGGGATCATCAGTCTTTTAAAAGCATTTTTTCTACAGCTTTTGTTTTCTTTTAAAAGCATTTTTTTGCCTCTAAAAGAAAAAAAAATGCCTCTGACAATCAGGCAACTCAGCTGGGATCGCCAGAGGAGCCTTTTAAAAGCATTTTTTTCTACCGAAGGCTCTGACGATCAGGCAACCCAGCTGGGATCGTCAGAGCCTTTAAAAAGCATCTTTTACAACCTCTTCAGCTGAAGACATTGTAGAAAAAAATGCTTTTAAAAGGCTCTGACGATCCCAGCTGAGCCGTGCGTTCATCAGAAGCTTCTTTTTTTACTTTTAAAAGCATTTTTTCAATCCAAAGAAAAATTGCTTTTAAAAGTAAAAAAAACAAAAAACCTCTGATGATCACGCGGCTCAGCTGGGCATGCGGGGTGCTACCGGTTCTCCGAACCACCCATCACCATCGCTACCAGATCGGGCGATCCGGTCTGAACCGGGAGCATTTCACCCCTTCACGTTGCGGAATTCGTTAGCAGATGGGATCCGTAGCTGACCTCTTCTGCTGGCACGAGTGGGTAAGGTTGATCCCACTGGGGTGAGGCAGCTCTTCAAATACCTTGTTTTGATTCTAACTCTCCCATTCCCAGATGCTGTTGTAACTGAAGGTGGTGAGAATTTCAGTGTTGGCCAGCGACAGCTCTTCTGTCTGGCCCGGGCTTTTGTGCGTAAGAGCAGCATCCTTATTATGGATGAGGCCACCGCTTCCATCGATATGGCCACAGTAAGTAGGTGTATCTCCCTGTGTCCCTTGATTACTCAATTTTCTTGGCATCTGAACCTTTTTTTAAAAAAGGGGAGGGGACTCCTTGGGTGAGACACTGTAGAACAGGGCTCTCCAACCTTGGTCCCTTTAAGACTTGTGGACTTCAACTCCCAGAGTCCCTCAGCCAGCAAAGCTGGCTGAGGAACTCTGGGAGTTGAAGTCCACAAGTCTTAAAGGGACCAAGGTTGGAGACCCCTGCTGTAGAAGACAACCAGGCTGAGCCTGGGGAGGGTTGTGTCAAATGCATCATCAGTTTGGAGACTCTACGCCTGTTGTGTCTTGTCCGATCTCACCACAGCCGGAGCCTTCTTATCTGCTTCCGAACACGGAGGAATGTCCTAGTATGCCTCCCGGCCCCAGCCCTGGCTCCATGCCCAGACAGGCTGAAGAGGAGGAAGTACCTCCAGCCCCCAGCTCTGGCTCCATGCCCAGGCAAACGGAGCAACTAGACCCCTCCCCCTCCTCCACAGCATGTGAGCCTGAGGGAGGTCAATTGCCAACAGCTGCAGACTGGAGTGACCCTCGCGTCAGAAGACTTAATAAACGGAGGCAACAGAAGGAAGGGAGGGGCAGGCCTGGATAAGTGCTGAGTCATGGAGCCACACCCCATGGCCTATATAAAGGATCTGCTTTCTGGCATTCTCTGAGTCAGGCAAAGTCTAAACATATCTTGCTGAAGTCACTTTCTGGTCTTCTGCCTGCCCTGAGGACTTTGCTAGAACTTTGGCAGAGCTGCAGAGGCACGCCTGATTCGGATTTCCCTGACCCGGCCGTCAGCGGAGGAGTGGGACACGACAACGCCCCTGTAAGAGATCCAAGTTCCACCCTGCTTGAAGTCCACTGACTCTTTTTTTTGGGGGGGTCATAACAGTATATCTAAGCATAAGCATGAAACAACTATACAACATATACGCGTATATATAATGAAAGGAAACAATAGGACAGGAACGGTAGGCACTTTTGTGCTCTTATGTACGCCCCTTACAGACCTCTTAGGAATGGGGTGAGGTCAATGGTAGACAGTTTTTGGTTAAAGCTTTTGGGAGTTTGAGAAGAGACCACAGAGTCAGGTAGTGAGTTCCAAGCGTTAACAACTCTGTTACAGAAGTCATATTTTCTGCAATCAAGATTGAAGCGGTTAACGTTAAGTTTGAATCTATTGTTTGCTCTTGTACTATTGCAATTGAAGCTGAAGTAGTCTTTAACAGGAAGGACATTGCAATAGATGATTCTGTGTGTTAAACACAGGTCTTGTCGGAGTCGGCGGAATTCTAAGTTTTCTAATCCCAGGGTTTCAAGTCTGGTGGTATAAGGTATTTTGTTGTTTACAGAGGAGCGGGGAACTCTTCTTGTAAAATATTTCTGGATTCGTTCAATTGTATTAATGTCAGAGATGTGGTATGGGTTCCAGACAGGTGAGCTGTATTCAAGAATAGGTCTAGCAAATGTTTTGTATGCTCTGGTTAGTAGTGTAAAGTTTTTGGAAAAGAAGCTACGCAAAATTAGGTTTACAACTCTTAGAGCCTTTTTTGCTACGTAGTTGCAGTGGGCTTTGGCACTTAGGTCATTTGATATGAAAACTCCAAGGTCTTTTACAGGGAGGGGGTCGTCTGTAAGGTAATGTCCATCAAGCTTGTACTTAGTGTTTGGGTTCTTTTTTCTAATATGTAAGACTCAGCATTTGCTGGTTGAGATTTGGCGTTGCCAAGTTTTAGACCAATCGGATACAAAGTCAAGGTCTTTTTGAAGGGTAGTAGTATTGTTGGTGGTGTTAAATAGTTTGACATCTCTTATCTGGCACCAATTCACTTCTAACCATTAATAGTTCAGATTTTTGTGCGTAGGTAGCAGGAACTACGCTTGTATTGCTTTTGAACTCTGTCCTGGTTCCTGACTTCTTGCATCTGACCAAACCTGGTTCCAGATCTATTTTCCCTCTTCCAACTTCAGATAGAAGGGCACGGAGCAGTTTTCCATTGGTAACCTAAACAGAGATCAGTCCATTCAAGTGTCAGTAACATGAAGTCCCAAAATTGGTCTGGTTCTGAGGCAGAATGAGACCTTCATTTCAGGCAGCAGATTATGCAAGGGGGAGCAGAGATAAATTGATGAAAATTAAGGAGAAGGTAATATCATGCAGCCCACTAAAATGGGTCCTCTCACTTTACGGTTTGTTCTTGGTCATGGGAGAACATGTGTCTTAACAAGCACTTTGATGTAAGTTCATTGACCAGTTTGGTCAACTTCTGGACATACTGCATGCAGTTTGGTCACCAAATTACAAAAAAAAAAGTTGAGGCTTTGGAAAAAGTGCAGAGAAGAGCAACTGATTAAAGGCCTGAAGACTAAAACATATGAAGAACGGTTGCAGGATTTGGGTATGGCCAGTCTACAGAAAAGAAGGTGTCAGAGTTCTGACAGATGCCCTAATTAAATCATCAAGCCTCAAGCCAAGTGTTGTGTCTGTGCCCCCAGAGCCGGGGCCCCTGCCAGAAAGTGACTCAGAAAGTGAAGAGGAAAGGCCATCAGGACTTACCTCTGGAGCATCGGCTTCCCTGGCTCAGCTTCAGGAGCCAGAGGCAGGCCAGGTGGAGGAGAAAACGAGGCCTCCATCCCCTGACTTTTTCCCCTCCAGGCCATACCTCCAGACCCAGCTGATGGCAATCAGGCCTGGCTGGACCCTAGGTTTCGTAGGCAGGAGAGGCGGGAACAACAGAAGCAGGGGTGGGGCAGGCCTAGGAAGTGCTGAGTCATGGAGCCACACCCCACAGGATAGTTTGCCGCCAGAGCTGATAGTTGCCGGCTAATTAAGTCATCGCTCATGTCTCCCTGACTGAGGAGGGGGACTGAACACCAAGCTTCAAAAGAAATCCAGTTATTTATTAGGAGCTCCATGTCGGCATGTCCCCAAATGAAGCCAACTCTGACCCCATGTAATTTACGGCCCTAATCATGACCCTGTTTACCCCCTCCCCCCAGGGTGTGTTATCAATCACATTTGCCAACAGAGTAATTCTGCGGGTTGTAGAGATCACTCCCCTCCTGCTGCTGCAGATAACCCTGGGTGACAGCCTTAAGAAAGATACGTCTGGAATGGGCTCCTGTCTTTGGCTGCCAGGTTGCTTGGTTGATTTCCCATCCCCCTTGCCTATGGCAACTCAAGAGCAGGTCAGGGATGCTTTACGAGT
Source organism: Ahaetulla prasina (assembly GCF_028640845.1). NCBI lineage: Eukaryota > Metazoa > Chordata > Lepidosauria > Squamata > Colubridae > Ahaetulla > Ahaetulla prasina. The sequence continues at coordinate 92,460,890 of NC_080545.1, forward strand.
TGACATTAGGACTACAGGGGACATGATAGCAGTATTCCAGAATTCGAGGGTCTGCCGCAAAAAAGAGGAGGTCAACTTATTTTCCAAAGCACCAGGAAGCAGGACAAAAAAAAAAATGGCTGGAAACTAATGAAGGAGAGAAGCAACCTGGAATTAAGGATAAACTTCCTAAAAGGGCCTCTGGTAGCTCAGACTGCTAAGACAGTCTGTTATTAACACAGCTGCCTGCAATTACTGCAGGTTCAAGTCCCACCAGGCCCAAGGTTGACTCAGCCTTCCATCCTTTATAAGGTAGGTAAAATGAGGACCCAGATTGTTGGGGGCAATAAAAGCTGACTTTGTATATAATATACAAATGGATGAAACTATTGCTTAACACAGTGTAAGCCGCCCTGAGTCTTCGGAGAAGGGCGGGATATAAATTCAAATTAAAAAAAAACCAGTGAGAACAATTAACTATTAGAACATCTTAATCATTGGGTGCTTCATCACTGGAAGATTTTAAGAAAAGACTGGACAATCACTTGTCTGCAATGGTGTAGGGTTTTCTACCTGAGCAGGGGGTTGTATTATAAAACCTCCAACATCCTTTCTAGCTCTATTCTGAATTGATGAATTGAATTGATGGACATGAGTTTGAGGGCAGCCCTTCAATTTTCTCCTTGGCTGTAGACCAGATATATCCAAGCGTGGTAACTTTAAGACCTAGCTAGCTGGGGAATTCTGGGACTTGAAGTCCACCAGTTCTTAAAGTTGCCCAGCTTGGATATCCCTGCTGTAGGCATTCTTTGTGACCCAACAGGATGAGTGTCCCAAAGGTTTTCCAAAAGACAACTGGACTTTCTTGGTTTTTTCCCTTGAAAATGTTTCGCTTCTCATCCAAGAAGCTTCTTCAGTTCAGAAGTGAAATGTCTTCAAGGGAAAAACAAATCCCATTTGCCTTTTGGAAAAGCACCATTGAGACAACCATGATCTGGATGACTGAGAATCTCCATAGACAACAGGATGAGTGGTTTGAGTGAACATCTCCTTGACAGCCGTGTAAACCTAAATCATGTAGACCTCCAAATATGATAACTTGGCTAGTCAAAAAACATTCCCAAAGCTAGAAGACTCCTCCTCCTGATAACATGAGTTTTCCAGGGATCCCAGAGATATCTTTTGGTGACTCCTGTTTTTATTTTTTGCAGGAAAACATTTTGCAAAAAGTTGTAATGACTGCCTTTGCGGATCGCACAGTTGTGACAATTGCTGTAAGTAGACATTTCCTAATGGGCTTCTTTTCCTACTTCATCAGATGATCAGATGAACCTTCTCCTCTAGAAGAAATTAAGGACATCTAAAATACAGAAACATTTGTTCACTCCTGTTGGTACCTAATTATGTCTTTGTTTGAACATCATTATACAAGCGCCATATTTTAAAATGAAGAAACCAATGAGACAGAGTCAAATCTTAGTAGCTATATAGATGTTAGCATACACCGAAATATCATCCTGGCAAAGTTATGGAAGTGGCTTGTCGTTATCTGATGAATTTTGACTTCCCAGCTTAGGCTAGCTTACAGGGCCTTGTCTGTCTGATCACTTGAAATCCATTCTTCTACTGTATTTTACTTTTATTATCATAATATTTCTACATATCAGTGAAGTCTGCAGAGTAAAATGTAGTTTCCATTTGCAGAAACTAGTCTAGCATGAAGATCAATGTAGCATTTTCTCAGGATGGTTTTATCTTGCTTCACTGAATCAAAAGAAAAATAGCGGAGGGGAGAGGAGAGGAGAGGAGAGGAGAGGGAGTGAGGAGGAGGGGAGAGGAGAGAGAAGAGAGGAGAGAGAGTGGAGCAAGGTGGAGAGGAGAAGGAGAGGGGTGAGGGGGAGGGAGAGTGGCGGGGTGGAGAGGAGAGGAGAGGAGAAGGAGCGGGAGGAGAGAGAGTGGAGTGGGGGGGAAAGGAGAAGAGAGGAGAGAGAGTGGAGTGGGGTGGAGAGGAGAGGAGAGAGAGTGGAGTGGGGTGGAGAGGAGAGGAGAGAGAGTGGGGTGGGGTGGAGTGGAGAGGAGAGGAGAGGAGAGAAGGAGAAGAGGAGAGGAGAGGAGAGAGTGGAGTGGGGTGGGGTGGAGAGGAGGAGGAGAGAGTGGAGTGGGGTGGGGTGGAGGAGAGGAGAGAAGGAGAAGGAGGAGAGTGGAGAGGAGAGGAGAGGAGAGAGTGGAATGGGGGAGAGGACAGGAGAAGAGAGGACAAGGAAAGGGGAGAGGGGGAGGGAGAGTGGAGCAGGGTGGAGGGGAGACGAGAGGAGAAGGAGAGGGGAGAGGGAGTGGGGTGGAGAGGAAAGAATAGGAGAAGGAGAGGGGAGAGGGAGTGAAGAGGAGAGGAGAGAGAATGGAATGGGGTGGAGAGGAGAGGAGAGGAGAGAGGGAGAAGGAGAGGGAAGGGGGAGGGAGAGTAAGAAGGGAGTTAGGAGAAGGAGAGGAGAGGCAGAGAGGAGGAGTGGGTTGGAGAGAAGAGAGGAGAGAGGAGAGAGGAGAAGGAGAAGTGGAGAGGAGAGGAGAGGAGAGAGTGGGGTGGGGTGGAGAGAGAGGAGGAGAGAGTGGAGTGGGGTGGGGTGGAGAGGAGAGAAGGAGAAGGAGGAGAGGAGAGGAGAGGAGAGGAGAGAGAGTGGAATGGGGGAGAGGAGAGGAGGAGAGAGGAGAAGGAGAAGGAGGAGAGGAGGAGGAGGAGGAGAGGAGTGGGGTGGAGAGAGAGGAGAAGGAGAGGAGAGGAGTGGGGTGGAGAGGAAAGAATAGGAGAAGGAGAGGAGAGGGAGGAAGAGGAGAGGAGAGAGAATGGAATGGGGTGGAGAGGAGAGGAGAGGAGAGGAGAGAGGGAGAAGGAGAGGGAAGGGGGAGGGAGAGTAAGAAGGGAGTTAGGAGAAGGAGAGGAGAGAGCAGAGAGGAGGAGTGGGTTGGAGAGAAGAAGGAGAGGGGGGAGAGGAGAGAGAGGGGGGACTGGGGTGGAAAGGGAGGGAGAGGGAAGAAGGAAGGAGAGAAAGAAGAGAAAGAAAGAGCTTTCCTGCAGAACGTTCTCTCTAGCCTACAGCCCAAGAATTTCCTGTGTTGCTCCTTCCGAGGACTAATGAGGCCTGATGCTGCTTCTCAGCCCAAGGAAAGTCAGCTAGTTGCTTCCTGCTATGGCAGGTTCACACTATCAGGGGTCCAGCCAAACAATCTCACTGCTCAGGCTGCTTTCCCGGTGGAGAAAATGGGGTAGCTGGATAAGGAGAATCTGTGGATGAGCATGGGGAGGGGTGGAATCCGAAGTAGACCACTGGTCAACTGGCTCAGCACCGCCATAGTTCTGGCCACGGTTTCTTACATTTGCACGTTTGCTTTCTATGTTCTCCATCAGACAATTCTTTCTGTGTCCTATTTTTTGAATGCCTTCCCTTCTCCGTTATTTCCTCTCTTTGCCTTTGCTCTTCCTTACTTTTCCTTTCAGCACCGGGTCTCCAGCATCCTGGATGCCCACCTTGTCTTAGTCCTTTCGGATGGAGAGGTTGCCGAGTATGACTCGGCTGCCAATCTGCTCCTCAAGGAGGATGGCCTCTTCACCACTTTGGTGAAAACCAACAAGTAGTTTCTCCAGCTCAGGATTCCTGCAAGATTTCTGGCTTTCTGGTACTGCTGTTTTCTTGTTCTTTCTGCTCCTTGTCTCTGCCTCAGTTCCAGGAGGTTATTCTTGGTTTCGCTTTTCTGGAGGGGGGGGCGCGGGGGGGGTTTCTAACTTTGCCAAGGTCACCGATTGAAAAGGGAAGGTTTAATCCCCCACACCAAACTTCATGCCTGTGTTCTTGATTTATTCTTCCCCAACCACCTGGAACAATTCGGGGAAACAAATAATTCAAGTCTAGCTCAACTCCTAGTGATCTCACGGAGCCTTTCTTGCTTCTGGGATGAAATATGGCAAGGGTTCCTCTGTGCGTAAATTCTGGGGATTTTCTTTTAAAAAAAATTCTAAATCTACCCTATGCCCTGTTGAACTCTGATTCTAGCCAGGCTCAAACCTGGTTAGCTCCCAACAAATGAGACTGGGCTACCCCAGCCTATGGTGTCATGTATTTTTTTTTCAGTCGCCCAGACATTTGAAATCAGCAAAGGAGGTTTTTTTTCTCTGCAAGTCAGCCTTAAATCTTTTTCTGTTAAAGACGGGATTGAGAGAAATTTAGGCTTTCAAGTTTATATCAATAGCCAGTTTGGAATAGTGGTTAAGGTGCTGGCCTAGTAACCAGGAGAATAGAATAGAATAGAACAGAACAGAACAGAACAGAACAGAACAGAACAGAACAGAACAAAATAAAATAAAATAAAATAAAATAAAATAAAATAAAATAGAACAAAACAAAAAAGATTCAAATGGAATGGAATGGAATGGAATGGAATGGAATAGAATGGAATAGAATAGAATAGAATAGAATAGAATAGAATAGAATAGAATAGAATAGAATAGAAAATATTCAAATGGAATGGAATGGAATGGAATAGAATAATAATGGAGTGAAGGAAGGGATGGGATCGAATAGGAATAAGAATAGAATAGAATAGAATAGAATAGAATAGAATAGAATAGAATAGAATAGAATAGAATAGAATTTTTATTGGCCAAGTGTGATTGGACACAAAAGGAATTTGTCTTGGTGCATATGCTCTCAGTGTACATAAAAGAAAAGATACATTCATCAAGAATCATAAGATAGTACACTTGATAGTCATAGGGTACAAATAAGCAATCAGGAAACAATATCAATATAAATTGTAAGGATACAAGCAACAAAGTTACAGTCATACAGTCATAGGTGGAAGGAGATGGGTGATGGGAACGATGAGAAGATTAATAGTAGTGCAGACTTAGTAAGTAGTTTGATAGCGTTGAAGGAATTATTTGTTTAGCAGAGTGATGGCCTTCGGGAAAAAAACTGTTCTTGTGTCTAGTCGTTCTGGTGTGCAGTGCTCTATAGCGTCGTTTTGAGGGTAGGAGTTGAAACGATTTATGTCCTGGATGTGAGGGGTCTGTAAATATTTTCACAGCCCTCTTTTTGACTCGTGCAGTATACAGGTCCTCAGTGGAAGGCAGGTTGGTAGCCATTGTTTTTTCTGCCGTTCTAATCATCCTCTGAAGTCTGTGTCTGTCTTGTTGGGTTGCAGAACCAAACCAGACCGTTATAGTGGTGCAGATGACAGACTCAATAATTCCACAAGAGACTGTGAGTTCTAGTGTCACTTTAGGCATGAACGCTGGCCAGATGGGCCAATTACAAGGAGATGGTGAATTCTAGTCCCACCTTAGGCACAAAAGCCAGCTAGGTGACCTTGGGCTAATCACCAGGAGATCAATCAATCAATTAATCAATCAATCAGAATAGACCTTGAAGGGACCTTTGAGCTCTTCTAGTCCAACCCCCTGCTCAACCAGGAGATCCTGTACAATTTCAGAGAAGTTGGCTGTCCAGTCTCTTCTTAAAAACCTCCAGTGATGAAGCAACCACAACTTCTGAAGGCAATGGTCTAGTTCTAGTCCTGCCTTAGGCGTAAGAGCCAGGTGGGTGACTTTGCGCCATTCACTCTCGGCCCAATTCACCTCACAGGGTTATTGTGGGGAAAACAGAAGAAAGAAAGAATATTAGAATAGAATAGAATAGAATTTTATTGGCCAAGTGTGACTGGACACACCAGGAATTTGTCTTGGTGCATATGCTCTCAGTGTACATAAAAGAAAAGATACCTTCATCAAGGTACAACATTTACAACACAAATGATGGTCAGTATATCACTATAAATCATAAGGATTGCCAGCAACAAGTTACAGTCATACAGTCATAAGTGGAAAGAGATTGGTGATGGGAATGATGAGAAGATTAATAGTAGTGCAGATTCAGTAACTAGTTTGACAGTGTTGATGGAATTATTTGTTTAGCAGAGTGATGGCCTTCGGGAAAAAACTGTTCTTGTGTCTAGTTCTGGTGTGCAGTGCTCTATAGCGTCGTTTTGAGGGTAGGAGTTGAAACAGTTTATATCCAGAATGCGAGGGGTCTGTAAATATTTTCACGGCCCTGTAAATATTTTCACGGCCCTCTTCTTAATTCGTGCAGTATACAGGTCCTCCATGCAATTATTTTTTCTGCAGTTCTAATTATCCTCTGAAGTCTGTGTTTTTCTTGTTGGGTTGCAGAACCGAACCAGACAGTTATAGAGGTGCAAATGACAGACTCAATAATTCCTCTGTAGTTTGAGCTTACTGAGTTGGCGCAGAAAGAACATTCTTTGTTGTCCTTTTTTAATGATATTTTTGATGTTGGCTGTCCATTTTAGATCTTGCGATATGATAGGGTTAGGGTTAGGGTTAGGGTTAGGGTTTGGTGTCTTGAGTTACTTATCAAATAATGAAGGCGGAATAAAAATTAAGTAAATAAATAAAAAAAGAATAAGTAAATAAAAAAGAATAAAAAGAATTGATCTCGGTAATGTCTCTTTCCTGACTTGCCTACCTCAAACCACGAAAAACCAAATAATACCTTTTTTTTTTAAACTGCAGCATCGAGTCCACACTATCCTGACCGCAGACGTGGTCATTGTGATGAAACGAGGGGTCATTTTGGAAAACGACACACCTGAGAATCTGCTGGCCCAAGAAGACAGCATCTTCGCCTCTTTTGTTCGGGCTGATAACTGAAAAAGCTACATTATTGGCTTTTTTTTAATGCTGATTTTTTTCAAGAGAGAGAGAGAGAGAGAGAAGGGACTCCCCCCCTCTCCCCTTTATATATAATGTCTTATCACTGTATTTTTCCATCTGTAATTTTTGTAAAATTCCAGCGCATGATGTAAGTCTCGAAGCAATAAATTCTTCGCTAAAGACAGGAACCCTTTTGTATGTTTCTTCAACAGATTCTCGTTAGGAACATGCTGAGTATTTCATATCTTCAAGAAAAGACTCCTTAAAAGGGTCTCCAAACTGGCAAACCAAAGAACTTATCAGTAACAGAATTCCTAGACAAAGGAGAAAAAATGTCTGAATACTTCTTTTTTTCCTGGAAGAGAAAAAAATAAAGGAATTTAGCCAGTGGTGAAATCCAATTTTTTTTTACTACCGGTTCTGTGGTTGTGGCTTGTTGGGCGTGGTGTGACTTGGTGGGTGTGGCTTGGTGGGCGTAGCAGGGGAAGGATACTGCAAAATCCCCATTCCATCCCCACTCCTGGGGGAAGGATACTGCAAAATCCCCATTCCCTCCCCACTCCTGGGGGAAGGATATTGCAAAATCTGCATTCCCTCCCACTCCTGGGGGAAGGATACTTCAAAATCCCCATTCCCTCCCCACTCCTGGGGGAAGGATATTGCAAAATCTGCATTCCCTCCCACTCCTGGGGGAAGGATACTTCAAAATCCCCATTCCCTCCCCACTCCTGGGGGAAGGATATTGCAAAATCTGCATTCCCTCCCCACTCCTGGGGAAAGTATACTGCAAAATCCCCATTCCCTCCCCACTCCTGGGGGAAGGATACTGCAAAATCCCCATTCCCTCCCCACTCCTGGGGGAAGGATATTGCAAAATCTGCATTCCCTCCCCACTCTGGGGCCAGCCAGAGGTGGTATTTGCCGATTCTCTGAACTACCCAAAATTTCCGCTAGCGGTTCTCCAGAACCTGTCAGAGCCTGCTGGATTTCACCCCTGAATTGAGCCCATCCAGGAAAATCTGATTGTTGGTCATTCTAACTGGGAACGGTGACATGGGTGTAGTTCAGGGGTGCTATTCAGCAGGTTCTGGAGAAGAGCTGAACTTGGCGATGGCTCACATGCCATCAGAGAAGGTATTGCGTGCCACCGCTGGCATGCATGCCATAGGTATGTCATCACGGAGCTAGTCATATCTAATTCCCTTAATTGTTCATTGTACAGCTTAGCTGTTGTGGTCCACCAGCAGCCTGTGGATCTGTCAACGGAGTCAGAGAGTGAGGAGGCTGGGGAGGACAATGGGTCAGTCCTGGAGTCAGGGGAAGGCCTGGACAACGGCTCTGCATCTGAGGCAGAGATGGGGCCAGGACCATCTGGGAGCAATACGAGGACTAAGGAGCCTCCAGAGGCGGACAGCAGAGAGGCAGAGAAACAGGAAGAGCCTGTTCCTAGTGCACGCAAGCGAGGTGCTGCCAGAAGGAAAGAGCAGCTGAAAAAAAAAAAGTACAACTCAGGAGTAAGGCCAGAAGATGATTGGCCACTCCCATAAGGCATAAAAGAGCAGCAACGAGCCGTTGGGGTCTTTGTAGAAAAGCACCATTAATTTCCGTGCTTCTTGTCAGCGTCTCTTGAACTTTGTGGGGTTTTTGCCAAGAAGAGCCTTTGGCAAGTTGCCAAAGACATCAAAAGTTAGTGATAAGGTCGAGGGACTGGTTATTAAGAATTCCGTTTTCGAGAAAGCTGAGAATGAATTAATTCTCAGCTGTTTTAATAAAATAAGTTTGTTGAGGACTGAATTGTGTTTAGTAATCACTACTTGGGCCTTGGTCACAACATTAGCCTCCAGATCCCTTATCATCTTTAGTGCTCTTTCCTGCATATTTTTTCCAAGGTCTTAGCATCTTTTCTGTATGGTGGCAACCATAACCGACATCAACAACCTCTGGAGACCCTTAGATGCACCATCCTTCAGATCACTGCCCACTCGCAGCCTTCTACAAAGAGTACCTTCCTTCCAAGCCCTATGCCAGATACAGCATCTGAAAAGCAGGTTGGGAAAAAGGGGAGTTTGCTTCTAAGTCCCAGAGCCTTGCTAGATTCTCTTAAAGAGGCGGTTGGACAAAGAAACATCCTGCTTTGTGGTTTCCAAAAGGCTGTGATATAATCTCAAAAACTGGAAAGCCAATGTTTTATATGAAAAAAAAAAAAACTGCTCCTTTGGGATGAAGCGAAAGCAGCAACATTTTTTGCAGTTCCTTTGGGAAAACACCCGTTTCCCATTTTAAGTTGAAAACAGGGCTTGCTCCAAGCTGACCAATCCAGCTTAGCTCAGCTCATCCCTAAACCCACAACAGTGAATTCCTACTAACTTTTTCCAACCGGCTGGAAGAGTTCCTTTTGCTAAAATGTAGTGCCTTTTTTTTTTTCTCGCCCTGGTTCTCTTTAGCGCAATCCGTTCAAATTTAGCGCTGGTTGTGGCAGGAAAGAAGGCCTTCGCTTCAGTGGTGGGTTTCAATTTTTTTTACTACCGGTTCTGTGGGTGTGGCTTGGTGGGTTTGGCACGGCTTGGCGGGCGTGACTTGGTGGGTGTGGCAGAGGAAGGATACTGCAAAATCCCCATTTCCTCCTGATCAGCTGGGACTTGGGAGGCAGAGACTAGATGGGGGTGGGGCCAGTCAGAACTTTTACTACCGCTCAGGGGTGGGTTCTATTTACCTTTACTACCAGTTCGCATCATGCCCGCGTGCTCTTCTGCACATGCGCAGAAGAGTTTTGATGATGTTTGGGCCAGTGGGCGGAACTTCCCGCCGGCTTTACTACTGGCTCTATAGAACTGGTCTGAACCGGGGGCAACCCACCACTGCTACCGGCTCTCCGAACTACTCAAAATTTCCGCTACCGGTTCTCCAGAACTGGTCAGAACCTGCTGAAACCGACCTCTGCTTCACTCTGACAAGCTGAAAACAGCTGCAGAGCTTAGCCTGAGTCCACAGAAGACCAAGGAGCGATGTTTCGAGGCAAATTCTTGGCTGCTCTTACCAGGGTATATGTTTATCTTTCCAACTATGGCTGGTAAGCACAGCATGGGCCAAGTGAGGCTTGGTTGAGATCCAAAGGGGAAAGATAGCTCTCCTTCTCACTCCTTCTCCACCCATAAGCACTAGGGGGGATGGGGAAAGGAATCAGAATTAGATCTTATGCAACTGGCAAAACAGAAGGCTTGGTTGGTACTGTACAACATTAGCACCCACCCCTCTCCTAGAAGAAGGATATATTTTTAAGGTAAAGATTCCCCTCGCACATATGTGCTAGTCATTCCCGAATCTAGCAGGCGGTGCTCATTTCTGTTTCAAAGCCGAAGAGCCAGCGCTGTCCGAAGACGTCTCTGTGGTCATGTGGCCGGCATGACTCAACGCCAAAGGCACCTGGAATGCTGTTACCTTCCCACCAAAGGTGGTCCCTCTTTTCCTACTTCCATTTTTTTACGTGCTTTCGAACTGCTAGGTTGGCAGAAGCTGGGACAAGTCACGGGAGCTCATCTCGTTATGCGGCATTAGGGATTCGAACTACTGGCTCTTCGGCTTTGAAACAGAGATGAGCACTACCCCCTAGAGTCGGGAACGACTAGCACGTATGTGCGAGGGAAACATTTACCTTAACCATCTCGTCCTCTTTCTTCCCTTTCTCTTTTTGCTTTCATTTTCCCCAACATCAGGGTCCAGTGATCTCCTCTCCCCAAATGGGAGTTCAAATGCATTCGGAATTTGAGAACCTGCCATGGACATTCTCAAAAACGTTTTCCACGATAACCACTTACAAAAGGGCTGCCATAAATGAGTGTTTTCCCAGAAGGAAGGCAAAATGATGTGGCCCTTTTGAACACTGTGCTTCAAGTCAATGGGTTGCTCTTCTGTTTCACTAGTATATCATCCTTTAGAACAGGGGTCTCCAACCTTGGCAATTTTAAGACTTGTAGACTTCAGCTCCCAGAATTCCTCAGCCAGCAAAGCAAAGCTGGCTGAGGAATTCTGGGAGTTGAAGTCCACAAGTCTTAAAGTGGCCAAGGTTGGAGATCCCTGCTCTAGAGCTGTATTGGCTGAGGAATTCTGGGAGTTGAAGTCCACAAGTCTTAAAGTGGCCAAGGTTGGAGATCCCTGCTCTAGAGCTGTATTGGCTGAGGAATTCTGGGAGTTGAAGTCCACAAGTCTTAAAGTGGCCAAGGTTGGAGATCCCTGCTCTAGAGCTGTATTGGCTGAGGAATTCTGGGAGTTGAAGTCCACAAGTCTTAAAGTGGCCAAGGTTGGAGACCCCTGCTTTAGAAACAGGAGAGATGGCGACTGAAACACCACACTGGACTGTCGCATTTGTCAGCTTTATTTTCTAAGGACACTAATGGGACCTTTGGGACAATCAAGACAATGTCTTGGAAGTGATGAGGAAAACTTGCATTTTTTGGCTTTGAAGCAGGCCCCCTTCCCCTTTTGACTGAAAGGCTCTTGTGAAGTCGTTAAGAGGGGAGAGAAGCATGAGAGGTGTTTGAGATTCTCCATGGGACCCTTGGGGAGGCTCCATGGATGCCACATGGAAAAATTCAGATCTAAGCCATGGTGTCATTTTAAAGGAGAAAGTAACATGTACACAGATCTTGTAATGGTAAGCCATGACATCTGAGTGATGCATGATCCCCATGCTGTGATACCTTCTTCAATCAAGGTGAAGATAAGCCACAACTCATTTTCTCATTTCATTTTAATGTATGCCGATTAGTGTATATTCAAAGTCACAATAAAATTATTCTATCATCTATCCATCCATCTGTATCTATCTATCTGTCTGTCTGTCTATCTATCCATCTGTCTATCTATCCATCTATCTCTATCTATCTTATATCTATCTATCTACCTACCTATCTACCTACCTATCTATATCTCTTCATCTATCTGTATCTATCTATCTATCTCTATCATTCTATCTTTGTATCATCTATCTATATCATTTCCCTCTCTCTCATCCATCTATATATATCTGTCTCTCATCTCTCATTTATCTATTTTTCTATCATCTATCTATAGCTATCATTCTATCTTTGTATCATATATCTATATCATTTCCCCCCTCCCCCTCTCTCTTATCTATCTTTCTATCATCTATCTATATCATTTATCTCTAGCTATCATCTAACTATCTACCCATTTATCATCATCTATCCCTCTGTCCCATCCCCAAAACTATTAGAATTTCTACCAGGAATAGTAAACATTAGAATTTAAAATAAAACACATGAGATTTTCTTTTGCATATGATAAATAGATGATAGATAGATGATAGATAGATAGATAGATAGATAGATAGATAGATAGATAGATAGATAGATAGATAGATAGATAGATAGATAGATAGAAAGAAAGAATGAGGAATAGAGGAATTAGATTTGCAGGGATGTAAATTTCTATTAAACAGACGGTGCAGGATGCCAGAAATAAAACTCTTCATCCATTCCAGGCAGTGGGAAAATATCAAACTTTCGCTAAGTACTGATTAGCTTTGTTTTATTTTCCAGTGATGTCTGGCACGTATACTTCTCCTGTCTCTGACGCATCTTTTTCAGGATGTGTTCAGCAGAAAGAAAGGGAGCAAAAAAATAAATAAATAAAACTTGGCTCAAGGGGACACCAAAATATTTTGCTAACTTTCCAAGTGTAATAAGTTGAAAGTGATTCATATTGTTGCTTGATTTGCCATGTGGGTTATTTTGAGTAAGTCAGGCACTTCCGGAAGTTAGAGGGGACTTCTGTTACAGATTTCAACCCATCTGCTTTGAGGGCTTGAAATCCTAGGCTTAGAAAACTTAGAACTCCGTCGCCTTCGACAAGACCTAAGTTTAACTCATAGAATCATCTATTGTAATGTCCTTCCTGTTAAAGACTACTTCAGCTTTAATTGCAATAATACAAGAGCAACCAAATAGATTTAAACTTAATGTTAACCGCTTTAATTAGATTTAATTAATTAGATTGCAGAAAAAATGACTTCTGCAACAGAATCATCAGTGCTTGGAACATTTTACCTGACTCTGTGGTCTCTTCCCATAATCCCAAAATCTTTAACCAAAAACTTTCTACTATTGACGTCACCCCATTCCTAAGAGGACCATAAGGGGCGTGCATAAGAGCACAAACGTGCCTACCGTTCCTGTCCTATTGTTTTTCTTTTTTCTTCTTATATATATATATATGCTTATACCTCCTTATATTTCTTCATATATATGTTTATATACTATATAATCTTTTTGTGTGATGCTTGTGTATATTGTTGTGACAAAATAAATAAATAAATAAATCATAGTCTGTTCAGTAAACCCAACTTCACACCAGACATTAACGTTTAAGGCAGGGGTAGTCAACCTTTTTATACCTACCGCCAACTTTTGTATCTCTGTTAGTAGTAAAATTTTCTAACTGCCCACCAGTTCCACAGCAATGCGCCGTGTATTGTCTGCGCATGCCTCTCGCGCATCGTGGATTGGGTTTGGAGGGGGCCCCGGCTACCAGCTCTGCTTGTCTGTTACAGCTGGATGGTGTGTGGGGAGATGAGTGAGCTATTCTGGGACGAGGCTCTTTTGTTTGCGGTCGCACTATAGCGCCATTTAGTTTCACTTACGTAACGTGAACTAAACTTATGCGCAGGCGATACAAATAGTATATTTTCAGAAATTTAAATTGTCACGCGGAATTTTATGAAAACCTAATGAAAATGTTTTAAATAATGCTATGAATTTTTTTTAAAAAGTCAATTAAATTAAAAAAAAGGAAAGTGCTTCAGTATCGGACAAAACCCCTACCGCCCACCATGAAAGCTAGAACACCCACTAGTGGGCGGTAGGGACCAGGTTGACTACCACTGGTATAAGGTAACCATGTTGGCTACCATAACACTAGGAAAAAGAAATGGAGTGCAATTCACACAACACTCTGATGTTGTTTGGCAGTTTTTTTAAAGGTTCAGACAATAAAGTGAACTATAAACCAAAAATTTAAACCTAATGTTCCTTTTTTTTTTTTTTTTAAAGAAAATTAAAAAAGTAATCGAACAAGCTGGGTTTCCGATAACACTAAAGATCTCCATTCCATCCGTGCACGCTAAAATCAGATAATTTTTTTCCAAAAAGTTTTTTATTTTTTATTTTTTTAAATATAAACATTCCATCTTTCTTTAAACGGCATGTCATCCGGATTCATGTATCTCTGTGCAACAACCTTCAACTTTTACAACATCATTAATATTAATTCTCTAATTAATTCCTCTTAACATGTGTTCTAGTAAAGATATAATAATAATAATAACAATATGCATAATTATCCTCATTATCATAATACTAACAATTTTCCTCTTATTTATGCCTCTATCTTAACATATTTTCTATTCTTCTTTAATCTTCTCCTTTTATTTCCACTTTCCCTCTCTAACTATTGATAGAATACTTCCCATATCATACAGTATTCAGTTTGTGCTCTCTCCTTAATTGCTAGCGTTAATCTGTTCATTTCTGCACATTCTAATATTTTCCTAATCACCTTCTCATCCATAGGACTCTCTTCACTTTTCCAATGTTGTGCAAATACAATTCTAGCTGCAGTTAGAACATGGATAATTAAATAAGTATTCTCTTTATTGTAACTTTCGGGTAAAATCCCCAACAAAAATATTTCTGGTTTTTTAAAGCTTAAAATAATTTTAAAGCTTAAACCTTCCGACCCAGCTAAGGTCACCAAGATAAACTAGCACCCCCTGTGCAGAACACAGCTGGATTAACCGCTGCTTTGTTGCTTGTAACTGTTGATTTTAACCCTACAATTTAGATTGATATTGATTGTTTCCTGATTGCTTATTTGTACCCTATTATTATCATTGTGTTGTACCTTAAAATTTTAAAATCTTACCTTAGAATTTTAAAAACTTACCTTAGAATTTTAAAATCTTGATCAGGGGAAAGCAATAGATGCAATCTACATAGACTTCTGTAAAGCCTTTGACTCAGTAGTACATGATAAACTTCTCCTAAAACTAAAATCATACAGCATCTCAGGACCCCTCCAAAATTGGATAACAGCTTTTCTATCAAACAGACAAGAAGTGGTCAAAATTGGCAATTCTCTATCAAATCCTGTTCCTGTTAAAAGTGGCATTCCCCAAGGCAGCATTCTTGGACCAACACTCTTCATATTATACATTAATGATCTCTGTGACCATATTACAGGTAACTGTTCTCTTTGCTGACAATGTCAAACTATTTAACACCACCAACAATACAGCTATCTTCCGAAAAGACCTGGACTTCTTATCTGAATGGTCCAAAACTTGGCAACTCCAAATCTCAATCAGCAAATGCTGAGTCTTACATATTGGAAAAAAGAACCTAAACACTAAGTACAAGCTTGATGGACATTACCTTACTGATGACCCCCACCCTGTTAAAGATCTTGGAGTTTTCATATCTAATGATCTAAGTACCAAAGCCCACTGTAACTACATTGCAAAAAAGGCTTTAAAAGTTGTAAACCTAATCTTGCATAGCTTCTTCTCTAAAAACACTACACTACTAACCAGAGCATATAAAACATTTGCCAGACCAATTCTTGAATATAGCTTGACTGTTTGGAACCCATACCACATTTCTGACATCAATACAATTGAACGTATCCAGAAATATTTTACAAAAAGAGTACTCCACTCCTCCAAATACAACAAAATACCTTATGCCACCAGACTTGAAATCCTGGGTTTAGAAAATTTAAAACTACGCCGCCTTCGACATGACCTGAGTTTAACTCATAGAATCATCTATTACAATGTCCTTCCTGTCAAAGACTACTTCAGCTTCAATTGCAACAATACATGAGCACACAATAGATTTAAGCTTAATGTTAACCGCTCCAATCTTGATTGCAGAAAATATGACTTCAGTAACAGAGTTGTTAATGCTTGGAATACACTACCTGACTCTGTGGTCTCTTCCCAAAATCCCAAAAGCTTCAACCAAAAACTATCTACTATTGACCTCACCACATTCCTAAGAGGTCTGTAAGGAGCGTGCATAAGAGCACAAACGTGCCTACCGTTCCTGTCCTATTGTTTTTCTTCGTTATATTAAATTAATATAGTTATTACATACTCATACTCATATATATGCTTATGTGTTGTATAGTTGTTTCATGCTTATGCTTATATACACTGTGTGACAAAAATAAATAAATAAATAAAAATAAATAAATTCTTGATGAACATATCTTTTCTTTTATGTACACTGAGAGCATATGCATCAAAGACAAATTCCTTGTGCGTCCAATCGCACTTGGCCAATTAAAAATTCTATTTTATTCTATTCTTCGGGCAAGCCCTCCCCAAACAAAGAAAAAACAACAACCCCAATCTATTCAGACCCACCTTCTCCATTTCTTAGAGAGACCAGCCACTAATTCTACCAACTGGCTTTTTTTAAAGCCCAAGAGCCAATTCCCTGGAGTTTCCTAGGAGTAAACTCTCCTCCACTGCTTTCTGGATCTCTTTCTTCTTCTGGAGCTCATCCCCTCCCCAATTCCTCGCCTTTTCGTTGCGTCAGCTGAATCTTGGACCCCGGCCAGTCTCCCTCCGCCTCCTCCCCCCCTCTTTCCTTTCCTCCGTCCCATCCTCAATCTCAGAAAATGCAGAAGAAAAGTTCCCTTCGCAAGTGGGGGCGCGATCTGGCTCGGCCAAAGCAGCAACCGTAGGACCCTTCGCGCCCGCTGCCTCGTTCTGCGCCCAGCCAGGCGTCCCAAAGCGGGACAGGACACAGGAGCCGCTTGGCCCCACTCTTGGGGATCCCCGCGTTTCCTCCAACCCTTCTGGACAAAAGGACGAGTTCTTCATCTCTCGGTTGGGAGCCAGGAGCTCGTCTCCAGCCACCGTTCTCCTTCCTCTCGCCTTGCGCATCCGAGGATCTCCCTGCGCCCATGGCAGCGCGCAAGAGTTGGCCCAGCTGACTGCAGGCTTTGCAAGCGCCTCTTGGTAAGTGTCCCGTTTCCTTCTTTGGACTTGAGCGCAGAGAAGAGCAACGAAGAGGGTAAAAAAGATCTGGAGGCGAACCTGTAGGATGGGCGGTTGTGGGAATTAGGTGTGTCCTAAATTTAAGGAAGAGAAGGATTACAGGGGACAGGATGGCAGTCTCCCAATATTTGAGGGGTTGTCGTCGGGAAGTGGGGTGTGTGTGTGTGTTCAACTTATTCTCCCAAAGCAACTGAGGACAGGACAAGAAGCAACGGATAGAAACTAGATAGATAGATAGATAGATAGATAGATAGATAGATAACTTTAACCAAAGACTTTCTACTGTTGACCTCACCCCATTCCTAAGAGGTCTGTAAGGGGCGTGCATAAGAGCACCAGCGTGCCTACCGTCCCTGTCCTAATGTTCCCTTTGATTGTATCCAATTCGTATGGTTATTTCATGCTTATACTTATATATACTGTTGTGTTTGACAAACAATAGATAGATAGATAGATAGATAGATAGATAGATAGATAGATAGATAGATAGATAGATAGATAGATAGATAGCCTGGCTAAGTGGCTCAGTGGCTAAGACACTGAGCTTGTCAATCAGAGAATTTGGTGGTTCAAATCCCTAGTACAGGTCTCCTGCGTGAGCAGGGGGTTGGACTGGATGACCCCCAAGGTCCCTTCCAACTCTGTTACTGTTAAATAAATAGATAGATAGATAGATAGATAGATAGATAGATAGATAGATAGATAGATAGATAGATGAATAATGATAGGTAGGTAGATAGATAATGATAGGTAGATAGATAATGATAGGTAGATAAACTTGCCTGCAGAAGTTGTAAATGCTCCAACACTGGAAATTTTTAAGAAAATGTTGGATAGCCATTTGTCTGAAATGGTGTAGGGTTTCCTGCCTGGGCAGGGGGTTGGACTAGAAACCTCCAAGGTCCCTTCCAGCTCTGATATTATGTCACTTTTCCAGATTAGACAGACAGACAGACAGATCGAAAGAATTCTTTATTAGCCAAGTGTGATTGGACACATAAGGAATTTGTCTCGGTGCATAGGCTCTCAGTGTACATAAAAGAAAAGATACCTTCACCAAGGTACAACACTTACAACACTTAATGATAGTCATAGGCTACAATTAAGCAATCAGGAAACAATATCAGTATAAATCGTAAGGATACCAGCAACAAAGTTATACAGTCCTAAGTGGAAAGAGATGGGTGATGGGAACGATGAGAAGATTAACAGTAGTGCAGATTTAGTAAACAGTTTGACAGTGTTGAGGGAATTATTTGTTTTAGCAGAGTGATGGCGTTTGGGGAAAAACTGTCCTTCTGTCTAGTTGTTCTGCTGTGCAGTGCTCTATAGCTATAGAAAACTAACTAAGGAGAGAAGCAACCTGGAACTAAAGGAGAAATTCCCTGACAGAACAATTCATCAGTGGGATGACTTGCCTTCAGAAGTTGGGGGTTCTTCATCCCGGGAGATTTGTTTTGAGATTGGATAACCCGTTCGTCTGAAATGCTACGGGGTTTCCTGCCTGAGCAGGCGGCTGGATTAGACGACGTCGTGATGCTGTTGTCCCAAAGGGGCTTTTTCAAGCCTGATCAGATGACTCGATGGGTAAGACGCTGAGCTTGTCGATCAGAAAGGTCGGCAGTTTGCCGGTTCGAATCCCTACGACAGGTCTCCTGCGTAAGCATGGGGTTGGACTAAATGACCTCCAAGGTGCCTTCCAACTCTG
Source organism: Ahaetulla prasina (assembly GCF_028640845.1). NCBI lineage: Eukaryota > Metazoa > Chordata > Lepidosauria > Squamata > Colubridae > Ahaetulla > Ahaetulla prasina. The sequence goes on from NC_080545.1 coordinate 92,479,382, forward strand.
TTACTGTTACTTTCTGGGTTTTTTTTTTTCTTAGAAGACGTTTCACTGCACATCCAAGAAGCTTCTTCAGCTCTTCGAGAAGCAAAACGTCTTCAAAGAAAAACCCCAGAAAGTCCTGTCATGCTGTTATTTTTGTTAATAGAAAAACAAAAACGGAAACCCAGCTTCAGCAAGGTAATAGAGCTTTGCACACCGTAGTTGCTCTTCCAGAGAGTTCTTCCCTTCACCAGAGGGGTTGGGCTAGAAGGCCTCCAAGGTCCCTTCCAAACCTGTTGTTCTATGCTCCCTACTCTCAATATCATGTTTTTGCAAGCCTTGTCCAGTTGCTACAGCAGAGCTCAAAATTCTTTTCGCTCTGTGTGTGTGTGTGTGTGTGTGTGTGTGTGGCCTGGAAGGATGTCTCTTTAAACACAGATCTGGATTTGAGCTGCTGTAATAAATTAAGGAATTAAAGCAAGGCGCTTGGGACATGTTGGGAAAAAGCATAAATATAAATATTACTCACTTGATGTGAGACATCAGCAGTGGGGAAATTGTTTTTATTTGGAAAGCGTGCCTTTCAAAGGTTGCCAGCAAGCTTTCAGGTGAAGCAGGACTTCTTGTCTTTCATGGGCTTTTTTCCAAATGATTTTTGGAGTAGAGTAAAGTAGAGCAGGATAGAATAGAGCAGAATAGAAAATAGAACAGAATAGAGAATAAAGAATAGAATAGAATAGAATAGAATAGAATAGAATAGAATAGAATAGAACAGAACAGAACAGAACAGAACAGAACAGAACAGAACAGAACAGAACAGAATAGAATAGAATAGAATAGAATAGAATAGAATTCAGGATAGAATTCAGGATAGAATAGAATAGAATAGAATTCAGGATAGAATTCAGGATAGAATTCAGGATGGGATGGGATGGGATGGGATGGGATGGGATGGGATGGGAGAATAGAATAGAATAGAATAGAATAGAATAGAATAGAATAGAATAGAATAGAATAGAATAGAATAGAATAGAAAATATGGAATATTGAATACCATCTGCATTGACATATTCACCATCAGTCAATTGCTGCTTTATTGGAACAGCTTACATCCTGTGACGATACCTTTAATATTATTAAACAACAGCATCTATCTATCTCAGATCCTTCGGAAGGACTTGATAGGTGGACAAAAATGCCAAACCCACTCTGAGCACCTCACGATGTGACCTAGCATAATAAAAATGATTTCTGTCATATGATCCTGCGACGATACCTCTGACACCATCAAACATCAGCAACTGCCTATCTTAGGTCTTTGGGGAGGACTGATAGGTGGACAAGCTGCCAAAACCAGCCTGAGTATCTGGATGACTGTCTGATGAAGCATATAATACAATGTTAATGAGACAAAGAGGAAGATCTAGGCCACGCCCACCCAGCAATCAGGCAGAGATCCCCTTGCTAAAATGTTTGAAGCCCACCTCTGGTTATAATTATTATCTCTTTGGAATCTACTTCTTAGCTTTGTAATCTTGGCTTGCAGCAGAAAAAGGGAAGAAAAAGATGAAGATGTATTTTGTTTTCTCGTTGCAGGATTTGAGAAAAGGAGAAGGAGGAGTCTTTTGTATGCCTGTTGTTGGGCAATGGTGGCAGGAAGATGTTGGCCAGGAAAAGCATTATCCCAGAAGAATACGTTCTTGCCCGCATTGCGGCTGAGAATTTGGGCAAGCCCCGCATTCGAGACCACCAACGCAAAGCCCGCTTCATTGCCAAAAACGGCGCTTGCAACCTGGCCCACAAGAACATCCGTGAGCAGGGACGCTTCCTGCAAGACATCTTCACCACTTTGGTGGACCTGAAATGGCGCCACACTTTGGTGATCTTCACCATGTCCTTCCTCTGCAGCTGGTTGTTCTTCGCCATGATGTGGTGGCTGGTGGCTTTCGCCCATGGGGACATGGACAAGCCTTGCAGCACTGAAGATTTCGACAAATGGAAACCATGCATCACCTGCGTCAGGTAAGGAGTCACGTCTTGAAGATGAGACGTTGGATGCCATGACTGCAGACTGTCAGATCTGGAGCGAACCCGGCAGAAGCCATCTTGGGCTGCCTCATAGTTGCCATGAACCATGAGAAGGGGAAGGGAATGGGGAAGTAGATAGACTGGCTAAGAGTCAAAACAAAAAAATTTCTTGTGGGAATCAAGGTCATCTCAACAGGTGCCGGTTTGAAGGAGGAGAGGAGTGACCTAGCAGCCAGCCAACTCCTTTCCTTGGACAATGTGACCGGTGACACCTGGGAGGGTGGGGGATTTGCTTTTTTAATTAGGGGGAAACACAGGAATTTTGAGAGTTGGTTTTCACCAGCTGTGCCAAAATGATGTATTCAATAAACAATGTTCTTTGTTCTGTCCCCCTCGCCTCGGTCCGAGCAATGACTTAATTAACTGACACTATCAGCTCTGGCAGCAAACTAGTGAGCATATGCCAAGCGTCTCTGTTATCTCCCTCGATGCTGATGAGTCAACAAATAGTACTTCAGCTCTAGTCAAGCAGTTGATTTGCCTGCTAAGAAGAGGCATAGCAGCCCTTGCTACTTTTATATCCTGTGGGGTATGGCTCCATGACTCAGCATTTCCTAGGCCTGCCCCACCCTGCTTTTGTTGTTCCCGCCTCTCCTGCCTACAAAACCTAGGGTCCAGCCAGGCCTGATTGCCATCAGCTGGGTCTGGAGGCGTGGTCTGGGGGGAAAGAGTCAGGGGACGGAGGCCTCGTTATCTCCTCCACCTGGCCTGCCTCTGGCTCCTGGAGCTGAGCCAGGGAAGCCGGTGCTCCCGAGGTAATGATGGCCCTTCCCCCTCACTTTCCAAGTCACTTTCTGGCAGGAGGCCCAGCTCCGGGGGCGCAGACACAACAGTTCTTTGCGGAATCTACATGCCTCAGAGTTCTGCTTCTGGTAGACGCATTACTCAGAACGCTGACACAGACATGCAAACAAATCCAGGGCTTCATAAATACAGGTAGTCCTCGATGTACGACAACAATTGAGGCCAACATTTCTGTCCTTAAGCAAAACAGCTCCTAAGTGAACTTGTGCCCCATTTTATGGCTTTTCTTCCCACAGTTGTTAAGTGAATCACTGCAGATGTTAAGTTAGGAACATGGTTGTTAAGTGAATCTGGCCTACCCCGTTGACTTTGCTTGTCCGAAGGTTGCAAAAGGGGATCACACAATCTTGGGATACTGCAACTGTCATAAATATGAAGCCTAGCATCCGAATTTTGATCATGTGACCATGGGGATGCTGCATTGGTTGTAAGTGTGAAAAACAGTCATAAGTCACTTTTTTTCAGTAACTTCAAACTAATGGTTGGAAGTAAAAGGCCTAGCTGTAGTTTATTCACATAATATGTTAAGGCCATGATCCATAAATTACTAGCCCAATCTTGGTTTGATCTGATGTGTTATGTGAACCCATGTATAGGACGCTGGATAAGTGTTTTCGGTTGATTGGACCTAGGCATGCTTTTAAAGTGTACAATAATTGATTCATTAAGTTTCTGTATTTTAATGATTGTATTCCACTTTTTCCCACCTTACTTACAGGTCCTTCATCTCTGCTTTCCTCTTCTCCATTGAGGTCCAGGTGACCATTGGTTTCGGTGGAAGGATGATGACCGAGGAATGTCCCATAGCCATCAGTGTTTTGATCCTCCAAAACATTGTGGGCTTGATCATCAATGCAGTCATGTTGGGTTGCATCTTCATGAAAACCGCCCAAGCCCATCGGAGAGCAGAAACGTTGATCTTCAGCCGGAACGCGGTCATCACTGTCCGTAACGGCCACCTGTGTTTCATGTTCCGGGTAGGGGACCTGAGGAAAAGCATGATCATTAGTGCCTCGGTACGAATCCAGGTTGTCAGGAAGACCACCACTCCAGAAGGAGAAGTCATCCCGATCCACCAGCTCGACGTCCCGGTAGACAATCCTCTTGAAAGCAACAATATTTTCCTGGTGGCTCCGTTGATCATTTGTCATGTCATTGATAAGCGGAGTCCTCTTTATGACATCTCCGCCAATGACCTGGCCAACCAAGACCTAGAAATCATTATCATACTTGAAGGTGTGGTGGAAACCACTGGAATCACCACCCAAGCCAGAACGTCCTACATATCAGAAGAGATCCTCTGGGGCCATCGCTTTGTGCCCATTGTCACGGAAGAAGAAGGGACTTACGCTGTCGACTACTCCAAGTTTGGCAACACCAGCAAAGTCGCGGCACCCCGCTGCAGTGCCAAAGAGCTGGATGAGAAGCCCTCCATTCTCATCCAGACCCTCCAGAAAAGTGAGCTGTCCCACCAAAACTCTTTGAGGAAACGTAACTCCATGCGAAGGAATAACTCCATTCGGAGGAATAATTCAATCAGGAGGAATAACTCTTCCTTCATTGTGCCTAAAGTCCAGTTCATCACACCTGAGGGCAACCAGAACGCCATGGAAACATGACAGAGCCAAGCAGTCATATGCAGCGGTCCTGCAAAAACAGGGCTTTACCTTTGTTATAATATTAGTATTAATTTGATACAAACATTTAATGGATATTAAGGGTTATTTATTACAGGCAGACACCACATCAAACCAGAGATAGGTTGTAGTTGAGCCCAGGGGCGGGTTTCAAAAACCCGTTGCTACCAGTTCGCTCGTGGGCACATGTGCGCTCGCGTGCACACAAAGCTTCTGCGCATGTGCAGAAGCTTCTGCACATATGCAGAAGCATCTGGGTGGGAGGGCGGAGCCTCCCACCACCACTACTGGTTTGCCCGATCCGGAGCAAACCGGTAGCAACCCACCACTTGTTGAGTCCATTATCAATATGTAGACCAAAGTTTGCTTGATTTGAGATTGAGATGCTATAGCTACTCCTCAACTTACAACCACAACTGAGGCCAATATTTCTGTTTTTACGCAAGACCGTTATTAAATGCATTTCGCCCCATTTTATGATCTTTCTCGCCACAGTTGGTAAGTGAATCACCGTAGTTGTTAAGTGAATTAGGCAGCAGTCATTAAGTGAATCTGGCTTTCCCCATTGACTTTGCTCGTTGGAAGCCAACTGAGATGTGGTGACTCTGGGACAGTGCAACTATCATAAATACATCTCAGTTGCCAAACACCTGAATTTTGATCATGTGATTGTGGGGATGCTGTGATGGTCATAAGTGTGAAAAATGGTCACTGAATGAATATGTCAAGCTCGAAGTGCACTTTTTCTGTTACAACCATTATCACTTCTCAACTTGGCAAAGGACTAGAGGAGTGGGGGAGAAGGGTGAGATGGAATACAGGTTCCAGACTTCAAGAAAAATAGCTGTGAGAGCCAAGGACACATCTGCAGGTGTTAGCCAAGACTGGAGACTCTTTCTCATAACAAAACAATGACACTCAATTGGATAACGTGACCTACACTAATAAGGGGCAGGGAGAATTCTAGATTGTAACTATGTCGGTTTGCATGGGAATTAGGTAGAGCTGGTTTTGCCTTCAATAGTACCAAAATGATGCACTCAATAAAGTTTTGCATTAAGAAATTGGCAGGTCTCGAGTGTCCTTGGTTTAGTTGGGTTCGTTAGTCGGGACATTGTCCTTGGTTTAGTTGGGTTCGTTAGTTGGGACATTGACAGAATGCTTGTAAGTTGAAAACTGTCTGTAATTTGTTTTCCATACTTTTGGAAAAACAATAGACAGCAAATTACCTCTTTTGTTTACATGAAGGTTGGGCTGATTGTCATTTGAATTTATTTTTCATGCTCTCTTTATCTACTGTTTAATTCAAAGCTGTTTTATCTCTTAGGGAATGTTTGTTAGGGAAATATGTGCATATATCTGTTGTGACCCAAGCCCAAGTAGGTAGTAGGAAACTCAGAGTAAAAACAAACAAACTTTATTCAAACAGCTGAGAGTTATGTCATTCTCAGCTTAGTTCAACTAAATTAAAGCAAATTCCTTTCAACACAATTCCTCAGTCCTATCACCAATCCTATCACCTTGGTCCAATTAGGCAAACTGCCAAAGGCCTTTGTTGGCAAAAGTTCAGAAGACACTGATACAAAATAAATGCAACAAGACGAAGCTATCAACGTTGTTTTCTGGCAAAGAGTCCAAACACCGTTGCTGGTCTTTTAAGCCTTATGGGAGGGGCCAATTATATCTTGGCCCTATTCCCGAGTTGTCCTCTTTGCTTGAGCTGCTCTTGCCTTCTGGCAGCTCTTCTCATGCGTGCATTAGGAACAGGCTCCTCCTGTTCCTCTGCCTCACTACTATCAGTCTCTAGAGGCTCTGGAGTCTGCACATCACTCCCTGATGGCCCCACCTCTGCCTCCGACGCAGAGCCCTCATCCGGGCCTTCTCCAGCCTCCAGGACTGGCCCACGCTCTTCCTCAGCCTCATCGCTGTCCGACTCTGTTGCCAGCTCTGCAGGCTGCTGGCAGACCACACCAATATCTCTCCCTCTCTATCTAAGTCTCTCTTCTCTCTAGATATAATGCTCAAACTGTATTTCTAAAGTCTTATGTAATCCATTTTGAAAATTGTAGAGTTTTAGAAGAAGGGGATTTTTAAAGTAAGTTCCTGTGCTGGGGGTTATTTAGTTGATAAATAGTGGATATTCCTGAAGTGTGTAACAGCAGGGATTAGCAGTAGTAGTAGCAATATTAGTTTGAAACACACACACACACACATTTATGGAAGGAATCCCCTCACGAACGTAAAAAGCAAAAGAACTCTAGTGTTTCTCAGCCTCAACAACTTTAAGATGGGCAAACTTCAACACTCAGCATTCCCAGCCAGAATTCCCCAGCCAGACTGCTTAAAGTAGGAGTGTCAAACTCAATTTCATTGAGAGATTCATCAGGGTTGTGTTTGACCTTGGGGGGAGGGCAGCTCAACATCACTCATGTTGGGAGCATCTGTGGTGGCCCAGGCAGGGCCAGAGGTGGGCTGCTGCTGGTTCGCACTGGTTCGGGCAAACCGTTAGTTAAGATTCAACACAGTTTGGCGAACTGGCAAATCGCACCACTGGCTGGCCCCCGTCCCCACTTGGGTTTTGGCCCGTTTTCCAGGCCGTTTTGCGCCCCAAAAATGGCCTGAAAACAGCCCAAAAAATGGCCTGGAAAAGACCCGAAAAACAGCCCGAAAACAGCCAAAAACGGCTTGAAAATGACCAAAAAGCAGGCCAAAAAATGGGCAGGGGAGGGGCCAGTCAGTGGTGGGATTAGCCCCAACTGGCTGAATACTACGGCTGCCTTTGAGGTGAATGGCCAGGAGGCGGGGCTGGGTGTGTCACATGACCAACCGGCCAAGCCTACCTAGCCATAAACCTGGTGGTTAAGTTATTCAAGTCCCACAACTGGGTGGGACTGAGGGGATCCATTGTCTCCAGTGGAGAAAGGTGAGAACAGCGAGAGCACCAAGCCCTTGTCCTCCAGAGCAGGAATCTCCAACCTTGGCAACTTTAAGCAAAGCTGGCTGAGGAACTCTGGGAGTTGAAGTCCACAAGTCTTAAAGTTGCCAAGGTTGGAGACCCCTGCTCCGGAGGAGCCTTGCCATCTGCTAGTGGCCAAGTACTAAGGCAGGACTTCCCTCCCTCCCTCCCTCCCTTCTGTTTCCTTCCCTCTTCATTCTCCTTTCTCCTTTCTTCTTCCTTCCCCTCTTTCCTTCTTTTTCTTTCCTTGCGCTCTTCCCATCTTCCCTTCTTTTTCTTCATCTTTCCTATTCCCCTTTCTCCTTCCCTCTCCCTTCTCGGATGCTCAAATGCAAAAGGGGAAACAGTTCTCCTTTTGTTCTGCTTTGCTTTTAGTTTGTTTTGCTAACCCCTCTGCCAGCAAAAACGGAGCCCAGGTGGGCTGCCTCCTGAAACCCTCTGCCAGTCCTGTTTTCAGCCTGGATGGCCTCCTGAAGCCATATGCCAGGGGCTCAGGGTCCATTTTCTCTGGCAGAGGGTTGCAGGAGGCAGTCCAGGCTGAAAACGGGGCCTGGGAAGGCCATGCATGGAAGCTCCATTTTCACTGGCAGAAGGCTAGTGGGCCCGAATTAAGCACCCTATGGGCTGGATCCAGCCCATGGGCTTTGAGTTTGACACCCCTGGCTTTAGGCAATTGAAGAGAAGTCTGTGCAACACTGGACTTTTGCACATACTTCTCTGAATCAAGGTGTATGTGAATCAGAATAAGTGCAAAATCACTTTGCTTTGCCTGCAAGAATCTCCTCTTTTTTTTCTCTGACAGAAGAAATTTCCTTTCTGTTCTGACCTAGGCTCCCTTAACAAGCAGGAGGCAGGAATTGGTCCCGGAAAAACCTCTTTTATTTACACGACTGTGAATTACGTTCATTCACAGTCAGCAAGGTTGGTCCAAACAGTTTTTCAAAGGAATATTTCTCAACACAGACTGTCGTGTCCCACTCCTCCGCTGACGGCCGGGTCAGGGAAATCCGAATCAGGCTTGCCTCTGCAGCTCTGCCCAAAGTCCTAGCAAAGTCCTCAGAGCAGGCAGGAGACCAGAAAGTGACTTCAGCAAGATAAGTTCGACTTTGCCTGACTCAGAGACTGCCAGAAAGCAGATCCTTTATATAGGCCATGGGGTGTGGCTCCATGACTCAGCACTCATTAAGGCCTGCCCCTCCCTTCCTTCTGTTGCCTCCGCCTATCCAGTCTTCTGATGTGAGGGTCACTCCAATCAGCAGCTGTTGGAAATAAACCTTCCTCAGGCTCACATGCTGTGGAGGAGGGGGAGGGGTCTAGCTGCTCCGTTTGCCTGGGCATGGAGCCAGGGCTGGGGCCGGGGGGTGCCCCCTCCTCTTCAGCTTGTCTGGGCATGGAGCCAGGACTGGGGCCGGGAGGCATACATTCCTTGGTGTTCGGGAGCAGATAAGAAGGCCCCGGCTGCTGTGAGAGCAGGCAAGACACAACACAGACCTTATCTCGTTTGGCAAGCTGCCACGTAACTTGTTTGGAACCACAGTACAAGGCAAAATCTGGCACAATGTCTCTCAGAGTCACAGAACAAACGAATTGTTTTCTGCAAAAGCTCACTCCCTCTTCACTCGTCTTTTGTTTCTTATGGGAGAGGCCAATCACCTCCAAGGTGTGGCTTTACTCCCGAGTTGACTCTGCTTTCTGAGTTGTTCTTATCTTCTGGCAGCTCCGTGTATGCATGCATTGGAAATGGGCTCCAGCTATTCCTCTGCCTTGCTGCTGTCTACCTCCCTCTCTGCCTCTGATGCAGAGCCCTTGTCCAAGCTTTCCCCAGACACCAGGACTGGCCCAAGTTCCTCCCCAACCTCCTCACTGTCCGACTCTGCTGCCAGCTCCGCTGGCCGCTGGTGGGCCACAACACTTTCCTTAAATTGAGTGAGAGCTGGAAGAGGAAGGAAAATACAGGACATTTTCTCTGAGGCGTATTAGATTTCCTCCCATGGTCACCAAGCCACGCCTACAGAACCGGTAGTAACAAATTTTACATTTCACTCCTGAGTTACACCACTATGTCAACAGAGGAAAAATCAGCCGTTCAATGGGGCTTCTTTCCAGCATGCAGTAAAAACCGTTACCTAGCCATGTCGTGCCATGTCGTGAGACAGACCTCCGCCAAGCCCAGGTTTAGCAGCCAAATTAAACCATGTGAAATTGAGGGAGTAAATTTTATCTTGAATTGTAGTCTCGGAAACCTAATAATCCTAGCCCTCAATATAAAGTTATTCCAGTAACTTTATCAGTACACCGTGTTTCCCCAAAAATAAGACCCGGTCTTATATTAATTTTTGCTCGAAAAGACACATTAGGGCTTATTTTCTGGTTAGGTCTTATTTTAGGGGAAATACGATACTAAATGCACCATCTGGCTGACAATCATAACTGGGGTTTCTTTTGGGGGTAGGGCTTATATTATGAGCATCCTGAAAAATCATGCTAGGGCTTATTTTCCAGTTGGGTTTTATTTTCTGGGAAACAGGGTAGATAGTCCTTAACGTATGACCAAATTGGAAGCAGAATTTCTGTCGCTAAGCAAGGTGATTGTTAAGAGAGTCATGGCTGATTTTATGACCTTTTATGCCATGGTTGTTAAGCGAATCACTGCAGTTGTTCAGTGAATCATGCGGCCATTAAACAAATCCAACTTCCCCCATCAACTTACTTTGTGTTGTGACTCCAGCCCCCAAACCTGTTCCCATGCCCGAAAGTGACTTAGAAAGTGAGGGGGAAGGGCCGGTAAGGCTTACCTCGGGAGCACCGATTCCTTTGGCTCGGTTCCAGAAGCCAGAACCAGACCAGTCGGAGGACGTAATGAGACCGTCATCCCCTGATTCCTCCCTTCCCCAGGCCCAGCTGATAATAATAATGAAGCTTGGCTTGATTCAGAAGATTAGAGAGGCGGTGTCATCAAAAGGATGACGCCCCACCCCACAGGATATATAAGGAGCTTTGGGACTGCTCTCACTCCACGGGAAGCAAAGTTTAGCTGATCTGTTTCAAAAAGAGCTGAAGGTCTTGCTACATGAGTCATTTGTTTAACTTTGGCAGGCAGCTGAGATTTCTCTGCCAGGACTGATAAGAGCCGTGAATCCACTGGCTGAAGGCCAGCTCATGGGTCTGAAGTGGGGAAGGAGACAGAACACTTTGTTGGAAGATGGCTGGAAAGATCATAAATAGTGATTAATTGATTCCAGGATGCTGAAACCTAAATATATACCAGTTACCAAGTGCTCAAATTTCGATCATGTGATCATGGGGATGCTATGACTGTCATAAGTCAGAAATCACTTTTTTTAATTGTCACTAAATGAATGGTTATAAGTCAAGGATTACCTGTATGTACACAAAACTGTTCCTTCTGTTGTGGTCCGCCAGCAGCCTGCGGAGCTGGCAACGGAGTCGGACAGCGATGAGGCTGAGGTGGGGCCAGGGCCATTGGGGAGTGAGGTGGGGACTCCAGAGCCTCCAGAGACTGATAGTAGTGAAGCAGAGGAACAGGAGGAGCCTGTTCCTAATGCACGCATGAGAAAAGCTGCCAGAAGGCAAGAGCAGCTCAAGCAAAAAGGATGACTCGGGAGTAGGGCCAAGAGATGATTGGTCCCTCCCATAAGGCTTAAAAGACCAGCAATGGCGTTTGGGCTTTGCCAGAAAACAATGTTAATAGCTTCATCTTGTTGAATTTATTTTATATCGGTGACTTCTGAATGTTTGCCAAGAAAGGCCTTTGGCAATTTGCCTAATTGGACCAAGATTTGTGATAGGAGTGAGGAATTTGTGCTGGGAGGAATTTGCTTTAATTTAGTTGAACTATGCTGGGAATGAAGTAATTCTCAGCTGTTCAAATAAAGTTTGTTTTTTCACTGACTGAGTTTCCTACTACTTACTTGGGCCTGGGTCACAATACTTTCCAGACTTAAGACTATGTGTCGCTTATCAGTGATAACCCTACTTTTCCCCCCTGCCTTCCATCAATTTATTAACGAACACTTGAGTACAACTCTAGTTGCTTCAGAATAATTTTACTAAATCCCATTAGTGTTCAGAAACTAAATGGAAGAGATAATATTTGCTTCACTGTACAGTAAGCTGTGGACAATTAGTATTCGATTTCCACATCTGTTCATTTATCAGCAAATAAACGCACCTTCAAGAACCTTGTTAAGAATCTTGACATATCTTAAATGCAGGAAATATCAGCTGCCCAGCTTCACAGAAAATGATTTCTTCAATAAAGATTTTCCACTTTCTAACTTTGCTCTGATGTACTTATGTTTGAGGTGATGAGCATAAAACTGGGATCTGGGACTATAATTATGCAAAGATGTAGATCACTAATCTAATCAAGTAACTAATCAAGGAGAGAAGCAATTTAGAACTAAGGAGAAATTTCCTGAGAGTTAGAACAATTAATCCGTGGAACAACTTGCCTCCAGAAGTCGTGAATGCTCCAACATGGGAAGTTTTTAAGAGGTTGGATAAGAATTTGTCTGAAGTGGTTTAGGATTTCCTGCCTGGGCAGGGGGTTGGACTAGAAGACCTCCAGAGTTCCTTCCAATTCTGTTATTCTATTCTAGATCCTTGACATTTTCCATCTTGGAGTCTGTGGGATGCTGTCTTCAAAATCATTTGTGTTGCTGAAACTTCGGCCTTACATTAACCTCACAACTGTTAGCACTCTGTCTGTGGTCTGTTAAAATTCCCACAAAGAGAAATGAGCAGGTAATGCAATCATGCAAGCAATCGGTAGTCGCTTTAGAATAGAATAGAATTTTTTATTGGCCAAGTATGATTGGACACACAAGGAATTTGTCTTGGTGCATATGCCCTCAGTGTACATAAAAGAAAAGATACTTTCATCAAGAATCAATTTCTCTTACCAACCATCAATTCTTCAACCTTTTCAGGACATCTCCAGAATTGCATGCTTTAATCATCGGTCTGCCTTTCTTTTCAAAAAGCAAGGAAGCAAAAAATGTTTCTACATCCAGGAATGCATATTTCATGAATACGATATTTTCATTTCTACTTCTAGTCAATGATCCTCTGATTTGTAAACTGTTCCCAAAGAGAGCAAAATTCACTTTATCTATCTATCTATCTATCTATCTATCTATCTATCTATCTATCTATCTATCTATCTATCTATCTATCTATCTCAGGATAGATGATGATAGACAGATGATGGATAGGTAGGTAGGTAGGTAGGTAGGTAGGTAGGTATATAGATAGATATAGAACTCATTTCAGTACATTCAAAGTATTGTTTTAATTAAGCAGTTTAAGAGGCATCCATTTATGAACTACTCATACAATATCCCAAAGCATAATTTTTGAGCCCCTCTCCCTTTGTATGGCATGGCTGCTGTAAAATAGTATTGGGGAACATGATAATGAGGGGTGAAATCCAGCAGGTTCTGGAGAACCGGTAGTGGAAACTTTGAGCAGTTCGGAATACCGGTAGCGGAAATTTTGAGTAGTTCGGAGAACCAGCAAATACCACCTAAGGCTGGCCCCAGAGTAGAGTGGGAATGGAGATTTTGCAATATCCTTCCCCCAGGAGTGGGGAGGGAATGGGGATTTTGCAGTATCCTTCCCTTGCCACGCCCACCAAGCCACACCACGCCCACCAAGCCACGCCCACAGAACCGGTAGAAAAAAAATGCAGATTTTTAGTATGTATAGGTTCCCAGACTTGTAAAGATATAGGAAACCATTATGTAAATAACCAACTGCAATATGAACCAGTAGACATTTGGGGTGGTGTATGGGAAGACAAGGGATGCGGTGGCTCAGGGGCTAGGACATTGAGCTTGTCGATCGAAAGGTCGGCAGCTCAGCGGTTCGAATCCCTAGTTCTGCCGTGTAACGGGGTGAGCTACCCTTACTTGTCCCAGCTTCTGCCAACCTAGCAGTTTCAAAAGCACATAAAAATGCAAGTAGAAAAAATAGGGACCACCTTTGTGGGAAGGTAACAGCGTTCCGTGCGCCTTTGGTGTTGAGTCATGCCGGCCACATGACCATGGAGACGTCTTCGGACAGCGCTGGCTCTTCGGCTTTGAAACGGAGATGAGCACCGCCCCCTAGAGTCGGCAACGACTAGCACGTATGTGCGAGGGGAACCTTTACCTTTACCTTTACCTATGGGAAGACAGTTGATCCAATAAGAAAGCAAACACATAAAACATTACAAGAACAGATAAAACAAGAAAAGGATGAGGAAACCTTCATTTTCAAAAGATACGGAGGAAAATTGAACCTTTAAAATTTTATAGGGCATTATGAAATGCAGAATATAAGCCTTTTAAAAAAAAGGCTCCAAGTAATCAGACACAGCCTTAATAAATCATAACCATGTCAGGGCACCTTCTGTAAAATTCTTTTTTTAATTTCTTTTGTTTAAGTTACTGGTAGTTCTTGCCAGTTAGCTCTGTCTATTCAGGCGTGAGAGCCTTTCTTAAGTTCTTCCATTAGCACACTGGAGCGACTGAGTGTTGACAGAAACACAATCCAGATAAGGCAATTAAGAAAGGAGGAGGAGGCACAGATATGCCTGAAGGAAATAATTGTGAACTCACAAAAATGGCAGGGGAGGTGGAGGAGAAGGAGGAGGAAGAGGAGAAGGAAGTTTAACAATGAAGGGGAAGGGGAAGAAAAAGAAAGATAATTTTTTTTTAAAAAAACTGGGTTTATGTCAGGGGTGAGCTGCAGGGGGTTCGCAGGGGTTCGGGAGAACCTCTAGCTAAGATTCTGTGCAGTTCGGAGAACCCCCAAATCCCAACCCTCTCCGCCCCTCCCAGGAATCCCCACACGGTCCGTTTTGGATGCAAATAAGTTTGGGAAGCCTGTGGAGGCTGTTTTCACCCTCCCAGAAGCTCAAGGAAAGCCTCTGGACACTGGGGAGGGCAAAAATGCCCCCCTTTCTGTAGTGCAGGAGACTGACTAGGCCACGCCCACCATGGCCACGCCCACCCAGCAACCAGGCAGAGAACCCCTTGCTAAAAATTTTGAAGCCCACCCCTGGTTTACATTATGTACTGGACCAGATTTAAATGAAGTTGTCCAGTGTACTGTGAACAAGCTGCCACCGTCTTAGCATGTTCTGTGTGAACCAAGCCGATATAATATAATATAATATAATATAACAACAGAGTTGGAAGGGACCTTGGAGGCCTTCTAGTCCAACCCCCTGCCCAGGCAGGAAACCCTACACCATCTCAGTCAGATGGTTATCCGACATTTTCTTAAAAATTTCCAGTGTTGGAGCATTCACAACTTCTGCAGGCAAGTCGTTCCACTTATTAATTGTTCTGTCAGGAAATTTCTCCTTAGTTCTAAGTTGCTTCTTTCCTTGATCAGTTTCCACCCATTGCTTCTTGTTCTACCCTCAGGTGCTTTGGAGAACAGCCCAACTCCCTCTTCTTTGTGGCAACCCCTGAGATATTGGAACACTGCTATCATGTCTCCCCTAGTCCTTCTTTTTATTAAACTAGACATACCGAGTTCCTGCAACCGTTCTTCATATGTTTTAGCCTCCAGTCCCCTAATCATCTTTGTTGCTCTTCTCTGCACTCTTTCTAGAGTCTCAACATCTTTTTTACATCGTGGCGACCAAAACTGGATGCAATATTCCAAGTGTGGCCTTACCAAGGCATTATAAAGTGGCACTAACACTTCACGTGATCTTGATTCTATCCCTCTGTTTATGCAGCCCAGAACTGTGTGGCTTTTTTAGCAGCTGCTGCACACTGCTGGCTCATATATTAACCTGTATCATCATGTATTTTGTTTGATAATGGAGTGTTGCGTGATCATAGGATTTTGTGTTTTCTTAGCCAAGTTTCAAAGTTTTAGAGTCAGGTTTGAATGCAGTAGGGTGAGAACTGCTGTAATGGCGAGAAGAATTATTTTATTTTACTTTATATGGCGCTGTTGCAGCACAAACTCATTCTGCTCCATTTTATTCCTCTGCAAATCCTTTTTTTTTTTTTTTACAATTGCACAAACTACATTTGTAGGAAAGTTTTGTCGGCGTGAGAATTCATAAATATTTTTCCAAGTACAATCTCATCGTTGCCCCAAGCTTTTTCGGTATGCAAATGTCCCTAATTTATGCATTTTCACATGCATTTAACCGTAACACTGTGTCACAGATGTTTCCTCTCTGCTGAGTCAAGTTGGCAAAAATCCTTGAACTGGGGGAAAATTATAGTGGGATTACATTTACTGCATAGAGGTCGTCTTGAATCTAACAATGCTGTAGGATTACCGTCCTGTTCCATCCCTCTCTTCTTAGAAAGGAAGAAAGTAATTGAGAAAGTGGTCAGATTTCAGTTATGGAAAATCATGGACGAAGCATATGATTTAGAACCATTTCAGGTGATTTAGTATGGAGAGAGAGCATTAGCCACATTTGTCCGTCAACTTCAGTAGATGTCGGCTGAGAGTGATGGATTCATTCTCATGCTTCTTGATTTCTCAATGGCCTTCAATGGCTGTAAAAAAAGCTTTTAAAAGGCTCCTCTGGCGATCCCTGATCATCAGAGGCTTTTAAAAGCATTTTTTACAACCTCTTTGGCTGAAGAGGTTGTAAAAAAAATGCTTTTAAAAGTAAAAAAAAAAAGTTGGCCACGCCTACCCAGTCACATTACCCCCCCACCAAGCCATGCCCACAGAACCGGTAGTAACCAATTTTACATTTATGGCTTGACTACTACAGTTATGTTGGTCTACTCTTGAAGACTATTTGTGGCCTTTCAAATAGTCCGGAATGCCTGAATATTATGCCCTCAACACTTCCTGCTGCCATCTAGTTGTCTGATCTCCTTTACCTATTGTAGGAAGTTAGCACCCACCTCTCTCCTAGGAAAATGAAATATTCTAGGAAATATTAAAAAGGCAGAATATTATATTTCCCTGGATGAGAAATGGAGAAATATGTTTTTTTAGGCAGGAAACAAACTCACTTTTAATAGCCCCCACCATCCTCAATAGCCCTCTGCAGATGGTAGCATTTAAAAGATGAAGAGATTAGCTAGGTCTATTCATAAGCAAACGCCCCCAGCCAAAATTCAACAAAGGTAGGATTAGCCAGTGGTGAAATGCAAAATTTGTTATTGCTGGTTCTGTGTTCGTGGCTTGGTGGTGGTGGGGGTAATGTGACTGGGTGGGTGTGGCCAAATTTTTTTTTTACTTTTAAAAGCATTTTTTCTACAAACCTCTTCGGCCAAAAAGGTTGTTAAAAAATGCTTTTAAAAGGCTCTAATGATCCCAGCTGAGTTGCCTGATCATCAGAGGCTTTTGTTTTCTTTTAAAAGCAATTTTTTTTGGCCTTCAAAAGAAAAAAAAGCCTCTGATGATCAGGCAACTCAGCTGGGGTCGTCAGAGGAGCCTTTTAAAAGCACTTTTTCTGCAACCTCTTCGGCTGAAGAGGTTATGAAAAAATATTTTTAAAAGGCTCTGATGATCCCAGCTGAGCTGCACGATCATCAGAGGCTTTTTTTTTACTTTTAAAAGCATTTTTTCCGCCGAAGAAAAAATGCTTTTAAAGGTTTTTTTAAAAAACCTCTGATGATTGCGCGGCTCAGCTGGGCATGGGGGGGAGGAGGGATTTTTACTACCGGTTCTCTGAACCATCCACTGCCATCGCTACCGGATCGAGTGATCCAGTCCGAACTGGGAGCATTTCACCCCTGGGATTAGCCCTCTACCCATCTAGCTCACATGGTACCTGGGGAGATTGCATCACCCAGCAAGTGTCAACCAAGCCCAGGATCTCAAGCCATGTCATCCTGTTCATCAATAAACCTTCTTTCCAAACAACTTCCATGGATCCAGTGTCTTTTTCCCCACTTGGAACTGAACCCAGAAGGACATTTCTTCCAACACTATAAAGATAAATATTGCCCATATTGGGAGAGAAAATATCTAGATAGAAGAAGGAACATCAGTTTCTATGAACTTTTGCAAACATGATTACAATTGGGCCTGCTTTCCTTCTCCCCTTCGAAATAATAGAATTTCGTAAGATATTTTGAAGGAAGCATTCAAACCTGCTCATTCATTGCAGGATCTAGTCATCTTAAAATGATAAGCACTGGAAAGCATTTCAAAGTTGTTAAAAAAAACCCTGTCTAATAAACGAACAAATAATAGGCTTTAGCCAACGTGCCTTTAAATTAACGCCCATTAGATGATTTCAGAACAAAGCATCTCAGGATCTTCATGGACAGTATAAAATTACCGGTGTCTGACAAAATAACATAGAGAAAAGCATAGAAATGTCTATTATCCCCATAAAATTAGTCTGTGTATTTTAAGAAATGGACTTTTTTTTAAAGGAAACTAGATACTACTAATTAGATATACAGTTTTTCCTGCTTGCTCATAATCAACTGAACCTTTGTAAATTTCAGGTGTTCTATAATAACATACAGTCGCAAGAATTTTCATACCCCCAAATGAGTCTGCTATTAAAATGTATATCTTCAGATACTTTATGGTGTAGTTATGAGCCGAAGTAAACTGAGAATAAAGACTTCATCGGGCTTTGTCTGTTTATCTACAAGAAAAGTTTTATTTCAGTTCTGCTGGCGAAAAACTTCAGCTCAGGATAATGCATAAACTCTGCATATAAAAGGTTTGATTCTTCATACTGACAGCCAATGTGATGTAGTAGGGAAGATGTTGGACAAAGTGACAGTGGGCTGGTTGCTCTCTCTCAACCCAACGTCTTGGAGGAAGTTTAGGACAAAATGAATAAACATAATTGGAGCTACTGTTCAGCTATGGCAGGGCTGTCAAACTCAAGGCCCACGCGGTGCTTAGATCTGACCTGCAGGGCCGACCTGGAAACAGTGAAGAACTGGCCCGGGGTGCCTCGGCCAGCGAAAACAGAGCTCCATTTTTGCTGGCAGAGGGTTGCAGGAGGCCGTCGCAGCCGAAAACGGAGCTCAGGAGCCCATTTTCGCTGGCAGAGTGCTTGGGCCACCACAGGCACCCCCAACACGACTAATGTCGAGCTGGCAATATCCCCCCCTGGCCACGCCCACCCACCCCCGAGGTCAAACACAACACTGATGCGGCCCACAATGAAATTGAGTTTGACACCCCTGAACTATGGTATCTATTTTCTGTACTCCATCTCTGAGTCCAAGCGTGTCAACTAGTCACAACTGGATTGGACCTGAGGATGTGTATTTTCTCGTTCTGGCTGAAAACCTGCAGACCACCGTCACTCATACCTGAAAAGGGTGGCTTTATGTAAATTTAAAACAACAGAGTTGTGCTTGATATATAGGTAATCCTTGATTTATAACCATCAATCAAGGTTGACGCAGTCTTCCATCCTTCCGAGGGCAGTAAAATGAGGACTCAGACTGCTGGGGGAAATAGACTCAGGGTTTAAATCTAGCAGGTTCTGACAGGCTCTGGAGAACCGGTAGCGGAACTTTTGAGCAGTTTGGAGAAGTAGCAGCAGAAATTGTGAGTAGTTTGGAGAACCGGCAAATAGTACCTCTGGCTGGCCCCAGAATGGGGTGGCAATGGAGATTTTGCAATATCCTTCCTTCACGAGTGGGGTGGGAATGGAGATTTTGCAATATCCTTCCACCACGAGTGGGGTGGGAATGGAGATTTTGCAGTATCCTTCCCCTGCCATGGCCAAACCACGCCCACCAAGCCACACCATGCCCAAGCCACGCCCACAGAACCGGTAGTAAAAAAAATTGAATTTCACTACTGAGTAGACTGACTCTGTAAACCACTTAGGGAGGTATATAAGTCTACGTGCTAGTGCTACTTGTTCAAAGTTACAACAGCACTGAAAAAATGCTCATTTTCACAGAATTGTTACAATATCCCCATGATCCTGCGATCAAAAATTGGGAGCTTAGTAACAGGTTCATATTTATGATGGCTGCAATGTCCCAGGGTCATATGCAGTAGTGGGTTTCAATATTTTTACTACCGGTTCTGTGGGTGTGGCTTGGTGGGCGTGGCATGGATTGGTGGGCGTGGCTTGGTGGGCATGGCGGGGGAAGGATACTATAAAATCCCCATTTCTTCCCGATCAGCTGGGACTCGGGAGGCAGAGAATAGATGGGGGCGGGGCCAGTCAGAATTTTTACTACTGGTTCTCCGAACTACTCAAAATTTCCGCTACCGGTTCTCCAGAACTGGTCAGAACCTGCTGAAACCCACCTCTGGTCATGTGTTCCCCTTTTGCAAACCTTCTGACGGATAAAGTCAATATGGAAGTCAGATTCACATTATAGTGTTACTAACTTAACCCCTGCCGTGATTCGCTTAACAAATGTGGCCAGAAAGGTCATGAGAGGGACAAAACTCACTTATCAACTGTCTCACTTAGCAACAAAAAAAAATTGGGTTTCGTTGTGGTCGTAAGTTGAGGACTACCAATACACTTTTGGCAGAAAATAAGCATCCATTAAGAGCAGCCCAAAAAATAAAATAAAAAAGGAAATTAATCCTCAGCTGCATCAGTTTAATAATTACTTGCAAACGCTGAAACGTACACACTCCCAACTTTCTGGGCCAGGCTTATCTTCTTTTCATGTCAATGATGCTTGTTTATAAAATAATGGTGAAAACTCTGCTTGAGTTTTCATTTTTCCACTGTCGCTTGTATATATTAGAACATTCTTTCCTAGCCCACTTTCAGCACAGACTGATTCGCGCGGCAGTAACCTCTTTAATCTTCGTTAGGCTGAGTGTATATTTTTTAAATCAACGAAATAAGCGTATTGCTCCCGAATGATGTAAACTACAGAAGAATGTTCTCTATATAGCTGACATTAGGTGAAAAAAAACTTCAGAAGTCTTGAGTTTCATCCAAAGCCTCAACCAGAAGATTATGGCCTGATAGAAAAGAATATTTGTAGTTCAGGGTTGATCTGTTGTTCAGGCTCTTTGAGCTTGGTTGTTTTCTTCCGAAAATTAAAGTGCGTCTTATACTCCGAAAAATACGGTAATTGAAAAGAGCTATTGGTGTAGATGCGGCAATATCCAGAAGTATCGTAATCAAAGAAAATGAATTGGGCAGGGGTGGGGGGGATACAAAATATAGAGATCCAAAAATCAAAATAGTGCAGTCGGTTTATGGAAAAATATCCATGCTGCTGGTGTTACATTAGGCATAATAGCAAGCAGTTTAAACAAACTTTTACAAGAATTAAGTATTTTCTAAATATATCGTCTGCAAATTTGCAAATCAAAACAAAACACTTCGCTAAGCACATGCTGTATCTTACAACATGGATCATTCCTAAGTTCTTGGATGGAATTCAAATTTCCAGAAAGACACCAGTCAAATATAAGATAACCTTTGTTGCCATTTTTTTTACTGTGAGCACACTGGTCATTAAAAATGACATTCTGCTACCTGCTCTCAAAAGAAAGTATGAATCTACCCATATATATACATAACGCACATATACACATGCTACACACAAACACACACGCATAGGACCGGGTTACTTACGGGACCGCCTGCTGCTATCAGCGACCTCCCATCGACCAGTGCACTCCCATAGGGAGGTTCTCCTCAGGGTGTCGTCGGCCAGTCAATGTCGGCTGGCGGCGCCCAGGGGGAGGGCCTTCTCTGTGGGGGCACCAACCCTCTGGAACAAGTTACCACCAGGTATCCATCAACTCCCTGATCTTCGGACCTTTCAACGCGAGCTGAAAACATTTTTGTTTCACCGTGCAGGACTGGCCTAGTGGGGTTTTAATAAGGGGTTTTATTGGTTTTAAGCTCTTCAACCAACTCTAAATTTTCCTTTTAAACTGGTCCTAAAAATTGTACTAACTGTCTTTACTTTGGCTGTAAACTGCCCTGAGTCCTTTGAGAGAAGGGCGGTATAGAAATTGAAACAATAAATAAATAAATATGTATATACATGGATGTACATATAGATTTTTTTTAATTGGCCAAGTGTGATTGGACACACAAGGAATTTGTCTTGGTGCATATGCTCCCAGTGTACATAAAAGAAAAGATACATTCATAAGAATCATAAGGTACAACACTTAATGATACACATAGTCATAGGGTACAAATAAGCAATCAGGAAACAATCAATATCAATATAAATTGTAAGCATACAAGCAACAAAGTTACAGTCATACAGTCATAAGTGGAAGGAGATAGGTGATGGGAATGATGAGAAGATTAATAGTAGTGCCAGGTTTAGTAAATAGTTTGACAGAGTTGAGGGAATTATTTGTTTAGCAGAGTGATGGCATTCAGGAAAAAACTGTTCTTGTGTCTAGTTGTTCTGGTGTGCAGTGCTCTATAGCGTCGTTTTGAGGGTAGGAGTTGAAACAGTTTATGTCCAGAATGTGGGGAATTATTGATTTTGTCATCTGCACCTCTATAACTGTCTGGTTTGGTTCTGCAACCCAACAAGACAGACACAGACTTCAGAGGATGATTAGAACTGCAGAAAAAACAATGGCTACCAACCTGCCTTCCAGTGAGGACCTGTATACTGCACTAGTCAAAAAGAGGGCTGTGAAAATATTTACAGACCCCTCACATCCTGGACATAAACTGATATTGTTTCCTTGTGTGTCCAATCACACTTGGCCAATAAAGAATTCTATTCTATTCTATTCTATTCTATTCTAATTCTATTCTACCATGTGATTACACATGACCATGGCGGTGTGTGTGCAGCAGTTGTAACGTCAAGGGCATGTTGTAAGTAATTTTTTTTAGTTAACTTTGAACGGCTGTTAAGTGGCTGGTTATAGGTTGAGACCTACCTGTAATGAACTGTAATAATGTTGTTTTAAAAAGATGTAACATAAATTTTGATTTATTTTTGGGTGCCTCTTAATTTAGCCACAAGAGGTGGTTTGCAGCGCCAGCTCCTTGAATGGTTAAAAATCTTATCCTGAAGTTAATATCAATAATACCATGAAAATCAATCATGTTTTTCCTCCTGCTCAACAAATTCCGTCAATTTCCATCTTAATTAATTTTATTTATTTATTTATTTATTTTGTCACACAGTATATCTAAGCATAAGCATGAAATAATTGCATAATATATAAGCATATATATAAGTATAAGTATGTAATGACTTGTAATTAGTGTAACGTGTAACGGGGTGAGCTCCCGTTACTTGTCCCAGCTTCTGCCAACCTAGCAGTTTCGAAAGCACGTAAAAATGCAAGTAGAAAAAATAGGGACCACCTTTGGTGGGAAGGTAACAGCGTTCCGTGTGCCCTTGGCGTTGAGTCATGCCGGCCACATGACCACGGAGACATCTTCGCACTGCGCTGGCTCTTTGGCTTTGAAATGGAGATGAGCACCGCTTCCTAGAGTCGGCAATGACTAGCACGTATGTGCGAGGGGAACCTTTACCTTTACCTTTATGTAATGACTATATTAATTGGATATAATGAAAGGAAACAATAGGACAAAGGAATAGTAGGCACGTTTGTGCTCTTATGCACGCCCCTTACAGACCTCTTAAGAATGGGGTGAGGTCAATGGTAGATAGTTTTTGGTTGAAGCTTTGGGGATTTTGGGAAGAGACCATACTTTGATAATACTTTGATAATACTTTGGGAGATTTTCCAAAAACATTTTAGTACAAGTAGCGATGTTTCAGTGAATTTAAATGTCCCTTTTTGTGACCTTCTGACAAGCAGTGTCAACAGGGAAGCTGGATTCACTTAACAACCGTCTTACTAATTTAACAACGGCAGTGATTCACTTAACAACTGCGGCAAGAAAGATCATAAAATGGAGGCAAAACTAATTCAGCAACTGTCTTGCTTAGCAACAGAAATTTTGGGCTGAATTGTGATTGCAGGTCGAGAACCACTGTATTAGGCATCCTGCATTTAGCCTGAACTTCCTCTTGAAAGTCACTATTGGCATGCAATGCAGAGTTACATATTACAGATTAACAGAGTTGGAAGGGACCTTGTAGATCATCTAGCCCAACCCCTCGCCCAAGTAGGAGACCCTATACCATTTCTGACAAATGGCAATCCAGTCTCTTCTTGAAAGCGTCCAGGGATGAAGCTCCCATAACTTCTGGAGGCAACTTCTGTTCCACTGGTTGATTGTTCCATCAGAAATTTTTTCCTTATTTCCAGGTTGAATCTCTCCTTGTTCAGTTTCCATCCATTATTCCTTGTCTGGCCTTCAAGTGCCTTAGAAAATAGCTTGACCCCCTCCTCTCTGTGGCAGGCCCTCGAATATTGGAAGACTGCTATCATGTCTCCCCTGGTCCTTCTCTTCACTAGACTAGCCATGCCCATTCCTGTAGCCGTTCTTCATGTTTTAGTCTTCAGTCCCCTAATCATCTTGGTTGCTCTTCTCTGCACTTTTTCTAGAGTCTCAACATCTTTTCTATAGCGTGGTGACCAAAGCTGTAGTATTCGAGGTGTATTCTAAGGTTTTATAGAGTGGTATTAGTACCTCACTTGATCTTGATTGTATCCCTCTGTTAATGCAATTTAGGATTACATTGGCTTTTTTAGCTGCTGCTGCACACTGCTGGCTCATATTTAGCTGGTTGTCCACCAAGACTCCAAGATCCCTCTCACAGCCACTGCTATTAAGCCTGGTTTCACCCACTCTATACTTTTCATTTTTCTTGCCTAAGTATAAGACTTTACTTTTCTCTACATTAAATTTCATTTTGTTAGATAGTGTTGTGCCTCATCCGCTTTCCCAGCAGCCGGGGCCTTCTTATCTGCTTCCGAACGCTGAGGAATGTCCTAGCATGCCTCCCGGCCCCAGCCCTGGCTCCATGCCCAGACAAGCTGAGGAAGAAGAAGCACCTCCAGCCCCCAGCTCTGGCTCCATGCCCAGACAAACGGAGCAACTAGACCCCTCCCCCTCCCCCACAGCATGTGAGCCTGAGGAAGGTCAATTGCCAACAGCTGCAGACTGGAGTGACCCTCACTTCAGGAGAATTGATAAGCGGCATCAACAGAAGGAAGGGAGGGGCAGGCCGGGATAAGTGCTGAGTCATGGAGCCACACCCCATGGCCTATATAAAGGACCTGCTTTCTGGCATTCTCTGAGTCAGGCAAAGTCTAAACATATCTTGCTGAAGTCACTTTCTGGTCTCCTGCCTGCCTTGAGAACTTTGCTAGGACTTTGGCAGAGCTGCAGAGGCATGCCTGATTCGGATTTCCCTGACCCGTCTGTCAGCGGAGGAGTGGGACACGACAGATAGGACCCAGTGTTTAAGTCTGTCCAGATCAGTGGTGGGTTGTCCCCGGTTCGCAAGAACCGGTAGTAAAACCGGCGGGAGGCTCCGCGCACTGCCCCAGATGTCATCATAGATGACCTGCACATGTGCAGAAGCTCGGTGTGCGCGTGATCCCATTGCGAATTGGTAGTAAAGGTAAGTAGAGCCCACCCTGGTCCAGATCCATCTGGATCTTGAGCCTATCTTTTAGGGCCGTGATGGCGAACCTATGGCACAGGTGGCACGCATAGCCATATCGGTGGGCACAAAAGCTCAGCTCCATCGCGCATGCACGCACCAGTCTACTGATTTTTGGGCCTTCTGGGCCCACTGGAAGTAGGGAAACAGGCTGTTTCCTGCCTCCGGAGGGCCTACAGAGGGGTGGGAAAAGCCGTTTTTGCCCTCCCCAAGTTCCTAGAAAGGCTCTGGAGCCTGAGGAAAGAGAAAACCGTGCATCTATTCCCTCACCAATGTCGTTTATGAAGATATTGAAGGGTACTGGGCCTAAGATGCTGGAGAGATCGGGTTATAATTTTGTGACTTTTTGAAATCTGCAGAAGATCAGCGCGAACAAGGATGAGAAAACCTGTGGTGGAAAATGGGACCGTTCCCTCAGCGTCAAAGCCATCTGCCTTTTCAAGAGAGCCAGCGGCAATCTCTTTCCCTTTGTTGATAAACAGTATGACTTCAAGGAAAACAAGTTTCTCTTACGTCCTAAAAGTAGTGTGAGCCGTTCCATTTTTATTTTTTTTTCGGTGTCACTGACCTGTTGCTTTGGAGAGTTTGTTTGCCTCCAGATCATCAAACCACAGAGGGCCGCGATAGAAAATGTTCTCACTCACTAAGGGGCCCTCAACTCTCTGGAAAGCGAGCGTAGTGGGATCTCTGCGGAGCAAACGTCTCCAGGAACGAATGCTAATGTTTAATTCCTGGGAGATACAGAGGGGACCATCTGATGCCGGCAAGCTGTATGATTGGCCTCGGTCGTTTCAGCCCGGCTGCTCACGATGGAACAGCTTACGTTCAGGAAGATAAAAAGTTTTCCCATGACCTGCAGCTGGATCTACGAGGGAAGTTCACAGTTGTTTTGAATTAGAAACGCTGGACCGCAGAAATCATCAACAATCCCCGCTTGACATTCAGTAACACGCCGTACAACAGAAGGGATCCTGCAAAGTTGAGGTTAAGGAGACTGAGAAAGGTAACCTTTTCCAAGCAGTGTTTATTATGAAAGAGGTCAAAAACGTTTTTAAAGAGAGATTTTGCCTTCCTGTTTCCCAGTGCAAAAAAAGAAGCCGAAATTGCTACTGTGTGACTTAAGAACGGTTGGAGGTTTTTCTGTTGATTCAAGCAGAGTTATCAATGGTAGAACTTCCCTTTACAATGTAAAAACATATGAAGAACATATAAAGAACGGTTGCAGGAATTCGGTATGTCTGGTTTAATGAAAAGAAAGACTAGGGGAGACATGATAGCAATGTTCCAATATCTCAGGGGCTGCCACAAAGAAGAGGGAGTCAAACTATTCTCCAAAGCACCTGAGGGTAGAACAAGAAGCAATGGGTGGAAACTGATCAAGGAAAGAAGCAACTTAGAACTAAGGAGAAATTTCCTGACAGTTAGAACAATTAATAAGTGGAACAACTTGCCTGCAGAAGTTGTGAATGCTCCAACACTGGAAATTTTTAAGAAGATGTTGGATAAACATTTGTCTGAAATGGTGTAGGGTTTCCTGCCTGGGCAGGGGTTGGACTAGAAGACCTCCAAGGTCCCTTCCAACTGTTATTATTAATGTGAACGTTAAGGCCTACGGCACATTAGATGACGGAATTGTGTAGTCCAGCTTATGCCAATCAATCAGAATAGACCTGGAAGGGACCTTAGAGATCTTCTAGTCCAGCCCCTGCTCGAGAGGAGACCCTATAGCCGTGACGGCGAACCTATGACATGCGGGTCCAAAGTGGTACACGGAGCCATGGCATGCACGGCGTCGCCCGTTTCTTTTCCAGGCTTCTGGTGCGCATGTGCACGCGACGATCAGCTGGCCTTTGTTTGTGCATGAGGCAGTGCTGAAAACCGGAAGAGCTGGTCTTGTTTTCGAGCATGAGCATGCACGTCGGCCAGCTGATCAGTGCGTACGCATGTGCAGCAGGAACAGGAAGACTTGCTTGCCAGTGCGCATACACCTGCCGGACGTTATCTTGTCTGGCGTGTGCCATGTCCCCCGGGCAGCTCCCCTTCCTGTTCACAGCCCTGACGAATACGCGCGTGCTTCCATTTTGGCACTTAGTGCCGCACACACATGCTCCCTTTTCAGCACTCGGTGCTGAAAAAGTTTGCCATCACTGCCCTATAACATTTCAGACAAATGACTGTCCAGTCTCTTCTTAAAAACCCCCAGTGATGAAGCAGCCACAACTTCTGAAAGTAAGCAGTTCCACTGATTAATTGTCCTCGCTGTTAATCCGTTGTTTCTTGTCTTGTCTTCTGGTGCTTTGGAAAATAAGTTGACTCCCTCCTCTTTGTGGTATTCTCTCAGATATTGTTGTGACAGAGGCCCAAATACCAAACACAATTCAGTCCTGAACAAACTTATTTTATTAAAACAGCTGAGAATTAATTCATTCTCAGCTTAGTCCAAAACAAATTCTTCATAAACAGTCATTCGGCCTTATCACCAACCTTTGTTGTCTGGCAATCTGCCAAAGGCTTTTCTTGGCAAAAACCCCACAAAGTTCAAGAGATGCTGACAAGAAGCAACGGCATTCAACGTTGCTTTCCTACAAAGAACCCAATGGCTCGTTGCTGCTCTTTTAAGCCTTATGGGAGTGGCCAATCATCTCCTGGCCTTACTCCCGAGTCATCCTTTTTGCTTCAGCTGCTCTTGCCTTCTGCAGCTCTTCATATGCGTGTATTAGGAACAGGCTCCTCCTGTTCCTCTGCCTCTCTGCTGTCCGCCTCTGGAGGCTCCGAGTCCGTGCATCACTCCCAGATGGCCCTGGCCCCATCTCTGCCTCTGACGCAGAGCCCACGTCCGGGCCTTCCCCTGACTCCAGTACTGGCCTATTGTCCTCCCCAGCCTCCTAACTGTCTGACTCCGCTGCCAGGTCCACAAGCTGCTGGCGGACCACAACAGATATTGGAATATTGCTATCATGTCACTCCTAGTCCTCCTTTTCTCTAGTCTAGCCAAACCCTAATCCTGCAGCCGTTCTTCATATGTTTTAGTCTCCAGGTCTTTAACCGTCTTAGTTGCTCTTCTCTGCATTTTTTTCCCAAAGTCTCAACATCTTTTTTTTAATGTGGTCACAAACGGGCCAGTGAGATGCTTCTCAAAACGCACAAACTGGTCACAATAGAACAATGTTCTCCTTCCATGGCTAGCACCATGAATAGAACCATAGGGCTGGAAGGGATCTTGAAGGCCTTCTAGTCCAACCCTCTTGCTCAAGGCAGGAGACCTTATGCCATCCTGGGCAAATAGTTGTCCAATCTTTTCTTGAAAACCTCCAGCAATGGAACATCCACAACTTCTGGAGGCGAGCTGTTCCACTGATTAATTGTTTCATTCATTCATTAATTTTAATTGAATCATTGTGAACATATTGTAGGAAGTTAGCAGCCACCCTCCCCTAAGAAAATGAAATATTCTAGGAAATATTAAAAAGGCAGAGTATTATATTTCCCTGGATGAGAAATGGAGAAACATGTTTTTTTAGGCAGGAAGCAGGCTCACTCTTCATAGCCCCCACCCTCCTCAATAGCCCACAGCACTTAAGAGATAAAGAGATAGCTAGGTCTATTCATAAGCAAATCCCCTCATCCAAAATCTAAGTGCCAAAGCCCACTGTAACTATATAGCTAAAAAGGCTCTAAAAGTTGTTAACTTAATTCTACATAGCTTCTTTTCCAAAAACACCATGCTACTGACCAGAGCATATAAAACTTTTGCTAGGCCAATTCTTGATTACTGCTCGCCTGTCTGGAACCCATACCATATATCCGATATCAATACAGTTGAGCGTGTCCAAAGGTATTTTACGAGAAGAGTTCTTCACTCCTCCGAAACCAATAAAATACCTTATTCCACCAGACTTGATATCCTGGGTCTAGAAAACTTGGAACTTCGTCGCCTTCGACAGGACCTGGGTTTAGCTTATAGAATCATCCGTTGTAATGTCCTTCCTGCCAATGACTACTTCAGTTTCAACTATAATAACACAAGAGCTACCAACAGATTTAAACTTAATGTCAACCGCACCAGTTTAGATTGCAGAAAACACGATTTCTGTAACAGAATTATCTATGCTTGGAATGCATTACCTGACTTTGTGGTCTCTTCTCATAACCCCAAAAGTTTTATTAAAAATCTATCCACTGTTGACCTCACCACATTTCTAAGAGGACTCTAAGGGGCGTGCATAAGAGCACAAATGTGCCTACCGTTCCTGTCCTATTGTTTCTTCCCCTATATATATATATATGCTTATACTACCTTGTTTCTCCCCATATATATGTTTATATATTATATAATCTTTTGTGTTATGCTTGTTATCCTTGTGTATATTGTTATGACAAAATTAAATAAACTAAAAAAAATGTAAAAAAAATCCGACAAAGATGGGATTACCTGTCTAGCAACAGAACTCACCAAATGGCACCTGGGAAGATTACATCACCCAGCAAGACTCAACTAAACTTGGGACTCAAAACACATCCTACAGAGTTGCCCCTGCATGGCCTCATGGGAGTCTGACAACCAATCAGAATACAAGCTCAAATTCAAAAGCCCAAAGATGATATAAAACTCAGGCACGCTCAGCATCTCTTCCCTTTTTTTTTCCCTACACCCAACACCATCAAGCCATGTGATCCTGTCCACCATTAAACCTTCTTTCCAAGCAACTTCCATGAACCTGTGTTCAACTTCTGACAGGACCTGTGTTTAACTCATAGAATCATCTATTTTTTGTTTGTTTGTTTGTTTACATTTATATCCCGCCCTTCTCCGAAGACTCAGGGCGGCTTACAGTGTGTAAGGCAATAGTCTCATTCTATTTGTATATTTACAAAGTCAACTTATTGCCCCCCCCAACAATCTGGGTCCTCATTTTACCTACCTTATAAAGGATGGAAGGCTGAGTCAACCTTGGACCTGGTGGGACTAGAACCTGCAGTAATTGCAGGCAGCTGTGTTTTAATAACAGGCTTCTTACAGCCTGTCCTTCCTGTTGAAGACTACTTCAGCTTCAATCACAACAATACAAGAGCAAACAATAGATTTAAGCTTAATGTTAACTGCTCCAAACTCGATTGCAGAAAATTTGACTTCAGTAACAGAGTTGTTAATGCCTGGAATGCACTACCTGACTCTGTGGTCTCTTCTCAAAGTCCCCAAAGCTTCAACCAAAAACTATCTATCATTGACCTCACCCCTTTCCTAAGAGGTCTGTAAGGGGCGTGCGTAAGAGCACAAACGTGCCTACCGTTCCTGTCCGACTGTTTCCTTTCATTATATACAATTTATATAGTTATCACATGCTTATACTCATATATATACTTATATGTTGTATAGATACTTCATGCTTATGTATGCTGTTATGACAAATAAATAAATAAATAAATAAATAAATAAATAAATAAATAAATAAATAAATAAATAAATAAATAAATAAATAAATAGAATCCAGTGTCTTTTTCCCCACTTGGAACTGAACCCAGAAGGACATTTCTTCCAACAGTATCCAACAAGGAATGGAGATAAAGTGTCTAGGAGCTGACCTAGACATGTCTCTGATACTCTCCTTACGTGCGGGGCCCAACGAGTGGAGGGAAAGCTGATTTTTAGCATGGGACCATTGAGATAAGGGATGATGGATGGTGGAATCAGACCAACACAACGCAAGCCAATAACAATATAGCAAAAATAGCAGGAGTGCGTTCCCTTATCCCCGAATCAAGTTAGCCCTGAAGAAGAGGACTTGGTAGGAGTCTCCATTAAATGTTTATTTGTTTGTGTTTATCTCCCAAAGATGTTTTTTTTTTCCTCCAGAAAGACAAGGGGATTTTCTTGGGTTGTTTTTTTTCCCCCCCTT
The DNA here is from genome assembly GCF_028640845.1 of Ahaetulla prasina. Classification (NCBI taxonomy): domain Eukaryota; kingdom Metazoa; phylum Chordata; class Lepidosauria; order Squamata; family Colubridae; genus Ahaetulla; species Ahaetulla prasina. The sequence goes on from NC_080545.1 coordinate 92,510,223, forward strand.
CAAAAACGTTTCACTTCTCATCCAAGAAGCTTCTTCGGTTCTAACTCAAGAAGCTTCTTGGATGAGATGAAACATTTTCAAAGGAAAAAAAAACACACACACAAAGAAAGTCCAGTGGCCTTTTTTGGAGCGGGGAGTACCTTTGGGATGACATGACCTGAATGATTGAGATTTAATTAATTAATCAATTAATTAATAAATTAATTTGTCAACAAGTACAAGGAAACAAGTAATAGTATAGACATGAAAAAATTGGCACAAAAAAGGATATAAATAGGCAAAAAATAATAATAATAGGCAAAATAGGGCCGCGGTGTGGCTCAGGCTGTAAGAAGCCTGTTATTAAACACAGCAGCCTGCAATTACTGCAGGTTCTAGTCCCACCAGGCCCAAGGTTGACTCAGCCTTCCATCCTTTATAAGGTAGGTAAAATGAGGACCCAGATTGTTGGGGGGGCAATAAGTTGACTTTGTAAAAAAATATACAAATAGGATGAGACTATTGCCTTACACAATGTAAGCCGCTCTGAGTCTTCGGAGAAGGGTGGAATATAAATGTAAAAAAAAACACACAAAAAAACAACAACACATAGAATGGTTACATGTAAATGGGGACAGTAGAACAGGGATGGCAGGCACGCTGCTGTGCTTATGGACAGCCCCTTAGGGACCTCTTAAGAAACACGAAAGGTCCACGGTAGACAGTTTAAGGTAAAAGGTATGGGGATTAGAGAGATTTAACAACAGGATCAGGTAGAGCGTTCCAGACATTTACTACTCTATTGCAGAAGTCATATTTCCTACAATCCAGATTAGAGCGATTTACATTGAGTCTGAATCTATTGATAGCCCTTGTGTTATTGCGGTTGAAATTAAAGAGCTCATTTACAGGTAAGACGTTTTGGTAAATAATCTTATGAACTAAGCATAGGTCGGAACGTAGATGGCGTAGTCCGAAGCTATCCAGACCTAAAATTTCAAGCCTGGTGGGCCAGGGAATTTTATTTCGAGCAGATTTGAGTACTCTTCTAGAAAAATATCTCTGGACCCTCTCTAATGTATAATTTATAAATGTATAATTTCCACAGATATTGTTTATATTTCACTTTTATTTTATAAATGTTATTTTTTTATAGATTACTCATAATATTCTTTCCTTCTCCTAATTTTCCCACAACAACCATCCTGTGAGGTGGGTTGCGTTGAGAGAATGACTGGTTACCTAGCTGGCTTTCATGCTTAAGCTGGGATTAGAACTCAGAGTCTCCTGGTGATTGGCCCAAAATCACCCAGCCAGCTTTAATGCCTAAAGCAGGACTAGAACTCACAGTCTCCTGGTTTCTGGTCTGGTGCTTTAACCACTAGACCAAATCGGCTCTCTACTTGCTTGGTTTTTAAAATTGCCTGCTCAGATAGCATAATAATATAACAGTTTATAACTCTTCTTCCTTTACTCAGAGAAGGACTTCAAACCACTTTCCATTCCATTCTTGGCAGTGTTTTTATTTAGTTTTTATATATATAGCAGAATTTTAATTCTGCTCTCCATCAGATTATTTTACTTCTGTCTTCATTATTGTTATTGGCTCTCTGATCACCCGGTTTTTGTGGGAATCCGTTAAGTAAGCAAGAAAATAAACAAAATATTTATTCTTGGTTGCTAGATCAATCACAGGTCTGTCTAATCTAGCATTCTGTTCCCATGGTGATCAGCCAGACATGTTCAAAACTGGCAAACAGATGGATTAGCTTTCCTTTAGTTATTATATCCAGGAATTGATATTCATATTATCATTACTACTTGAAAAAAATGCATTGGCATAGAATTCTGTAATCTGTTTTTTCAAAATCATCAACCACGTTTGTTATCTCCCACTTGCAAAATGCATATTTTAGCTGTGATGGGTGGAAGAATTTCCTTTTATCTGGTTTCCATACAATTTAGTTCCATCTGAGGAGTCCCAATCTGAAAATTCATTGATTGACTGGATTTTCATCTCAACTTTATTTCATACAACTCAAGGAAGAGTACATATTATTATTAATAGGTAGTCCTCAACTTACAACCGCAATGAGCCCAACGTTCCCTAAGTGAGACAGCTGTTAAGTGAGCTTTGGCCCATTTTTATGACCTTTTTTTGCCACCGTTGTTAAGTGAATCACTGCAATTGTAAGGTGAATCAGGCTTCCCGATTGACTTTGCTTGTCAGAAGGTCACAAAAGGGGATCACATGACCCAGGGACATGGCAACCGTCATAAATATGAGCCATCCGAATTTTGATCATGGGACCATAGGGATGCTGTGCGAAAAATAGTCATAAGTCATCTTTTTTGGTGTTAAGTTCGAATGGTCATTAAATCAAGGACTACCTGTAGCTCTTATTTTTCCCACAACAGTCACCCTGTGGCATGGGTTGGGCTGAGAAAAACTGATTGGCCCAAGGTGATCCAACTGGCTTTCGTGCCTCAAGGAAGACTAGAACTCTCGGTCTCCCAGTTTCTAGTCCAGCACCTTAACTTTTAGAACAAGGGTCTCCAAACTTGGCAACTTTTAAGACTTGTGGACTTCAACTCCCAGAAATCCCCATGCTCAGTTGTAGGAAGAAGACCAAGAATGGCAAACCGCTTCTGAAATATTGCAGAGAAAGATTTCATCAGGAGCTGATCCAAGAGAAGGACCAGGGGGAGACATGATAGCAGTGTTCCAATATTTGAGGGGCTGCCACAGAGAGGAAAAAGTCAAACTATTTTCCAAAGCATCTGGAGTCCAGACAAGGATCAATGGATGGAAACTGAACAAGGAGAGATTCAACCTGGAAATAAGGAGAAATATTCTAACAGTGAGAACAATCAACCAATGGAACAGAAGTTGCCTTCAGAAGTTGTGGGAGCTTCATCACGTGAGACTTTCAAGAAAAGATTGGACTGCCATCTGTCAGAAATTGCGTAGGGCCTCCTGCTTGAGCAGGGGGTTGGACTAGATGACCTACAAGGTCCCTTCCAACTCTATTAATCTGTAATCAGGCAGTCAATCAGAGTCAATGCTGACTCCAAGGCACCAGGATAGAAACAGAGAGAGAAAGAAAGAAAGAGGCAGAGAGAGAGAGAGAGAGAGAGAAATTGAGAGAGGAGAGAGAAGGAGGATCACAGATATACGATAAGAGAAAGAGAGAGAGGAGAAAGAGAGGAGAAAGAAATAGAGGGAGAATCAGACATATGTCAATGCATTAAAATCTGCTTTAGTGGCCCCGTTTTTTCCTGATGAGCAGAAACGACAAATATCATATTTAAAAGACCCAAAATACAAACATTCCCCTCCCAAAGAAAGATATTTGACCCTCAACATCATTCTGCCATGTTTAATAAGCCTTTGCAGGGTTCCAGCATTCCCATATTCCCATTAGATGCATAATAATGGAGCTATTGTTTACATTGTGATGTCATCATGGGAACACATCTATAAATGGCTGACTTGATTTGCTGAGATTTTTTTTTGTTTTCCCCTGCTGGCTGATATGAGGGATATGTGTAGAAGCTGCCAAAAGAGCTCCCATAGAGAACAATTTAGAGAGGCATTTTTGTAAATGGTGTGTCCGGTTTTTAGAACACACGAAGTCAATAGCGGTGGACAAATTATCCCTACGCTGTCCTTAAAAGTTCAGAATAGTGACTGATCTGCAAATACCTATAGCAAAGTAGTCCTTGACATAACACCACCATGGAGCCCACAAGTTCTGTGGCTAAAGTGAGTCTTGGCCCAGGTCGTAGGGATGCTACAAAGGTCATAACTGCGAAAAACAGTCATGAGTCATGTTTTTCGGTGTTGTTGTTGAACAGTCACTAAATGAACCGTTATAAGTCCAGGACTACCTGTGCTTTGCATCAATAGCACATTCATCTGGTAAATGAGTCTATTTTTGCAAGCAACAAACTCTGATGCATGTTCAGTTGATAAAACGTTATTTATGAACAGTTAACGCAGGTAGTCCTCAATATAGGACCACAACTGAGCCCAAAACTTACGTTGCTAAGTGAGACATTTTTAGTGAGTTTTTTTGCCCCATTTTGCAACTTTTCTTGCCACAGTTGTTAAGTGAATCACTTCAGTTGTTCAATTAGCAACACGGTTGTTAAGTGAATCTTGGTCTCTCCATTGGCTTTGTTGGTCAGAAGGCTGCAAAAGATGGTTACCCTGGACATTTGCAACCGTCATAAATGTGAATCAGTTGTCAAGCACGCAAATACAAATCACGTGACCATGGGGATGGTGCAATGGTTATAAGTGTGAAAAAATGGCCATGTCACTTTTTTCAGTGTCGCTGTAACTTTGAACCGTCACTAAACGAGCTGCATTATACCAAGATCTGCTTCACCAGTCACGTTTCACAGGGCCTGTCTTGAGACGAGAGGAAAAAAAAAGGAAAGCATAGAATTGCATAGAAAGATTCCAAAGCAGATCAGAGAGATGAATCTATTTAAAAATAAATAAATAATGAAAACGTCAAATAATTGCCAAAAATTCTCATGGATTTGCCAGAATTTATCTCGGGTTTTGATCAATGACGTTCCTCAGCAATGTGTGGGAATCACGTACATCGAAATGTGTCCCATACCACTGTAATTAACGATCTTGATAAGAGTTGGCTGGACGTACATTGGAATCCAAGAGCACCACGACAACTTGCCATGAAATTAGAAGACAGAAATAAGTTTTTAAAGTGTAAAAAAAGTTAGGGACCTTTTTGGCAACCCACCACTGACTTGGAAACAAGAATATGGGTTCTCCTTCTCAGAAAATATAAAGGAAAGTTACTGGCAATATTACAGTTCAACTATAAACCTCATGATTTCTAGTAAAATAAATGGGGAAAATACCCATGTTTTCCCAAAAATAAGACCTTTTTTATTAATTAAATTCAGTAAAACAATGGCTACCAACGTGCCTTCCATTGAGGACCTGTATATTGCTCGAGTCAAAAAGAGGGCTGTGAAAATATTTACAGACTCCTCGCATGCTGGACATAAATTGTTTCAACTGCTACCCACAAAACGACACTACAGAGCACTGCACACCAGAACAACTAGACACAAGAACAGTTTCTTCCCGAATGTCATCACTCTGCTAAACAAGTAATTCCCTCAACACTGTCAAATACTAAGGCTGTATTATGATTATTATTCTCTTCCTTACTAGTATCTATCTCTTCCCACTTATTACTATAACCATGTTGCTTGTATCTTTACAATTTATATTATTTTTATTTGTTTCCTAGTATGGTTTGATAGCTTATTAGCAACCTTGACTAACACCAAGTGTTGTATCTTTTTATTCTTGATGAATGTATTTTATTCTCCTTATGTTCACTGAGAGCATATGCACCCAAGACAAATTCCTTGTGTGTCCAATCACACTTGGCCAATAAAGAATTCTATTCTATTCTATTCTATTCTATTCTATTCTATTCTATTCTATTCTATTCTATTCTATTCTTGCCACCAAAAAAGGCACCAGGTCTTATTTTCGGGGAGGATGTCATCCACCCTCCCGAGCTCCGTTTTCACTGGCAAAGGGTTGCAGGAGGCCGTCACAGCTGAAAATGGAGCTTGGGAGCCCATTTTCACTGGCAGAAGCATGGCAGGCCAGTCCTTTGCTGTTTCCAGGGTGGCCCCACAGGCCAGATCTAAATTCCCTGTGGGCCAGATCCAGCCCCTAGACCTTGAGTTTAACACCTCTGTATTTGTTCTGTCCTCCTTCGCCTCCAAGTGATGGCTTAATTAGCCAGCACTATCAGCTCTGGCAGCAGAATAGCGAGCGTCTGCCAAGTGTCTCTGTTATCTCCCTCGACGCTGATGAGTCACCCAGGAACAAACTTCAGCTCTTAGTTACTCAGTTGATTTGCCAGCTACGAAGAGGCACAGCAGTTCTTGCTGCTTTTATATCCTGTGGGGTGTGGCTCCATGACTCAGCACTTCCTAGGCCTGCCCCACTCCTGCTTCTGTTGTTCCCTCCTCTCCTGCCTACGAAACCTAGAGTCCAACCAAGCCTGATTTCAATCAGCTGGGTCTGAAGGCGTGGCCTGGGCATGGGAAAGAGTCAGGAGATGGAGGCCTCATTATCTCTTCCACCTGGCCTGCCTCTGGCTCCTGGAGCTGAGTCAGGGAAGCCAGTGCTCCTGAGGTAAGTCCTGGCGGCCCTTCTCCCTCACTTTCCAAGTCACTTTCTGGCAGGAGGCCCGGCTCGGGGGGCACAGACACAACAATATTACTGTGAACCTACTGTTAAATATTGAAACAGGAAAATTAGCAAAGGAGCTCCCTTTGCAGCTATACTTTTGAGCCATTTGCAGTTCTGTGGTAGCTTTATCACGTAAAGACACTGCAGAACATTTTTTTAATCATCCCCATCATAATTCAGAAGGAATTCATAGCTCAGTTACAGATCTCTTGTTGAATTCTGCTATTTCTTTCCTCACAGAGTAAGAAATAGGATATTGTATATATCTACTGCCACCAAGCGGCAACCTCTGAAGTCAAATTTTAATTACTGTTGGTATTTTAGACAAGCAAAGATAACTTTGCAAAGTAAAAGAGTGAGAGTTCGCGGCAAAAATTATGTTCCACTTTTTCCTTCTGTTCTTTTTTCCCCCCTGAAATTGTTCTGTTGCAAAGTAGCTTATGCTTATTATATACACATAGTCCTTAATTTATGACCAATCCATAAGTTAATCCAGTTATGATGGAATTTAAGTTTTTTTTAAATAGAAACTGGCATTTCTGGTTTCAAGCAAAAAAAACAACAACACAACAACATCTATTGCAGACAATGGGTTCGCTTAGCGGATGTGGTGTTCATCTAACAACTGAAGCATTCATTTTAGGACCACAAAAAAAGATCATAAAAACACGATGACGTGCTTAAAGACCGGCAAAATTTGAAATCATAATTCCAGGTTCAATTACAGTCATAAGTCAAGGACCACTTGTATACAAATTCAGCTTAGTACTCTCTGAGTTTTGTTGCTAGCTTGTACCCTGTTTCCCCAAAAATAAGACCCTACTTGCAAAATAAGCCCTAGTTAAGATTGTCAGCCAGATGGATGCATTTAGTACCGTATTTTCCCCCAAGATAAGACCTAACCAGAAAATAAGCCCTAATGCATCTTTTGGAGCAAAAATTAATAAAAGACTGGGTCTTATTTTCGGGGAAACACTGTAGACATTTCATTATCCAACTAGATAACATCATCAATGCACTGATGATGGTTATCAAACTCAAAGAACAGCACAATTCAATCCTGAGCTACAAATATTCTTTTCTATTGAAATTTAGCTTAGCCTGATGGTGCTTTTAATTGGAATGAACCAAATAAAAGAGAAGAAGATGAATTAATGAATTAACGAACAGTTGCGGACCGCAACTTGTCGTGTCCCACTCCTCCACTGACGGCCGGGTCAGGGAAATCCGAATCAGGCTTGCCTCTGCAGCTCTGCCCAAAGTCCTAGCAACGTCCTCAGAGCAGGCAGGAGACCAGTAAGTGACTTCAGCAAGATAAGTTCGACTTTGCCTGACTCAGAGACTGCCAGAAAGCAGATCCTTTATATAGGCCATGGGGTGTGGCTCCATGACTCAGCACTCATTAAGGCCTGCCCCTCCCTTCCTTCTGTTGCCTCCGCCTATCCAATCTTTTGATGCGAGGGTCACTCCAATCAGCTGTTGTTGGAAGTAAACTTTCCTCAGGCTCACATGCTGTGGAGGAGGGGGAGGGGTCTAGTTGCTCCGTTTGCCTGGGCATGGAGCCAGGGCTGGGGCCGGGGGATGCCCCCTGCTCTGCAGCTTGTCTGGGCATGGAGCCAGGACTGGGGCCGGGAGGCATACATTCCTCCGTGTTCGGGAGCAGATAAGCAGACCCCGGCTGCGGTGAGAGCGGACAAGACACAACACAACTGTTTGGTCGCTGTACAATAACTGTGTGACTACTTTACATTGCTACTGTGGGGTTGTTGTTTTTTTACCCCCTGGTTGTGCAGCTAGTAATTTATTGGTAGGTCAAATATCAATTCAAAATACTTGAAAATAAAATCGAATGCCCTGGAAACACAAACAGCCAGGAATAGGTGATGTTGAAGGTGCTGGACTAGGAGGATAGACATTCACATTCTGGTCCTCCTTTTGGATAGAAGTTTCCTAGGTGACTCTGAGTCCATTACTACGATCAGATGATGAGGATGTTGGGCTAGGAGTGGGAAGATCAAGGTTCTAGTTGCCCTCCCCCACAGAAGCCACCTGAGAACCGAGTTCCCTTCCATGACAGAAGCCTTCTGAGACACAGGATCTACTCTCCCTCCCACACAGAATCCATCTTAGTTCAAGTTTCCTTCCATCAAAGAAGCCATCTGAGTCCCAGGTTCTAATTGTCCTCCCACACAGAAACCACCTGAGAACCGAGTTCCCCTCTATCACAGAAGACACCTGAGACCCAGGTTCTACTCTTCCTCCACCACAGATGCCATCTAAAGTTGTTCTAGTTGTCCTTTACCACAGAAACCAATTGAGATTCAGGTTCTAGTCTCCCTCCACTACCGAAGCCTTCTGAGACCCAGGTTCTAGTTGCCCTCCAAAGAAGCCACCTGAGACCCAGGCTCTCCTCTCCTTCCATCAGAGAAGCTATCCAGAGAACTTTGGGCCTGTTCTTTCCTCACAGACCAACCTACGGTATTTCACGCAGAAGTTATTGGGGGATAAAATTGAAATAACACAAATTCTTCCTTGAACTCAGTGAAAAAAAGGCAGGATACAAATCAATAATTTTAGGGAAAAGAAGATGGGTGCCCAAACTGTCAAAAGAACTAGAGGGCAGAAGTAACACAAATCATTGCCAATGAGAGATATGTTACCTGCCATAATCACTAATCTTCTATATATATATAAAAGCCAAATACCACTCACTCATCACAAAATCTCCAGAACAGTAAAGCCTACAAACTTGAAATCTGGCACATATATTCCTCTTGGCTTCTAGGTGCTCACTAAGAAAGGATTTTTCAAGATGACCATCAGATCATTAGTATTTCATATACAGTATTATATTCACACGCTCTGATGCTAAGGAGTTAGACGTTCCACTCCCCCTCCCAACTTGAAAGGAACTCTGTTCCAACTGCCAGTTGCCTTATATTAACACGGTCTGATGCTGCCCCTTTGCTAAACCAGATGTGGGTGTGGCCAGCGCGTGACTCATCCGGCCTGCAGCCTGGGACATTCTACCACCCCTCCCTCTCTGTTCCAACTGCCAGTTGCCTTATATTAACACGCTCTGATGCTATGGAGTTACACATTCTACACTAAGTTTCAGGCTTTAAGTGTCAATTTATCACGGCCGATCACATAGTTTCATAGCGAAGCACAGGCGTCCAGCTAGTATATCATACAAGATTTGAGATCTTCCTTAACATGAGTACCATTTAGACTTCTGTCTTAGGTCTTCAGGTTATAACCTGTTCTGGGGAAATGTCACTCATTTTTTCATTCTCTCAAAACTGAGGTGGATGAAAGACTTATAGATAAATACAAATACTTAATGATCACCACTAGAGGGTGGGGTTGTGCCAACATCTCTAAGGGCAATCAATTGTATAACAGAAATTTCTCTTTTAAGAAAAATTTTACCTGTTGCTGTTGGATTTTTATACGTTGCGATTGTTAGTACTACTGAATACTATTTTATACTGGTACAGAGGTAGTCCTCGACCTACAACAGTTCACTTAATAACTATTTGAAGTTACAAAGGCACTAAAAAAAGTGACATGACCATTTTTCACACTTATGACCACCGCTGCATCCCCATGGTCACCTGATTTATATTTGAATGCTTGACAACTGATTCACATTTATGACGGTTGCAGTGTCCAGGGGTCATCCTGTGACCATCTTTTCCAACCTTCTGACAAACAAAGCCAACGGGGAAACCAAGATTCACTTAACAATCGTGTTACTAATTTAACAACTGAAGTGATTCACTTAACAACTGTGGCAAGAAAAGTTGCAAAATGGGGCAAAACTCGCTTAACAGATTTCTCACTTAGCAACGTAGGTTTTGGGCTCAGTTGTGGTCCTAAGTTGAGAACTACCTGCATTAACTGTCCATAAATACTGTTTTATCACGTGAACATACATCGAGGTTTGTTGCTTGCAAAGATAGACTCATTTACAAGATGACTGTGGTATTGATGCACAGGTAGTCCTCGACTTATAACGGTTCATTTAGTGACTGTTCAAAAACAACACTGAAAAAAACGTGACTCATGACCGTTTTTCGCAGTTATGACCTTTGCAGCATCCCTACGACCGCCTGATCAAGATCCAGATGGTTGGCAACTCGTTCCTCTTTATGACCATTGCTGTGTATTCCAAGGTCAAGTGATCCCTTTTTGCGACCTTCTGACAAGCCAAGTCAGTGGTTTCGGGGTGAGTTACCATCTGTACGCTGATGATACTCAGCTGTACTTTTCCACCCCGGACCATCCCAACGAAGCTATCGAAGTGCTGTCCCGGTGCCTGGAAGCCGTACGGGTCTGGATGGGGAGAAACAGGCTCAAGCTCAATCCCTCCAAGACGGAGTGGCTGTGGATGCCGGCACTCCGGTACAGTCAGCTGCAGCCGCGGCTGACTGTTGGGGGCGAGTTATTGGCCCCAATGGAAAGGGTGCACAACTTGGGTGTCCTCTTGGATGGACGGCTGTCTTTTGATGAACACCTGGCGGCCGTCTCCAGGAGGGCCTTCTACCAAGTACGCTTGGTTCGCCAGTTGCGTCCCTTCCTTGACCGGGATGCCTTATGCACGGTCACTCATGCTCTGGTCACTTCTCGTTTGGATTATTGCAATGCTCTCTACATGGGGCTGCCCTTGAGGTGCACCCGGAGGCTGCAGCTAGTCCAGAATGCAGCTGCGCGAGTAGTAACGGGAGCCACTCGTTGCTCCCACGTAACACCACTGCTACGCAGTCTGCACTGGCTTCCTGTAGTCTTTCGGGTGCGCTTCAAGATTTTGGTTATCACCTTTAAAGCGCTCCATGGCTTAGGACCCGGGTACTTACGGGACCGCCTGCTGTTACCTTATGCCTCCCACCGACCCGTACGCTCACACAGAGAGGGTCTTCTAAGGGTGCCATCCGCCAAACAATGTCGGCTGGCGGCCCCCAGGGGTAGGGTCTTCTCTGTTGGAGCTCCTACACTCTGGAATGAAATTCCCCCTGGCCTATGCCATGTGCCTGATCTTCGGACCTTTCGCCGTGAGCTAAAAACACACTTATTTATTCAAGCGGGACTGGCTTAATAGTTTTATTAAATTTTTAATTGGGGTTTTATTATTATTTTAGGGTTTTTAAATTTTAAATTTTTATATGTCGGCCATTTTGTAATATGCTTTGTTTTAAATTTTTTGTTTTAATTATATATATATTGGGGTTTTTATCTTTTGGCTGTACACCGCCCTGAGTCCTTCGGGAGAAGGGCGGTATAAAAATATAAAAATCTAATCTAATCTAAAAATCTAAAATCTAATCTAAGTCAATGGGCAAGCCAGATTCACTTAACAACTGGGTTATTAACTTATTCACGGCAGTGAATTCATTTAAAAATTGTTGGCAAGAAAGGTCATAAAAATGTTTCACTTAACAACAGAAATCTGGGGCTCAATTGTGGTCATAAGTCGAAGATGACCTGTATATCTGACCAGACTTTTTTGGATGTTGGGGGGGAAAGGTGCAGTTTTCTTGGTAAGATTTTCAGAAGTGGTTTGCTATTGCCAGCTTCTTAAGATTGAGAAAAAAAAGGACTGGTCTAGGCTCATCCAGCTGGCTTTGTACCTAAGGTGTGGGACTAGAATTCACAGTCTCCCAGTTTCTAGCATCGTACTTTAACTGCTACACCAATCTGGCTCTCTGACAGTACATTGCACATACTGGTATTCTTGTCAAAGAGAAGGTGACAAGATATGTACGTAATATGTAACAGAATTTAGCTTCAGACAGTCTTTGATAGATAATATCCAAAGCATTTGAACCTATGGCAGTGGCGGCGAACCTTTTACTCACCGAGTGCCAAACAGGTACATGCGTGCTATCTGCACTAACGTGCGGCTCCTCCCCATGTGCTGTGGGCGCAACGGCACCATCTGCGCATGTGCATGGCTTTCACATGTGCCTCTGTGCGCTGCACACACAACCACACCACCTGCGCATGCATGCAGCTTTTGCAGTTTCCGTGCACTGTGCCTGCAATCACAAAGTTGTGGTTGTTGGGCAACAGCTCACATGCCTGGAAAAATAGCTCTGTGTGCCACCACAGGAACACATTTATTTATTTATTTTTTATTTATTTGCATTTATATCCCGCCCTTCTCCGAAGACTCAGGGCGGCTTACACTATATTAGCAATAGTCTTCATCCTACTTGTATATTTATATACAAAGTCAACTTATTGCCCCCAACAATCTGGGTCCTCATTTTACCTACCTTATAAAGGATGGAAGGCTGAGTCAACCTTGGGCCTCGTGGGGCTTGAACCTGCAGTAATTGCAAGCAGCTGCTGTTAATAACAGACTGTCTTACCAGTATGAGCCACCAGAGGCCATAGGTTCGCCATCATGGACCTATGGCAACATATCTGAAGTCTCCCAACATCAAAAAATTGCTTAATCATCTTTTAAGTATGCGTATTAAAAATATATTACAAAACCTACCAAGCCAAGAGGCCCAAGATAACAGCTAAAGTATAATTATTGCATACATAAACACTATTCTATTATATTTAAAGCAAGGTTCCAGCAATCTAAATCATGGAGAAATATATTGATTCTCCTCTGGGGCCTAAAAGATTTTTTTTAAAAATAACACCTTCTACTTGCCGGAAGATAAAAGACAAACCTATATGTCAGGCAGCCATCAAAAAAGTGGCCCCATTTGAAAATATTAAGGGTGGAAACTTTTCATTAAGCTTCAAAACGCAAATTAAACTGGAGAACTTCTCGTTGAAACTGGAAAAAAATATCTACCCTATTTCAAATCTGGTGTGAGTTCCTGAAAACTCCAAGAGGTTTTTTTTAAAAAAAAGAAAGTATGACGGATCATCCCATCGTTCATCAATGTTTGAAAACCACCTCTTGTAAAGGTTCCCATTGTTCCTCCAGATTGTTTTCCACATAAAAGATGGTTTAAGATGATTCATCTGGGATTGTTTGTGGCCCTTTTTTTCAGTCCCTCCTTTTCTGCAATGGCTTGATTAGAATGGCATAGACGTACAAACGAGAGAGTAATCGCCCTAAGAAAACAATGATTAGTGACCAAAGCAACATAAAATCCCAACTACTATACACGATTATCTATGTCATGATGAGATAGACACCTCACTCTTCACCAGGCAACTTCACTGGATGGCACATGAAACGTTATCACCAGCCCATATCTCTACTGTCCATTTTCGGACTGCTTACGTACGTTCTGCACATGAGACAACCTCAAAGACACCTGTTAGGTTCGGGAAGTAACGAGGCTGGAGACCAGGGTAGTGACAACAGCTCTTTAATATAGGGTGAACCCAGCAACGGCTGGGGCCAAAAACCTCTCCTTTTATACAGTTCTGCTGGAGGCTTCGTCCAATCAGCAACGTGCTGATTTCCCGCTCAAATATTTAAAGGCACAACTGTTAATACATAACACTCCTCCCCTCCCAGAAAACACTTGGTCTTATTTACATATTTATTTACATGTTATTTTTCGACGTAGTCACGCAAATAACCTGGGCGTCTCCTAGTTCTTTCTGACCTGCGCGGTTCAGTTCTGGGTGGTGTTTTGAGCTGGTCGGAGGGGCTGTTTTCTCCTCCCAGCTCTTTCTCTGGGCCATCGGGCTCTGGATTATTGGCCGACTCTTTTTCTTGGCCATCCGGCCTTGGATTAATTTTGGAATTTTCCTTGCTGTTTCCCTCGGGGACCTGATGGCGTCGCTGGAACTCTGGGACCTCAGCTAAGTCTTGCGCCTCCCCCGGGTCATTGTCAGCTGTGGATTCAAAGTGGTATTGGTCATTACCTGTCTCTGTTGGTTTGGTTTGGTCAGTTATTCGTTTCCTTAACTGATCTATGTGGCGCCGCCACACTCGGTTGTCTGGTAGCTCTACCACGTACGATTTTGGCCCTGTTACTTTTGTTACTTGTCCGGCGACCCAACTCGGGCCGTCCCCATAGTTTCGGGCCCACACCCGGTCGCCTATGCTCATTTCCCTTGTTTTTTCTAGCTCCCCCTTGTAACCCTCGGGTGTGTAATGGAGGTTCAAGCAGTCAAGTGGGCACGGAGTTTTCGTCCCATTAGCAATTCGGCTGGGCTTTTCCCAGTGGCTGTGCTTGGGGTTCTGTGCTGGACGGCTAGGAAAAAGTCTATTTTCGTTTGCCAGTCACCTGGCTGGAGCCTGGACAATGCCTCCTTAGCGCTCCGGACGGAACGCTCTGCAAGGCCATTCGGCGCAGGGTGGAAAGGTGCAGAGAGGGCATGTCGGATGCCTTCCTCTGCCAGGTACTCTTCAAACTGGGCTGCCGTGGAATTGGGGCCCATTGTCGGACACCAGAGTGTCCGGCAACCCGTGAGTTGCGAATAGGTGGCGCGGGGTTGCGATTACTGCTTCGGCTGTGGTGGACTTCATAAGTATGATCTCTAACCATTTGGAAAATGCGTCCACCACCACTAGGAACGTTTGGCCGTGAAAGGGGCCAGCAAAGTCAATGTGGATTCTTGACCAAGGCCCTTGGGGCTTTTCCCATTCTCTGACTGAGGCTGTTGGGGTAGCGGTCTGGACTCTTGGCAAGCTTGGCATTTCCCTACCCTCTCAGCAATCTCTGCGTCCATGAGTGGCCACCATACATAGCTTCTAGCTAACCCCTTCATCCTTACGATGCCTGGGTGACCCTCGTGGAGGAGGTCCAATACCTTGCCCTTAACTTAGCAGGAATTATTACACGATCACCCCATAACAGGCACCCCCTTGAGCCGAGAGCTCATCACGTTTCTTAACAAATTCTTTGAACCGTTAAGCCCGGCGCGGCCACCCTCTCTGTACCCAACCGGTACAGTCCTTAACACAATGTCCCGGTATGATGCCGAGCCACTTCCTTTGATGTGACTGGGCCAGAGTCCAACGAGTCAATAAGGAGGATGGGTGTCCCGGAGTGGGGTCTTGATCGCCCCTGGCAGTGGGCATCGGCTCAATGCGTCTGCATGCCCACTTCTTTCCCGGTCGATGCTGCAGCTTGTATGAGTAAGCGGCTAAAAATATAGTCCATCGAGTCAAGCGTGGCGAAAGTGCCACAGGCGTTGGCGATCGCCAGCCAGTAATCCCAGTAACGGTCTGTGGTCAGTCACGATCTCAAAATTCCGCCCAAAGACATACTCATGGAATTTTTTGACCCCTGGTACAATGGCTAATGCTTCTTTGTCTAATTGGCTGTAGTTCCTCTCTGGGGAGGACATCGTTCTAGGGTAGAACGCTATAGGGGCTTCTGTGCCGTTTGGAAGTCTATGGCTGAGTACAGCCCCACCCCATAAGGGGACGATCGCAAACCAGCACTAGGGGTAGTGAGTCGTGATATTGGATGAGCAGGCTATCACTTGAGAGCAGGTTCTTTACTGCTTCAAAAGCCCTATTTTCTGACTTTCCCCAAGACCAAACAGTATTTTTCCCTAAGAGCCTATGCAGCGGTTCCATAGCAGTTGCTTTGTTCTTTAAAAGACCGCGTAAAATTAACCAATCCAGGAATGCCTGCAGCTCTGCTTTGTTTTTGGGCGCTGGAGCCTTCCTAATTGCCTTAACTTTGCTCTCAGTAGGGTGAATTCCTTTCTTGTCTATCCGGTAGCCCAAGAAATCGACCGATTCGACCCCTATCTGACATTTATTTGTCTTGACTTTTAATCCGGCTGTCCGGAAAATGCTCAAGACCTTTCTTAACCGCTCCCCCAATTCCTCCATGTTTTCCCCTGAAATTAGGACATCATCGAAGTAGGGAACTACCCCAGGGAGCCCTTGCAGTAGTCGTTCCATCAGGTTTTGGAACAACCCTGGTGCCACACTAACCCCAAATTGCAATCGGGTGCACTTGAATGCCCCCCTGTGCGTCTGTCGTTTGGGCTTGACTGTGCGGGCGTCTACTGGCAGTTGTTGGTAGGCTTGGGCCAAGTCTAACTTTGCAAAGACTTGCCCTTGCCCCAAGGAGTGCAATAAATGTTGCACTACGGGAACCGGGTACGCGCTTTTCTGTAAGGCTTTGTTAAGCGTCGCCTTGTAGTCAGCGCAAATTCTAATTGACCCGTCCGATTTGATGGGGGTGACGATTGGCGTCTCCCACTTTGCGTGATCGACTGGCACCAAGACCCCCTGATTTATGAGCTTGTCCAGCTCCTTATCAATTTTTGGTTTTAGGGCAAAAGGGACTCTCCTCGCCTTAAGCCTAATGGGGGCTACCTGGGGGTCTAAGTTGAAGGAAATAGGGGTTCCCTTGTACTTGCCCAGGCAGTCCTTGAAGACATCTTCGAACTCGTTAAAGAGAATGTCTTTCAAATTGCAGTCACTTCTGTAGATGCCAGTCACTCCCATGCCCAGGGCACGAAACCAGTCTAGTCCCAACAGACTGGGCAGAGTTCCTTCGACGATCGTGATGGGCAGGGTCTTTTTATGAGGGCCGTACTCGACTCGGACGGAGGTGGTCCCTCGAACAGGGATGCGATTCCCCTGGTAGTCGTGCACTCGTAGCCGCTGTGCTTGCAGATGGCGCTTGTGACGGACGGCAGCGACTTCGCCAGGGTGTCCCAGGACATGATGGTGATCGCTGATCCCGTGTCTACTTCAAGCCTGCACCGTACTCCCTCGATCTTGGGCTTTGTGAAAATCTTCTTTTCCACTTTGGTTGAGGCGCGCCTATAATGACAGTCGTTTGGTTAGACTTGGCGCCTTTCTTGTTTGAACCAATCGCGGGCCGCCTTTCCGGTTCAGCGTTTTGATTGGCCGATTTGAATTTTCGGCGGAAGGTTGGGCGCTCTGCAAACCTGAGCTAAGTGTCCTTTCTTCCCACACGCCCGGCATGTTGCGTCTTTAAACCTGCAGCGTTGGCGCTGATGCTGCCCTCCGCTTCCGCGCCACGGTCCTCAGTGTCGCGCTTTCGTCCGGCAGACCCCTTCCTCATCCTCGCCCTCACCTTGATTCGGACTGAATCTCCTCCTGGTGTACTGGCGTTGGCTTTGCGCTCGTCTTGGATTGAAGAGGCTTTGCAGAGTCTCTGCTGCTTTAGTAGACATTTCGTGCTCTGGCCTCGCCCAGAGCGGTGGCTAGTGTCAGGTTGCTCCTGGCTAGCAGTCGCCGCCGTGGCGGATGTCCTTGACCCCTCGGATGAGTTGCTCAAGTAGCACTTCGTCTAAGTCTCGGTATCCGCAGTCCTTGGGCGCTCTTCTTAGCGGCCATGTAGTCACCGATGGACTCGCCTCCATCTGTCTCGTTCTCCAATTCAAACCGCTGCACGATTTGGACGCGTCGGTGCGAAATGGTTCTTCAGCAAAGTCTGCAGAGTCGGCCACGATACCGATTGTATCGGCGTTGGCTCTGCCAGGGCTTCCGCAATCTCGATTACCTCCGGCCCGCAATGGCTTAGGAAGTAAGCCCGCTTGCGGTTATCAGGGATCCCCTGTAGTTCGTTGGCTTCTAGAAAGCTTTCGAAACGGGTCATATATGTTCCCCATTTCTCCTTGCCCGGGTTGTACGGTGCGGGTGGCGTGTTTGCCATTTCCGCGTTTCTGCCCTGAGTTTGCTGGGTTCGGAACTAGCGTGCTTCAGCTCGGTTCTGGTTCTCTTTTAGCCTCGAGATCCCACCTTCGTCGCCAATGTTAGGTTCGGGAAGTAACGAGGCTGGAGACCAGGGTAGTGACAACAGCTCTTTAATATAGGGTGAACCCAGCAACGGCTGGGGCCAAAAACCTCTCCTTTTATACAGTTCTGCTGGAGGCTTCGTCCAATCAGCAACGTGCTGATTTCCCGCTCAAATATTTAAAGGCACAACTGTTAATACATAACAACACCCATAAACACAAACACACACACACACACACACCCTCCCTCCCTACCACAATCTCACACACCAGGACACGTCAAGAAGTTGAAATCCACACATCTTAAAGTTGCCAAGAAACAATTTAGAGCTTTGCTGGCTGAGGGACTCTGGGAGTTGAAGTCCACAAGTCTTAAAGGGACCAAGGTTGGAGACCCCTGATTTAGAGAAACACAGGCCTAGACCTTACTACAGATTTAAGAGGTACAGTAGTAAATCTTATCCTAAAACGAACTGAGCTAATGATGGCTAGAGGAATTTCTGTAGCGCCATGGATGAATTAATAGAGGACAATATATATATATATATATATATATACTAACACTTCTGAATGGCTCTGGATGAACCTATTTAGTGATCCTAATCATTCTCGGGACAGTGAATCACAGCAAATAATTAGAAAAAGTGTCATTTAGGGGACTAATGTAGCTCCCCTAATGTATATATAAAAAAAGTAAACCATGTAAGTTATAACATTATGGACATGGAAAATATTGATAGAGACAAGTTTGCTCTCCCTGTTTTTTTTCAATGTCAGAATCCAGGGTCAACGAGTGGAGCTTAAAAGCAGGGGAAATCAGAGTGTTATGCTCCAGTCTGAAATTCACTATAGCCAGACTTAGTAATATTCACCAATTTAGAGGATTTTAAGAGTGTCTAGACGAATGTGTGCAGGATAGAACTATTAACAACCATTAGTCTTGATGGTGGAATCAGCTTCAGAAGCCCTCCATACTAACTGTAGGTGAGTAACCAGGTCCCTATACACCTTCTCAGATACTGGCTGATCCAGAAAGCTGGGCTGGGTGAGGCCTTGGCTGACTCCAGGAAAAAGCTCATCCTAAAGATTCTTTCTTTATGTCTGAATGGACAGTTGTTTCCAAATTACCTTTCAGTTGTCAAGGTCAGAGCTGAGCTTTTGACTCAGTAGTACAGCTTTTGACTCAGTAGTACACGATAAACTTCTCCTAAAACTAACATCCTATGGCATCTCAGGACCCCTCCACAAATGGATATCTGCTTTTCTGTCTAACAGACAACAAGTGGTCAAAATTGGCAATGCTTTATCAAATCCTGTTCCTGTCAAGAGTGGCGTTCCTCAAGGCAGCGTTCTTGGACCAACACTCTTTATACTATACATTAATGATCTCTGTGACCACATCTCAAGTAATTGTGTTCTGTTTGCTGATAATGTCAAACTATTTAACACCACAGACAATACTTCTATCATTCAAAACAACCTTGATCATCTAACCGCTTGGTCTAAAACTTGGCAGCTCCAAATTTCAACCAGCAAATGCTCAGTCTTACATATAGGAAAAAAGAACCCAAACACTAAGTACATACTAGATGGACATTACCTTACATACGACCCCCATCCCGTTAAAGACCTTGGAGTTTTCAAGTCAAATGATCTAAGTGCCAAAGCCCACTGCAACTACATAGCAAAAAAAGCTCTAAGAGTTGTAAACCTAATCTTGCGTAGCTTCTTTTCCAAAAACACACTACTAACCAGAGCATATAAAACATTTGCTAGACCAATTCTAGAATACAGCTCACCTGTTTGGAACCCTCACCACATCTCTGACATCAACACAATTGAACGTGTCCAGAAATATTTTACAAGAAGAGTTCTCCATTCCTCTGAAAACAATAAAATACCTTATCCCACCAGACTTGAAATCCTAGGCTTAGAAAACTTGGAACTCCGTCATCTTCAACAAGACCTAAGTTTAACTCATAGAATCATCTATTGTAATGTCCTTCCTGTCAAAGACTACTTCAGCTTTAATTGCAATAATACAAGAGCAACTAATAGATTTAAACTTAATGTCAACCGCTTTAATCTAGATTGCAGAAAATATGACTTCTGTAACAGAATCATCAGTGCTTGGAACACTTTACCTGACTCTGTGGTCTCTTCTCATAATCCCAAAAGTTTTAACCAAAAACTTTCTACTATTGACCTCACCCCATTCCTAAGAGGACCATAAGGGGCGTGCATAAGCGCACAAACGTGCCTACCGTTCCTCTCCTATTGTTTTTTTTCTTTTCTTCTTCCTATATATATATATATATATATGCTTATACCTCCTATATTTACTCCTATATATGTTTATATACTATATAATCTTTTTGTATATTGTTGTGACAAAATAAAATAAATAAAATAAATAAATAAATCTTCCAACAAATATTGCAGTATTCTCTTCCTGCCAGCAGATGTCTCTCCTAAATCCACAATATTCTCAATCCAACTAAATGTCAAAACTGTCAAAATCCACGTAGAAAATACTTTTCCTCGGGTTCTTTTCTTTTATTATTTTTAATTTCTCCAGATCCAATTGTAGATGCAAAAACCTTCTTTGGCTTTGGTATTTTAGACTCCACTTTGTTTTTCTACCCCCCACCCCATAGAATTTCCCAAATGCTAATTAGCTGCTCATTTCAGCTACGGGACACTTTTTTTTTTAAATTTGCATTTATATCCCGCCCTTCTCCGAAGACTCAGAGCGGCTTACACTATGTTAAGCAATAGTCTTCATCCATTTGTATATTATATACAAAGTCAACTTATTGCCCCCAACAATCTTGCTCCTCATTTTACCTACCTTATAAAGGATGGAAGGCTGAGTCAACCTTGGGCCTGGTGGGACTTGAACCTGCAGTAATTGCAAGCAGCTGCTGTTAATAACAGACTGTCTTAGCAGTCTGAGCCACCAGAGGCCCTAATGTCCAAATTCAAAATTTTCTTTTACCTGTGAGCTGGCCAATCAACTGTAGTCCCACTTTAGGTATGAAAGATGACTGGGTGACTTTGAGCCAACCACCAGGAGACAGTGAGCTCTAGTCCAGGGGTCACCAACCTCAGGGACCACTAAATTCATAATTTTAAAATCTTGCGGACCACTAATATGATCTACTTAATGACCGCCTGGGTGGGTGTGGCTAGGTGGGCATGTGACTGGGTGGGCATGGCCAACTTGATGTCATGTCGAGGGGCGTCTCGCCACTCCCCTCCCAGCCACTGCTCGCCTGCCCGCCCGGGCTCCTTAGGGCCCCAACAGGAAGCAGTTGTTGAGCTAAGCAGCCACTACAAGAAAGAGTTGGCAAAACAGCTGGCTCAGTTCAAATTGGATCTGACCAAGAAGGAGGCTCAGTAGAAGCACTTGAGGACTATGAGCATAGGCTTTCCAAGCAGAGGGAAAACCTGCGGGAGTGCAAGGCCAGGTCCTGGTGCCTAGAGGCTCAGTAGGCTGAGATGGTCAGCCAGTTCCAGGCCATGATGCAGTCCCATTGGAACGAGGTCCTCCGGCTCTTCACCACCAGCGGCACTTCCCTCTAGCCTTCGCCCAAAGCACCGCACCAGGAGATTGAAGCAGACCCCAAGTTGGAATTTCTGCCCCCCTCCAACCCACACAAAAAGACCCAGAAGGGGGAGACTATCTGCAGCAACACAAACCTTCATTGCATGTATCCATCCCAGGAGCCGTAGTTTGAGGACCCCTGATTTAATGCAATATTTAAAAAAATGTAAATAATTTTTCTGTGGACCACCAAAATTTTCTTGCGGACCATCAGTGGTCCACGGACCACCAATTGGTGACTGCTGCTTTAGTTCCACTTTAGGCATGAAAGCTGTACACCGCCCTGAGTCCGGCTGTACACCGCCCTGAGTCCTTCGGGAGAAGGGCGGTATAAAAATTTAATAAATAATAATAAAAAATAATAAATAAAAAGCTGACTTGGTGACTTTGAGCCAATCACCAGGAGACAGTGAGTTCTAGTCCCACCTTAGGCATGAAAGCTGACTGGGTGACTTTGAGCCAGCCACTCTCTCTCAGCCCAACTTACCACACTGGGTCGTTATTGTATGGAAAATAGGAGGAAGGAGGAGTAATATATATGTTCATTGCCTTGAGTTATTTATAAAGTAAAAAAAAGGCTGGGCAAAAATCTAATACGTAAATTAGTACAACTATTCATCTCACAAGGACAGATTCTCTGATGTCTTCCAGAAAATTCTCTCACACTGCAGTTGGATACAGCCTGCAAAAGAAAGGTTGAGATAGCTTTGTGGAGGGTATATAATTGTCCTGTAAAATATGTTTCTGTTATTTCTATTGAACAGGGTCATGAAGGGTTGCTAAAGGTGTCGCAAGCTAGTTTGGCAAGACCAAGCAATCGGTTTCCTAAGTTATCCAAAACCACAATCAGCAGCCATCATTCTAAGATTTCCTCTGCAGGAAATATATGAGATTTATTTCTACATACTTTTGAGTTACGGCAGCAATTCAGCTCAAGCATGCCTAAAAGCCGCCAAAGTAATCCAACGTTTGCAGAACCCTTAAAAGCGTCACCAAAATTGAACATTAAAGCTACAAATGGCTTTTCGATAGACAATCTAATGGCACAACAACGAAGTAGGAAAACTCATTTGTCCTCTCTTAAAACAATAACCCCTCTAAACGAAGACAGTAGCACCAGAAAGCTTGTTTGAGCAACCTGCCAGAGCAATGGAGCATGTAAAGAACAGCTGCTAGATTCAGAAGAAACCCTCTGAAAAGAATTTTTTTTCCCCTCAGATAAAACCAGAAGATCCACTAGGAAAGGAGATGAGTGGAACACAGATGCCTAATTGATGGACATAGAATCATAGGGCTGAAAGGGACTTTGGAGGTCATCTAGTCCAACTCCCTGCCCAAGACCGGAGTCCTTATACCATCCTGGTAGTGAAGAGTGCAGAGAAGAGCAGCAAAGATGATTAGGGGATTGGAAGTTAAAACATATGAAGAACGGCTGCAGGAACTGGATCTGTCTGGTCTGATGAAAAGAAGGACTAGGGGAGACATGATAGCAGTCTTCCAATATCTCAGGGGCTGCCACAAAGAAGAGGGAGTCAAACTATTCTCCAAAGACAAGGCAAGAAGCAATCTTGGACTAATCAAGGAGAGAAGCAACTTAGAACTTTAATTAATTAATTAGTTTAATGAAAAGAAAGATTAGGGGAGACATGATAGCAGTGTTCCAATATCTCAGGGGCTGCCCCAAAGAAGAGGGAGTCAAGCTATTCTCCAAAGCCCCTGAAGGAAAGACAAGAAGCAATGGGTGGGAACTAATCAAGGAGAGAAGCAACTTAGAACTAAGGAGAAACTTCCTGACTGTTAGAACAATTAATCAGTGGAACAACTTGCCTCCAGGAGTTGCGGATGCTCCAACACTGGAAGTTGTTAAAAACGTTTTGATAACCATTTGTCTGAAGTGGTGTAGGGTTTCCTGCCTAAGCAGGGGGTTGGACTAGAAGACCTCCAAGGTCCCTTCCAACTATCTATTCTGTTCTATTCTATTCTGTTCTGTTCTGTTTTGAAGGGTGGACAAATCAAAAGTTTGTGTTTTCATCCTACCCAAGCATTTTCTTTTTCTCTCTGTCCTTCAGTTATCAAAGGGCACTTACCCCTTGCCTTCTTCTCTTCAATTTTGATAGGCATGAATGAGGCTATCTGAAGTCACATCTGGAACTTCTGTTTCTCCATGAGGCCTCCAGTGTTAGAGAAGAGGATAAAAGGAGCTAAATTATAGTTTTAAAAAGGAAAAAGACACACTGTAGTGTTTACACTAATTTGTGGAACCGTGGACTGTGCCAAAGGCTTGGGAACTCTGCAAACACATATATTGTTTTGTTATTGGTTCATTTGTCATAAAAATCAGAGAAGATGAGAATGTTGGGAAGAAAATTAGGCTAGAGAAGAAGTGTATTACTATTGTCCTTTCCTGTTCTTTATCCATTGGGTAAACTCTCCCAACTCTTAGGAATAAAAGAATAGCATAGGTCACTCTTGCATCTTGAATCCTAATCGAGTTACCTCTGATTACGTTATCTTAAATTTGAAAGGAACATTGGATGTAACCTGACAACATTCAATCAAAAGTTGGTTGTTGTTTTTACTTCTGTCAGTTAGTTAGTTTTGGCCACAACATACCTCCAAAATATTTAATACCTTATCCTGCCTTGTGTCTCTTTCAAGTAAAAGAGAAACAACACTCTTTCCAATGTTGGAGCATTCAAGTTGTGAAGGCTCCAACACTGGAATTTTTAAAGAAAATGTTGGATAGCCATTTGTCTGAAATGGTGTAGGGTTTCCTGCCTGGGCAGGGGGTTGGACTAGAAGACCTCCAAGGTCCCTTCCAACTCTGTTATTATGTTATGTTAAAATGTCACTGTGGCAAACACCCATCAAACCTTAATGACGCATCTTGATGACATTATAAAGGGGCACTAATTAGATGCCTGCATTAAATCTGAAATTCTCACTTGGGAGGGGTCTGTGTGACCTGAATTGAATGGAAAGCTATTATGATCAATAAAATCTAATGTTGATTATGTTGAAAAGTGAGGTAACGTTAAAAAAAAATAGAGAGCAAACGGAAGTTTCTCCTGTGAGGTAATTTCTCTGCTGAAAAAGTTGGAGGTACTTGCAAAAAAAACCCAAAACAATCTAAGTTTGGAGAGAAAAGGTAGCCTAATGAATAAGCAGATGAACTATTCTATTCTGTTTCTATTATTCTATTCTATTTTGTTTCTATTTTATTCTGTTCTGTTCTATTCCTTAATCTATTCTATTCTAATTCTATTCCCTATTCTATTCTTTATTCAATTCTATTCCTTATTCTATTCTATTTCTATTAATTCTTTTTCCCATTTATACAGCTGCACATGTGTTAATCTCTCAGAAAATAGTCCATGAATGCACCTGGGATTTTAGCATTGCAGGTAGTCCTCAAATTATGACCAAAAGTTGAGCCCAACATTCCTGTTGCTAAGATAAATTTTGCGACCTTTCCACAGCAATTAAGTGAATTTTGGTTTTTTTTTGTTTTTTTATTTGAATTTATATCCCGTCCTTCTCCGAAGACTCAGGGGGGCTTACATTGTGTTAAGCAATAGTCTTCATCCATTTGTATATTATATACAAAGTCAGCTTTTATTGCCCCCAACAATCTGGGTCCTCATTTTACCTACCTTATAAAGGATGGAAGGCTGAGTCAACCTTGGGCCTGGTGGGACTTGAACTTGCAGTAATTGCAAGCAGCTGTGTTAATAACAGACTACTTAGTCTGTTGAGCCACCAGAGGCCCAAGGTTGTTAAGGTTAGTAACACGGTTGTTAAGTGAATCTGGTTTCCCCGTTGCCTTTGCTTGTCTGGAGGTCGGAACCCATCAACGGTCTTAAATATGAACCAGTTGCCAAGCGTCTGAATTTTGATCACACAATGATGGGGATGCTGGAAAGGACATAACTGTGAAAAATGGTCATAAGTCACTTTTTTCAGGGCTGTTTTAACTTTGAACGGCCACTAAACGAACTGTTGTAAGTCTGTATTTGCAAGTTTTGGTTGCCCTGACAGAAACATTTTGGACTGTCGGTCTATCGCATCTCTTGGGAAGGTCTTCCACTTAGCCATTAATTGACCAAAAAAACAACAACCCTCACCCTCCTATTTGTTGAATCTGAATTGCCATAATGTGGAATATTAGCGCCATAGAGAAGCATCAACCCCAGGTACAAACGAGCTGCTGCTATAGGAAATGTTAAAATTACCAGGACTGGCGGCATTAGCTAATGTTTGGATTTTATTTAAGGCAAAATGAATCAGACAGAATGGCACAAAGGATCTTCAGTGCTGAGGTTTTAGTAACCTGTCTAGAGCTTCTGCTTAATGGATTTATTCCCAGGGCCCTGAAAGCCAGCCAGATAATTAAGCAAAGGGCATTGAAAGTCTCTGAAAGCTCAGTGCTATAGCAACGCCGGCTTACATCAGACTGGTTTCAAATAATGCCGTCTTAGGGACCGTCTGGTAGAATTAGCAGATTTAGCTGCCATTATACAAGCATATATGACGTTTTGCACCAAAATGCATAACGCACAGAAGGAAGTTATTTTTTCTTTCTCTCTTTTTTTTTTTGAAGAATACGTCTGAATACAGATCGTCCTCGACTTATATAACAGTTTGTTTAATGACCTGTAGGAAGTTAAAACACACCTCTCTCCTAGAAAAATGAGATATTTTAGGAAATATTAAAAAGGGCAGAATATTTCCCCTAAAAGGGAGGCAGAAACTCAGTCTTTGTTAAGGGGCCATTAAGAGCTGAGCCAGTCTATTCTACATAACAAAGATCTACCTCCTTCAGGCAGGACCGTTCAATTTTTTGGATTTCACCATTGTTTTAAACTGAGGGCCACCTAAAGTGGTTTTTCCTCCTTTTTCCTAAGGTTGTTCCATCTCCCTATTGTAAGAAAGGTACCCACTATCTTCTTCCAGAATAGTATAGACTTGGGATCTCCCCGTGGTCTCCCATCCAACCACCAAACAAGGCTGACAATTCTAACTTTCTTTTTAAAAAAAAAAAATTAGACTTTTAACTTTTAAAAAGAAATGCCTTGGTAAGGCCACACTTGGAATATTGCATCCAGTTTTGGTTGCCACGATGTAAAAAAGACGTTGAGACTCTAGAAAGAGTGCAGAGAAGAGCAACAAAGATTATTAGGGGACTGGAGGCTAAAACATATGAAGAACGGTTGCAGGAACTCGGTATGTCTCGTTTAATAAAAAGAAGGACTAGGGGAGACATGATAGCAGTGTTCCAATATCTCAGGGGTTGCCACAAAAAAGAGGGAGTTGGGCTGTTCTCCAAAGCACCTGAGGGTAGAACAAGAAGCAATGGGTGGAAACTGATCAAGGAAAGAAGCAACTTAGAACTAAGGAGAAATTTCCTGACAGAACAATTAATAAGTGGAACGACTTGCCTGCAGAAGTTGTGAATGCTCCAACACTGGAAATTTTTAAGAAAATGTTGGATAACCATCTGACTGAGATGGTGTAGGGTTTCCTGCCTGGGCAGGGGGTTGGACTAGAAGGCCTCCAAGGTCCCTTCCAACTCTATTGTTATATTATATTATATTAAAAGTACAACAAAAAACAAAAACACATTAAAAACACGGAACAGACATAACATTACATCATATATTATTTTACAGCTTACTGACAATTCTAACTTTTTAAGCACTGGCTTTTTAGCTGTTTTAGGAGAACGTTTGGAATTTGAAACAATATTTTTCTACTTCAAGACTGGATTTAGGGAGGTGACAAAGAATTGTCATTCTTTGTTTTTTTGGAGAAGATGGAAGAGAAATCCTAGCGCTCTGGCTTCCAAATCAAACTGAAAAAACAGTAGGAAAACACAGTAAATATAAAATTCATTATAACTTTCATAACAGTTATGGCTGTTTGCCGATCCTTTCATTTCTCCCCCCCCCCCTCCCCGTATGACTCATATGGGAGTTTTTAAGAACACAGCGCAAATTTGATTAACGGCGAAGGTGTGGAATCTTTGGTAACTGGAAATCTGCATGATGCATACTCATTTCAGCTTTAATTCTGAGTCATCCTTAGAATTTCTCATCAGAGTCGCTGGTAAAAGTTTTTTCCCCACCATCACTTCTGTCTCTCTCTCTCTCTGTGTCTCTCTCTCTCCCTCCCTCTCTCTCATTTTTATAGGCCTGGAATCTCTGTGGAATATAATATCATTAATACCATTAATATATTTAGTGGGGGAGTGGGGAGAAATGAATGAATTATTATGGCCCCCTTCCAATTCTGAATTATCAAGGACTGTAAAAAGAGATTCCTAAAACTGGCCAAACGAGTTGAACTGGTTCAGCCTGGCGGATTTTTATTTTTTTCTGGAGATTATTAACTGCAGATTTCTCTGATTAACAACCGAGGAATATCTGAACGGAATTGTTGAATGAGATCATCCTCACGAAAGAAGACTATATTAGTGTCAAAAGAAAGAAAGCCAAAACATGTTGCGAGATTACAGGTAGTCCTTGACTTACAACGGTGCCTTTAGTGACCTTTCAAAGTGACAACGGCACGGAAACTTATGACGAGTTTTCACACGATTCACACGACCATTGTAGCATCCCCATGGTCACATGATCAAAATTAAGATGGCTTGGTAACTAATTCATATTTATGACCGTTGTAGTGTCTCAGGGTCACTTGATCCCTTTTGCGGCCTTCTGACAATGGGGAATCCAGATTCAATTAACAACCGTGTCACTAACTGAACAACTGCATGGGTTCACTTAACAACCGTAGCAAGGAAGGTCGCAAAATGGGGCAAAACTCCCTTAGCAAGTGTCTTGCTTAGCAACAGGAATTTTGGGCTCAGTTGGTTCCATTACCTGATGACTTCACACCTGTGTATTTTCCTTGGCAAGTACAGAAGTTAGGCTAGTCCAGGAAAACAAATGTATAAATGCTAATACTACTTTTATTGCAAGGATTACAATAAGAGAATCCTGCAAGTTTGATGTGCTTCCCTTTTCCTTCCCATTATCTTTAGAATAGAATAGAATAGAATAGAATAGAATAGAATAGAATTTTTATTGGCCAAGTGTGATTGGACACACAAGGAATTTGTCTTGGTGCATATGCTCTCAGTGTACATAAAAGAAAAGATACGTTCATCAAGGTACAACATTTACAGCACAATTGATGGTCAATATATCAATATAAATCATAAGGATTGCCAGCAACAAGTTATAGTCATACAGTCATAAGTGGAAAGAGATTGGTGATGGGAACTATGAAACGATTAATAGTAGTGCAGATTCAGTAAATAGTCTGACAGTGTTGATGGAATTATTTGTTTAGCAGAGTGATGGCCTTCGGGAAAAAAACTGTTCTTGTGTCTAGTTGTTCTGGTGTGCAGTGCTCTATAGCGTCGTTTTGAGGGTATGACAACTGGGGGGAGGGGGACGTCTTACCGAGGAATCTGTCTCAGGTTCCTGTAGGTAGTCCTCAACATACGACAATTCAGACCAGAATTTCAGTTGCTTAGCAAGACAATTGTTAAGTGAGTTGTGCCTAATTTTACTATTGTTATTTTTTTTTTTGCCAGTTGTTAAGCAAATCATTGCAGTTGTTAAGTGAATCACATGGTCTTTGAGGGAATCTGGCTTCTCCTATTGACTTTGTCAAAGTCAGTTGGGAAGGTTGCAAATGGTGATCACATGATCCAGGATGCAGCAGCCGTGATTAAATACATGCTGGTTGCTACGCACCTGAATTTTGATCATATGACTGTGGGGAATGCTGAGAGTTGTAAATGCAAGGACAAGTTGTACGGCCCGTTTTTCAATGCCATTGTAACTTCAAACAGTCTTAAAATGAATGGTTTTAAACCAGGGGTGAATCCAGCAGGTTCTGACGAACCGGTAGCGGAAAGTTTGAGTAGTTCGGAGAACAGACAAATACCATTTCTGGCTGGCCCCAGAGTGGGGTGGAAATGGAGATTTTGCAGTATCCTTCCCCTGCCACGCCCACCAAGCCACATCACACCCACCAAGCCACAGCCACAGAACCCGTAGTAAAAAAATTGGATTTCACCATTGTTTTAAACTGAGGGCCACCTATAGTAGTTTTTCCTCCTTTTTCTTCCATCTCCCTATTGTAAGAAAGGTACCCACTATCTTCTTCCAGAATAGTATAGACTTGGGATCTCCCCGTGGTCTCTCATCCAACCACCAAACAAGGCTGACAATTCTAACTTTCTTTTTTTAAAAAAAAATATTAGACTTTTAACTTTTAAAAAGAAATGCCTTGGTAAGGCCACACTTGGAATATTGCATCCAGTTTTGGTTGCCACGATGTAAAAAAGATGTTGAGACTCTAGAAAGAGTGCAGAGAAGAGCAACAAAGATGATTAGAGGACTGGAGGCTAAAACATATGAAGAATGGTTGCAGGAACTCTTTATGTCTAGTTTAATGAAAAGAAGGAAGTCCAGTTGTCTTTTGAACAGCACCTTTGGGATCTCATTGCTTGGAAAACTGGGGTGCACCCAAGACGCAATGGGGAGGGGGTGTCATAATGCACATATAGGCTCTCAATTTTGTGAAAGGTCTAGCAAGAACGCAAAACCTAATTTTGTGAAGTTTCTTCTCCGGTAATATTGTGTTGCTAACTAAGGCATACAAACCCTTTGCCAGACCAATTCTTGAATACAGCTCGTCCGGAACCCATGGAACCCGCACTGTATTACGGACATTAGCATGATTG
Source organism: Ahaetulla prasina (assembly GCF_028640845.1). Classification (NCBI taxonomy): domain Eukaryota; kingdom Metazoa; phylum Chordata; class Lepidosauria; order Squamata; family Colubridae; genus Ahaetulla; species Ahaetulla prasina. Next base: position 92,540,484 of record NC_080545.1, read on the forward strand.
AGCAGGTTCAGAGGTATTTCACAAGAAGAGTTCTCCACCTCTACTCACAGTAGAATTCCCTATGCCACCAGGCTTAAAATTTTGGGCTCAGTTGGTTCCATTACCTGATGACTTCACACCTGTGTATTTTCCTTGGCAAGTACAGAAGTTAGGCTAGTCCAGGAAAACAAATGTATAAATGCTAATACTACTTTTATTGCAAGGATTACAATAAGAGAATCCTGCAAGTTTGATGTGCTTCCCTTTTCCTTCCCATTATCTTTAGAATAGAATAGAATAGAATAGAATAGAATAGAATAGAATTTTTATTGGCCAAGTGTGATTGGACACACAAGGAATTTGTCTTGGTGCATATGCTCTCAGTGTACATAAAAGAAAAGATACGTTCATCAAGGTACAACATTTACAGCACAATTGATGGTCAATATATCAATATAAATCATAAGGATTGCCAGCAACAAGTTATAGTCATACAGTCATAAGTGGAAAGAGATTGGTGATGGGAACTATGAAACGATTAATAGTAGTGCAGATTCAGTAAATAGTCTGACAGTGTTGATGGAATTATTTGTTTAGCAGAGTGATGGCCTTCGGGAAAAAAACTGTTCTTGTGTCTAGTTGTTCTGGTGTGCAGTGCTCTATAGCGTCGTTTTGAGGGTATGACAACTGGGGGGAGGGGGACGTCTTACCGAGGAATCTGTCTCAGGTTCCTGTAGGTAGTCCTCAACATACGACAATTCAGACCAGAATTTCAGTTGCTTAGCAAGACAATTGTTAAGTGAGTTGTGCCTAATTTTACTATTGTTATTTTTTTTTTTGCCAGTTGTTAAGCAAATCATTGCAGTTGTTAAGTGAATCACATGGTCTTTGAGGGAATCTGGCTTCTCCTATTGACTTTGTCAAAGTCAGTTGGGAAGGTTGCAAATGGTGATCACATGATCCAGGATGCAGCAGCCGTGATTAAATACATGCTGGTTGCTACGCACCTGAATTTTGATCATATGACTGTGGGGAATGCTGAGAGTTGTAAATGCAAGGACAAGTTGTACGGCCCGTTTTTCAATGCCATTGTAACTTCAAACAGTCTTAAAATGAATGGTTTTAAACCAGGGGTGAAATCCAGCAGGTTCTGACGAACCGGTAGCGGAAAGTTTGAGTAGTTCGGAGAACAGACAAATACCATTTCTGGCTGGCCCCAGAGTGGGGTGGAAATGGAGATTTTGCAGTATCCTTCCCCTGCCACGCCCACCAAGCCACATCACACCCACCAAGCCACAGCCACAGAACCCGTAGTAAAAAAATTGGATTTCACCATTGTTTTAAACTGAGGGCCACCTATAGTAGTTTTTCCTCCTTTTTCTTCCATCTCCCTATTGTAAGAAAGGTACCCACTATCTTCTTCCAGAATAGTATAGACTTGGGATCTCCCCGTGGTCTCTCATCCAACCACCAAACAAGGCTGACAATTCTAACTTTCTTTTTTTAAAAAAAAATATTAGACTTTTAACTTTTAAAAAGAAATGCCTTGGTAAGGCCACACTTGGAATATTGCATCCAGTTTTGGTTGCCACGATGTAAAAAAGATGTTGAGACTCTAGAAAGAGTGCAGAGAAGAGCAACAAAGATGATTAGGGGACTGGAGGCTAAAACATATGAAGAATGGTTGCAGGAACTCGGTATGTCTAGTTTAATAAAAAGAAGGACTAGTGGGGACATGATAGCAGTGTTCCAATATCTCAGGGGTTGCCACAAAGAAGAGGGAGTCGGGCTGTTCTCCAAAGCACCTGAGGGTAGAAGAAGAAGCAATGGGTGGAAACTGATCAAGGAAAGAAGCAACTTAGAACTAAGCAGAAATTTCCTGACAGTTAGAACAATTAATAAGTAGAACGACTTGCCTGCAGAAGTTGTGAATGCTCCAACACTGGAAATTTTTAAGAAAATGTTGGATAACCATCTGACTGAGATGGTGTAGGGTTTCCTGCCTGGGCAGGGGGTTGGACTAGAAGGCCTCCAAGGTCCCTTCCAACTCTGTTGTTATATTATATTATATTATATTAAAAGTACAACAAAAAACAAAAACACATTAAAAACACGGAACGGACATAACATTACATCATATATTATTTTACAGCTTACTGACAATTCTAACTTTTTAAGCACTGGCTTTTTAGCTGTTTTAGGAGAACGTTTGGAATTTGAAACAATATTTTTCTACTTCAAGACTGGATTTAGGGAGGTGACAAAGAATTGTCATTCTTTGTTTTTTTGGAGAAGATGGAAGAGAAATCCTAGCGCTCTGGCTTCCAAATCAAACTGAAAAAACAGTAGGAAAACACAGTAAATATAAAATTCATTGTCGCTTTCATAACAGTTGTGGCTGTTTGCAGATCCTTTCATTTCTCCCCCCCGCTTCCCGTATGACTCATATGGGAGTTTTTAAGAACACAGCGCAAATTTGATTAACGGCAAAGGTGTGGAATCTTTGGTAACTGGAAATCTGCATGATGCATACTCATTTCAGCTTTTATTCTGAGTCATCCTTAGAATTTCTCATCAGAGTCGCTGGTAAAAGTTTTTCCCCCACCATCACTTCTGTCTCTCTCTCTCCCTCCCTCTCTCTCATTTTTATAGGTCTGGAACCTCTGTGGAATATAATATCGTTAATACCATTAATACATTTAGTGGGGGAGTGGGGAGAAATGAATGAATTATTATGGCCCCCTTCCAATTCTGAATTATCAAGGACTGTAAAAAGAGATTCCTAAAACTGGCCAAACGAGTTGAACTGGTTCAGCCTGGCGGATTTTTATTTTTTTCTGGAGATTATTAACTGCAGATTTCTCTGATCAACAACCGAGGAATATCTGAACGGAATTGTTGAATGAGATCATCCTCACGAAAGAAGACCGGGGCCGGAATAGCTCAGGCTGTTACGAAGCCTGTTATTAGAACACAGTAGCCTGCAATTACTGCAGGTTCAAGCCCGGCCCAAGGTTGACTCAGCCTTCCATCCTTTATAAGGTAGGTAAAATGAGGACCCAGATTGTTGGGGGGGCAATAAGTTGACTTTGTAAAAAATATACAAATAGAATGAGACTATTGCCTTATACACTGTAAGCCGCCCTGAGTCTTCGGAGAAGGGCGGGATATAAATGTAAAAAAAAAAGAAAAAAAAGACTATATTAGTGTCAAAAGAAAGAAAGCCAAAACATGTTGCGAGATTACAGGTAGTCCTTGACTTACAACGGTGCCTTTAGTGACCTTTCAAAGTGACAACGGCACGGAAACTTATGACGAGTTTTCACACGATTCACACGACCACTGTAGCATCCCCATGGTCACATGATCAAAATTAAGATGGCTTGGTAACTAATTCATATTTATGACCGTTGTAGTGTCTCGGGGTCACTTGATCCCTTTTTGCAACCTTCTGACAAGCAAAAGTCAATGGGGAAACCAGATTCACTTAACAACCAGGTTACCGATTGGTAATGGTAATGAGTCACTTAACAACCATGGCAAGGAAACTCACAAAATGGGGCAAAACCCACTTAACGAATGTTTCACTTAGCAACATAAATCTTGGGCTCAATTTTATTTATTTATTTATTTATTTATTTATTTTTCGTATTTTTATACCGCCCTATCTCCCTAGGGACTCAGGGCGGTTCACAGCCAGATAAAATATACATATAAATACAAATAAAACATCCATTAAAAAACTTATTACATATGGCCGAATAATTAAAAATAGCAATACACATAATAAAATCCCCATTAAAACCAATTCAAATTTAAAAATCTAGTCCAGTCCTGCGCAGATAAATAGATGTGTCTTAAGCTCGCGGCGAAAGGTTCAAAGGTCAGGAAGTTGACGGAGTCCTGGGGGAAGTTCGTTCCAGAGGGTGGGAGCCCCCACAGAGAAGGCCCTTCCCCTGGGCGTCGCCAGCCGGCACTGCCTGGCCGACGGCACCCTGAGGAGTCCCTCTCTGTGAGAGCGCACGGGTCGGTGAGAGGTATTCGGTAGCAGTAGGCGGTCCCGTAAGTAACCCGGCCCTATGCCATGGAGCGCTTTGAAGATAGTTACCAAAACCTTGAAGCGCACCCAGAAGGCCACAGGTAGCCAGTGCAGTCTGCGCAGGAGAGGTGTCACATGGGAGCCACGAGGGGCTCCCTCTATCACCCGCGCAGCCGCATTCTGAACTAACTGGAGCCTCTGGGTGCTCCTCAAGGGTAGCCCCATGTAGAGAGCATTGCAGTAATCCAGACGAGACGTCACGAGAGCGTGAGTGACTGTGCATAGGGCATCCCGGTCTAGAAAGGGGCGCAACTGGCGAACCAGGCGAACCTGGTAAAAAGCTCTCCTGGAGACGGCCGTCAAATGATCTTCAAAGGACAGCCGTCCATCCAGGAGGACGCCCAAGTTGCGCACCCTCTCCATCGGGGCCAATGACTCGCCCCCAACAGTCAGCCGCAGCTGCAGCTGACTGTACCGGGATGCCAGCTTCCACAGCCACTCTGTCTTGGAGGGAATTTTGGTCGTAACTCAAGGACTACCTAAATTAGAATCAACTCCAGGTCTTCTTGTAAAAGGAGCTAAGCTTTAGGAAGCGTGGAAAACCAATGAAACATCTCATTGTTTGATGTCTATGAAGATTCTCAACCTAACAGGCGCTTTTTCTAAAAGGCAACTGGACTTTTTTCCCCCCTCCTTGAAAACATTATGCTTCTCATCCAAGAAGCTTCTGTTAAGAACTGAAGAAGCTTCTTGGATGAGAAGCGAAAAGTTTTCAAGGAAAAATAAAAAAAGAAGGAAGTCCAGTTGTCTTTTGAACAGCACCTTTGGGATCTCATTGCTTGGAAAACTGGGGTGCACCCAAGACGCAATGGGGAGGGGGTGTCATAATGCACATATAGGCTCTCAATTTTGTGAAAGGTCTAGCAAGAACGCAAAACCTAATTTTGCGAAGTTTCTTCTCCGGTAATATTGTGTTACTAACTAAGGCATACAAACCCTTTGCCAGACCAATTCTTGAATACAGCTCGTCCGGAACCCATGGAACCCGCACTGTATTTTGGACATTAGCATGATTGAGCAGGTTCAGAGGTATTTCACGAGAAGAGTCCTCCACCTCTACTCACAGTAGAATTCCCTATGCCACCAGGCTTAAAATTTTGGGCTTGGACAATCTGGAATTGTTCTGCCTGCGGTACAATTTTAAGCATAGTAAAATTGTCTGCTACAACGTCTTGCCTGTCAACGACTTCTTTAGTTTCAACCGCAATAGTACACGGGCAAACAATCGATACAAACTCAAGGTAAACTGCTCCAAACGCGATTGCAGGAAATACGATTTCAGCAAGAGAGTGGTCAACGCCTGGAATGCTCTACCCGACTCCGTTGTTATAGCCTCAAACCCTCACAGTTTCAACTTCAAACTGTTTACTGTGGACCTCACTCCCTTCATAAGAGGTCCGTAAAGGAGATGTGCATAAGCGCACCAGCGTGCCTACCGTCCCTGTCTTACTGTCCCCACTTATTTGTATTTACTTCCTTTGTTTATGTTTATGTCCATACCTATACTTGTCATCTTGTACATGTTTGACAATCAATCAATCAAATATGAAAACATGAAGGAAGAATCAAGGACTACAATAGACATCCACCTGACTTTAGAAGGCTACTATTAACTATAGTTAAATGGAATTGGCTCATTGTATGACTTTTGCTTTTGGGGAATCCACTGTATGGTGAGCATGGAGCTATTTTGGATGCCACTGGTGACATTGTGAAGAGGTTATCTTTCCACGGCCAAGAATTCAGATTCATTCCTTCTAGCCGCAAGCTGGCAGTGCTCTAAGGATTGTGGCTGAGGCTCCGAAGGCTTGGACGGTCTCCAAATTCAGCATCCGATAGCTATGTCCTCTAGGAAGGTGTAACGGGAAGGAGGGGAGGAAAACTAGTAAGGAGAGAAAGAAAACAAGAGAGAGAAGCTAGGGACGTTTTCACCCCCAAATGATTCCAAGGTTACAATTAGTCTTCAGCTTAGAATAGAACAAAAGAGTTGGAAGGGACCTTGTAGGTCATCTAGTCCAACCCCCTGCTCAGGCAGGAGACCCTGCACTATTTCTGACAGAAACTTAACACCACAATTGGGACCAGAATTTCTGTTGCTAAGCAAGGTTGTTGTTAATGCCCAATTTTATTACCTTTTTTTTGCCAATCGCTGCAGTTAAGTTAAATTTATTTTTATTTTTTATTTTATTAGATTTTTATACTGCCCTTCTCCCGAAGGACTCAGGGCGGTGTACAGCCGGAATAAAATACAGAATATATACAATTAAAAGAAATTAAAAGAAACTATTGATAAACGGCCGATAATTTAAAAAATTTAAAAATTTAAAATCACTAAAATCTCAATTTAAAACCAACTATTTATGCCAGTCCTGCTTGAGTGAATAAATATGTTTTTAGTTCACGACGAAAGGTCCGAAGATCAGGCACTTGACGTAAGCCAGGGGGGAGTTCGTTCCAGAGCGTCGGTGCTCCCACAGAGAAGGCCCTACCCCTGAGGGCCGCCAGCCGACATTGTTTGGCGGACGACACCCTGAGAAGGCCCTCTCTGTGGGAGCGTACGGGTCGATGGGAGGCATAAGGTAACAGCAGGCGGTCTCGTAAGTACCCGGGTCCTAAGCCATGGAGCGCTTTAAAGGTGGTAACCAGGATCTTGAAGCGCACCCGAAAGACCACAGGAAGCCAGTGCAAACTACGGAGCAGTGGTGTTACGTGGGAGCCACGGGCGGCTCCCATTACCACTCGCGCAGCTGCATTCTGGACTAACTGCAGCCTCCGGGTGCACCTCAAGGGCAGCCCCATGTAGAGAGCATTGCAATAATCCAGCCGAGACGTAACCAGAGCGTGAGTGACCGTGCATAAGGCATCCCGGTCAAGGAAGGGACGCAACTGGCGAACCAAGCGGACTTGGTAAAAAATGAATCCCACAGTTGCTAAGTGAATCCACTTCCCTCATGGACTTTGCCTGTGGGAGGCTGGCTGGGAAGATTGCAAATAGCAATCACATGACCCCGAGAGGCTTCGTCTGTGGTAAGTACATGCCAGTTGCCGAGAGCCTAAATTTTGATCATGTGACCATGGGAATGCTGTCAAGGGTCATAAATGTAAGGGAAGGTCGTAAGTCACTTTCACTGTCATTGTAGCTTCAAGTGGTCACTAAACGGACGGTTGCAATTCACGGACCACATATACTATATTTTGGTTGCCTGCAACCATGATTTATGGGGGGAAAAAACTACAGAAAACTGCAGCAAAGGACTCCAGAAAAATCTTTGCTGCCATCTAATTGTTATCCAGATGTTTGCAACAGTGGTGGGATTCAGCCAGTTTGCACCAATAATAATAATAACAACAGAGTTGGAAGGGACCTTGGAGGCCTTCTAGTCCAACCCCTGCCCAGGCAGGAAACCCTTCACCATTTCAGACAGATGGTTATCCAACATTTTCTTAAAAATTTCCAGTGTTGGAGCATTTACAACTTCTTCAGCAAGTCGTTCCACTTACTAATTGTTCTAACTGTCAGGAAATTTCTCCTTAGTTCTAAGTTGCTTCTTTCCTTGATTAGTTTCCACCCATTGCTTCTTGTTCTACCCTCAGGTGCTTTGGAGAATAGCTTGACTCCCTCTTCTTTGTGGCAACCCCTGAGATTTTGGAACACTGCTATCATGTCCCCCCTAATTCTTCTTTTTATTAAACTAGACATGCCCAGTTCCTGCAACCGTTCTTCCTTTGTTTTAGTCTCCAGTCCCCTAATCATCTTTGTTGCTCTTTGGGAGAACCACTTCAGGAGAACCACTTAGGGAGAACCGGTTGTTAACCTTCTGAGCAGTTTGATTAACTGGTTATTGGAAGAAATCATTAGGGCAGAGAACCGGTTGTTAAATTATTTGAATCCCACCATTGGTTTGCAGCCCAGATCTGATAGCCCAGGTGAAAATAAAAATGCTAGCTATAAATGGCACATATCATTCTGTCTTTTAATTTAATTTAGCCTTCCCTACCTTCAAAGGATGGGGCCTGAGCTGTCTACTTGGTAGTTTCTACTGTTCTGTTTTAACGAAGTTTAAAAAAACAACTCCGCTGCAGACCCCCAAATAAGGTTAAAGGGATCTTTGTGATCTCTCTCTCTCTCTCTCTAACACACACACACACACAACCCAGAGCACGCCCTTTCTTGTCTCTTCTCAGACACAAGAATTTGCTGACAAGCAACTGTGCTCTATCACTAAGCTCAACACTTAGTTATTCTTTCACCAATCTGCAGCGCGTATAGACCATCCTAGCATCCAATGGCAGCATGCCCCCTCCGGCCATCTCCCAAGGGTGTCGTCCAATCCAATTTCAAGGATAAATTCCCCGTTACAGTATTTATAGCAGTATTTCTCTATCCTGATGACAAGAGTGTCAAGCATTTCAAATGTTTGTGCAACCGACGTCAACAGGAGGGCAAGAATGGAAAACTGGTATCTAAGCGGGCCAGGATAGAGCCTGCTTTTGGGGTTGAGAGATCTGATGGAATGTGACAACAAGGACATGTGACAGGGGTGAAATCCAGCAGGTTCTGATAGGTTCTGGAGAACCAGTAGCAGAAATTTTGAGCAGTTCGGAGAACCGATAGCAGAAATTTTGAACAGTTCGGATAATCAGTAGCGGAAATTTTGAATAGTTCAGAAAACCAGTAGCGGAAATTTTGAGCAGTTCGGAGAACCAGTGGTGGAAATTTTGAGCAGTTCGGATAACTGGTAGCGGAAATTTTGAGCAGTTCAAAAAACCAGTGGTGGAAATTTTGAGTAGTTCAGAAAACCGGCAGCGGAAATTTTGAGCAGTTCGGAGAACCAGTGGTAGAAATTTTGAGCAGTTCGGAGAACCAGTGGTGGAAATTTTGAGCAGTTCGGAGAACCAGTGGTGGAAATTTTGAGCAGTTTGATAACTGGTAGCGGAAATTTTGAGCAGTTCAGAAAATCGGTGGTGGAAATTTTGAGCAGTTCGGAGAACCGGCAGCGGAAATTTTGAGCAGTTTGGGGAACCAGTAGTGGAAATTTTGAGCAGTTCGGAAAACCAGTGGTGGAAATTTTGAGCAGTTCAGAGAACCGGTAGTAGAAATTTTGAGTAGTTCAGAAAACCGGTGGTGGAAATTTTGAGTAGTTCCAAGAACCAGTAGCGGAAATTTTGAGCAGTTTGGAGAACTGATAGCGGAAATTTTGAGTAGTTGAGAAGTTGAGAAGTTGAGTAGTTGAGAACTGGTAGCGGAAATTTTGAGTAGTTCGGAGAACCAGCAAATACCACCTCTGGCTGCCCCCAGAGTGGGGTGGTAATGGAGATTTTGCAATACCCTTTCCCTGGAGTGGGGTGGTAATGGAGATTTTGCAGTATCCTTCCCCTGCCATGCCCAACAAGCCACACCACAGCCAACAAGCCACGCCCACAGAACCGGTAGTTAAAAAAATTGGATTTCACCATTGTTTATTTTTTTATTTTTTTTTTATTTATTTTATTTATTTGTCACAACATCATACAAAAAGATTATGTAGTATATACACATATAAACATATATAGGAAGAAGAAAAGAAAAACAATAGGACAGGAACGGTAGGCACGTTTGTGCGCTTATACACGCCCCTTATGGTCCTCTTAGGAATGGGGTGAGGTCAATAGTAGAAAGTTTTTGGTTAAAGCTATTAGGATTATGGGAAGAGACCACAGAGTCAGGTAAAGTATTCCAAGCACTGATGATTCTGTTGCAGAAGTCATATTTTCTGCAATCTAGATTAAAGCGGTTTACATTAAGTTTAAATCTATTGGTTGCCCTTGTATTATTGCAATTAAAGCTGAAGTAGTCTTTGACAGGAAGGACATTACAATAGATGATTCTGTGAGTTAAACTTAGGTCTTGTCGAAGGCGACGGAGTTCCAAGTTTTCTAAGCCTAGGATTTCAAGTCTGGTGGGATAAGGTATTTTGTTGTTTTCAGAGGAATGGAGAACTCTTCTTGTAAAATATTTCTGGACACGTTCAATTGTATTGATGTCAGAGATGTGGTGAGCTGTATTCTAGAATTGGTCTAGCAAATGTTTTATATGCTCTGGTTAGTAGTGTGGTGTTTTGGAAAAGAAGCTACATAAAATTAGGTTTACAACTCTTAGAGCTTTTTTTGCTATGTAGTTGCAGTGGGCTTTGGCACTTAGATCATTTGACATGAAAACTCCAAGGTCTTTAACGGGATGGGGGTCGTCTGTAAGGTAATGTCCATCTAGTATGTACTTAGTTTTAGAGTTCTTTTTTCCTATATGTAAGACTGAGCATTTGCTGGTTGAAATTTTGAGCTGCCAATTTTTAGACCAAGCGGTTAGATGGTCAAGGTCGTTTTGAATGATAGAAGTGTTGTCTGTGGTGTTAAATAGTTTGACATCGTCAGCAAAGAGAACACAATTACTTGAGATATGGTCACAAAGATCATTAATGTATAGAATAAAGAGTGTTGGTCCAAGGACGCTGCCTTGAGGAACGCCACTCTTGACAGGAACAGGATTTGATAAAGCATTGCCAATTTTGACCACTTGTTGTCTGTTAGACAGAAAAGCAGATATCCATTTGTGGAGGGGTCCTGAGATGCCATAGGATGTCAGTTTAAGGAGAAGTTTATCGTGTACTACCCACTCATCTACAGTTGTGAGTGTGTGTTGTGGTCCCAATGGCGGTCGTTACCGAGATGCTTCATTAGAAAACTCCAGATAATCAAAAGAGAAAATGGTGTTGAAGCAGCTTCCTCATTTTCCTGTTCTTTCATGGAAGAACAGAAGCAGTTCAGCATCTCAATTGCAAACTGGCAACCGCTTTCTCAGTTACATCCTGCCCCTGCAGCTTTCCCAAAACATCACAAACAGATGTTTGCCAACGGTCCCCAACCTTGAAGGGTGCTTGTGCTTGCGAATGGAGGGCACGAGTGCGCCAAGCTCCATTTGTGCAAGGAACTTTGTGCATGAGCACAATTATTCTCCACTTACGCAAGTGGAGCTTAGCATGTAACCAGAAGTGCCTGCCACTCGTGCAAGTGGAATTTTATGCAGATGGGCTTGCCCATTTCTCCCATGGCCTGGTTTCGAACAGGCTGCAACCTGGTAGTGAGCCGCAGCCCAGGGGTTGGGGTCCCCTTGTTGTGGTCTGCCAGCAGCTTGCGGAGCTGGCAACGGAGTCGGACGGCGATGAGGCTGAGGAAGAGTGTGGGCCAGTCCTGGAGGCTGGGGAAGGCCCAGATGAGGAGTCTGCAGCAGAGGCAGAGGTGGGGCCAAGTCCATCGGGGAGTGAGGTGTGGACTCCAGAGCTTCCAGAGACTGACAGTGGTGAGGCAAAGGAACAGGAGGAGCCTGTTCCTAATGCACGCATGAGAAGAGCTGCCAGAAGGCAAGAGCAGCTCAAGCGAAGAGGATGACTCGGGATTAGGGCCAAGAGATGATTGGCCCCTCCCATAAGGCTTAAAAGACCAGCAATAATGTTTGAGCTTTGCCGGAAAACAATGTTGATAGCTTTGTCTTCTTGCATTTGTTTTGTATCGGTGTTTTCTGAACTTTTGCCAAGAAAGGCCTTTGGCAGTTTGCCTAATTAGACCAAGGTTGGGGATAGGGCTGAGGAATTTGTGTTGGGAGGAATTTGCTTTAATTTAGTTGAACTAAGCTGAGAATGAAGTAATTCTCAGCTGTTCGAATAAAGTTTGTTTGTTTTACACTGACTGAGTTTCCTACTACCTACTTGGGCCTGGGTCACAACACCCCTATTCCTTGCAAATAGCAGTCTAAAGACAAAGAATATAAACCAATTTTATCTGGTGCTCTATGGCTGAAGAATTCCAGGACACATCTGGACAGACGCATCAGGACATGGGGAAGGCTAGTGCAGCACACTGGAACTAAATGCCACCGGCATCATTTCAGAGCACAGATAATGTTCAACTTAAAACCATTTGTTTAGTGGCCATTCGAAGTTACAACAGCACTGAAAAAAGTGATTTATGACCGTTTTGGGTTTTTTTGCACTGATGACCATATCCCCATGGTCACATGATCAAAATTCAGACACTTGGCAACTGATACCGGTTGAGGTATCCCTGGGTCTTGCAATCACCTTGTGCAACCTGACAAGAAAAATCAATGGGGGATCTCGATTCATTGAACCACTAACTTAAGATCCGCTGTGATTCACTTAACAACTGTGGCAAGAAAGGTCATAAAACGGGGCAAAACTCACAACTGTCCCCACTCAGCAAAAAACTTTTGCCTCCACTGGGGTCATAGGTCAAGGATGATCCGTAATAAACTTATTTTTTTAATGCCATTTCCTCTGTGTGTGCCTTTACAAGGAGGAAGCGACTCCCTGGGACCTGATAAATGAGCATTCTTTATTGCAATCTATTCCATCTGCGGGAAGGAAATGATTCAGCTATTTTTTTTTTAAATGACACAAACTTCTCTATAATTAACACAATTCTATGCAAGCTTAACCCGGGATTAACCTTTGGAAACAGAAACCAAGTTTAGAATCACACGTCACACTTTTATAATTTAACCGTGACTTGTAAAGATTGCTAAATGGCACTAGGGCTTAAACCATGTTTAGGAACCATTACGGCTGGGCTGAGAAAGCATTTGTCAATACTGAACAACCTACATTCTGCTATCATGTTCTAGGACAGTGTTTTTCAACCTAGGGGCATTTTAAGGTGTATGGACTTCAACTACCAGAATTCCCCAGCCAGCCCGACCAGGGGAGACATATCTAATCTAATATATATAATACAATATAATAAATATTTGATTTAATTGACCATTATGCCATACTGGTTTTAGATTGTTGAATGTTGATAATAGCAAATTGACCCACACCCAAGTCTCCCCTCTTTATCCTTTTCCCCACTGTACCTGCTGTTCTCACTTTTGCTGACAAAGTGGTTCTATTTTGTTGTCATGGTTGGCTTACCCGCCTTTGAAAGCGTCATCTGCTTGGCCTTTAATTGAACCACACCAAGAGCAAATAATTCTGCCACAGAAGAACTACTAAGATATGAAATACCGAGACCTAAGTGAGCCTTTAAATTTACAAGGATCCTTCCAGATGCCGTATTTCAACACAACCTGTGTCATAAAAATCTGCAGAATCGTGTACTGGAAAGAACCACAACTTTTATTGAATTTAACCCTCTATGATCTACAGAAAAAGTAATTCAAACTATTCTCAGGATCAGTGGTCTCCAAACTTAGCAACTTTTTAAGCATGGCTGGCTGGGTAATTCTGGGAGTTGGAAATCCACAAGTTTTAAAAGTTGTCAAGTTTAGAGACCATTGCTCAAAATGAAGCCTCTTCTTACAAACCTCAAGAGAATGGGAAGCCATAATCTCCGTAAATTGACTATAGGTAGTCCTCAACTTATGACTGGCCACTTGGTGATCATAAAGTTTTGATGTTCCAACAATCAACCCTTCCCAGTCACATGACTACATTTTAGATGCTCAGTAACTGGACGTTTATAGTCGTTTGCAGTGATCTGCAGTCACATGACAGTATCTAATGATGGTTTTACCAAAAACCATTTACTTTGTCATGGAATCAGAGAAACAGATGTGTAGTATGTCCGTATCTCTGATTTCATTTGAACAGGTGCTACGCAATTCCACGACAAAGTAAATGCTGGTTTTTGGCAAAACCATCATGTGTATGAATACACACGCACATAAACACACACACACAAACAGACACACACCAATTCCATTTAATTATTTAAAATAATTAAAAAAATATTTTAATTTTTGTCATTCACATTTCATTTTGTCCCTCCTTTGGCATTGTTTCTTTAATGATTCCATTCCACTATTTCTTCAACATTAGTGTAACTAACTCAGAGGGACGCGGTGGCTCAGTGGCTTAGACTCTGAGCTTGTCGATCGAAAGGTCGGCAGTTCAGCGGTTCGAATCCCTAGTGTCGCATAACGGGGTGAGCTCCCGTTCCTTGTCCCAGCTTCTGCCAACCGAATAGTTTGAAAGCACATAAAAATGGCGACGTTTCGATGAAGTCTCATTCGTCATCTTCAGGCTTCAGCTTCGTGCTTCTGGGAGCAATGTGTGATTGCAGCTGTTTCTTCCTTTTTAACTGCTAGTGGGGGTTTGAACTGATTGGGTGGGAGCTTGGCTGTGCTCTGATTGGATGGGGGTTTTTCTGTGCTCTGATTGGCTGGGTGTGTGTCCTGTGTGGGGGGGGGCTTGGTTGTGCTCAGATTAGTCTGAGTTGCAGGGGGATTTGAGCTGGTGAGCTGCATTGCTGTTGTTTGGCTTCGTGGTCGTGGTCGTGCTACATCTTCATAGTGGGTGTCAGTCTGCTGCATGTATGGATTGGAGGGGTTTGAAATGGCTAATGTTGCACCTGCGGTCTGGCTTCAGGTTCTTGGTCGTGCTTCATGATCAGTGTGGGTTTGGGTCTGCTTTCTGGGTGGATGTGTGGTGGTGACATCCTGTGTGGACCTCGTGAGTGTGGGTCTGGTGTCATTCCTCGTGTTAGGGACTCGTTTGTCAATAAGGGCGGGTTTCTAATCTGAGACTAATCTGAGCACAACCAAGCCCCCATCCAAACAGGACACACCCCCAGCCAATCAGAGCACAAAAAAACCCCATCCAATCAGAGCACAGCCAAGCTCCCACCCAATCAGTTCAAACCCCCACTAGCAGTTAAAAAGGAAGAAACAGCTGCAATCACACATTGCTCCCAGAAGCATGAAGCTGAAGCCTGAAGATGACGAATGAGACTTTGTCGAAACGTCCCCAAGACACTTCCAATTTTACACTGGAGAAAACCCGAATAACCAAAGACAGACAGACAGACAGACAGACAGACACAGACAGACATACATACATACATACATACATACAGACATACATACAGACATACATACATACATATACATATACATATACACATACACATACACATACACATACACATACACATACACATACACATACACATACACATACACACATATACATATACACATATATATATATATATATATATATATATATATATATATATATATATATATATATATATATATATATATATATATATATATATATATATATATATCTCCCTACACCATTTCAGACAAATGGTTATCCAACATTTTCATAAAAATTTCCAGTGTTGGAGCATTCACAACTTCTACAGGCAAGTTGTTCCACTGGTTAATTGTAAATATACATATATATTTGTTTTTGTAGGTTTTCACGGGTATAGGTATGCAGGTTTTGGTATGTTTGGTATATATATGTAATGTTTAAACTTACAACAGTCTTTGCTATCATCCAGAGAGAACGGTATTCTCTCCCAAGGGATCTACAACAACTCGCCATGGCCAACTCATCATGGGACAATTCGCCATGGCCAAGTTGCCACAGGACAGCTCGACCCCACAGGACAAGAGTTACACTAATGTTGAAGAAATAGTGGGACAGAATCATTAAAGAAAGGATGTCAAAGGAGGGACCAAATGAAATGGGAATGACAAAAGTTAAAATAATTTTTAAACTATTTTAAATAATTGAATTGTTGAATTATCCTGCAGCGAGTTGGCCCATTCCACTCCCAAGATAGGCCAGGAGCCCAGGAACATCATGAGGTAAATCATGAGGTAAATTGAACAGTATACAGAACGCACAGAAGAAAAAGGAGGGAAAAAAGGGAAACTCCCCCTTTGTTCTTATGGCAGCCAATCACAGCGTAGATTACCTCATGCATGAGTCAGCACTCTATAACTAATCAACTACAACTGTATGCTCTGGCCTATTGTACACTTTACTATTCCAGCTACTAAATTCAGTATCTAAACATACTTCCAGTTTTTTGATGAAACCATGCTCGTAGCAAACTACTGGTTTGCTCAATGACCACGTATTTGCTTAACGATCACCACAAAAAGGTTGCAATATCATTTTATGACTATCATGAGTTAAGGCCAGGATAGGCAGCCTTCATTATGGTCTACAAGAAGTACATGTATTCTATTGCTATACAGATGTTATATCCAAAAAAAAAATTCTCCACTGTTTAATATCATGTCTGTAGAAGACTTCCAGAGGATTCTGGAAACTTGCACACCAGGGGTGAAATGCTACCAGATCGGACCGGATCGTGCAATCCGGTAGTGATCGTGGCCGGTAGTTCGGCGATCCAGTAGCGATGGCGGAGCAAAGCTCTGCCCACCCGCCCGGGTGTCATTATTTCCTGGTTTTAACCAGGAAGTAATGTGTTTTTTACCTTCTGCGCATGGTCAGGTTTTGCGCATGCGCAGAAGGTCTGCACGCGCATGTGCGTGCACTTCCGAACTGGTAAGAAAGATAAGTAGATTTCACCCCTGTTGCACACTATTTTAAGACATTGAGTCGTTGTAGGAAAGATACAGGTAGCCTTCCTTTAACTTGTTCAGAGACTGTTTGAAGTTACAACATTGATCAAGGGGTACTTATGACAGGTCCTGGTAGTTGCGGCCCTCAGTGTTCCTGCAGTCATGTAATCGCAATTCAGTTGCTTGGCAACAACTTCAAAATTATGACACTGCAGCATCCCACACTCACATGATCACCGTTTGTGACTTTCACTGTTGTCTTCGGACAACCAAAGCCAATGGGAAGCTATCAGGATTTTGCAAATGATGATTGTGTGACTACAGTGATGTGATGTTCTCCTAACAATGGCAAATGGAACTGCCATAGTAAGTGGTGTTTCATATGATGCTCTATATTAACAGTGATGGAGTTCGCAGTCTATCAGTAAGTGAGGACTACTTGTGCCATAAAATAGACCACTCTTTCCATTTCCCAATCCTGCAAAAACTGCTGTCTTGTGTCACCTTCACAACAGCAATAACAAGGAGCTAAGTATCCCTGCCTTATCTAAAGTTGCTGCAAATCCTGGAAAAGAAAATAATTCCTCACCTCCACTTATGACAAAAAGGGGAAAATCCTTAGGTACATGCAGATGTGCATACTAACACACACCAATCTACATTTTCACTTTCTGTCAATATGATCAGATACAGGGGGAAAAAAATCAGAGCAGTTCCAATGAGGTGGCGCTGAAGAGCCGCCATGGCACCATTCCTTTAAAAGCCTGTTGTGTTCCCCTCCCCCTCCGACGACCGGGTCTAGGAAGTCCGTATCAAGCATGGCCACAAAGCCTCTGCAGCTTTGCCAAATTCCTTTCAGATTTCTCAGGGCAGGCAGGAATCCAAGTTGTGACTTCAGCAAACTAGATGAGACTTTGCTTGACTCAAGGAATGCCAAAAGCAGGTCCTTTATATAGGCTGTGGGGTGTGGCTCCATGACTCAGCATTTATCCAGGCCTGCTCTCCCTTCCTTCTGCTGACGTCGCCTCTCAGATCTCCGGAAGCGAGGATCCTCCCACTTTGAATTGTTTTCTGCTGTTTGAGAAAGGGAGGGGTCAGAAGGAGTAGGCCCGAGTAATTCCAATCCCTGGCTGACTTCCTCTGATGGCTGAGCCAAAGGAACACACGCCCTATGAGTGAGGTTTGTTTGTTCATTCCTGACATCCTGTCCGGGCATGGCGCCAGGGCAGGGGGCTGGAGGCATGACAGGCCGTTCATCTTCATTATCAGACTCCGAGTCTGATAGCAGATCCGAGACAAGACGGGAGGGGCCCGGCTGAGGAGAGGAGGGAGGACGAGGCACAACAAAGCCCTTCTTAAACCTGGAACCGGGAGATGAGATTAGGTAGCAGATCCTAGAAAGTGATTAACCCCAAAGGCTTGCAGCCTTTCAAACAAAATACTATTTTCCCCATGGATTCAAATACACCGCAAAATAAGCAAGGAATGACTTCTTTCAGCTCTCAAACACACGAAATCAAAAGTCCAGAGATGCTCTTGAACTTATGCAGATTCTTCATGTGTATAGAAGAGCCATAATTTCTAAACTCCTCATCTGGCAAATTAGGGATGATTTAGGCAGAATATCACAGGAGAAGATGAGTAACCATTACTTCTGAAGCTTGATTTCATTCATTCATTCTTCCTGGCAGTTACCATTTGTTTTCAATTCAAAGAGGGGCTCCTATATACATCAATACAATTGAACGTGTCCAGAAATATTTTACAAGAAGAGTTCTCCATTCCTCTGAAAACAATAAAATACCTTATCCCACCAGACTTGAAATCCTAGGCTTAGAAAACTTGGAACTCCGTCGCCTTCGACAAGACCTAAACTTAACTCACAGAATCATCTATTGTAATGTCCTTCCGGTTAAAGACTACTTCAGCTTTAATTGCAATAATACTAGAGCAACTAATAGATTTAAACTTAATGTCAACCGCTTTAATCTAGATTGCAGAAAATATGACTTCTGTAACAGAATCATCAGTGCTTGGAACACTTTACCTGACTCTGTGGTCTCTTCCCATAATCCTAAAAGCTTTATCCAAAAACTTTCTACTATTGACCTCACCCCATTCCTAAGAGGACCATAAGGGGCGTGCATAAGCGCACAAACGTGCCTACCGTTCCTGTCCTATTGTTTTTCTTTTCTTCTTTCTATATATATGCTTATACCTCCTTATATTTACCCATATATGTTTATATACTATATAATCTTTTGTATGATTCCTACATATATTGTTGTGACAAAATAAATAAATAAATAAATAAATAAATAAATAAATAAATAAATAAATAAATAAATAAATAAATAAATAAATAAATAAATAAATAAATAAATAAATAAATAAATAAATATGGGTTGAGCATTGAAACAAGTCATGCTTTAAGTTTAGCCATTATGATGTGATAAGACAGTGGTCATACCTTCTGTGCATCATAAAGCAACTCAAGGACCAGCTATCAGCAGGTTGGCTTAGTGCAAAGGAAAGCAGGAGGAAGAGAGGAGAGAGAAGAAGAGGGAGAGGGAAAACAGAAAAAAAAACCAATAAAAAAGAGGTAAACTAATTAACCAGTGGGGATAAAATTAACCTAGATGGCTTGAAGATCTCTGCTTCATTTGGAGATTACAGAAGCCTGTGAGATAAGAGACATTTTGTTGAGGCTACAAGTTAAGGTCTCTGTTGACTTTTCTGGTTGACTTTTCTTTCAAGCTCCTACTGCCAATATGAACTTAAAAGAGAATCCTGCTGGATCAGGTTGTAGGTCTACTTAGTTCACCCTTGTAGCAGTGGTGAAATCTGAACCGGTTTACTACTGGTTCTCTGGCTACGCAGGCGTGTTGCGCGCCAAACATGTGCTGTGCACCAATGCGAGGTGCTTGTACGCAGTGCATGCCAAAAGAGGGCATAGGGTAAGTAGAACAGTGCGCGGTGTGTGTGTGTGATCAGCTGTGGCATGTGATCTTTTCTTTTTTACTATTAAAAGCATTTTTTACAACCTATTCGGCTGAATAGGTTGTAAAAAAATGCTTTTAAAAGTAAAAAAAAGGCCCTGACGATCGCACGGCTCAGCTGTGATCATCAAGAGCTTTTTTTTTAACCTTTAAAAAGCATTTTTTTTACAATCTATTCCTACCATTCGGATGGGAAAAGCGAGCAAGCCGGAAAGAAGCAGCAAGGGGGCAAGCGAGTGACCAGGCAATTTGGTGGGCATGGGGGGGGGGTGTAGGGATTTTTGTTACCGGTTCTCTGAACCACCCGCCACCATGGCTACTGGATCGTCTGATCCGGTCTGAACCGGGAGCATTTCACCCGTCTTGTAGACTCTGGGTGGTCAACCAGATGCATCTAGAATGGTCACCAGCATGAGCTATTGTTGTGCCTCACCCGCCCCCCTCTCCGCAGCCAGGCCCCTCTCATCTCCTGCTATCTCAGCCAGAGACTGATAGTGCAGACGAATGGCCTGGCATGCCTCCAGCCCCCAATCCTGGCAACATGCCCGGACAGACTGAGCAAGACGAATAGCCTGGCATGCCTCCAGCCCCCAGTCCTGGCGCCATGCCCGGACAGACTGAGCAAATAAACCTCCCCCCCACAGCGTGTGAGCATGAAGCCAGTCACGAGCTGGAATTGCCGGCAGCTGGAGGGTGGACAGATCCCCGCTTCTGGAGAATGGAGAGGTGACGTCAGCAAAAGGAAGGGAGGGGCAGGCCTGGATAAGTGCTGAGTCATGGAGCCACACCCCATGGCCTATATAAAGGATCTGCTTTCTGGCATTCCTTGAGTCAGGCAAAGTCTAATCTGATTGCTGAAGTCACAACTTGGATTCCTGCCTGCCCTGAGAAATCTGAAAAGAATTTGGCAAAGCTGCAGAGGCTTCGTGGCCACGCTTGAGACATACTTTCCAGACCCGGCGGTCAGAGGAGGAGTGGGACACGACAGCTATAGGGAATAATCCCCATTTTAAGATCATTTCTCAGAAGCCAAAACTTAAGAGGTGCTTCTGCCTCTGAAACAGGATTGATGTCAGCAGATGGCGTTCCTCCACAAACCCTGCTGAGGACCATCCATATCGGCTGTCTATGGCCACCACGGACTGCACCCACTTTAATGAGGGCAAACTCAACTCCCTTGGGTCATTCTTGACCTTAACCCTGCATCTAGTTCCTAAAGAGGCCTTCAAGATCCAAGAAAGAGGGATAAAAGAATCCTCCTCTCTTATTATCTACACCAAGCATGATGTCATACTCCCTTATCATCTGCCTATCTTCTGAGAATTAATAGCCATTAAAGGAGAACATTTGTAGCTCAGGGTTGAAATGTGGGGTCCTCGGTGCTCTCTCAGCTTGGTTGTTTTCTTGCAGACATTTCATTACTCAAACTAGGTAACATCCTCAGTGCTAGTCTAACACTGATGACGTTACCTGGTTGGGTAATGAAACGTTTGCAAAAAAAAAAAAAATCAACCAAGCTCAAAGAGCACTAGGGACCTCTCATTAATTGCACTTGTTGGGCAATACTGGGTATTGATGGGATGGACTCTTTCTCCTTCCCTAGGCATCTTCCGTCAAAAAATGTCCATTTCTGCCAGATCTTCTGGAAGCTGTATCTGAAGCTCCTAATTTACCGGGAGACATAACTATGTATGTCAGCTTCACTGCAGATTTATCAGCGTACTAACATAAATGTTGACATTCCCATCATCCTCACCCTGTATGCTTATCTGGCCTGGTAGTCCAGCACTATCTTCTGAACTGAGGAGGCCTAGGTCTCATCTAGCAAGCTTCTCCTTCTGGTTCTAAGAAAATTATTTTCTCGGGCATGATGTCAACAATCCCGCACTCTCCTGGCTTTTACAACTCCAGATGGACTTTAAAATATTGAACTTGACCGCAATTTCATCACTATGAACTAACCAGATTCTTCAAGGTAGAGGGAAAACCAGAAGGTTGGATCAGGGGTGAAATGCTCCCAGTTCGGACCGGATCACGCGATCCAGTAGCAATTGGGGCGGGTAGTTCGGAGAACAGGTAGCAAAAATCCCTCTCCCTCCCCACTGCCCACGCCTCGCTGTTCCTCTTCTCTGTCCCTGAAGCTGTCAGTGGTGTTGTGTCTCGTCCAATCTCACCTCAGCCGGGGTCTTCTTATCTGCTTCTGAACACGGAAGAAGAAATACCTCCAGCCCCCAGCCCTGGCTCCATGCCCAGACAGGCTGAAGAAGAAATACCTCCAGCCCCCAGCTCTGGCTCCATGCCCAGGCAAACGGAGCAACTAGACCCCTCCCCCTCCTCCACAGCATGTGAGCCTGAGGAAGGTCTATTACCAACAGCTGCCGACTGGAGTGACCCTCGTGTCAGAAGACTTGATAGGCGGAGGCAACAGAAGGAAGGGAGGGGCAGGCCTGGATAAGTGCTGAGTCATGGAGCCACACCCCATGGCCTATATAAAGGATCTGCTTTCTGGCATTCTCTGAGTCAGGCAAAGTCTAAACATATCTTGCTGAAGTCACTTTCTGGTCTCCTGCCTGCCTTGAGGACTTTGCTAGGACTTTGGCAGAGTTGCAGAGGCACACCTGATTCGGATTTCCCTGACCCGGCAGTCAGCGGAGGAGTGGGACACGACAAGTGGTGATATAGCTGCAAACGGTCTTAAATGACTGCCGTGGCGCTTCAAAGGGCCGCACTACAGCTGATCAGCGCTGTAGGCGGCTAGTTGACCGGTGCCTCTATTTTTAAAGAAGGTAGACCAGTGCGCTTCGGAAAAAAAGGCACTTAGTAGACCCGAGCCTCTATTTTTTAAAGAGATTTCTGAGATTTCTGTTTCTGTAGTGTTTCACTCTAACTACGCAAACACACACAATCTCACAAAGCTGTATGTGGCATTTTGTGTGTGTGTGTGTGTGTGAGTCAGTTGTGTTGTGTTGTGTGTGTGTGTAAAGTGTGAAAGTTGGTTTTTGAGCTTTTTGTGGCTGTGTGAGGTTCCTGCTTGTTGCAGGGGCCATTTTGGGTGAGGTGCAGCTGCTTTTACATTGTGTGAGAGTCAGTTGTGCTGTGCTGTGTTGTGTATGTGTAAAGTGTGAAAGTTGGTTTTTGGTACCTCTTATTGTTTTGTATACTTTGTTTATTATTTTTATTATTTATTGTTATTGGCCACGCCCACCCAGTCATCTGACCACCAAGCCACACCCACCAATTAAGTCACGGCCACAGAACCGGTAGGGAAAATTTTTCGATTTCACCCCTGGGTTGGATGTATATAGTAGTCCTCGACTTATGATTGTAATAGAGCCAATTATGATTGCTAAATTGTGAAGGTCATAAATCAGATCACCCACACAAGCAACCGATTTTACCACCTCTTTTGCAGGAATCATTAAGCAGATGCCACCCTTGTTAAGCCAGTCTATTGTTTGCTACAGGACTGTGATGGCAAACCTCTGGCACCTCTGGCGCGCAGAGCTCTCTCTGCTGGTACATGCGCCGTTGCCCCAGGTCAGATCTCCGTGGAGTTTCTTTCGTGCGCTTCCCTGCAAACGACGAAACAGAAGTTCACGAAAGAAAAAGCTCTTTCCTCTTGCCAAGCTGCTGGTGTTGGGATACCAGCTGGTCTTTGGGTCTCTGTCGCACATGTGCGCATGCCCGCACGTAGGTTCATGCCTGTGTATGCCTAAATGGTTCGCCATCACTGCTATAGGGTATTTTTGTTGGAAACTGGAAATAAATACCAGTTTTAGGCAAAAAGATTATAAACCAGGGTCATGTGACCGCAGGATGCCGCAAATGTCCGTAAATGTAGGGCAGTGGCCAAAACGCATTCCTGTGACTTCAGCAGGGATGGTCCTGGGAACCAGGAAGGGGTCAGCCGTAACTTTGAATGTGTAGAGATGACCAAGCTGACCCCAAGGGTGGGATCAAGTCCCTTCGCACCCACAAAAGATCTAACTCCAGCCCACTGTGAATTCCTTATCTACCGCCAAATTGTTTTGACTGTTAGTAGTTCAGATGAATGTCAAACACCAGGGAAATCAGGAGATCCAGGCAATTCAAATGGGTATAAAGATATAGAATTGTTGTGATTCCAGCCCCCGAACCTGGCCCCATGCCCGGAAGTGACTTGGAGCCGGGCCCGCTGCCAGAAAGTGACTTGGACAGTGAGGGGGAAGGGCCATCAGGACTTACCTCGGGAGCACCGGCTTTCCTGGCTCAGCTCCAGGAGCTAGAAGCAGGCCAGGTGGAAGAAATAATGAGGCTTAGGAAGTGCTGAGTCATGGAGCCACACCCCACAGGATATAAAAGACAGCGAGAGCTGGTGTGTCTCTTTGTAACAGGCAAATCCACTGATTGACTAGAGCTGAAGTTTGGGACTCACCAGCATTGTGAAAAATAACGAGGGCTCTTGGCAGACGCTGGCTCTTTTGCCGCCAGAGCTGACAGTGCCGGCTAATTAAGCCATCATTCGGACAGAGGCGGAGGAGGACAGAACAGGAATAGAATGGAATGGAGTTAGAAGGGACCTTAGAGGTCTTCTAGTCCAACCCCCTGCTCAAGCAGGAGACCCTATACCATTTTAGACAAATGATTGTCCAGTCTTTTCTTAAAAGCTTCCAGTGTTGGAGTACCCACGACTTTCGAATCCAAGAAATTGTAAGCTTAACCTCTCTGTAAGAATCCGAACTACTAATGGTCAAAGCAATCTGGCGGTAGACAAGGAATTCATGGTGGACTGGACTTAAGATCTCCTGTGGGCGGGAAGGGACTCATGACTGATTTATTTATTTTTATTTATTTATTTATTCGATTTTTATACCGCCCTTCTCCCGAAGGACTCAGGGCGGTGTACAGCCAAAAGTAAAAACAGACAATACAATATACAATTAAAATACAAATTAAAAAACTTATTTTATAATTGGCCTAAAAAAACTTTAAAATATATAAAACTAAAACCCCTTAAAAATTAATAATAGAAAATTTAAAATCAATGAAATTTAAGCCAGCCCCGCGCGAATGAAAAGATGTGTCTTCAGTTCGCGGCGGAAGGTCCGAAGGTCAGGTATTTGGCGTAAACCCGGGAGAAGCTCGTTCCAGAGTGTGGGAGCCCCCACAGAGAAGGACCTTCCCCTGGGGGCTGCCAGCCGACATTGCTTGGCGGACGGCACCCTGAGAAGTCCCTCTCTGTGAGAGCGTACGGGTCGGTGGGAGGCATGCGGTAACAGCAGGCGGTCCCGTAAGTACCCAGGCCCTAAGCCATGGAGCGCTTTAAAGGTAGTGACCAAAACCTTAAAGTGCACTCGAAAGGCCACAGGTAGCCAGTGCAGTCTGCGCAGGAGCGGTGTTACGTGGGAGCTATGCGTAGCTCCCTCTGTCACCCGCGCAGCTGCATTCTGGACTAACTGAAGCCTCCGAGTGCACCTCAAGGGGAGCCCCATGTAGAGAGCATTACAATAATCCATTGATTATTGGATGATGCGTTTGACCCCTCCCTCAAGCTCAGCCTGGTCATTTCCTACAGAATGGTTGCTAAGCGACCAATTGTAAATTGAGGACTACCTACACAGCCTTATATTTCCCCTGAATGAATAAGTAAGTTTCACTTTTGCTCAAGAGCAGTGGTTCGCAAGATGGGGTTTTCCCCTTTGAGTCAGATCACCTCCTGATTTATGTTCTCAATTTCACATTTCTTTATACTGACCCTGAATCCTTCTTTACAGCACATGCAAGAGCTGGATTAAACACCATGCTAAGGATCTAAAGAACAAGGAGTAGTGTAAGTAAAATTAGATGCACACATATTATCCAGGTAATCTCGGCATGATACTACAAGTTCCCGTGCTACTTTTAAAAAGGAAGATATGAATATTCACAATATAATCTATAGGCCCCTACAAAGCGTTGGAACATCCGCATAATTTATTACCACACAAACTCAAAATCACGTCTTCCTTTTTTTAAAAAACAAAACAAAACACAATTTAGTAGTATTCTGATCTCTCTCAACAGGAATGCAACAGTCCCAAAAATTAAAAATGAGAATGCATAATTTGGAAACTTCCCCGACCATATCTTGGATGCAGTCCCAACCGGGGGTGGGCTTCAAAAATTTTAGCAACGGGTTCTCTGCTCGGTTGCTGGGTGGGTGTGGCCGTGGTGGGTGTG
This sequence comes from Ahaetulla prasina, assembly GCF_028640845.1. NCBI lineage: Eukaryota > Metazoa > Chordata > Lepidosauria > Squamata > Colubridae > Ahaetulla > Ahaetulla prasina. The sequence goes on from NC_080545.1 coordinate 92,566,141, forward strand.
GCCTAGTCAGCCTCCTACACCATGGCAGGGGGGGTCGTTTTTGCCCTCCCCGGGCTCCGAAGGCTTTCCTTGAGCCTCCGGGAGGGTGAAAACAGCCTCTCCAGGCCCTGGAGGCCCTCTGGAGGCCCGAAACGGCCTGGTACGCCCGTTTTTCACCCTCCCCAAGCCTCTGCACGTGCCCTGCATTTACCTATATTCAAAAGAGGCCGCGTGGGAGGAGTGGGAGGGGCGGGGCCACCCAGGAGTGGGATTTGAGGGTTCTCCAAACTGCACAGAATCTTAGCTAGAGGTTCTCCCGAACCCCTGCGAACCTTCAGCAGCCCACCCCTGGTCCCACCTTCTTTTGAAGAATTGTTATTGAGTTTTAATTTTAGATGGATAATAATACGGACAGAAATCCTATTTTAACGAGCGTAATGTAATTTTGAGAGACAGTTTGGTATAGTGTTTTAAGGTGCCAGGCTAGAAAAACAGGGAGACCTTGATTTCTAGTCCTGTCAGGCACCTAGATAGCTGGGTGACCTTGGGCCAGTCTCTCTCTCTCTCTCTCTCTCAGCCTTCGGACAAAGAAACAGGCAAACACTTCTGAAATCTTGCCAAGAAAAATATAGGAACATATCCCGGCAGTCACCAGGGATCACCACTGACCCGAAGTCACACATACACAAGCTTAACTGTTATTGTGAAACGCTTAATTGCATTCTGGCCATACCAGCTCATACCTTTGATCCTTGCAAAGAAGAATCAAAGAAAATGACTCGCCATTTTAGAAAAAAAACACGGCAGCTATTGAGGCTTTTAAGAATTCATATTTTTTTCTTTTTAGTTACAAAGACAGTCTTTCAATTTGGAAAACGTTTTAGAAAGAGTAGGTTGGATGGTGCAGAGGAAGGAAAGGTGTCTATATTGCAGGAAAGGGCCTCATCAGCCTCAAAGGAGAGAGTGACAAGGCTTGGCCAGGCAGCAAACATCTCCAGATTCTATATATTTATTAGATTTTCATCCTGCCTTTGTTACTTTTATGAGTAACTCACGATGGCAAACACACCTAATACTCGTTGCTTCTGCTATTTTCTCCACAACAATCCTGAGAGGTGGATTGGAAGCTGAGGCTGTGTGACTGGGCTAAAGTCACCTGGTTGATTTTCATGCCCAAGGCTGGACTAGAACTCACAATCTCCTGGTGATTGGCCCAAAGCCACCCAGTCAATTTTCATGCCTGAGGCGAGACTAGAGCAGGGGTTTCAAACTTGTGGCCTGCGGGCTGGATGCGTCACGTGCTGGCCACGCCCCCGCCCAGTTTAGCGAAGGGGGGGAAGTCCTGATATGTCATGTAACGATGCTGTGACAGCACGAGTTTGACACCCCTGGACTAGAGGAAGTTTCAAGTGAGACTAGAACTCACAATCTCCTGGTGATTGGCCCAAAGTCACCCAGCCAACTTCTATGCCTAAGGTGGGACTAGAACTCACAGGCCCCTGGCATTTGGCCCAAAGTCATGCAGCCTGCTGTCATTCCCAACGCAGGACTAGAACTTAGTCTCCTAGTGATTGGCTCAGTCACCCAGCCAATTATCATGCCTAAAGTGGGACTAGAACTCACAGGCTCCTGGCATTTGGCCCAAAGTCATGCAGCCTGCTATCATTCCCAAAGCAGGACTAGAACTTAGTCTCCTAGTGATTGGCTCAGTTACCCAACCAATTATCATGCCTGAGGTGGGACTAGAACTCACAGGCTCCTGGCATTTGGCCCAAAGTCATGCAGCCTGCTATCATTCCCAAAGCAGGACTAGAACTTAGTCTCCTAGTGATTGGCTCAGTCACCCAGCCAATTATCATGCCTAAGGTGGGACTAGAACTCACAGGCTCCTGGCACTTGGCCCAAAGTCATGCAGCCTGCTATCATTCCCAAAGCAGGACTAGAACTTAGTCTCCTAGTGATTGGCTCAGTTACCCAACCAATTATCATGCCTGAGGTGGGACTAGAACTCACAGGCTCCTGGCATTTGGCCCAAAGTCATGCAGCCTGCTATCATTCCCAAAGCAGGACTAGAACTTAGTCTCCTAGTGATTGGCTCAGTTACCCAACCAATTATCATGCCTGAGGTGGGACTAGAACTCACAGGCTCCTGGCATTTGGCCCAAAGTCATGCAGCCTGCTATCATTCCCAAAGCAGGACTAGAACTTACAGTCTCCTAGTGATTGGCTCAGTCACCCAGCCAATTATCATGCCTAAAGTGGGACTAGAACTCACAGGCTCCTGGCATTTGGCCCAAAGTCATGCAGCCTGCTATCATTCCCAAAGCAGGACTAGAACTTAGTCTCCTAGTGATTGGCTGTCACCCAATCAATTATCATGCCTGAGGTGGGACTAGAACTCACATGCTCCTGGCATTTGGCCCAAAGTCATGCAGCCTGCTATCATTCCCAAAGCAGGACTAGAACTTACAGTCTCCTAGTGCAAGAGTGTCCAACCTTGGCAACTTGAAGCTGGCTGAGGAATTCTGGGAGTTGAAGTCCACAAGTCTTCAAGTTGCCAAGGTTGGAGACCCCTGTCCTAGTGATTGGCCCAAAGTCACCCAGTCAAATTTCATACCTAAGGCAGGACTACAAGTCACCCTCTCCCGGTTTCTCGGCCAGCACCTTCACCATCGTCCCAAATTAGTTCTCAGCTGCTGTCCACATTTGCAAAAAGCTGGCTGGTTGGCAAAGGCATGACAAGGCTGAGTGCCAGCTAGGTAAGATGAATATCTGAGTTACCTTGGGCAATACGATGGGAAAGTAGATTCTGTGGGTACATGTTCCATGTTACAACCATCTGGAAATCAACCTTGCCTGTTGTAACAATACCAACCATGCATCTTACGCAGCCTTAAAAGACTTCTTGCCTTCCCATAGCTGAGACCGAAAGGTTAAATCTGTTACGCTGCCCTCTTTGCCAAGCAACTAAATTGCCGCAAAATAATGTTTAAACCCCAAAGCCTTCCCCAATCACAGGGGGGGGGGGAATCACATTTTAAAACAGGGATGTCTAACCTGGGCCATTTTTAAGACGTGTGGACTTTTAACTCCCAGAATTCCCCAGCCAGCCATGTGGAGTTTCCAATTCTGGGAGTTTTAATCCACGGGAGTTAAAAGTTTAAATCCACCCGTCTTAAAGTCGCCACCCTGCTTTAGGATGGCCCTTAACCTGCTTCCCATATTTTCTTTTCTTTTCTATTCCATTCCATTCCATATTTTCTATTCTATTTATACCATTCCATATTTTCTGTTCCGTTCTGTTCCATTCCATTCCATATTTTGTTCTGTTCTATTCTATTCTATTCTATTCCATATTTTCTGTTCTATTCTATTCGATTCCATATTTTCTATTCTATTTTATTCCATTCTATATTTTCTGTTCCGTTCTGTTCCATTCCATTTTTTCTATTCCATTCCATTCCATTCCATAGTTTCTATTCTGTTCTGTTCTAGTCTATTCCATATTTTCTTTTATATTCTTTTCTTTTCTATTCTATATTTTCTATTCTATTCTATTCCATTCCATATTTTCTATTCTATTCTCCTCTACCCTTTCCTTCTATTCTATTCTATTCTATTCTATTCTATTCTATTCTATTCTATTCTATTCTATTCTTCTATTCCATTCCATATTTTCTATTCTATTCCATTCCATTCCAGTCCAGTCCATATTTTCTATTCTATTCCATTCCATTCCATTCCATATTTTCTATTCTATTCTATTCTACTCTACCCTATCCTATTCCATCTATTCTATTCTATTCTATTCTATTCTACTCTACTCTATTCTATTCTATTTTATTCTATTCCATTCCATTCCATTCCATTCCATTCCATATTTTCTATTCTATTCTATTCTATTCTATTCCATTCCATTTTTTCTATTCTATTCTATTCTATTCTATTCTATTCTATTCTATTCTATTCTATTCCATTCCATTCCATTCTATTCTATTCTATTCTATTCTATTCCATTCCATATTTTCTATTCTATTCTATTCTATTCTATTCTATTCTATTCTATTCTATTCTACTCTACTCTACTCTATTCTATTCTATATTTTCTATCCTATCCTATCCTATCAAGCCCGCGAGGGACCGGAGGGCAGAGATCGGGGAAGGAGGGAGGAAGGGAGGCGGGCGGGCAGAAGGATGCTCCGGCCTCCGCGGCCGGAGAGGAAGAGGAGGGGAAAGCGCTTCACCCTTGCGCGGCGTCCTTGAAGGGGATTGCGCCAGGCGGAGGGGCGGGCGAGGCTCGGCTTCCCAATCACAAAAGCGTAACCCGAGGAGAGCAGCGCCGGCGGGAGCCGGATCCGCCCCGTCTCCCCCCACCCACACCCCGACCAGCCCCTCCCGCTGCTTTTCTTCCTGTCCTTCCCGCCTTGACCCGGCACGTTGCCTTCCTCCTTCTCCTCCGTCTCCTGCAGGCTGCTGCGCCGCGCTCTGCCCTCCCTCCAGCCCACCAAGCCGGCCCCGAGCAAGCAAGCGAGCGAGCGAGCCTAAGAGGTGAGTCCTGGGAGAGCCGGATCGCATCTCTTCTTCTCCCCCCCCCCAGCCTCTTTTTAGAGCAGATCTGGGGTTTTAGAGCAGATCTGGGCTTTTCTTCCCCCCCCCCCATCTTTAAAATATAAATATATACACGTAAAATAATAAAATGCATATATTTGCATTCGTGGCGTACATACATACATGCATGTTCTGCAGGGTTGTAAATATAGGGCTTTTCCGCGTGCAATGTGGGCTTGGAAAAGCGACCCGGGAAAGATGCTGGCGGGCCAGGCTGGGAGGGATGGTAGGGAGGGGGAGAAATTGGGGAGGGGGCCTTTTTCATCCCTTTGGTGCGGCCTCTTGTTTTTCTGTCTTTCCGTTCCCCCCCCCCAACTCTCTAGCAAACCCCCCCCCGTTTTCAATCACACACACACACACACACACACACAAAATTGCAGGCCTGGAATTGTCTTTTGTATTTGTTTGTTCTTTTGCATGCATCCATGCAAATAACAAGAAGGGGAACTATTTTTTCTTTTTAATTTTCTCATTGTTTTATTGTGATACCCAATCTGACAAACGCACCACCCATGACATATAAAAGATCTCCTATTTTTAAACTGCGTTTCTTAGTGGTTCTTTCCCCCACATCTCATTTATTACTTGATTTTCTTTCTTATCCCATTCTCTTTATTTACAGGACATTATCTAATACTAACTAATGGCTTTACTTTTCTAGATTCCTATATATTTATTATTTACATATCCTCTTAATAAAGGATGCAATAAAGAGAGAAGGAAGGAAGGATGGAAGATGGATGTTCCTTAAATGTTTCTTAAATGCATTTTCAATCTGCTTCCATTCCCCCAAAGGCCAAACCCACGTTTCCCACTTTATTCCTCCCCCCATCCTACAAACCCCCCATCTTTCCCCACCTCCCCAGATAGTCTTGGATCAAATGCCAGAAGGAGGGTTGTGACTTGTTGCATCATAATCCCAGGTTGAATGGAGAGGCTTTGAGGGAAGCAGCTGTCAATCAAGTGGGGGTGGGGGGGAGCAGAGGGACGTGCCTAGGAACACGCGATCTGCGGAGTGGTTTATATATATATAGATAGATAGATAGATAGATAGATAGATAGATAGATAGATAGATAGATAGATAGATAGATAGAGATATAGATATAGATATATAGATATATATATATGTATATATATTTCCGAGAGAGGGGGGAGGATGTAAAAAAATTGCACACTCACTTTTTCCGGCCCTGCCCTCCAGTGGAATTTCCCCGGGGTGGGGGGGGGGAGAGATGAGTAAAAAATGGAGAGCTCACCTCCCCCCCCAAGGATTTTTTTTTTCATCATGCAGTTGTGTTTTTTGATTTTTTTGCAAGCTGCAAAGTCATTCCAGTGCCAAGAGGATCACGTGACACACACCCCCCAACCCAGAACAAAATTACGCACTTTTTATATTTGCTTTGCCTGTTGCGAGAATCTTCCCCGGTTCACACCCAGGCGGAGTGAGCCACATCCTGCCCAGGGAGCCCTTGCAGAATGAAGCTGTTTTTCTTTTTTTTTTAAAAAGGCAGAATTAGGCTTTTCCAAAGGCTGCGAAATGGGGGCAAGAGTCACTTGGCGGGGGTCTCTGCACCGTTGGCTGGGGTTGTGTTCCGTGCGAAGAGTCGGGTAGCATGTTAAGCAGGGTTCACTTGCATGTTGATCCTCCAGTTTTATGACTGTAATTGAGCCTGGCAGAATCGTACGTAATACATACAAAGTGGGGCCCCGACTCCATTTTTATGACCTTTCTTTTGCTGTGGTTCGTTAAGTGACTATTGTGGTTGTAAAACAATCACACGGTCTTTAAGCGAACCCTGGAGTTGTTAAGCAAACCCATTTGCTGAGGGAGGGGATTTTTTTCCCCCAGGAAACCAGAAATAAATATTGTGGTTTCTGGGGAAAAAATACGTTGTAAATTTCAGTCGCATACCTGGTGCGCTATTGTAAATATGGACTGGGTGCCTAAAATGCAATCACATGCCCAGGAATTGAACATAAGTTCGGAACTGGGTCATATGTAGGTTTAGCGGGGTCTATTGTAATTTTGAAGGTCGCTAGCAGCCAGTCATAAGCTGACAACTACCTGTAGTTTCAGGTTTCTACATGCTGGGGCCTGAAGCAAGGAATTTAAATATTCTCTCTTGTTTCAGTTTAGCTTCCTTAAAAAAGTGACTTGTTTTTCACACACCCCTTGCAGCATTCCTATGGTCAGCTTGGCAACCGACTCCGATTTATGATGGTTGTGACGTCCCGAGATCATATTTTGCAATATTTTGGGATCATATTTTGCCCTTTTGCAAACTTCTGACAAGCAAAGTCAATGGGGAAGCCAAGATTCACTTAATCACTGCCGTGATTCACTAAACCAGGGGTCTCCAACGTTGGCAACTTTTAAGACTTGTGGACTTCAACTCCCAGAGTTCCTCAGCCAGCAAAGCTGAGGAGTTGAAGTCCACAAGTCTTAAATTCTGAGAGTTTTTAAATTCTGGGAGTTGAAGTCCACAAGTCTTAAAGTTGCCAAGGTTGGAGATCCCTGCACTGAAAAACTGTGGCCCGAAAGGCTGTAAAATAGGGCAAAAATCACTTAACCGCTGTCTTCTTTAGCAACATTGTACTTTTGGACTCAGTTGTGGTCCTAAGTCGAGGATCGCCTAAAACAGTATACCTTAATTGGGATAGTTTGAAAAATGATAAAAATGTATTTCCTTGTGTGGGATTCCTGAAGGTTCCAGCAAATTCAGCTTGGTTAGTAGCATTTGTTCATGTGAATCCACAATCTGGGGGTCAGTCAGCCCCACCCATCCTTTGTTAACAGGGGTTCTCCCCCCCCCACCCCATCCCTGGGAGCAATTCACATTTAACACTCAAAATCCTTCCGGTTGGCCATGAAAAGAGCATTGACCTTAAGTGTGGAACCATACCTCCAAAGCCCCGTGGGCTGGCTCCTAGCCATGAAAAACTAAAATTATATCATATTACTACTCATCCATCCATCATACATGTCTCAGAACTGGGCACAACTGGGAGCGTGACACTTTTAAAGCTACGTTTTTCAAACTTGTCAGACGACAAAAGACAAGGTCTACATTGAAGATCCAATTTCATCCGATTTGTTGCTAATCGTGCTTATGCACGCTCACGGCATGTGCTTGGCGTGAGATAAGAGTTAACAGCATATGGGGAGGGGGGAGGTTGGACTTAATCCGCTTATGTCTACGTAGGGATTCTAGGCTACTCCCTGTTTTAACTCCGCCTCCAGGGTTCTGTCACTGCTTCTCTACACAAACAGGACAACTTCAAGAGGCGTGCATTTCAGCCGAAAATGAAATCTTGAAGTTGCCAAGTTTTGAAAAAAAAAAAACACGTTCCAACTTCATCCCCTCTGGTACTCCCAGATCGCCGTCAGACCGACTTTGAGAGCAAAGAAACCCCCAAAGAAGTTGCTTTCTACTAATTGTAAATAAGCTCATGATTGCTTGGCAGCTATGGGGCCTTGACTTCTCCTTCCCATCCCCCTTCCTTTTCCCATTCCTGTTTTGTCTGTTGTTGTAGATTGTAAGCCTTTCGAGGCAGGGACCATGTCAGTTGTCTGTTGCATCGTTGCTGTGAAACAGTAGAAGTTCACTATGGGCGACTTCACGTTCTTTCTTGTTTGTTATGCCGTGGGGTCCTCGGATGATGATGGCGGCAACCAGTGGCCTCCATCTTGGAGTGCTGAACAAAAGGTAAGTGGGGGACATACCCACCGCCCTTGTTTCCCCCCATTTCGACGACATCTTTGATCAATGGGCAGAAGTCAAAGTTTATCCAAAACAGGGGTGAAATGCTCCCTTGTTCGGACCAAATTGCCCGAACCGGTGGTTCAGAGAACCGGTAGCAAAAATCCCTACCCCCCGCATGCCCAGCTGAGCCGCACAATCATCATAGGTGTTTGTTTGTTTTTTACTTTTAAAAGCATTTTTCTTTGGCCGAAAAAATGCTTTTAAAAATAATTTAAAAAGGCTCAGATGATCGCGCGGCTCAGCTGGGATCGTCAGAGGCTTTTAAAAGCATTTTCTCTACACAATGCTTTTAAAAGGTTCTGGTGATCAGGCAACTCAGCTGGGATCATCAGAACCCTTTAAAAGCATTTTTTCTAAAACCTGTTCGGCTGAAGAGGTTGTAAAAAAAATGCTTTTAAAAGGCTCCTCTGGCGATCCCAACTGAGTTGCCTGATCATCAGAGGCTTTTAAAAACATTGTTTTTACAACCTCTTCGACCAAAGAGGTTGTAGAAAAAATGCTTTTAAAAGTTAAAAAAAAACTTGGCCATGCCCACCCAGTCACATTACCTCCCCCCCCACCAAGCCACACCCGTTAGTAACAAATTTTACATTTCACCCCTGATCCAAAACTATTAAACATAAGGGAATGCAGGTCAGTCAGATCACTCCATGCGCAAGTACGGGCCATCTTATAAATTGTTATGGTCATTAAGCGGGTCACCATGTGACCAGCCTCAGATTTACTGTCCACCATAAGTCATTCACTGGCTATAGGGCCATCATTCACTCTTCAAACCTCATCTAACTTGTAAGATTGTTGGTGGAGTGGAAAAAATTGGAAAGATGCCATCTTGAGTTTTTGGAAGAATCTCAATCTGACACAAACAGTAGACCTTGGGTCTTTAGAAGGGAGGGAATTGAACACTTGAGGAAGACGAAAGTTTGCTAAATTAGATATTTTTTAAAGGATTTTCTTAAGCATTAACAAGTACCCTTAATGTAAAGAAGTGGCTGAGATGAAGAAACTGTTAAAAATACTCTGTTGGCATTTGAGACACATAATAAAAGAATCACTGTTTAGTCCCCAAGCTCTTTGATTCAGAAGTTTATAGATTGACTAGAATTGCTCAAAATATTCCTGAATCAGTCACCTATGTAATGTTCACAGTTCATTCTTCTGTTTGTTTTATTGAGATAGGATGGCCTACCACATACCACTAAAGTGATAATACCCTGTTTCCCCGAAAATAAAACCCAACTGGAAAATAAGGCCTAGGATGATTTTTCCAGAGGCTCGTCATATAAGCCCTACCCCCAAAATAAGCCCCAGTTAAAATTGCCAGCTAATGGAGGCCTTTAGTACCGTATTTCCCTCAAAATAAGACCCAACCCAAAAATAAGGCCTAGCATGATTTTTTCGGAGGCTCGTAATATAAGCCCTACCCCCAAAATAAGCCCCAGTTAAAATCGTCAGCAGACGGAGGCCTTTAGTACCGTATTTCCCCCAAAATAAGACCCAACCCGAAAATAAGGGCTAGCATGATTTTTTCGGAGGCTCGTCATATAAGCCCTACCCCCAAAATAAGCCCCAATTAAAATCGTCAGCAGACGGAGGCCTTTAGTACCATATTTCCCCCAAAATAAGATCCAACCCGAAAATAAGGCCTAGCATGATTTTTTCGGAGGCTCATCATATAAGCCCTACCCCCAAAATAAGCCCCAGTTAAAATCGTCAGCAGACGGAGGCCTTTAGTACCGTATTTCCCCCAAAATAAGACCTAACCAGAAAATAAGCCCTAATGCGTCTTTGGGAGCAAACATTTATATAAGACCCGGTTTTATTTTGGAGAAAACATGGTAGGAAATAGAGTAATGGAAGCCATTTTTACTCCTGAACAGAAAAATGGGATATATATATAAGTCTTGACAGATAATGATCCTCAGCACCATAGTGGGAAGTTTACTTGGTACCAAATTTGCAGAGTAAGGATATACACAAGGAAAAGTCAGGTAATCCTCGATTTATGACCACATTTGAGGCTCAAATGTCTGTTGCTCAGCAATACAGTTAAGTGAGTTGTGCCCTCTATTACGATCGGTCTTACCGCAGTTGTTGAGCGAATGAATCACTGTGGTTGTTAAGTTAGTACTGCAACTGTTGTAAGGGTGAAAAACGGTCATAACTCACTTTTTTTTCAGTGCAGCTTTAACTTTGAATGGTCACTAAGCAAATGATTGTAAGTCGAGGACTGCCTGTATTTGGCTTGGCAGAGTTGGAAGGTACCTTAAAGGTAAAGGTTCCCCTCGCACATATGTACTAGTCGTTCCCGACTCTAGGGGGCGGTGTTCGTTTCGAACCACTGAACTGCCAACCTTTCGATCGACAAGCTCGGCGTCTTAGCCACTGAGCCATCATGTCCCTTTTACCTTACAGGTTATCAACTTCAACTCTATGTGAATCCACTACACCAGAGGTGTCAAACTCAAGGCCCGTGGGCCACATCTGGCCCACGGGGTGCTCAAATCTGGCCCGCAGGCTGCCCTGCAAACAGCTAAAGGACCGACCTGCAGTGCCTCTGCCAGCAAAAATGGGCTCCCGAGCTCCGTTTTAGGCTGCGACAGCCTCCTGCAACCCTCTGCCAGCACAAATGGAGCTCGGGAGCCCATTTTCGCTGGCAGAGCACTTGGGCCGCCACAGGCGCCCCCGATACTAGTGATGTCGAGCTGGCCATGCCCACCCCTGGCCGCACACACACCTCCCAAGGTCAAACACAACCCAGATGCAGCCCTCAATGAAATTGAGTTTGACATCCCTGCACTACAGCATTTCTGTAGGAGATTCAGATACATCCAAATTTCACAGCCAACATCTTAACAAATCTGTTGCATACAACTTGCTGGTATTTGATGACACCTAGAATTCAGCCGTCCAGAATGAGACAGTGGGTTTTGTTGGAATTGTAAAGGACAAGGAGTTTGTGGTTGTCGTAAAAGCTGCAGCTTGCCATGGGAAACATCTGGTTGTGGCTGATGGATCTCGTGTACCCTTGATTTAACCCAATCGCTGGCTACCAGGTGTTAATAAGTGTCTGTGAATTCAATTGATCGAAATCTCAGCAGGACATTGCATGATTTGGGCATGCTACCCCAAGTCTTTTAGTTCTGATTTAAACTTCGGCAACATTTTAAGGGACTTGGTCATCCCATGAGATTGGAGCCATGTTGTTGTTGTTGTTTTGAAGAAGTAACTTTAATGTCATTTCGGAGTCTCATCGGTACTGTTGGGATTCTCAGCAGCGCCATGGTATCTGCAGGCATCAGGTTGCTTGAACCTTGTATGCTGGTCTTCCAAAGTGTTGGTCAGCAATGCGGTGCGCAGTGTAAAAGTTTTAAGAACTAGGTCCACCTTGAAGATCCTTCTGGCCTAGAAAGACAGATTTCTCATGGTGTTAATAAAGTCCTTTCTTCACAAGAATATTAAACGAAAACATTGAGGCAGGGGAGGACGCCATCTGCCTGGGGCCCTGGGACAAAGATAGGAAAAGCACTGATTCTGTCAGGCACAAGAAACCGGGACTCAAGGTTAGGTCCAAAATAAGTAAAAGTTTATTCCATCCTAACTCTAAACAAGGATCTGAACTACTAGTGGTCAAGGCAAATTGAGGTAAGAGTCAAAGTAACTCAGGGAGGGCTGGATTTTGATCTCTTGTGAATACAAATAGACTCCAAACTGATGACATACTTAACCCCTCCCTCAGGCTCAGCCTGGTCATCTCCTGCAGATTCCTTTCCCTCTGCTTCCTCTGTCTCTCATAGAAACTTAATTGAAGAAGCAGATCTCTTGGATCAGGGGTCTCCAACCAAGGCAACTTTAAGACTTGTAGACTTCAACTCCCAGAATTCTCAGAGTTGAAGTCTACAAGTCTTAAAGTTGCCATGGTTGGAGACCCTTGTCTTGGATCATTTGACTCTTGGAGAGAAGGTGTAGGGCAACTCGCCACGGCCAACTCGCCGCAGGACAAGAGTTACACCAACATTGAAGAAATGTTGGAATAGAATCATTTTTTAAAAGGGTGCAAAAGGAGGGACTAAATAAAATATGAATGACAAAAATTAAAATATTTTTAAATTAATTTTTAATAATTAAATGGTTGAATTACCTGTGGTGAATTGGCCGTGAGGAGTTGGACATGGTGAGTTGGCCAAGGCAACTTGCCCATGACAAGTTGTCTCACTCTACATGGAGACACCCAATATTGGACCTTCACAAGTCCAAGAGCAGGAATTGCAAAGCAGAGAGGACACTGGATGACAGTTCTGTATGATTCTACTATAGTTATTATTATAATATCTTAAGTAAACTGAGAGTCCTGGATGTAAATGATACCCCAAGCATCCCCTTCTTTGATGGCCAGAAGATCCCGTTGACATTTGGAGAGCATGTTATGGGTGGTCATACAAAATGCTGAGACCCGCCCATCCGTAGTACGGCTGCTTTGTTGGAAACCCACTAGGAGTATTTGCTCTCTTCTTCAATCTGATCCTAGCAAGGCTGTTTATCCCCAAGTTTTCTCGAAGGTCTTGAGAGTGGATCACAGTTCACTGCTGTGATCTCATGAAGATTGCCAAGGAATGGTGGAAATGCACAGAAGCCAAAAAATACTGGACAAAAATACATACGTGGTTGGAGAAGATGACACAACAATATGCTGATTTGAAATCTGAAATATTCTTGTTGTGGATTTTTCCAGAAACTTATAGTAAAGAGAATGTATATTTGATTATTCATGCAATAACAGCAGCTAGGATTGTATTTGCACAAAACTGGAAAAGCGAAGAGATTCCTACAGATGAGAATAATTAGGAAAATATTAGAACGTGCAGAAGTGAATAGCTTAACACTTGCAATTAAAGAAAAGGAACAAACTGAATATGTATGGGAACTATTTTATTGATGGTTGAGAATAAATATGAAAGTTAGAAATGAAAGTAGATTAGTGAAATATAAAAAATATACTAACAGAATTTAATAAGTTAAGAGAAGAATTGTTATAGTATTAAACATGCAATGTATATTTATATTAAGTTTAAGAATAGATAAATAATGAATATGGTAGTAAATTTCAATTGTTATTGTACAAGACATTTGTACCCAGACGACACACTGTTTAATGGAAGATGGATTGTTTATATTAAAATAAAATAAAAAATTACAAAAAAAAAAAGATTGCTCAGGAAGAGAACAAAGGCCTATGTTATTCTCTCTTGTTTTCTGTTGAGAAGACAAATGTTTTGGTTCAGGGCCATCTTTCAAGTCAAGCTTCATACAGTAAACAAGTCCTTTCTGTGTCGCTTGTAAAGATCTTAGTAGCACTTGGTGGTGTTGAACAATGAATGGGGTTGGGTTTGGCGGTTTCAATGGACATTGCCAGCTCTATGATTTCCATCAATAAATAGCAAGTAGTGTTGGTGGGTATAATGGTGCATGTTGTCCTAGTCTTCTTGTTGAAGTACGAGTCAAAAATTATACTTGGATGATATTGTTGATGATAATAATAGTGATAACGGGTAAGTGATACTCCATCCTTTCTCAGCTTTGCGACCCCAGATAAATTGAATTACGAATTCTATTACCCTTGACTGGGAGAAAAATGTTGATTTAAAGAGTTTGCAGCGTTAAGATTTGTGGACTTCAGCTCCCAGAATTCCATGCTGTGACTGCAGAATTCTGGGAGTTGAAGTCCACAAGCCTTAAAGTCGCCACATTTGAAGACCCATGACTAAAGAGGATAGAATCCATGCTGGTGGTATATATTGGGAATTCCACCTTGGTGGGGCATTGAATTGTTCCTTCACATGTCTTTCTCTCTTTTTTTTTGCAGAAAGCCATGGCTTCCCTCAAGGACAAACTGATTACCCCAATTACCCAGCCCAGCACTCAACCGAACAACAAGGTCACCGTTGTAGGAGTCGGCCAGGTTGGGATGGCCTGTGCTGTCAGTGTCCTGGAAAGGGTATGTATGTCCATTTCAGATGCATATGTGCTGGCTGTTCTGATCCAGCCTTTGCAAGTAACTTCAAATTTACTTGCAGGTAAAACAAACCCCTTTTCAAAACAGAGCAGTAACAGTCTTTTATTCACCATGGATAAACAAATGCCGAACGTCCCAACAAACCTGGTTCTGGCCAAGGAATCCGAATTGCTTGCTGTATACTAGAAAACGAACGGAACCGATCACTCCCAAACCCCTACTGTTTATTTTCCAACCAGGGAGGGGCTGGCTAATGTCCACGTCTACTTTTCCCTGAGAGCCAGCTTATTAATTTCCGCTGCTCTCCTCTCCTCTCTGTGCCTACGCGCATCTGGAATGGGCCCCATCTGTTCCTCCCCCTCACTCAGCTCCGGCCCCGAAGACAGCTGCGCCTCTACCTGGGGGAGGACGGAAGGCCCCCGCTCTGCCTCTGTTGCCGTTTCCTTATCAGAGCCTTCCAAAGGCTCCGAAGCTGGCACAGGCTCCCCCTTAACCTTCTCCTCATCTGACACTGCTGGCAGCCGACGGGCCACAATAGTGGTTTTTATGCAGAAGATACCCAGATGGCATGCAGAATTCAATACAGTATTTAAAAAGGCGAAATCCCAATGAAGTAGTATGCATCCAACTGGTCGCGCAAATTGTTGCATAGGTACTCCATCACGTACAATCACAGTTGGGACCCGAACGTTGGTCACTAAGTGATATAGTCATTAATTGAGTCATCACGCAACCAGATCGGATTTTACAATGGTTTTTACCGTGATGGCTAAGCAAATCAAGTGGTGGTTAAGTGAATCACACAGGTCTTTAGGTGAATCCAATTTTCTCCATTGATTTTGCTTGTCAGAAACCAGCCGGGACAATTACAAATTGCAATCACGTCACCACAGAATTCTGCAATCATTATAAGTGTGAGCTGGTTGCCAAGCCCCCAAATTGTGAGCATGTGACCCTAGAAGTTTGCCTTGTTTTTAACTTTGAGGACGGCTGAGAAATCTTTTTGTCTTCCCAAGGCTGCGTAATTTCAAACTGTCATTAAACAGATGTTCATAAGTTGAGGGCTACTTGTAGTTGAGAAATTGGACTAGCAAAAATAGGTGTTTAGCTATAAAGATAAGGTCTTCCTTGCAGTCGGCTGGGAACTTTGTGATACAGCCATGTAGGATTTTTTGGCAATCGAAAAGATGGTTTATTGTTCCCATTTTCTAGAATTTTTGATTGCCTTATAGCTTGGAAATTTCCTTGTGGTCTCCTGTTCATTCACGAATTAAGTCTAGCTCTATTAGTTTCAGAGTCCAGCTCAAAACTAATAAGATGATGGCAGCTAATAAATAATAGCATAGCATAGCATAGCAGAATTGGAAGGGATCTTGAAGGTCTTCTAGTCCAACCCACTGCTTAGGCAGGAAACCCTACATCACTTCAGACAAATGGTTATCCAACACCATCTTAAAAACTTCCAGTGTTGGAGCATTCACAACTTCTGCAGGCAAGTTGTTCCACTCATTAATTGTTCTAACTGTCAGGAAATTTCTCCTTAGTTCTAAGTTGCTTCTCTCCTTGATAAGTTTCCATCCATTGCTTCTTTTCCTGCCCTCAGGTGCTTTGGAGAACAGGTTGACTCCCTCCTCTTTGTGACAGCACCTGAGACACTACTTTCATGTCTCCCCTAGTCCTTCTTTTCATTAAACTAGACATACCCAGTTCCTGCAACCGTTCCTCATATGTTTTAGCCTGCAGTCCCCTCATCATCTTTGTTGCTCTTCCCTGCACTCTTTCTAGAGTCTCCACAACTTTTTTACATCGTGGCGACCAAAACTGAAAGCAGTATTCCAAGTGTGGCCTTCTCAAGACATTTAATTTATTAATGATACAGAAATGAGTTTTGAAAGCCACAAGCGATCCATTCCTGATTCAGAAGCTTGTATCAAGGCCTGCTGAAGATAGATTGATCACTTCCATGATGAGTTGGACCTCTGTTTTATTAATAATACACAAAGTGTGCCAGTCCTCATGCTTAACCCTTGGTACCATCTTTCTTCCTGATGCCAGGGTCTCTGCGATGAACTTGCTCTCGTTGATGTCCTGGAAGATAAACTGAAAGGAGAGATGCTGGATCTACAACATGGAAGCTTATTTCTGAAGACACCTAAGATTGTAGCAGACAAGGGTAAGGTTCACATTGTGTCTTACACCCCCTTTCTCCCATTGACCATCCCCAAACAAATCTTTGGCCAATAACTGGAAGATCACCAGGAAATCATTCTGTCCTGTTCTGTCCTGATTACTGAGTGGTCTTGGTGGTCATTGGTGACCAGAATTTCAGGTAAGTGAGCAACCAGGTGGTGACTGAAGAAGAGAAGGAAGCTTCTTGGCCGCTTCCATTCTCCACTAACCAGTCAGAGCTGAAGAAGCTTCTTGGATGAGAAGCAAAAAATGTCTTCAAAGAAAAAAAAACCAAGAAAGTCCAGTTGCCTCCTGAATAATAATAATAATAATAATAATAATAATAATAATAATAATAATAATAATAATAATAATAATAATAATAATAATAATAATAATATTTTAATTTGTATACCGCCCTTCTCCCGAAGGACCCAGGGCGGTTTACAGCCAGAATAAAAATACAGCAATACATACAATATTAAAAACAAACATTAAAAAACTTATTAAATTTGGCCTAATATTAAAATACAAGTAACACTAAAAGTTAATATAAAATTAAAACCCCATAAAATCAGCTAAAAATTGAAATTAAAATTCAAGCCAGTCCAGCAAGACGAAACAAATAAGTCTTAAGTTCGCGGCGAAAAGTCTGAAGGTCAGGTATTTGTCGAAGTCCAGGGGGAAGCTCGTTCCACAGGGTGGGAGCCCCCACAGAGAAGGCTCTTCCCCTGGGGGCCGCCAGTTGACATTGCTTGGCTGACGGCACCCTAAGGAGTCCCTCTCTGTGAGAACGCACAGGTCGCTGGGAGATACAAGATGGCAGTAGGCGGTCCAAAGGTGAAAAAGCACTGGATTTCTCTGCTTTTTGCAAACATTTGGGAAAAAAACACAAATGTAATCCATGCAGTAACCACCTCTCCTTCTTTTTTTCTTTAGATTATTCTGTGACCGCTAATTCAAAGGTTGTGGTTGTAACCGCCGGGGTCCGCCAGCAGGAAGGAGAAAGCCGTCTTGACTTAGTTCAGAGGAACGTAAACGTCTTCAAATTCATTATCCCTCAGGTTGTGAAATACAGCCCAAATTGCATCATTCTGGTGGTTTCAAACCCAGGTAAATTAGGGCTTGGGGTCAAAAGCAATGCCATGGAATGGCTGTGTTGTGGCCCGCCAGCGGAACTGGCAGCAGATTCGGACAGTGAGGAGGTTGGGGAGGAACATGGGCCAGTCCTGGAGTCTGGAGAAGGCTCTGCGACGGAGGCAGAGAGGGGGCCAGGGCCGTTTGCCAGTTATCAGCTGCCTTCGGAGTCAGACATAGTGAGGCAGACGAACAGCTGGAGCCTGTTCCCAGTGTGCACATGTGCGGAGTTGCCAGACGAAGGGAACAGCTAAAGAACAAGGGTCGACTTGGGAGTAAGGCCACAGGTGGATGATGAAGGAGAGAATAAAAGAGAAGGGGAATAAATTTCAGAGGGAATAAAAGAGAAGTGAAAGAGGAGTGGAGTTAAAAGAAACGAAAGAGGAGTGGAGTTTACAGGAGACAATTAGTTCACTTAATTAGTTTGTGACTCCTTGCCAGTTTTTGAAGATATCAGTCTGGCAGCTCTCCAAGCCAGATAAGGGCTGTGACTGTAAATTCTCCCTTGAAAGACTTTGCTGGATGTGAATGAGAAGAATTCACAGTAACTTAATAAAAAGGAGTTTTTATTAAGGAATAACAAGGAATCTGCTTCATGCTCTTGGGAAGCCTAGATCAGAACTGGCTGATGATTGAAGCCAGACATTGGTCAGATCTCTATAACTGGTTATTGTATATGTAGCTATCCACCATAAGATTGGAGCATGTTATAAAGCAAACATGTATTATTTCTAACACCTTAGTGTGTTTTAGATATGAGCAGCGTGGTGGCCTAGTGGGTGAAAACACTTGTCTCCCACTCGGAAGGTTGAGAGTTCAATCCTAGGTAGCTGCAGATTTGTCTCTCTCTGGTGGAAAGTAAAAAAATATCTGCGGCGAACTCCCTGTGGCATCAGGAAGGGCATCCGGCCAGTAAATGCTCAGCTCCATCCAGTCACCCCAAGACTATCCCGTATTAAAGGATTACAGGGCCATAAAAATTGAGGTTTTTTAATGTGGTTTGGATATGTACGTACATGCAGATGTCACTATATACTGCATTAAATGTTTATTGAGGTTTATTCCACATTTACAAGTACCCTGGAATCATTCTGTGCAGAACAGAAGACAGATAACTAATAAATAATAGAAAAGTAGGTTTGCAGTAGCTGGTGTTAAAGATAGCGATGCAACTACACAATTGGCCAGATACAAGTAGTCCTTGAATTACAACCACAGTTGGGACCAGAATTTCCACCGCTAAGCAAGGAAGTTGTTAAATGACTCCCATGCAATTTTACAGTCTCTTTTGTTAAGCGAAACATTAATGTTAAGTGAATCATATGGTCATTAAGCTCTTTCCCATTGACTTGGCTTATTTGGAAGCTGGCTGGGAAGGCTTCCAATGGTGATCACATGACCCTATGATGCTGCAATCATCATAAATACCAGTGGGCAAGGGTCCAAATTTTGATCATGTGACCATAGGGAATGCTGTGACGGTCGTAAATGTGAGGACCAGTCACAAGTTGTTGTAAGTCAGTAACTACCGTATTGTTCAGAATAAAAGATGCACCGGAGTATAAGACACACCTTAGTTTTGGGAGAGGAAAATAAGAAAAAAGCTGATTGGCAGGTGGATTGGCCTCCCGGAATACCCTCAATCAGCCGTTCCCAGAGGTGAATTTTAGCAACAGGTTCCTTGGTTGTGAGCTCTGTGCCTTGCTTTTTTGGGTTTTTTTTCTGCCTCTGAAACTTCTGAAACTCCATTTCAGAAAAAAAAAATTTCTGCCTCTGAAAGCCTCCGAAACAGCTTCAGAAAAAAAGCCTCTGAAGCTCTGTTTGGGGCTTCCTTTCTGAAGCTCTGTTTGGGGGCTTCTTTTCTGAAGCTCTGTTTGGGGGCTTCTTTTCTGAAGCTCTGTTTGGGGCTTCTTTTCTGAAGCTCTGTTTGGGGGCTTTTTTTCTGAAGCTCTGTTTGGGGGCTTCTTTTCTGAAGCTCTGTTTGGAGGCTTTTTTTCTGAAGCTCTGTTTGGAGGCTTTTTTTCTGAAGCTCTGTTTGGGGGCTTCTGTTCCAAAGCTTCATTTCTGATGCTTTTTTCAGCTTCTGAAACCTCCATTTGAGAAGCTGGGCGGGGCTGCATTCGGAGTATATGACGCACCCAGATTTTCACCTCCTTTTGGGGAGGGGGAAAGGTACGTCTTATACTCCAAAAAATACAGTATTTATATTTCCACATTTGTTTTCTACATTTTTTTGAGGTCAAAATTTTGAGTTCACGTGTGGCACTAAGTCATAAACCGTGGTGTTAAAAGCAAAAGTGGCCAGGATCAAGTTGCATGCAGATCTTGCCAAAGAGCTGAACTTGCAGTTTTTATCCCAACTCTTAACCAGCTGCTTGGAGGACCCATCCTTCAGTCTGTCTGTCTTGTCTTCCCTTTTCCAGTGGACATCCTGACCTACGTGACATGGAAACTTAGTGGCCTGCCAAAGCATCGCGTCATCGGTAGCGGTTGTAACCTTGATTCTGCTCGGTTCCGCTTTTTGATGGCAGAAAAATTGGGTATCCATCCCTCCAGCTGTCATGGCTGGGTCTTGGGAGAACATGGCGATTCCAGTGGTGAGTAGGCCTTACTTTTCCTGGCCGTCTTGCAGTGCAGGCAGTTTGACGCCTTCATATGTTCTGCACTACATCTCCCACAGTCCCTTGCGCTAGGGATCATTCAGATCAGAGGTCTCCAACCTTGGCAATTTGAAGACTTGTGGACTTCAACTCCCAGAATTCCTCAGCCAGCTTTGCTGGCTGAGGGATTCTGGGAGTTGAAGTCCAGAAGTCTTCAAGTTGCCAGGGTTGGAGACCTCTGATTCAGATAAGATGCACCAGGCACCTATTACCACATGTGGTGGACATGCGCAAAAGCAAAAAAAAAAAAAAAAAATTGGACAAAAATACATACATGGTTAGAAAAAATATTCTGGTATAGTACCCGAAAAGTATGATAAAGGAAATATATATTTAATATTGACAGCAGCAAGAATTGTATTTGCACAGCACTGGAAAAATAAGGAAACGTTTACAGAAGAAGACGTAATTTTAAAAAAAATATTAGAATGTGCAGAAATGGGCAGATTGACATTAAAAATAAAAGAGAAAGAAGACACAATATTTCCACAATTATTTACTACACATATTAACAGCGGCACACATAGAATATGCGCAAAATTGGAAAAAAGCGAACCCACCAACAGAGGAAGATCTAATTAGGAAAATTCTAGAATGCGCTGAGATGGATAAACTCACAAAAGAAATCAAAGAAAAAGAAGATACAGAATACTATAAGGTCTGGTGTAGATGGTATGAATGGTTAGAAAATAGGAAAGATAAGAAAACTGAACAATAGGGTACAATATAGATGAAATAAAAGAAAATAGATCATAAAAGTAAAATAAAATAGGATTAAAATATGTATATATAGTAAGAAAGGACCGCTCTGAATAACTGATAAGAAATAGTGAGATAGATAGATAGATAGATATAAATGTTGTATGTTTGTCTTATGTTTTAATGTGTATAAATAAATAAATAAATTTCCAAATATGGGCTTTGTTTTACAATGGTTGGACAATAGAGTAGAAATTAGGAACTGGAAAAATGCTATTATGTAAGCAAATTGATTCAGACAATATGCTGTTCACAAAGCACTTACGTATGTAAAGAAAAAAATTATAAATGAACTGTTTTTTTTTTAAAAAAAGATGCTCCTGGGAGTTAAAATGTAAAATATCTAGAAAGCATCGAAGTTGGTTTTCTTTACGCAGCAAAAACCAATTCCTAATGTGATCAGAATCACTTCTTCCTGAACTTTCGTTCTGATATTTTGTGTCACTAAATCGGGAAAGCAAAAAATGAGTTAAAAGCCCTAACTTTCTGGCAAAAAAAAAATATATCCCATAAATTGCAGTCACGTGGGACCGCAGGACGCTGTAAATAAGCCACAAAGGCAGGCCGGTTGCCAAGCACTCAAAATGAGATCGCATGACTTGACAAGTGGGAAGAGAGTTGGAATTTCAGAAATGTGTTATATATAGAGCTGGAGGGGATCTTCTGTTTTTTGAACGTAAATTGAGGCTTGCTTGTGTTTTTCAAATTTGGCATTTTTAAGATGTGTCAATTCAAACTCTCCAATGCCAACTGGGGAATTCTGGGAGCCTAAATCCACACGTCTTAAAAGTTGGCGTGGCTTGGGAAAAAAAATAATTTCACTGAAACATATAATGGCGTTGTTTGAATGTAGAACCATCACTTTTATTACATCGCAGTAAACTATCTTTTAACCCTTTCAGTACCGATCTGGAGCGGGGTCAACGTAGCAGGCGTTTCTCTCCAGGACTTGAACCCACAAATGGGGACTGACCAAGATCCAGAGGAATGGAAGAAAGTCCACAAACAGGTGGTTGAGAGGTACGGAAGCAACAGGCAAAACAGAAAAAATATTGCTTTCCTGGACAGAAACTACCGTATATACCTGTGAATAAGCCCATCTGCGGATAAACTGACCCTCAAAATGTTTTGGGTTGGTGTGATTCTTCAGTTGGCCTGTTTACTCTTACCGTGTTTGGCAGTTCCTTGATTGAGGTTATTGTTTATTCCAATCCAGTTCCTAGAGCTATGCATCGGATAATAGTTCACAAATAAAATATTTGGGGCTACCATTGGGAATATTTGGAACCGTAAACCAACACATGTTGGGGGGGAAAAGGGGGAAGAATATAGCACAGGGGTCTCCAACCTTGGTCCCTTTAAGACTTGTGGACTTTAACTCCCAGAGTTCCTCAGCCAGCTTTGCTTCAGCTCTGGGAGTTGAAGTCCACAAGTCTTAAAGGGACCAAGGTTGGAGACCCCTGATATAGCATGTGGTTAGTTTCTCCTTTCATGGCTTCCTTGCTTGAATTTTCCTTGCTTGAAAATGACATCGGCCGTTTTGTCTCCTCTTAGAAGGATGATTTCAGATAGTTTGAGAACTTTTTGTTTCCCATTGACCAAGCTAAACTCGCTTCCTCTTGTGTGTCCGATAGTGCTTATGAAGTGATCAAACTGAAAGGCTACACCAACTGGGCCATTGGCTTTAGTGTTGCTGATCTTCTAGAAACCATTTTGAAGAATCTCTCTCGAGTCCACCCAGTGTCTACCATGGTTAAGGTAAGGACCGGTGTGAGATGGCAGTATTTTCCGTTCTTTATATATGCCTCTTTCTCTCCTGGTTTTAGATCGGGTGGGTCTCCAAAGATGGTGACTTTTAAGACTTGTGGACTTCAACTCCCAGAATTCCCCAGCCAGCACAACTGGCTAGAGAATTCTGGGAGTTGAAGTCCACAAAGTCGCCATCTTTGAGAGACCCCTTTTTCAGGTGAATATAGAGAGAAATGGATTTCCTAGAGATAAAGGTTAAAGGGGAATCGGCTTTTAAGGTAGACTGGACTAGGAAAATAAAGTCACCACTTTTATTGTAAAGTTAGAGTGACAAACTCTTGTCAGAATGCACTGAATGCGCTTCCCACCTCTCGCTTTATCTCCATGAGAATTAGAGAGAGGTATTTATTTGGGTTAAAATTCTGCCCCCCCCCCCTCTTTTTTTTTTAACAGGTAGTCCCCAACTTACAATTGAGCCCAAGTTTCTGTTGCTAAGCAATATGGTTGTTAAATGAATTTTCCTCATTTTATAACCTTTCTTGTTATCGTCGTTAAGTGAATCACCACAGTTAAGTTAGTAGCGTGGTTGTTCAGCGAATCTGGCTTCCCCATTGTCTGATTGTCAGGAGGTCACACCAAGTGATCATATGACCTCTGGACACTGCAACCGTCATAAATACGAACCCGTTGCCAAGCATCCGAATTTTGATCACTTGACCGTGGCAGTGGCACAGTGGTCGTTAAGTGTGAAAGACAGCCATAAGTCACTTTTTACAATGCTGTTGTAACTTCAAACGGTCCCTAAATCAATGGTTGTAAATTGAGGACTGCCTATATTTGACCATATACCTGATTTCTCCTGTTCCTCAAGGTTATTTTTTCTGCCTGTTAGAGCAGACTGGCATCAGAATTGCGGGACACGTTTTATTATAAGTGATCCTTGACTTATAACCGTGATTGAGCCTGGCAATTATAGTTGTAAGTCACAATGTTAGTATAGCAGGTCAGCGCACCACATGACTGGAATTGTTTATATGACCTTTTTTTTTGCAGCAGTCGTTAAGCAAATGCCATGATTGTTAAGTGAACCCATTGTTTACAATAAAAGATAACGGTAAAGGTTCCCCTTGCACATATGTGCTAGTCGTTCCTGACTCTAGGGGGCAGTGCTCATCTCTGTTTCAAAACCGAATAGCCAGCGCTGTCTGAAGACGTCTCTGAGGTCATGTGGCCGGCATGACACAACGCCAGAGACGCACGGAACGCTGTTCCCTTCCCACCAAAGGTGGTCCCTATTTTTCTACTTGCATTTTTTAAGTGCTTTCGAACTGCTAGGTTGGCAGAAGCTGGGACAAGTAACGGGAGCTCAACCTGTTAAGCGGCACTAGGGATTCGAACCGCTGAACTGCCGACCTTTCGATCGACAAGCTCAGTGTCTTGGCCACTAAGCTA
This sequence comes from Ahaetulla prasina, assembly GCF_028640845.1. NCBI lineage: Eukaryota > Metazoa > Chordata > Lepidosauria > Squamata > Colubridae > Ahaetulla > Ahaetulla prasina. The sequence continues at coordinate 92,590,432 of NC_080545.1, forward strand.
CCACGTCCCTTTGTTTACAATGGGCCAAGTTTTTTTTGCTGGAAAAACAGAAGTTAGTGCCAATTTCCTAAAAAACTGACGTAAATCGGGATCAAGTGACCACAGGGCATTGCAGAGGGTAATGTGTAAGTGTGAGCCAGTTGCCAAGTACCATCGTGGTCATGTCACTGGGTGTGGGTCTTTTGAGGGTCTGTCACAACTTCAAGCGGTTGCTAAGCGTTCGGTCGTGTGTACACAACAATTACATCCATGTAGGAAGAATGTTAAAAAAATTAGAATGTTAAAAAATTTGAATTTAAAAAATTAAAAAGGGGATGTGATAGCTCAGTGGGTAAGATGCTGAGCTTGCCGATCAAAAGGTCGGCAGTTCAGTTGCTCGAATCTTTAGTGCCGCGTTAACGGGGTGAGCTCCCATTACTTGTTCCAGCTTCTGCCAACCTAGCAGTTTGAAGACACGTTAAAAAATGCAAGTAGAAAAATAGGGACCACCATTGGTGGGAAGGTAACAGAGTTCCGTGCGCCTTTGACGTTGAGTCATGCCAGCCACATGACCACGGAGATGTCTTTGGACAGCGCTGGCTCTACGGGTTTGAAACGGAGATGAGCACCGCCCCCTAGAGTCGGCAACGACTAGCACATGAGGGGAACCTTTACCTTTAGGAAGAATGGCAGAGCCAGGGAGTGGAGTTAAAAGAGGGATCAGCCTAGAATTCCTATGTGGTCAACAATGATTACATTTCCCAGTAAGGTTGAGGTTGGGGGATTTTATAATTCTCTGTGTTTGGTTGCAGGGTATGTACGGCATTGAAAACGAAGTGTTCCTGAGCCTGCCTTGTGTGCTGGGATCTGTAGGGTTGACCAGTGTGATCAATCAGAAGCTGAAGGATAGCGAGGTGGCTCAACTCCAGAACAGCGCCTCTACGTTGTGGAACGTTCAGAAGGACCTCAAAGATCTGTAGGCGCTAAGAGATGCTTCCGTTTCTCCGTAAACAAGAAGACAAGCAGTGTTAAGCCAACACCTTCATGTTAACTCCATAGCCGAGCTTCCAGTAAACATCGTGAAAGGGTACCAGCCTTCCTCCACCACAGCTAAGATCCACATTGTTGTACATGCAGATGTTCCGAACAAATAAAACCAGCTCTTGTGTGTGTGCTCCCATTCTTGTTTCAGTTTCATTGTTTTCTCCTTCTGTGTCTCTAGTTCATTTTTTGCTTATTTCAAGCAGTCCCGCCCTAGGCATAAAAGCTGATTGGGTGACTTTGGGCCAATCACCAAGAGACGGTGAATTCTAGTCCCGCGCCTTAAGCATGAAAGCTGACTAGGTGACCTTGGGCCAATCACCAGGAGATTGGGAGTTCTAGCCCCGCGCCTTAAGCATAAAAGCTGACTAGGTGACCTTGGGCCAATCACTAGGATATTGGGAGTTCTAATCTGCGCCTTAAGCATGAAAGCTGACTAGGTGACCTTGGGCCAATCACTGGGATATTGGCAGTTCTAATCTGTGCCTTAAGCATGAAAGCTAACTAGGTGATATTGGGAGTTCTAACCCCACCTTAAGCATGAAAGCTGGCTAGGTGACCTTGGGCCAATCACTAGGATATTGGGAGTTCTAATCTGCGCCTTAAGCATGAAAGCTGACTAGGTGATCTTGGGCCAATCACTGGGATATTGGAAGTTCTAATCTGTGCCTTAAGCATGAAAGCTAACTAGGTGATATTGGGAGTTCTAGCCCCACCTTAAGCATGAAAGCTGACTAGGTGACCTTGGGCCAATCACTGGGATATTGGCAGTTCTAATCTGTGCCTTAAGCATGAAAGCTAACTAGGTGATATTGGGAGTTCTAGTTCCACGTCTTAAGCATGAAAGCTAACTAGGTGACCTTGAGCCAATCACCAGGAGATTGTGAGTTCTAGCCCTGCCTTAAGCATGAAAGCTGACTAGGTGACCTTGGGCTAATCACCAGATATTGTGAGTTCTAGCCCTGTGCCTTAAGCATGAAAGCTGATTGGTGACCTTGGACCAATCACCAGAAGATTTGTTAGTTCTAGTCCCGCCTTAGGCATGAAAGCCACATGCATGATTGGGCTAGTCAACACTCTCAACCCAGCCCACCTCACAGGGTTGTTGTTGTGACGGAAATAGGGGATGGAAGGAGATTAGGTATGTTCACTACCTTGAGTTACTTCTAAAAATAAATGTGGGATGTGAATAAATAAATACATTTTCAGCCTTGATATGACTGATTCCCACGACATTATTTTAGCTGGTCCGAAGACAGGAGGGGAGGGGTTTGAACAGAGCAGAGAACATCATTCCATCTGTACGGTAAGTGGGAGGGGCAGATATGGCGGAGGCAGGGGGCCGTATCGTTCTTTGGGAGCACGTGGTCGATGTTTAAAGGCGATCACGTGCTCCGGCCCCCCAGTCCCTACTCGTTCCCCGGATGGTCAAGATCCTCAGAGCTTGGGCCTACGGCTGATGCTCTGCAATGCCCGGTCCGTGGTTAATAAGGCTCCCCTGATTTGCGATCTGATTCAGGGGGAGTCCGCGGACTTTATGGGCATTACAGAGACCTGGTTGGGCACAGAAGGGGGTGTACCCCTGGTAGAACTGTGCCCGCCGGGTTTCTGTGCATTCCATCAGCCGAGGGCCAGGGTAGGGGTGGCGGGTGGCGGTTGTGATTAGAGAGAGCCTGGAGCCAAGGGAGTCCACTGTTCCTCAGATAGCTGGCTGTGAATCCCTCCTTGTGAAGTGGGGCCATCGTAATCAGATGGGGTTGTTGATCACGTACCTGGCTCCTTGCTGCGTGACTACAGCCCTACCTGAGCTACTGGAGGTGCTTGCTGGCGTGGCGGTTGAGATCCCCAGACTTTTGGTCTTGGGAGATTTCAACTTGCCATCGGCCGGCTTGTCATCAACAGTGGTTCAGGAGTTCCAGGCCTCCATGACGGCCTTGGACCTGATTCAAGTAACTGATGGCCCTACACACATCGGGGGAGGCACGCTAGACCTGATTTTTATCTCTGGTCAGTGGGTTAATGATCTGGAATTAGGAGATATAGTGAAAGAACTATTGTCATGGTCAGATCATTTTCTCCTTCGCCTAGACTTTCGAACCGCTGCTCACCACCGCAGGGAGACGGAGCCGATGCGTTGGTTCCGTCCCAGGCGCCTGATGGACCCGGAGAGGTTTCTGATGGAGCTTGGGCCGTTTCCTGAGGATCTTGCCCACGGCACGACTGAAGAACTGGTTGCGGCTTGGGATCGGGCCGCGGCTGGGGCTTTGGACCGTGTCGTGCCTTTGCGGCCTCTGACCCGGCGTAGATCTCAATTGGCTCCCTGGTTCTCCGGGGAGCTGAGAGAGATGAAACGCCGGAGAAGATGCCTAGAGAGTGTTTGGAGGTCCAACAGGTCCGAGGCTGATCGGACACTAGTGAGGTCCTTTACCAGGACCTACCTAGTGGCAATGAGGGAGGCGAAACGTTCCTACGTTTCCACCCTCATTGCGTCGGCAGATAACCGCCCGGCCGCCCTTTTTCGGGTGACCCGCTCCCTCCTTCAACAAGAGGGGCGGGATGACCCCCTGCAGGGTCGAGCCAAGGAGTTTAACGGTTATCTATACGATAAAATCGTTCAGCTTCGTGATGGCTTGGACCATGATTGCGATGATTCAGCCGAGGTGACAGAGACTCGTCTTGTTGAGGTTATTTGGGATGAGTTTGATTCTGTGGCTCCCGAGGACGTGGACAGGTTGCTGGGGAGGTTGCATGCGACTATGTGTTTACTGGACCCGTGTCCTTCCTGGTTAGTACTGGCTGCTCAGGAAGTGACACGAGGCTGGTTCCAGGGGATTATAAATGCTTCTTTGGCTGAAGGGGTTTTCCCCACCGCCTTGAAGGAGGCGGTGGTGAGACCTCTCCTGAAGAAGCCTTCCCTGGACCCAGCTATTTTGGGAAATTATCGTCCAGTCTCCAACCTTCGCTTTTTAGCGAAGGTTGTAGAGAGTGTGGTTGCATGGCAGCTTCCCCGGCACCTGGAGGAAGCTGTCTATCTAGACCCGTTCCAGTCCGGCTTCCGACCCGGTTATAGCACGGAGACGGCTTTGGTCGCGTTGGTGGATGACCTCTGGAGGGCCAGGGACAGGGGCTGTTCCTCTGCCTTGGTCCTATTAGATCTTTCAGCAGCTTTTGATACCATCGACCATGGTATCCTGCTGCGCCGGTGGAGGGATTGGGAGTGGGAGGCACCGTTTATCGGTGGTTCTCCTCCTATCTCTCTGACCGGTCACAGTCGGTGTTGACAGGGGGGCAGAGGTCGTCCTCGAGGAGCCTCACTTGTGGGGTACACCAGGGGTCGATTCTCTCGCCTACCCTGTTCAACATCTACATGAAGCCGCTGGGCGAGGTCATCAGTGGTTTCGGGGTGAGTTATCATCTGTACGCTGATGACACTCAGCTGTACTTTTCCACCCCGGACCACCCCAATGAAGCGGTCGAAGTGCTGTCCCGGTGCCTGGAAGCCGTACGGGTCTGGATGGGGAGAAACAGACTCAAGCTCAATCCCTCCAAGACGGAGTGGCTGTGGATTCCGGCACCCCGGTACAGTCAGCTGCATCCGCAGCTGACTGTTGAAGCAGTTAGTGGCCCCAAAGGAGGTGGTTCGCAACTTGGGCGTCCTCCTGGATGGCCGGCTGTCCTTTGAGGAACACCTGGCGGCCGTCACCAGGAGGGCTTTTTACCAAGTCCGCTTGGTTCGCCAGTTGCGTCCCTTCCTTGACCGGGATGCCTTATGCACGGTCACTCACGCTCTGGTTACGTCTCAGCTGGATTATTGCAATGCTCTCTACATGGGGCTGCCCTTGAGGTGCACCCGGAGGCTGCAGTTAGTCCAGAATGCAGCTGCGCGAGTGGTAATGGGAGCCGCTCGAGGCTCCCACGTAACACCACTGCTCCGTAGTTTGCACTGGCTTCCTGTGGTCTTTCGGGTGCGCTTCAAGATCCTGGTTACCACCTTTAAAGCGCTCCATGGCTTAGGACCCGGGTACTTACGAGACCGCCTGCTGTTACCGTATGCCTCCCATCGACCCGTACGCTCTCACAGAGAGGGCCTTCTCAGGGTGCCGTCCGCCAAACAATGTCGGCTGGCGGCTCCCAGGGGTAGGGCCTTCTCTGTGGGAGCACCGACGCTCTGGAACGAACTCCCCCCTGGCCTACGTCAAGTGCCTGATCTTCGGACCTTCCGTCGTGAGCTAAAAACATACTTATTTACTCAAGCAGGACTGGCATAAATAGTTGATTTTAAATTGGGGTTTTAGAGATTTTAAATATTTGTAAATTTTTTAAATTATCGGCCATTTATTAATAGTTTCTTTTAATTTCTTTTAATTGTATATACTCTGTATTTTATTTCGGCTGTACACCGCCCTGAGTCCTTCGGGAGAAGGGCGGTATAAAAATCTAATAAAATAAATAAAATAAATAAAATAAATAAATAAAAATTTTTGTTCAGAAGATTAGTAATATCAGAAGATAATTCGCTTTTTATCTTAGATGTATTATATTGACTAGGAATGCTAAGGGAATCTAGAGAGCCTTGTACAACACAGTAAAATTGTGTGTGATTTGCTTAGTGTCAACTAAGTGATACTAAGTGCACACAGTTGTGATTTCTTACAAGATAAATGATGGCTTAAACACAACAGTCTGTCTACAATATGATGAATAAATTTTTCAGGAGTTAATATGAAATAATACTTTTCAAGGAATCTCTTACAACTCGGCAACCTCATTAAATGTAGGTATTAGATACTTTCCGAACGGTGAGAAGAAAATTGCGAACAAAGATTCAGTTACCGACTGCCACCTCAGCGACTCATCATACAAATAATTCCAATTAATTAAGCTTCAAATACTGTATAATTCCATTTGGGGGATGAAATTTAGTAATCAATAGCATTCCGTTCATTACTGTTTCACCACTTGTTTCAGGAACCCTACATTAACTTGGTTGCCTTTCATTTAAAAACTTCTGTGATATGGTTCATTCATGCTAACTTATTTATTCCGAAGATTAATAATACAGGCAGATAATTTGCTTTTTTGTCTTAACGTGTATTATATTGGCTAGGAATGCCACAGGGACCTGGGATTCTCAAACCTCATGATGGATCAAGATTTCCGATTTTTTAGGACTTGTTACTGAAAATGGGCAGCTTATTCCCATAAAACTCTATAATAGAGATGCAGAAAAAATGGTAATATATCTTTTTGTGGGAATCATAAATTAGCGATTATTTTCCCCCCATTGTGCTGCGAAGTCCTGTAAAGAGAAGTTGTTTTAACGCCAAATTAATTCACAGAAGCAGGAATGGAAGAAAAGAGAAATTTTTCAATCCTCAAACCTAGGTGGAGAAATGAAAATGAAAAGGCAGAACCAGAAAATGCTTTTCATAAAGGCTTATTAAAGGAGAAACTGAATAGAAGGCCCAGTTCATTTATTTCTGCAATGCGTTGTGTTGCGTTGAAATGTCCTTATGTGCTGAAATGGATTTTTTTTCTGCAAGCAACGAAGAATGTGGAATTCTCACTTAAGACTTTTTTTTCCAGTGTTTTAGGGGGACAGAGAGAGAAATAATACTATATAGAATAATGTCTTTGACACAAGCTCCCTGCATATTAGTTTTTGGACAATGGCATGATCCATGCTATCTACCTGTCTGTCTGTCTGTCTATCTATCATCTATCCATCAACCTTTCTTCTATCTAACTACCTATCTTATCTATCTACAGTTTATCTATTCTATCTATAAATATTTACAGATCCCTCACATCCAGGACATAAACTGTTTCAACTCCTACCCTCAAAACGACGCTATAGAGCACTGCACACCAGAACAACTAGACACAAGAACAGTTTTTTCCCGAAGGCCCTCACTCTGCTAAACAAATAATTCCCTCAACACTGTCAAACTAGTTACTAAATCTGCACTACTATTAATCTTCTCATAGTTCCCATCACCAATCTCTTTCCACTTATGACTGTATGACTGTAACTTTGTTGCTGGCAATCCTTATGATTTATATTGATATATTGACCATCATTTGTGTTGTAAATGTTGTACCTTGATGAAGGTATCTTTTTTTTAATGTACACTGAGAGCATATGCACCAAGACAAATTCCTTGTGTGTCCAATCACATTTGGCCAATAAAAAATTCTATTCTATTCTATTCTATTCTATTCTATTCTATTCTATTCTATTCTATTCTATTCTATTCTATTCTATCTATCTATCTATCTATCTATCTATCTATCTATCTATCTATCTTTGAGTAATTGTGATGGCTATAGATAATATGTCCACATGTTTTTGGCTATTATCATCTATTCCCACCAAGGCATTCTTGAACTGGCTGGATGTATCACTTGCTATTGATAGGGTGTATATTAGATCTGTGAATTGGATATATCTTTCTCACTTTCATACATACAATATGTACCTGTTGCACTATATATACCTCTCAGGATGAGCAACATTAAGCAAGCCCTAGAAAAATGCAGGTAGTCCTCAAAACCATAACTGAGCGGGTAATTACAGTCATAAGTCATGCCAGTCATTAAGTGGGCCACACTGTGACCATTCCCGATTTTACAGCTTTTTTGTAATGGTTGATAAGCAAGTCCATTGTATCCAGTGGATGATTTTTGCTGGAAACATTCATTCAATCCACCTGTTTGGTGGCGCAGTGTTTAGAATGCAGTATTGCAGGCAGACTCTGCCCACTACCAGTAGTTCGATCCTGACTGGCTCAGCCTTCCATCCTTCCAAGGTCGGTAAAATGACCCAGATTGCTGGAGGAAACAGGCTGATTGTAAACTGCGTAGAGAGGGGTGTAAGCACTATAAAGTGGTCTATAAATCTTAAGTCCTATTGCTATGTTTGTGCTTTATCCAGTGACTTGCAAAAATAGTCAAGGTCACAATGAGTAGATAAGGAAGCCACCGTCCTTCCATTGCATTTCTAATTGTGTTTATTGGAAGGAGACCTTGGCATGATGTCACAGGGGTTGAACCTCTATGAAAAGGGGATGGGGGCGGGGAGGGAGCTGAACAAGAAGAGGCAAGTCACCATAGCTGGAAAATTTTGGAATTTGCTCCAAAATTTATTTGCAGCAGTCTTGGTCGTGTAAACAAAAGATTTGTGGATCACAGCAGAAGGGAGACCTAGCCACTATGCTGGAATGGGGGAGGGGAGGGAGGGGAAGGAAGGAAGGAAGGAAGGAAGGAAGGAAGGAAGGAAGGAAGGAAGGAAGGAAGGAAGGAAGGAATTAAAAGGCAGGGAGAGAAAGATAGGAAGGAAGGAGGGAAGGAGGGAGGGAGGGAGGGAGGGAAGAAGGAAGGAAGGAAGGAAGGAAGGAAGGAAGGAAGGAAGGGACAAGGAATTAAAAGGCAGGGAGGGAAAGAAGGAGAGCAAGGGGAGGTAGAAGGAAGGAAGGAAGGAAGGAAGGAAGGAAGGAAGGAAGGAAGGAAGGAAGAAGGAAGGAAGAAGGAAGGAGAAGGAAGGAGGGAGGAGGGAGGAAGGAAGGAAGGAAGGAAGGAAGAAGGAAGGAGAAAGGGAGGGGAAGGAGGAAGGAAGGAAGGAAGGAAGGAAGAAGGAAGGAGAAGGAAGGAGGGAGGAGGGGAAGGAGGGAGGGAAGAAGGAAGGAAGGAAGGAAGGAAGGAAGGAAGGAAGGAAGGAAGGAAGGAAGGAAGGAAGGAAGGAAGGAAGGAAGGAAGGAAGGAACAAGGAATTAAAAGGCAGGGAGGGAAAGATAGGAAGGAAGGAGAAAGGGAGGGAAGAAGGAAGGAAGGAAGGAAGGAAGGAAGGAAGGAAGAGACAAGGAAGGAAGGAAGGAAGGAAGGAAGGAAGGAGGAGGGAGGTGGAAGAGAAGGAAGGAAGGAAGGAAGGAAGGAATGAAAAGGCAGGAGGAAAGATAGGAAGAAGAAGGAAGGAAGGAGGAGGAAGAAGGAAGGAAGGAAGGAAGGAAGGAAGGAAGGAAGGGAAGGAAGGAAGGGACAAGGAATTAAAAGGCAGGGAGGGAAAGATAGGAAGGAAGAAGGAAGGAAGGAAGGAAGGAAGGAAGGAAGGAAGGAAGGAAGGAAGGAAGGAAGGAAGGAAGGAAGGAAGGAAGGAAGGAATTAAAAGGCAGGGAGAGAAAGATAGGAAGGAAGGAGGGAAGGAGGGAGGGAGGGAGGGAGGGAAGAAGGAAGGAAGGAAGGAAGGAAGGAAGGAAGGAAGGAAGGAAGGAAGGAAGGAAGGAAGGAAGGAAGGAAGGAAGGAAGGAAGGAACAAGGAAGAAAGGAATTAAAAGGGAGGGGAAGGAAGGAGAAAGGGAGGAAAGATAGGAAGGAAGGAGGAGGGAGGAAGAAGAAGGAAGGAAGGAAGGAAGAAGGAAGGAAGGAAGGAAGGAAGGAAGGAAGGAAGGAAGGAGAAAGGGAGGGAAGAAGGAAGGAAGGAAGGAAGGAAGGAAGGAAGGAACAAGGAATTAAAAGGCAGGGAGGGAAAGATAGGAAAGAAGGAAGGAAGGAGGGAGGGAAGAAGGAAGGAAGGAAGGAAGGAAGGAAGGAAGGAAGGAAGGAAGGAAGGAAGAGACAAGGAATTAAAAGGCAGAGAGGGAGAGATAGGAAGGAAGGAAGGAAGGAAGGAAGGAAGGTAGGTAGGTTCTGGTGAGCCTCTGGATGCCAGGAGAAAACCCAGGGTGAAGCTGGACCAAGATGTTGAAAAAAAAATTGTGAAAAACAAATTGCTTTTGCATTGTCTATGGTGATTCTCAGTCATCCAGGCCAAGGTTGTCCCAAAGATGTTTTTTCAAGAGGCAACTGGACTTCCTTTGTTTTTTCTTTGAAGACCAAGAAGCTTCTTCAGCTCGGACTGGATGGTGCGGGGAATAACGCTTTTGCACTATTGCCAAGAAAACAATCCCATGTCTGTTAAACAACAGTGCAATTCCACTTCGAGGCAATCTTTATTTTTAGATGTGCCGCAGCCGGGCCAGAAATAGGTCAGCTTAAGCTGGCCAAGAAGGAACAACGGTGTGAGATCATCCAGGAGTGGAATTACAATGGGAATAAAGCAAAAAACAAAACAAAACCCAACTGCTTGGAAACATCTAGGGAAAGAGAGAAGGGAAAGAAAGAGAGGCATGCAAGGGACCTATTACCATGCGCCATTAATATGCAAATGAGCGCACTCTTCCGTCCACGTAATGATGCATTTTCAACTTAGGGATGATGTTATTTAGGCAGCTCCAAAGGTATCAGAAAGATCAAGGAGAATTTGCGCCCTTTTTCCCAAAAGAAATGGATGCAAACAATCTATGTGCACCATTGAGATAATGAAATTTATTAATCTGTATGCTTCTGGGGTTACATGTTTTATCTCTATTTGAACAAACATACCTGACCGATACGGACACTTAGCAAGCAGTCATGACATTTTAATATATTTTTGAGTTTAAATGCTTAAAACCGAAATTTACCAACGGGCAAGGTTTTAGATTTAGAGAACAAAAAAATACGAAGATGCCTCCAAACTACAGTTTAGGTAGTCCTCGACTTACAACTATTGGTTTAGCGACGGTTCTACGTTACGACGACACTGGGAGGCGGGGGCGAAAGTGACTTGCGACAGATCCTCGCACTTACAACCGTTGCAGGATCGTCGCTTCTCACGGTGATCAAAATTTAGGCACTTGGCAATCGGCGTTTATTGGCAACGGTTGCTGCATCCTAAGGTCTTGGAACTGCCTCTTGTGACTTTCTCAGTCGGTTTCCAACAAGCCAAATCCATGGAGGGGGGGAGCGAAGATGATTTGCTTAGCGACCACATGTTTCACTTAACAACTGCAGTGAGTCGCTTAAGAAACTGTGGCCAAAAAAAGAGAGAGAAAAGGTCGTATCATCGGTCACAAGCCACCTGCCTCGCTTAGCGACGGAAATTCTGCTCCTAGTGGCGGCCATAAGTCGAGGACTACCTGCACTGAATATCCAGTGGCAAGAAACCAGGGTGAAAGGAGTTTGTGATGGAAATTATCTCCCCAAATGTCGCTTTTTAGAGAGCCACTGTTTGCGATGGCTGGCCTTAAAAATGACTTTTAAAAACTTAACAGTTGTCTTCGGAACTGTCCTCACCACACCCAGCCAATCTCCGCTCCAGATTGGGCTTGAACAGGATGTCCATGGTTTTCCCACGGTTCCGAGAAGCCCGCTGTCTGTCTTCAGCCAAGGGAGACCCCTGCCTTTTCCCAAATCGGAGTCCGAAAGAATTGAAGTTAAATTTACTTCTGGTGAACCGGAGCCTACACGAGATCTGACTTTCCGTCTCGCTCTCTTGGATAAAATAGCAAAGGCTGGTAGGATCAGCCAGGCTGGGCTCTTCGGAGTCTTGGGTCGCGTAATAGGAATTCCTCTTTTTCTGCCATTCAGCAGGTGGATCTAGGAAAGGAGATTCAGTGGGAGAAGGCGGGATACAGCAAAGCATCATGAAAAACAGGGACAAATTAACAGGGGCAGCCATAAATAGACGACTCTGTTGTGTGCTGAAAATTTGGAAGGCTCCCATAATTGAATTCTGACCCAATGTAGGGGAATGTAGTCTGGATTCCCAGGAGGGAGGGGCTGCATTCCAGAAGAGCAAGAGACAACTCAGTTTTGTTTTTTTGTTTTTTTGTGTTTTTTAATTTGAATTTATATCCCGCCCTTCTCCGAAGACTCAGGGCGGCTTACACTGTGTTAAGCAATAGTCTTCATCCATTTGTATATTATATACAAAGTCAACTTTTATTGCCCCCAACAATCTGGGTCCTCATTTTACCTACCTTATAAAGGATGGAAGGCTGAGTTAACCTTGGGCCTGGTGGGACTTTAACTTGCAGTAGTTGCAAGCAGCTGTGTTAATAGCAGACAGACTTAGTCTGCTGAGCCACCAGAGGCAATATATGTGGGAGAATGAGGGCCAAGACAGCTCCTCCCTAACAGTTCCCAAAGTACCATACTTTTTGGAGTACAAGATGCACTTTTTCCCCCCTAAAAGAGGGTGAAAATGTTGGTGCATCTTATAGACTGAATACAGCCATTTTTGGCCTCCCCAGCCCCCAGGAGCACTCTTCAGGCCTCCCAAACCTTCTGCGTGCCCCATTTTTTGCAAAAAACAGCCCCCTTTCCACGAAAAATGGGCCATTGTTGGCCTCCCAAACCCCTCATGTGTTGCATTTTTGCCCTCCCCAGCCCCTAGGAGCACTCTGCAGGCCTCCCAAACACTCTGTGCACCCTGTTTTTGCGAAAAAGGGGCCTGTTTTTTGCAAAAATGGGACACATAGAGGGTTTGGGAGGCCTGCAGAGTGCTCCTGGGGGCCGGGGAGGACAAAAACTATTTTTTTTTCTTGTTTTCCTCTTCAAAATCTTGGTGCGTCTTATAGTCCAAAAAAATACAGTATATACCTTACGGGTGGTGTTAGCATGCTTTAGTTTGGTAAGAGTCTGTCTATGGGTGAGGAACAACACAGCCCCAACCAACCATGACTTTGACCCACCAGCAACTACCAGGGAATAATGTGTAATGTCAGTAAATACGAGAGGCAGGTAGGTCAATGGCCAATCTAGAACACGTACCTGAGAAGCCAGCCTTCAGCATGGAATTGAAGTCCCCATGGACAGGTTTTCCAAGAATTCTGCTTTGTTTGAGAACGGTCATGAAGGACAATAAGAACAGGAGCTTAATCATGTCTGACAGCCTAAATTCTGGAGAAAAGAGAAAACAAACAGCTGAAAATGTCTCCATCACAGAACACGAAGTGCTGTCCCGGTGTTTGGAAGCCGTACGGGTCTGGATGGGGAGAAACAGGCTCAAGCTCAATCCCTCCAAGACGGAGTGGCTGTGGATGCCGGCATCCCGGTACAGTCAGCTGAGTCCGCGGCTGACTGTCGGGAGCGAGTCATTGGCCCCGATGGAGAGGGTGCGCAATTTGGGCGTTCTCCTGGATGAACGGCTGTCTTTTGAAGACCATTTGACAGCCGTCTCCAGGAGAGCTTTCCACCAGGTTCGCCTGGTGCGCCAGTTGCGCCCCTTTCTAGACCGGGATGCCTTGTGCACAGTCACTCACGCCCTTGTGACGTCTCGTCTGGACTACTGCAATGCTCTCTACATGGGCTCCCTTGAGGGGCATCCGGAGGCTGCAGTTAGTCCAGAATGCAGCTGCTGGTGATAGAGGGAGCCTCGTGGCTCCCGAGTGACACCTATCCTGCGCAGGCTGCACTGGCTACCTGTGGCCTTCCGGTGCGCTTCAAGGTGTTGGTGAACGCCTTTAAAGCGCCCATGGCATAGGGCCGGGTTACTACGGGACCGCCTGCTGCTACCGAATACCTCTCACCGACCCGTGCGCTCTCACAGAGAGGGACTCCTCAGGGTGCCGTCGGCGACAGTGTCGCCTGGCGACACCAGGGAAGGGCCTTCTGTGGGGGCTCCGCCTCTGGAACGAACTCCCCCCAGGACTTCGTCAACTTCCGGACCTCCGAACCTTTCGCCGCGAGCTTAAAACCCACTTATTCATCTGCGCTGGACTGGGTTAGTTTTTAAGTTTATGGGTTTTTTTAATGGGTTTTAGTCCTAAATTTTAATTGAGGCCAATTTAATAAGTTTTTTAATTGTATTTTTTAATTGTATTTATAGTGTATTGTGTATTTTTTACTTGGCTTTGAACCGCCCTGAGTCCTTCGGGAGAAGGGCGGTATACAAATTTAAATAATAAATAAATAAATAAATAAACACAGAGCAGCGGTAGTCAACCTGGTCCCTACCGCCCACTAGTGGGCGTTCCAGCTTTCATGGTGGGCGATAGGGGTTTTGTCCCATACTGAAGCACTTTCCTTTTTTAAAATTTAATTGCCTTTTTAAAAAATGTTCACTTTAGTTCAAGGGACGCGGTGGCTCAGGGACTAGGACGTTGAGCTTGTCGATCGAAAGGTCGGCAGCTCAGCGGTTTGAATCCCTAGTTCTGCCGTGTAACGGGGTGAGCTCCCGTGACTTGTCCCAGCTTCTGCCAACCTAGCAGTTTCAAAAGCACGTAAAAATGCAAGTAGAAAAAATAGGGACCACCTTTGGTGGGAAGGTAACAGCGTTCCGTGCACCTTTAGTATTGAGTCATGCCGGCCACATGACCACGGAGACATCTTCGGATAGTGCTGGCTCTTCGGCTTTGAAACAGAGATGAGCACTGCCCCCTAGAGTCGGCAACGACTAGCACGTATGTGCGAGGGGAACCTTTACCTTTACCTTTACCTTTAAGTTTAGTTCACGTTACGTAAGTGAAACTAAATGGCGCTATAGTGCAACCGCAAACAAAAGAGCCTCATCCCAGAATAGCTCACGCATCTCCCCCCACACCACCCAGATCTAATAGACAAGCTGAGCTGGTAGCTGCCCCCCCCCAATCCAATCCACGATGCGTGAGAGGCATGCACAGACGACAATACACGGCGCATTACTGTGGAACTGGTGGGCGGTTAGAAAATTTTACTAGTAACAGAGATACAAAAGTAGGCGACAGGTATAAAAAGGTTGACTATCCCTGCTCCAGATGGAGCATTCACAATTCAGGAAATCAAGCTATTCCATTGATTATCCATGGAGATTCTCAGTCCTTCAGGTCATGGTTGTCCCAAAGGTGCTTTTTCAAGAGGCAACTGGACTTTCTTTGTTTTTCTTTGAAGATGTTTTGCTTCTCATCCAAGCTGAAGCTTGAAAAAGCTTCTTGGATGAGAAACGAAACTCTAAGCAGCAGGAGGTGAACTAGTCTATATATTCCCCTCATGTTCACCTAGAAAACACGTATTTCTGCAACTGTCCTGCATAGCAGACAAGTTGACAGGAATTAACAGGTAAATGGACTTTGTTTGATGACTGGTTTCACACAAGACACTGAGGCCCAAACGCAGGTTAACAAACCCAATTACAATACTCATTTGACAGGCGGTGTTCCAATCAATAAACGCGGCCCTCCCGAGCTCCGTTTTCGTTGGCAGAGGCACCGCAGCAGAGGTGGGTTTTAGCAGGCTCTGACCAGTTCTGGAGAACCGGTAGCGGAAATTTTGAGTTCCATGAATCCAGTGTCTTTTTTCCTCACTTGGAACTGAATCCAGAAGGATATTTCTTCCAACGGTGGTTAAATCCATGATAATCTAATCAGGCGGTTTCCTGTTAGTTAGAACAATTAATCAGTGGAACAACTTGCCTCCAGGAATTGTGGGAGTGCATAGCTGAGGTTTTTAAGAAGAGATTGGACAACCATTTAAAAAGAGATCGGTTTGGACAACAATTTGTCTGAAATGCTATAGCCTCTTCTGGTTGAGCAGGAGGTCAGTCTAGAAGATCTTCAAGGTCCCTTCCAGCTCTGTGA
The DNA here is from genome assembly GCF_028640845.1 of Ahaetulla prasina. NCBI lineage: Eukaryota > Metazoa > Chordata > Lepidosauria > Squamata > Colubridae > Ahaetulla > Ahaetulla prasina. The sequence continues at coordinate 92,605,863 of NC_080545.1, forward strand.
TTCTGTTATTCTGAAATCCTGTCCCAGTTTTTTATTTATTTTATTTTATTTTATTTTATTTATTTACAACATTGATATTGCTGCCAACTCTCACATGAGGACTCAAGGTGGCTTACAAGCTTTGCAACGCAATACTTGCAAAAAAAACCCACAACCCTGGTGGGCCTTCAATTCCATAGTCCTAGCTGTCATCTTGACTCTTTTGACCTCCTTCGTAGATCTCACCATGGACTTTTTCAGTGCCGAAATCTGAACCGGTTTAGTACCGGTTTTCTGTGCGCGCGCATGCGCAGTGCGCACCATGCACCAAATGTGAGATGCGCGCGCACACACAGTGCGCACCAAAAGGAGGCATGAGGTAAGTAGAACAGTGCGCGAGGATGGTGATGATCAGCTGTGGCGCGTGATCTTTTTTTTTTTACTTTTAAAAGCATTTTTTTTACAACCTATTCGTAAAAAATGCTTTTAAAAGTAAAAAAAAAAGCCTCTGACAATCGCGCAGCTCAGCTGTGATCGTCAGAGCCTTTTTTTAACTTTTTAAAAGCATTTTTTAAAAGAAGCAGCAAGCGGGCAAGCGGGCAATTGGGTGGGGCATGGGCAGGGGAGCAGGGATTTTTGCTACCGATTCTCCAAACCATCCGCCGCCATCGCTACCGGATCAGGCGATCCGGTCTGAACCAGGAGCATTTCACCCCTGGACTACCCTCAGATGCTGTTGGGAGGCAACTAGTAAATTTCACAGCCAAACCGGATTTGACTGTGAGCTACAGGTAATCCTTGTATACAAATTATCAAGAAACCAATAAAATGGTGAACAGCAATTTAAAATTCCTGATGAACTGCTGTTTACTGCTTTATTGCCCTCTTGATAACTGTGCCTTATGTTATGTAAAAGCGTGTTTAATAGCCACGGCTAATTGTTTCAAAAATCCTCTTCATTTAATCATGTTCTGGAGAAGGTATTTAGCTTCTCCAGATCATGTGTTCAGCTACATCTCAAGCAAAAGCTTCTTTTCCGTGTTTTCCAATAAGAACTCAATTGGGTGGGAATCCAGCAGAATTCCTTCCTTTTCAAAAGATGTTCAAGGATCTGGCAGATGAGGCAGTGGTGAAATCTGAGCCGGTTTACTACCAGTTCGCTGGCTGCGCATGCACGCTGTGCGCACACATGCGCAGTGCTCACCACGCACCAAATGCGAGGTGCAGACATGCACAGTGCAAGCCAAAAGGAGGCATGGGGTAAGTAGAACAGCATGCCGGGGGAGGTGATCAGCTATGGCGTGAGACCTTTTTTTTATTTTTAAAAACATTTTTTTACAACCTATTCAGCCGAATAGGTTGTAAAAAATGCTTTTAAAAGTTTAAAAAAAGGCTCTGATGATGGCGCGGCTCAGCTGTGATCATCAGAGCCTTTTTTAACCTTTTAAAAGCATTTTTAACCTCCTATTTGCCCAAATAGGTTGTTTAAAAAATGCTTTTAAAAGTTTAAAAAAAGGCTCTGACGATCGCGCGGTTCAGCTGTGATCGTCAGAGCCTTTTTTTAACCTTTTAAAAGCATTTTTTAAAAGAACCAGCAAGTAAAAAGGCTATACACAGAAATCTTCTCAACTAATGGTAAGAAGGAGTTAGATAAGAGTCAAGGGCACTCAAAGCCACTCTTGTGGCTTACATAGGGATTCTAGGCCAAGAGTAGGCAACCTGCGGCTCCAGAGCTACATGTGGCTCTTTCATCCCTCTGCTGCGGCTCCCTGTCGCCAGTCAGCTCCACAATATATTGATAAATTGATAGGGCTTTCAGTTAGGATAGGTAGAGGAAAAAGGATGCCACGCTTTGAGCGACACTATGGTGGGGGGAACCGGACTTCCGGTTGGGTCCAGATTTGAATTGGGGGTGGTGGCTTCCAGTTAGGGCCTTTTTGGCTCTTTGCGCGTTTAAGGTTGCTGACCCCTGTTCTAAGCTGAACTCGCTTTTCATTCCACCCTTCAAGTTCTGACAACTCTTTTCCTACACAGAGAGAGAAAACTCTTCTAAAATAGGGGCCCCCGATCTCTGGGCTGTGACCCATTACCGGGCTATGGTCTATTTGGAATTGGGCTGTGTGAGTGACTGGCCAGAGCATATGCGCAGCTGAACTTGCACAAGCGGCGGGCACTCATGCACATGAGCACCAACCTGCTGCTCGCACAAGGGCTGCTCACATGTATGCACCGGCCCACCACTCCCAAAGCCCAGTTCCCATTTCCCTCCCCCCTCAGCCAGGCCACCATATCACAAAGGTTGAGGACCGCTGTTCTAAAATGTCACCCAGCCCTGGGACAGAATCCTTGGGGTGTGAGATTTTAAGGATGTGTCCCAGACCTAGGCTACATTAACAGAAGATAGTATCAAGATCACGTGAAGTGTTAGTACCACTTTATAATGCCTTGGTAAGGCCACACTTGGAATACTGCATTCAGTTTTGGTCGCCACGATGTAAAAAAGATGCTGAGACTCTAAAAAGAGTGAAGAGAAGAGCAACAAAGATGATTAGGGGATTGGAGGTTAAAACATATAAAGAACAATTGCTGGAATTGGGTATGTTTAGTTTGATGAAAAGAAGGACTAGGGGAGACGTGATAGCAATGTTCCAATATCTCAGGGGCTGCCACAAAGAAGAGGGAGTCGGGCTGTTCTCCAAAGCATCTGAAGGCAGAACAAGAAGCAATGGGTGGAAACTAATCAAGGAGAGAAGCAACTTAGAACTAAGGAGAAATTTCCTGACAGTTAGAACAAATGAAATGCCTTGACTACAGAAGCTGTGGGTGCTCCAGTGGTTGGTTTCAAAATTTTATACTACTGGTTCTGTGGGTGTGGCTTGGTGGGGGTGGCATGCTTGGTGGACATGGTTTGATGGGCGTGGCAGGGGTAGGATACTGTAAAATCTCCAATTCCTCCCAATCTGCTGGGACTTGGGAGGCAGAGAATAGATGGGGGCGGGGCCAGTCAGAATTTTTACTACCGATTCTCCAAACTACTCAAAATTTCCGCTACTGGTTCTCCAGAATTGGTCAGAACCTGCTGAAACCCACCTCTGGGGTGCTCCATCACAAAGAGCTGGCACCATTTTATTTTATTTTTTTGCATTGATAATCTTGCCAGGAAAGGGACCATTGTACATTTCAGATAATGCTCTTGGGCATTATTGCATATCAAGCAACAACTTTGTGGTTAGCATCTGAACTTGAATGAAGTTGTCTAAAGGTGTCAAATGTCCTTTCCCCAAAAGCCTAGGTGGCTGTATGGGATATTCCTAAACTCACCATGATCAAAACTAAATATCTACAGGTTTAAATGAGACCCTCCCCCCCCTCAGTGTTGTGAACTAATTCGGATGTTTCTGTGGAATAGAATTTACTGGTATTTGCTTTAATGGACAAGTTTTAGGTCACTAGGAAGGAATCCAAAATGATCTTATTTCTGGAACTATCCTCTTAAAAATAATTTTAGAAACTGAAGAAACTTCTAGCTTTCTGCATATGCCAACCTCTGTTAAACTTCACTGGCCTTCAACATGTGCATAATTTGTACATGAATCCCTGAAATAATTTTTTATTGTTAAAGAAAAATAACGTTGTTTGTTGCCCCAAGATGGGTATAACTCTTTCAAGTTATGAGAGAAATCTAGGAAGTAGGGAAGGAATAGGAGAGGATAAGAAAGTAGGAATGAAGAAAGGAGGGAAAGAAAGGTGTGTAAGAAAAGGTCGCTGTGAAAAGGAAATGGAGAAATGACAACCCCGAAAATATACAAAGAATAAAAATTGAAATAGTAAAAAAAAATAAAACGAATGAAAACGAATGAATATGAATAAAAATGGAGAAATTAGAAAACAAAGGGAGAAAAAAGATGTAATTTAATAAAACAAGCAAAAAAATATTAGGAAAGGAATAAAAAGTTAGGGGGAGAAAAATATTTTGGCAAAATTTGTAATTAAGAAAAATATATTTGAATAGTTTGAATGGTATAAGATAAGGTCACTACTTTGTTTATTAATTGTTTTTGTGTGGAGGGGGAAATTAAAAATCGATAAAAGCTTGTATTAAAAAAAAGTTGTGAGAGAAATCTTAAAATTAACCATTCAGCCATGATCAGTACTGAAGTTGGAAAAAGAAGTAATATGAATCATTTATGAATGCTTAACGTTGAATTAAACTGAGTTTGAATGTAATCTAGTCTAACAAACTCTATCTCAATACTTTTTCAACAATAACCTGACCTGAGATACTAAGGATTTCTGATTCCTTCACTTTATGAAATATGGTTAATATTCTAGAAAGATTCTTTCCTGTATTCATTCCTCTGTTATCTTTAACCGAATATTTTTTTAGGTCTTTAAAACCTATTTTAACCATAAAATCTATAAAAAGAATTCCGGATAGAGTAAGAATGCAAGCTACAAACAATGAGGGTTTCCAGCTTTCAAGTTTAGTTTAAACAATTTGTCTAGCTCAAGAAGACAGAAGTGTTCAGAAGAATCTAGCAAACCTGATGAGATTGTGAAATAAAATTGTAACAAAGCTAAAAAAAAAAGAAAAGAAAACCAGTCAAGAAGAAACGAAAGAGTCAGTTGCAATCAAAAGGTCAAATAAATTTGATTGACCAACTATTGAAATTTTTCTTTTTAGAGATCTTTCGATCAGAACTTGTCCTATTTTCCTTCCTTTTTTGAATGGTCCTGCTGCGCTTTATTTAACCTTTTGATTGCAACTGACTCTTTCATTTAATAAAGCGCGGCAGGACCATTGGAAAAAGAAAGGAAAATAGGACAAGCCCTGATCGAAAGATCTCTAAAAGGAGACATTTCAATAATTGATCGATAAAATTGAGCAAATAGTAGATGAAGTTCTAAGATTTGCCAGTGTAAAGCCATCAAATGCAGGAGGAAAAAAAAAAGTATGCATTAATTCAGTCTGGAGAAATCTTTAATGTTATTCCTTCTGAAAGTTAGTATCTCATCACTTCAGGTCAAAGAACTTACCTGAGTGAAGTTCTGGTTTCAAAGTTGCGTGTCTTCCTTGTTCTCTTGCTGTTCCTGAGGCAACCTGAAGCAGACTCTTCCCTTCTGTGTGCAGGAGCCCCACTTTTGCCCATCCTTTTGTAGGCTTCCTAAAATTGCGAGGTCCTCACACGTTCGCCTATGATTTAGTCACACAAAGTGGCACCTGGTTTTTGTGCTCCCACAAAACAGACTAGCATCCCATCCGAGTTGAATAATGCCAGTAGTAGGCCGCCATCTACTGATGAATGTCTGCAATGCAAGAGCATCTTGGGGAGGTTCAATCAGAATAGAGAACTGGAAGGGACCTTCGAGGTCTTCTAATCCAGGGGTCTCCAACCGTGGCAACTTTACGACTTGTGGACTTCAACGCCAACTTGGCAACTCCAAATCTCAACCAGCAAATGCTCAGTCTTACATATTGGAAAAAAGAACCTAAACACTAAGTACATGCTTGATGGACATTACCTTACAGATGACCCCCACCCTGTTAAAGACCTTGGAGTTTTCATATCAAATGACCTAAGTGCCAAAGCCCACTGCAACTAAATAGCAAAAAAGGCTCTAAGAGTTGTAAACCTATTTTTACGTAGCTTCTTCTCCAGAAACACTACACTACTAACCAGAGCATATAAAACATTAGCTAGACCAATTCTTGAATACAGCTCGCCTGTCTGGAACCCATACCTCATTTTGGGCATTAATACAATTGAGCGTGTCCAGAAATATTTTACAAGAAGAGTTTTCCACTCCTCTGAAAACAACAAAATACCTTATCCCACCAGACTTGAAATCCTAGGTTTAGAAAACTTAGAACTCCGCCAAATCCGCCAAGACCTGTGTTTAACACACAGAATCATCTATTGCAATGTCCTTCCTGTTAAAGACTTCTTCAGCTTCAATCGCAATAATACAAGAGCAACCAATAAATTTAAACTTAATGTTAACCTCTTCAATCTCAATTGCAGAAAATATGACTTCTGTAACAGAATTATCAGTGCTTGGAACACATTACCTGACTCTGTGGTCTCTTCTCAGAATCCCAAAAGCTTTAACCAAAAACTTTCTACTATTGACCTCACCCCATTCCTAAGAGGACTATAAGGGGTGTGCATAAGAGCACAAACGTGCCTACCGTTCTTGTCCTATTGTTTTTTTCTTATATATATATATATGCTTATACTTCCTTATATTTCCTCAAATATATGTTTATATACTATAGAATCATTTTGTGTGATGCTTATGTATATTGTTGTGACAAAATATGAATGAATGAATGAATGATTGGTTTCTATCCATGGTTTCTTCCATTCATTGTTGGTTGCCCTCTGGTGCTTTGGAGAATAATTTGACACACACACCCCTTCTTTGTGGCAGCCTCTTAAATACTGGAATACTGCTATCATGTCACCCCTAGTCCTTCTTTTCTCTAGACTAGCCAAACTCAAATCTTGCAGCCATTCTTGATACGGTTTGCTCTTATTTTATCGTAAGATAAAACACACAGACAGAAACAAGCATTAGAAAAATTAAATGAGGAAAAAAGGAAAGGAAAGGGGAAAAAAAAAACAATGACTTCCAACTTTTTTTTTTAGTGTTGTAGAATATAAAAAAAAACATTCCAACCTCAACTTTTGGCTTTACATCTCTAAATATTTCAAGCCATTTCTCTAATAAAAATGTCATTCTAGCCCTGAAAACCTACAATCAAAGTTTTATTTGCTTCAGTTTCAAAGTCCAGCAGCCATTTTCGAGTGGAAATAAAACTAGATTCTTCTCTTTCAGTAAAAAAAAAGACAATTTTATCATCTCTGGTGTCCATTGCACCAATTTTACCATCCATCCATTTTTCCGTTGTGTGAATTAATGGGCCTTTCTTTTCCTTGTGCATATGAGATTCTCGCCATGTTAACATATATAGTAACCAACTGCCAAACTTTTTTTTTTCAAGCTCTTTATCTATCAGAAATGAAAAGACAACTTTTAATTTTCAGTTTTGTTTTAGTTTAGTTTTCAGTTTTATGTGTATTTTAAGAAGCTTCTGAATTAAGAGAAAGATCCGATCCCCATACAGTCCTCAATTTTTTATTATTATTATTATTATTATTATTATTATTATTATTATTATTATTATTATTATTATTATTATTATTATTTGCATTTGCATTTGCATTTGCATTTGCATTTGCATTTGCATTTGCATTTGCATTTATATCCCGCCCTTCTCCAAAGACTCAGGGCAGCTTACACTATGTTAGCAATAGTCTTCATCCTATTTGTATATTATATACAAAGTCAACTCATTGATCACACAATTTCTGTTGCGAAGCGAAGCAGTCCCATTTTACAACCTTTCTTGCCATGGTTGTTAAGGGAATCACTGCAGTTGTTAAGAATAACAAGGTTGTAAAATGAATCTAACTCCCCCATTCATTGACTTTGCTGGTTGGAAGTTCACAAAAGGCGATCGCAAGATCCCAGGACAGCAGTGGCAAACGCATCTGAATTTTGATCACATGACCATGGGGAAGCTGCAGTGGTCGTAAGTGTGAAAAACGGTCACAAGTCATTTTTTTAAAAAAATTTCAGTGCTGTTGTAACTTTGAATGGTCACTAAATGAATGATTGTAAATCGAGGACTACCTATATTTCTCTGCTTTATCATAAGCCCCCCATAAACAATAAACAGTAGCCTTTTCTCCTGCTTGAAAAGGGGGCTGGACTAGAAGACCCCCAAGTTCCTTTCCAGTTCTCTTCTCTTCTCTTCTCTTCTCTTCTCTTCTTCTTCTCTTCTCTTCTCTCCTCTCCTCTCCTCTCCTCTCCTCTCCTCTCCTCTCCTCTCCTCTCCTCTCCTCTCCTCTTCTCTTCTCTAGTATTCTACTCTATACTCTATTCTACTCTACTCTTATCTGTTCTGTTCTGTTCTGTTCTGTTCTGTTCTGTTCTACATGGACAACCATTTAGATATGAGCCAGCAGTGTGCAGCAGCTGCCAAAAAAGCCAACACAGTTCTGGGCTGCATAAACAGAGGGATAGAATCAAGATCACGTGAAGTGTTAATACCACTTTATAAGGCCTTGGTAAGGTCACACTTGGAATATTGCATCCAGTTTTGGTCGCCTGATGTAAAAAGGATGTTGAGACTCTAGAAAGAGTGCAGAGAAGAGCAACAAAGATGATGAGGGGACTGCAGGCTAAAACATTTGAAGAACGGTTGCAGGAACTCGGTATGCCTAGTTTAATGAAAAGAAGGACTAGGGGAGACATGATAGCCGTGTTCCAATATCTCAGGGGTTGCCACAAAGAAGAGGGAGTCAAGCTATTCTCCAAAGAACCTGAGGGTAGAACAAGAAGCAATGGGTGGACACTAATCAAGGAGAGAAGCAACTTAGAACTAAGGAGAAATTTCCTGACAGTCAGAACAATTAATCAGTGGAACAACTTGCCTGCAGAAGTTGTGAATGCTCCAACACTGGAAATTTTAAAGAAAATGTTGGATAGCCATTTGTCTGAAATGATGTAGGATTTCCTGCCTGCTCAGGGGGTTGGACTAGAAGACCTCCAAGGTCCCTTCCAACTCTGATATTATTATATTATTCTACTCTGTTCTGTTCTATTCTGTTCTGTTCTGTTCTGTTCTGTTCTGTAGTATTCTACTCTACTCTACTCTACTCTACTCTACTCTGTTCTGTTCTATTCTATAGTATTCTACTCTATTCTACTCTACTCTACTCTACTCTACTCTACTCTACTCTACTCTACTCTACTCTACTCTACTCTACTCTACTCTACTCTATTCTATTCTATTCTATTCTATTCTACAGTATTGTACTGTATATTCTATTCTACAGTACTCTACTCTGTTCTATTTTACAGTATTCTACTCTACTCTATTCTACAGTACTCTACTCTACACTACTCTACTCTACTCTATTCTACAGTACTCTTCTCTTCTCTCCTCTTCCCTTCCCTTCCCTTCCCTCTCTTCTCATCTACTAAATTCTCTCTCTCTTCTCTTCTCTTCTCTTCTCTTCTCTTCTCTTCTCTTCTCCTCTCCTCTCCTCTCCTCTCCTCTCCTCTCCTCTCTTCCCTTCCCTTCCCTTCCCTTCCCTTCCCTTCCCTCTCTTCTCATCTACTAAATTCTCTTCTCTTCTCTTCCCTTCTCTTCTCTTCCCTTCTCTTCCCTTCTCTTCTATTCCTACTCTACTCTATTCTACAATTGCATCTCTAGCCTACATCTCCCCCTGCAGTCTTCCTCCTCATTCTCCATTTCAGTTTGGCAAGTGAGCAAAATCCCAGCTCCCTCTTTTAACCAGCAGGAGAAAAAATACCCGAGCCGAGCAATTGCAAAGCTACTTCAGTCTCCGTTTGTTGAAATCCCTGCCAAGCTTCCCAACAAGTTTTACTCATTTTATTCTTGTTTTTTTAAAAAAAATTCCTGCCTTTTCTTTCTTTCGTTCTTTTCTTTTTTTTCTGGACAAATCTCTCTCCCTCTCTCTCCCCCCCTCTCTTTCTCCCCCACTCTCTCTCTCTCTCTCTCTCTCTCTCTCTCTCTCTCTCTCTCTCTCTCTCTCTCTCGTAAACAAAGAGCCCCTCCTGCACCAAGTGGGGAAGACCCATCATTTAAAGATACTTGCACAAATGCTACAAAGACACTTTGCCTCAGGAGACAGCAAAGACTAGGAGCAAAATGCCTTTAGTCCGGTCTCTTTCGGTCACTTCTCTCAACGGTCTTCCACAATGGGACAGTGAAGATTTACCAGTAGAAGACCTTTTGCTCTTTGAAGTCTCTTGGGAAGTCACCAATAAAGGTTAGTATCCTTTTATTTATTTATATGTGTGTGTGTGTGTGTGTGTGTGTGTGTGTGTGTGTGTGTGTGTGTGTGTGTGTGTTTTCTGAGGCTTTCACGGTTGTTTCTATGTAGGTCTTTGGTTGTTGGGGTTTTCTCCCGTGTAAAATTGGAAGTGTCTTGGTGACGTTTCGACGAAGTCTCATTCGTCATCTTCAGGCTTCAGCTTCGTGCTTCTATTTCTTTGCTCCCAGAAGCACGAAGCTGAAGCCTGAAGATGACGAATGAGACTTCGTCGAAACGTCGCCAAGACACTTCCAATTTTACACGGGAGAAAACCCGAACAACCAAAGACCTACATATATATATATATATATATATATATATATATATATATATATGTATGTATGTATGTATGTATGTATGTATGTATGTATGTATATGTATATGTATATGTATATGTATATGTATATGTATATGTATATGTATATGTATATGTATGTATATATATTATTCTCTTCCAAGCTGCTGGAGCGACGGGATTTTATCAGTGTTGCAAAATTATGAATGAAAGACTGGGGAGAGGAAGGAGGGAGAAGGAGATGGAGTTACTTAGGTTGCTGAGGGAGGCATGGATGTGTGCAACCGCTGGTGCCCTGCGCCGAATCCGCTGCACCCATTTTATTTATTTATTTGTCGCCTGCCTCGATTATTTTGACAAATAAGGCCGAGGCAGCAAACATATCCGACACGTCCTCCTTCTGTTTTCTGCCACAACAAGAACAACCCTGTGAGGCGGGCTGGGCTGAGAACGACTTCCTCAGAGGTTGCCCAGCTGGCTTATATGGCTAAGGCAGGTCTAGAACTCACAGCTGCCTGATGATTTTGGCCCCCAAATCACCCAGCTGGCTTTTACGGCTATGACAGAACTAGAATTCACAGTCTCCTGGTGATTGTCCCAAAGTCACACGCGCAGCCAATTTTCATACTTAAGAGGGAGCCTAGAATTTCAGTCTCCTGGTGACTTGGCTGAAAGTCACTCCGCTTTCATGCCTAAGGTGGGAGTCTAGAACTCCCAGTCTCCTGGCTTCTAGGTGCCTCAACTTAGAACACCTTTGCTATAAAAGCAAAATGGCACGATCCATGTGTACAATTTAAGAATTGTTAGAATTCCATCAAAGAGAGAAGCAACCTGGAATTAAGGAGAAACTTCCTAACAGTAAGGACAATTAACCAGTGGAACAGCTTGCCTCCAGAAATCGTGGGCGCTCCATCACTGGAGGTTTTTAAGAAGAGACTGGACATCTGAGATTGTATAGGTTCTCCTGCTTGAGCAGGGGGCTGGACTAGAAAACCTCAAAGATCCCTTCCAGCTCTATTCTGTTCTATTCTAGTCTAATCTAGTCTAGTCTAGTCTAGTCTAGTCTATATTCTATTTCTATTATCTTTGAACAATGAGAACAGTTCTCCCCCCCACTTAAATTGTATTTTTGTAGCTCTGAATCCATTGTAGTTTTGGTGTCAAATATATCATTCTTTGCGTTCCTTTCCCTCCCTTTTTTTTCTGAGTAAAACCAAACAATCATACCCACGCTTGGGAATGAAACATAAAGAATATTTAAATATTTTAGGATTCTACTCCTATTTTTTTTTCTATATTCTAGCTCTTAGTTACAAGAAATCGGATGGGGAAAATGATTTGAAAATTCATTTTAGCATTCTCTGCCCAGTTATTTTCCCGTACTTTACCTCAGACTCTTAATTATACTTGGCATATTCCATGAAAATACCACCATTTTTGTTATAATGTCCGTACATTGGCCATCCAGTATATTTGTCAATCTTTTCAAGCGTGGCAGATATGATCCCTCGGTTAATCCACTAACTTTTGCAGCCATAACAATTTTGAATCACTATTTTTATTAACATCGATGGAGATCTTTCCATGAGAATGTGGGCAGCCCCTGCAGATAAGTTAGATGTACTGACAGGGATGTCGGCTGTGAAACACCTCTACTTACATTTTATGTTTGTGTGCATGTGGCAGACTGCAATGTGGACATAACATATAACATAACGTAACATAACATAACATAACATAACATAACATAACATAACATAACATAACATAACATAACATAACATAACATAGAACAGAGTTGGAAGGGACCTTGGAGGTCTTCTAGTCCAACCCCCTGCCCAGGCAGGAAACCCTACACCATCTCAGACAAATGGCTATCCAACATTTTCCTAAAAATTTCCAGTGTTGGAGCATTCACAACTTCTGCAGGCAAGTTGTTCCACTTATTGATTGTTCTCACTGTCAGGAAATTTTTCCTTAGTTCTAAGTTGCTTCTCTCCTTGATTAGTTTCCACCCATTGCTTCTTGTCCTGCCTTCAGGTGCTTTGGAGAATAGTTTGACTCCCTCTTCTTTGTGGCAACCCCTGAGATATTGAAACACTGCTATCATATCTCCCCTAGTCCTTCTTTTCGATATTCGACATACGATAGGGCATTTTTCAAATACCTGTTTTTGCCAATTCAACTCATGATTTTGTGATCTATGAAAAAGTGACTGCTCAGAGTCAATTTCAATAATTCCCTCAACACTGTCAGACTATTTACTGAATCTGCACTACTATTAATCGTTTCATAGTTCCCATCACCAATCTCTTTCCACTTATGACTGTATGACTATAACTTGTTGCTGGCAATCCTTATGATTTATATTGATATATTGACCATCAATTGTGTTGTAAATGTTGTATCTTGATGAACGTATCTTTTCTTTATGTACACTGAGAGCATATGCACCAAGACAAATTCCTTGTGTGTCCAATCACACTTGGTCAATAAAAAATTCTATTCTATTCTATTCTACATCTTCTCCCCCATCTGTTGGTATTTGTTATCCTGCTAAGAATAATGTAAAATCTTTTATTTATCTGTGTGCTGCCTTTATTATTTTTGTGTTTTAAAAAAACAAAAGAAAAAACAAGGCAGCAAACATACCTAATGCCTGACTAAGTGGCTCAGTGGCTAAAGACACTGAGCTTGTGGATCAGAAAGGTCGGAAGTTCGGGGGTTCGAATCTCTAAGTACAGGTCTCCTGCATGAGCAGGGGGTTGGACTAGATGACCTCCAAGGTCCCTTCCAACTCTATTACTGTTAATCCTTCCTCCTGCTTTTTTACCCATAACAGCAACCCTGTGAGGTAGGTTAGGCTGAGAAAAAGGATTAGATTAGGATTAGAACCCACTGTCTCCTGGTGATTGTCAAAGTCACCCAGCTGACTTTCATACATGAGACAGGACTAGAACTCACAATCTCCCAGTTTCTAGTATGGTAGCTTAAACATTTGACCAAACTACCTCTCATAATCTTTTCCATTTTCAGAACTATTCTTTCATTTCCACCACAGTTCTAAGACAAACTAATAAAGGGTGTTGTTGCATCTCATAATTTAAATGAATTGATTAGCATCTTCTCTTTAGCAATTCCTTACATCAAATCTAACAAAAGAAATGTTGTAGTGGGCCTCCCTTCAGAAATGGTTGACCAATGTCTGTTTGTTCTGCTCATAAACTCAAAGTGCCCCTGTTTTGTTTTTAATCCATGTAGAGTCGGTGGGGCCAAACTGATGGCCTTGACTTAATTTCAGTTGGCTTCAAGCAATCCGTCCAAACCTAAACCAGCTGGAGTTATTTTGGTCATCTCTCTTGCAGCCTGGTGGGAAGGGGAAAGGAAGGAAGGAAGGAAGGAAGGAAGGAGGGAGGTTAGGAGAAGGAAGGAAGAAGGGAAGAGGAGGAGGGAGGCAGGAAGGAAGAAAATTAGGAGAAGGAAGGAAGGAGGGGAGGGAGGGAGGGAGGGAGGGAGGGAGGAAGGAAGGAAGGCAAGGAAGGAGAAAGAGAGAGGAAGGAAGGAAGTAGGTTAGGAGAAGGAAGGAAGGAGGGGAGGAGGGAGGCAGGAAAGAAGGAAATTAGGAAAGGGAAGGAAGGAAAGAAGGAAGGAGGTTAGGAGAAGGAAGGAAGGAGGGGAGGAAGGGAGGGAGGGAGGGAGGAAGAAAGGAAGGCAAGGAAGGAGAAAGAGAGAGGAAGGAAGGAAATATTTATTTTATTTATTTATTTAATTTTGTCATAACAATATACACAAGCATAACAGAAAAGATTATATAATATATAAACATATATATGAGGAGAAACAAGGTAGTATAAGCATATATATATATAGGGGAAGAAACAATAGGACAGGAACGGTAGGCACGTTTGTGCTCTTATGCACGCCCCTTAGAGTCCTCTTAGGAATGTGGTGAGGTCAACAGTGGATAGATTTTGAATAAAGCTTTTGGGGTTATGAGAAGAGACCACAGAGTCAGGTAATGCATTCCAAGCATAGATAAATCGTGTTTTCTGCAATCTAAACTGGAGCGATTGACATTAAGTTTAAATCTGTTGGTAGCTCTTGTGTTATTGTAGTTGAAACTGAAGTAGTAATTAACAGGAAGGACATTACAACGGATGATTCTATGAGCTAAACCCAGGTCCTGTCGAAGGCGACGAAGTTCCAAGTTTTCTAGACCCAGGATATCAAGTCTGGTGGAATAAGGTATTTTATTGGTTACGGAGGAGTGGAGAATTCTTCTCGTAAAATACCTTTGGACACGCTCAACTGAATTGATATCGGATATATGGTATGGGTTCCAGACAGGCGAGCAGTAATCAAGAATTGGCCTTGCAAATGTTTTATATGCTCCGGTCAGTAGGTTGGGTTAGGAGAAGGAAGGAAGGAAGGAAGGAAGGAAGGAAGGAAGGAAGGAAGGAAGGAAGGAAGGAAGGAAGGAAGGAAGGAAGGAAGGAAGGAAGGAAGGAAGGACCTTGAAGTACCTAGGGTTGAGAAACAGTGCACTAGATGTTTTATTGGATTTATTGGAAGTCATCCACCCATTGGAAGCCATGAGAATAGCTAACGTACTTGGTTGCAAATAAAGACACACAAATTAATGCAGATCAGGTAACCTTGGCCAAAATTACCGCACAGTTCTCCTGCTCTGGATAAGCTCATCCCTTTCAAAGATAGTTCCTCCAGTCTATTTTGATCTACTTTGTCTTGTTCCTTGTAGAGGGCAGCTTAGCACGGGACTGAAACGGACGGGTGGTATTTGTTGACATTTGCTCCAAAACCTGTTGATTTGCCATGAGGAACAAACCTTTTCCTGCTGTAAGGACAGAAATGAGTAAATGATGAGTAAATCAGTAACTTCACCTGACATCTCCCTGTATGGGGCTTAAGATAAAGGGAAACTGAGTCGGGAAATTGCTTTGCAGTTCCAGAGATCTAATCTCGGCGGGGCAAATATTACCCTGGCCTTTGAAATCGGCTGTTGCTGGAAATTTAGGGAGTGAATATTGCCCTCAAAGGAAAACCGCTCCCATCGTTTGCAATCACACTTTCTTTCTGGATGAAAAAATATTTATCGATGGTGAGGCCCGGGCATTGTAAGCAACAGGCAGTCCTCAAACTTACAACAGTTCACTTAGTGACCGATCGAAGTGACAACGGCACAGAAAAGACTGACTTGCGATCATTTTTCACCCTCATGACTGTTGCACGGCTTCACGTGATTTGGATTGGGATGCTTGAGAACGGACTCACGTTTATGACGGTTGCAAACGTCCTGGGATCATGTGGGATCCCCTTTGGTGACCTTCTGACCAGCATAGTCCATGGGGAAAATCAGATTCACTTAACGATGGTATTACTAATTTAACCACCGCAGTGATTCACTTACCAAATGTGGCAAAAAAAGTCGTAAAATGGGGACAAAACTCACTTAACACATGTCTCACTTAGCAACATAAATTTTGGGCTCCCTTGGGGGTCATATGTTGAGGACTAAGGTAAAGGTAAAGGTTCCCCTCACACATACGTGCTAGTCGGGGGCGGTGCTCATCTCTGTTACAAAGCCGAAGAGCCAGCGCTGTCCGAAGACGTCTCCGTGGTCATGTGGCTGGCATGACTCAACGCCAAAGGCGCACGGAACGCTGTTACCTTCCCACCAAAGGTGGTCCTTATATTTTCTACTTACATTTTTACGTGCTTTCGAAACTGCTAGGTTGGCAGAAGCTGGGACAAGTAACGGGAGCTCACCCCGTTACACGGCAGGACTAGGGATTCGAACCGCTGAGCTGCCGACCTTTCGATCGACAAGCTCAAGATCCTAGCCCCTGAGCCACCGCGTCCTAGCATGTTGAGGACTACCTGTAGACTAAACAGGAATCAGACAAGTGACTGCATTAATTACTGAAAGCAACTACATCAGCATATCATAGCCTGTTGTGAATTTTTTTAAAAAAAATCATTGACTGGTTGGTTCATACGTCATATTTAACTTGGTTCCATTTTCTGCAATGGTGCAATGCTCTGAACTCTAAACTAGGGGTCTCTAACCTTGGCAACTTTAAGACTTGTGGACTTCAACTCCCAGAATTCCTCAGCCAGCTTTGCTTTGCTTTGCTTTGCCTGCTGAGGAATTCTGGGAGTTGAAGTCCACAAGTCTTAAAGTTGCCAAGGTTGGAGACCCCTGCCCTAAACTACTCAAATCCCCCAAGTTTGTTCAACACACAAAACAACCAATATTAAACTCATCAAGGTTAGGATGCTGTGGGCAGAAGCCCTTCTCTTGGTCTTTAACTGACCTGGTTGAATTAGAAGACAATGACCTGGTGAAGCCTCCTGACATGAGGAAGGAAGGAATCAGGTAATCCACAATGTTACGACCACAATGGTGCCCAAAATTTCTGCTGCTAAATGAAACATGTGTTAATTCAGTTTTCCCCCATTTTACGACTTTTCTTGCTATGGTTGTTAAGTGAATCAAGGAAGAAGTGGTGGGATTCAAAAATTTTTACTACCGGTTCTGTGGGCGGGGCTTGAAGGGCAGGGCATAGCTTGGTGGGCGTGGCTTGGTGGGCGTGGCAGGGGAAGGTTACTGCAAAATCCCCATTTCGTACTGATCAGCTGGGACTCGGGAGGCAGAGAATAGATGGGGGCGGGGCCAGTCAGAAGTGGTATTTGCCGGTTCTCCGAACTACTCAAAATTTCTGCTACCGGTTCTCCAGAACTGGTCAGAACCTGCTGAAACCCACCTCTTCACCAAAGTGAAACGGAGCACCGCCCTCTAGAGTCGGGAACGACTGGCACATATGTGCGAGGGGAACCTTTACCTTTACCTAGGTGTATTATGATAATTTTAACAGGAATTTATGTGCACAGTCACTCATGCGCTCGTTACCTCTCGCCTGGATTATTGTAATGCTCTCTACATGGGGCTCCCCTTGAAGTGCACTCGGAGGCTTCAGTTAGTCCAGAATGCAGCTGCGCGGGTGATAGAGGGAGCTCCGCGTAGCTCCCATATAACACCGCTCCTGCGCAGACTGCACTGGCTGCCTGTGGCCTTTCGAGTGCGCTTTAAGGTGCTGGTTACGACCTTTAAAGCGCTCCATGGCTTAGGGCCTGGGTACTTACGGGACCGCCTGCTGTTACCACATGCCTCCCACCGACCTGTACGCTCTCACAGAGAGGGACTTCTCAGGGTGCCGTCCGCCAAACAATGTCGGCTGGCGGCCCCCAGGGGAAGGTCCTTCTCTGTGAGGGCTCCCACACTCTGGAACGAACTTCCCCCGGGTTTACGCCAAATACCTGACCTTCGGACATTCCGTCGCGAACTGAAGACGCATCTTTTTATTTGCGCGGGGCTGTCTTAAATTGAATTTTATCTTTTATCAATTTTTAAACGGGGTTTTTAGTATGGAAATTTTTTAATTTTAGGCTAATTTAAATAAGTTTTTTAAATGGTATTTTAATCTGTATATTGTATTTTTTTATCTTGCCTGTACACCGCCCTGAGTCCTTCGGGAGAAGGGCGGTATAAAAATCAAATAAATAATAATAATAATAATAATTTTGGGTGAAACAAAGTCGTCTATCGGATGCAGGAAGGAAGACGGTTAAGTTTATCCATATTTTATAGAGAGGGGAGAGGCGCTATTGCTCTGGTTATGCGTTTCCCAATCTCTGGAACCTGAGGAGAAGCGACTCCCTAAAGATCCTGTCATTGTCCTAATAATCAGATTTACTGCAAATATCTGCAGATCCAACACTGGGATTTTGCTTGTTCTAAGTACGGTGCTTTTTTGCAAACTCTTCCAAAGCAGTTTTTTGCCAAGGCCTCCCCCCACGAAACCACAGAGCAGGCAGAGATTATAGGAGGTGACAAGGGACCCCTTTGGTGGTTAAGTTGTCTCTCCACACCCAACACAAACTATGCAATCAAAAAAACCCACCGCTTCTTCTCCAGAGGGGTCCTTTTCCTGGTACGCTGCCAACTTTTCAAATGTCTCAACAGGTACATACCTGCCCTGTGAAAAGATATTCATTTTCCCTGGGTTTGGTGCACGCTCTAGTCTAAACAAAGCCAGATTGGGGTTGGAGAGATTCATGGGGGGGGGGGGGCAAAGAGTTATGGAAAACCCACCTGTTATTTTAGCATATTGTACAAATGAAGTAATCATGTGGGATGATATAGAGCAATGTTTTGGTAGCTTTAAGATGCGTGGAGTTCAACTCCCAGAATTATGCAGCCGGAATGGAGGTTTCCCCCCCACCAAAAAAAATGGCTAAAAAAACCCACAAAAAACCAAGTTGCTTCATTGAGTTATTCAATAATATAATTTTATTAAAGCTTTGCATTATTGTTTTTTTTTCCCTAAAGGGCAGAAGGGAGGGAGAGAGGGAGGAAGGGAAAAAGGAAGGAAGGGAGGGAGGGAGGGAGGGAGGGAAGAAGGGAGGGAGGGAAGAAGAAGGAAGTAGGTTAGGAGAAGGGAGGGAGAGAGGGAGGAAGGGAAAAAGGGAAAAAGGAAAGAAAGAAGGTGGGAGGGAGGAGATAGGTTAGGAGGAAGGGAAGGAGGAGGGAGAGAGGAAGGAAGGAAGGGAGGGAGGGAGGAAGGAGGGAGGGAGGAAGGAGGGAGGGAGGGAGAAGGAAGTAGGTTAGGAGAAGGGAGGAGGGAGAGGGGAAGGGAAAAGGAAAAGGAAGGAAAGAAGGTGGGAGGAGGAGATAGGTTAGGAGGAAGGAAGGAGGAGGGAGAGAGGAAGGAAGGAAGGAAGGAGGAGGGAGGGAGGAGGAGGAGGAAGGAGGAGGAGGAAGGAGGGAGGAGAAGGAAGTAGGTTAGGAGAAGGGAGGGAGAGGGGAAGGGAAAAGGAAAAGGAAGGAAAGAAGGTGGGAGGGAGGAGATAGGTTAGGAGGAAGGAAGGAGGAAGGAGAGAGGAAGGAAGGAAGGAAGGAGGGAGGGAGGAAGGAAGGAGGGAGGAGGAAGGAGGGAGGGAGGGAGAAGGAAGTAGGTTAGGAGAAGGGAGGGAGAGGAGGAAGGAAAAGGAAAAGGAAGGAAAGAAGGTGGGAGGGAGGAGATAGGTTAGGAGGAAGGAAGGAGGAGGAGAGGAAGGAAGGAAGGAAGGAGGGAGGGAGGAAGGAGGGAGGGAGGGAAGGAGGGAGGGAGGGAGAAGGAAGTAGGTTAGGAGAAGGGAGGGATAGAGGGAGGAAGGGAAAAAGGGAAAAAGGAAGGAAAGAAGGTGGGAGGGAGGAGATAGGTTAGGAGGAAGGGAAGGAGGAGGGAGAGAGGAAGGAAGGAAGGAAGGAAGGAAAGAAATGTGCTTACACTTTTAAAATTCGTATTTGTTCTGCTTTTGTTTCAGTTGGTGGCATCTGCACAGTGATCCAGACAAAAGCCAAAACCACTTTAGAAGAATGGGGGGAAAATTACTTTCTCCTTGGCCCTTATTTCGAGCATAACGTGAAGACGCAGGTGGAACTCTGTGAACCTCCCAACGCAGCAGTGAAGAAAGCGATGGATGTCATAAAAGCCAACGGGTATCAGGTAAACAAATTTTTCCCCCCTAGAAAATTGAAACTTTTTTTTTTTAATTCTAAAGCCGAGAAGACTTATTGGGTTCGTAAGGTCCCTATCCTCCGTTCACATCAATAAACAAGCCAACCAACCAAAATTATGATTATTATCTTGTAAAAGATGGCAAACCAGTCTCTGCTTGAATAGGTCCGAAATAATTCAAAACAACTTGGAATTTGTGGCTACTCTTTTTTTGTGAGGCCCAAAATTATTTCTTAGGGCAGGGGTCTCCAACCTTGGTCCCTTTAAGACTTGTGGACTTCAACTCCCAGAGTTCCTCAGCCAGCTTTGCTGGCTGAGGGACTCTGGGAGTTGAAGTCCACAAGTCTTAAAGGGATCGACGTTGGAGACCCCTATTTTAGGGTAAATAAATGAACTGTCAGATTAATTTGGCTCAATTATTACTGGCCCAGCGGTTAGGTGATGTCAAGAAGTTAACCAAATTAAGATAATCCTCAAGTTAGGGCTGTAATGGAGTCTGCCCGTCATGATTGTGGATAAAAAAAACACCCAGGGCTGAAGGCTAGACTGGAAAGTTTTTTAAAAAATGGTAAATGAAACCAGTGTCAAATGATTTAAAGATAGAACAGAAGAGTTGTAACCCAGGATTGAACTGTGAGGTCTTTGGCGCTGTCTGAGTTTGGATGTTTTCTTGCAGATATTTCATTACCCAACGAGGTAACTTCATCAGTGTTTGGTAGTGAAAGGTTGGCAAGAAAACAACCAAACTCAGAGAGCACCAAGGATCTCACAAACTACTTGCATATGGTTGCCAAAGGAAACTAGGTGGACATCTCCATGAGGTAATCAGAAGTCAAGGAGAGAGAGAAAGAGAGGGACAGAGGGAGGGAAAGAGGGAGAAGGAGAAAGAAAGAGAGAGAGAAAGAAAGAGAGAGCGAGAGAGAAAGAGAGGGGGAGGGAGGGAGAGGGAGGAGGGGGAGAAGGAGAGAGAGAGGGACAGGAACAGGGAGGGAGGGAGAAAGAGGAAGGAAGGAAGGAAGGAAGGAAGGAAGGAAGGAAGGAAGGAAGGAAGGAAGGAAGGAAAGAAAGAAAGAAAGAAAGAAAGAAAGAAAGAAAGAAAGAAAGAAAAAGGGAGAGGGAGAAATGAAGGGAGGGAGGGAGGCAGAGGGAGAAGAAGGAAGGAAGAAAAGAAAAGAAAAATTAAGGGAGGAAGAAATCTAATAGACCCCAATTGTTCCCATATCTTCTCTTAAAATGCCACACAGAATTAGAAGTGGCTCCCTACAAAGTACTGTTTGTTCATTATGAATCTTATGTTGGCCTCAGTAAATTTTTAATTGCCAAGATGAACTCACTGGTGTTCTGACCTAGGCTTCCTGCGACAGTAAAAAGCCCACAATTAGTCCCCAAAAATCCTCTTTTTATTTCAACGGTTGTGAATTCTGTTCATTCACAACCCGTGATGAGTCACAAATAGTTCGTAAAGAGTCCGACAGAAGTCTGCCACAGTCCTTCATGATAAGGCTGATAAGCACCCACATTTATCTCCCTTGACACACTGCCAAAGACCTAATTGGCAATTAGCTTTGCAAGGCCACACAGAGCACAGAGTTAAAACGGAGCTTCAGAATTTAAACCGACCAGCACGAACAAAGTTGCTTCCTGCAAAGGCTCACGTGCCTTTGCTCCTCCTTATGGAGGAGGTCTTATGGGAGGGGCCAATCATCTCCAAGTCTTACTCCTGAGTCGCCCCTTTTGTCTTAACTGTTCTTGCCTTCTGGCAGCTCTGTGCATGCACGCACTGGGAACAAGCTCCCCCTGTTCCTCTGCCTCACTGATGTCAGACTCTGGAGGCTCTGGAGTCAGCACACAACTCCCAGATGGCCCTGGCCCCCTCTCTGCCTTCAACGCAGAGCCCTCATCTGAGCCTTCCCCAGACTCCACGACTGGCCCATGTTCCTCCCCAGCCTCCTCACTGTCCGACTCTGCTGCCAGCTCTGCAGGCTGCTGGTGGACCACAGCAACTGGATTAAAGAACCAATTATGTCCCCTGAACTGTATTGTTGACCAATGAATGTGGACAGTGACATCCCATGCTTGGCCCTAACTCTTCCACCTCCTTTTAACAGGTCCATTTTGGGAGATGGCTGATTGAAGGAAGCCCCTACGTGGTGTTGTTCGATATAGCATCAGCAGCTTGGAATCTGGACAGATGGAAAGGGGAATTCTGGGAAGCCAGCCATATCGGAATTCCTTACCATGACCGGGAAGCAAATGATGCCCTCATCTTTGGATCGCTAACTGCCTGGTTTTTGAAAGAGGTGTTGTGTTTTTGAAGCTGGACTCTTCATCTATCTTTCTACCTGGAAGAGTCTACTTGTGTAGATCAGCACCTCTAGTGCTCTGGTAGCCTCTGATGCTGGTGGCCACTCAAGCACTCAGCCTCCCATTTAGACTAGACTAGACTAGACTAGACTAGACTAGACTAGACTAGACTAGAGTAGACTAGAATAGACTAGACTAGACTAGACTAGACTAGACTAGACTAGAATAGAATAGAATAGAAAATATAGAATAGAATAGAATAGAATAGAATAGAATAGAATAGAATAGAATAGATGGAAGGGACCTTGTAGGTCATTTAGTCCAACCCCTTCCCCCTGCCCAAGCAGGAGATCCTACAGCATTTCTGACAGATCCAGTCTCAATCCAGTCTCTTCTTGAAACCCTCCAGTGATGAAGCTCCCACAACTTCTATTATATATACACACACACACACACATCCATATTGTGTGTGCACAGAGTTGGTTCTGGGTATCATTCATATTAAATCCAATTCGCAGTAACAATACTAGTAATCTCTATCACATTTATCAAATTTAAGTAATCCTCATTATATTGTTTAAACATACATAAACAAAAAATGCCTAACTCCTCATCTTTATCTCTACCTTCATCTCTGTCTTCCACAACCTCTGAAGGCAACTTCTGTTCCATGGGTTGATTGTTCTCACCGTCAGGAAATTTCTCCTTATTTCCAGCTTGAATCTCTCCTTGATCCGTTTCCATCCATTGTCCCTTATCAGTGGGGAAATCCCCAAGTAGTCCCTGGAATCCCTCTGGATTCAGAAAAATCTCCCGGGTGGACTTTGTCGCCTCTTCCTAGGCAGCATCAGTAAAGGAACATAGAGCTGTCCTTGAGGGAAGATAGGAAAGAGCCATTAGGCAGCAAGTTGAATAATGAATTGTATGAACCAGAGATAAAAGAAAGCATGAGGAACAAACAAAATTAAGACAGGGTTATTCTGAGTTCCTTTCTCACACTTCTATCTCTTGACTTGGTGACCTCCTGCTCAAATCTCCCCTTAATTCCATAATCTTTTCCCGTTCCTAACACTTGTGTAACTGAACTGGTAACAGAAGTGAAACTTTTTCAAGGAAAACACCAGGGGGAAATCCTACCGGTTCACACCGGTTCAGGTGAACCCGTAGCAGCAGGGGTGCGTGATTTGGAGAACCAATAGCGGCGGCGGCACAAGGCTCTGCCCACCCGCCCGGACATTGTTACTTCTGGTTTTAACCAGGAAGTAACCTGTTTTTTACCCTCTGTGCATGCGCAGAAGGCTTTGCGCATGTGCAGAGGGTCCCAAATTGCACGTGTGGCGCACGGAGCACGCACTTCCAAACCGGTAGGGAATAGAATAGAATAGAATAGAATAGAATAGAATAGAATAGAATAGAATAGAATAGAATAGAATTTTATTGGCCAAGTGCGATTGGACACACAAGGAATTTGTTTTGGTGCATATGCTCTCAGTGTACATAAAAGAAAAAGAAAAAAATACCTTCATCAAGGTACAACATTTACAACACAAATGATGGTCATAGGTTGCAATTTAACCCTTAATGATAGCAACAAAAAGTTACAGTCATACAGTCATAAGTGGAAAGAGATTAGTGATAATAATAATAAGGTAAGTAGATTTCACCCCTGGGAAAAAACTCCAATGAAGTTCAGTTGCTTTTGGAAAAACACCTTTGGGATTTCTTCCTGGGTACACACTCACACACACACACACACACAAGACATATTCTTGGATCTCTTGATGGAATGTAGTTAATGAGATCCTAAGCTTTGGCTATCCTTATAATGCATACATTCTAAAGAAACGTTCCTACTATAAAACTGCTTCACCCATCATTGCTCTGCTTATGAAATTATCAATGCCTGGAATGCACACTGCCCACCCAGGATCAACTGAATTGTTAAATAACCACAGAATTCACTCAAAAAACCTGTCTAAGGTCTTTTTTCCCCATCCAGCAGGGAGGGGGTTGGACTAGAAGACCTCCAAGATCCCTTCCAACTCTATCTTTCCATGTTCATCCCGCAACAAACAAAGTTGAAAATGAATTACCATACTTTTAACCCACTGAGCAAATGTACCGCTAGGTTTTTTTAAAAACTGACTTGGTTATTGATATTATAAGTACTCAGCTGTTGCTTCTTTGCTGTTGTTAGTTGCTAAGTTGTCCATTGGGTCGCAACCCCATGGACAACGTTCCTCCAGGCCTTCCTGTCCTCTACTATCCTCTGGAGTCCATTTAAGCTCACGCCGACTGCTTCAGTGACTCCATCCAGCCACCTCATTCTCTGCCGTCCCCTTCTTCTTTTGCCCTCAATCTTTCCCAGCATTAGGCTCTTCTCCAGGGAGCCCTTCTGTTGTGACTCGTCCTCCCTCCACTCCTCAGCCGGGCCCCTCCCGTCTCCAACCGGGCCTTTTATCAGACTCGGAGTCTGATAATGAAGATGAACGGCCTGTCGTAACTCCAGCCCCCCGGCCCTGGCCTCATCCCCGGAGAGGATTCAAGGCGTGAAAGGACAAGCCCAATAAACCTCACTCATACAGCGTGTGTTCCTTTGGCTCAGCCTTCAGAGCAGGAAGCCAGCCAGGTGGTAGAATTACCCGGGCCTACTCCCTCTGGCCCCTCCCTTTCCCAGAACCTGACAGCAGATCCAGCTGAAAACAATTCAGCGTGGGTGGACCCTCACTTCCGGAGATCTGAGAGGCGACGCCAGCAGAAGGAAGGGTGGGGCAGGCCTGGATAAATGCTGAGTCATGGAGCCACACCCCATAGCCTCTATAAAGGACCTGCTTTTGCCATTCCAACCTTGAGTAAAGCAAAGTCTTATCTAGTTTGCTGATATCAGACTCTATCGCTGAAGTCACAACTTGGACTCCTGCCCGCCCTGATAAACCTCGAAGGAACTTGGCAAGCTGCAAAGGCTTCGTTGCCAAGTTTGTTATGGACTTCCTTGACTCGTTCGTCGGAGTGGGAGTGGGACACGACACCTTCCTTCTCGTTAGGTGACCAAAGTATATGAGTTTCCTCTTCAAGATCCGGCCTTCTAAAGAGCAGTCAGGGTTGATCTCCTCTAGGACTGACCGGTTGGATCGCCTTGCAGTCCAAGGGACTCGCAGGAGTCTTCTCCAGCACCAGAGTTGCTTCTTTATTCTCTTTGAAATTTGGAGATTGCTGAGAGGTGAAAGTTAGGAGGTGACATAATATGTTTCCCTTTTTTTCTTCTCCTTTGCAGCTTGCCAGTCAGTTCGAAGAGAAGCCCAACGTTATAGCTCACTTCCATGAATGGCAAGCTGGCCCCGGTCTCATCCTGTGCCGGTTCAGGAAGATTCCAATTGCAACCATTTTCACAACTCACGCGACTCTGTTAGGAAGGTACCTGTGTGCAGCGAGCATAGACTTCTACAATCATTTGGACCAGGTGAGTAAAGGCGGCTTGCCTTTGTCTCTCTTCTCGCCACTGTCATTCTACAAACTCTTTTGATGTAATGGTATGTGGGAGTGATCTTGAGACATAATTAACAGACTGGAAGGGACTGTGGAGGCCTTCTAATCTGTCGTGTCCCACTCCTCCTCTGACGGCCGGGTCGGGGAAGTCTGTATCAAGCGTGGCCGCAAAGCCTCTGCAGCTTTGCCAAAGTTCTGTCAGAGTTCTCAGGGCAGGCAGGAGTCCAAGATGTGACTTCAGCAATCCAAATTAGACTTTGCCTGACTCAAAGAATGCCAGAAAGCAGATCCTTTATATAGGCCATGGGGTGTGGCTCCATGACTCAGCACTTATCCAGGCCTGCCCCTCTCTTCCTTTTGCTGATGTCGCCTTTCCATTCTCCAGAAGCGTGGATCCGTCCACCCTCCCGCTGCCGGCAATTCCAGCTCGTGACTGGCTTCAGGCTCCTCATGTTCACATGCTGTGGGGGAGGGGTTTATTTGCTCGGTCTGTCCGGGCATGGTGCCAGGACTGGGGGCTGGAGGCAAGCCAGGCCGTTTGTCTGCACTATCAGTCTCTGGCTGAGATAACAGGAGATGAGAGGGGCCCGGCTGCAGAGATGGGGGCAGGCGAGGCACAACATAATCCAAGCCCCTACTCAAGCAGGAGACCCTATACCCATGATGGTGAACCTATGGCTCACGTGCCAGAGGTGGTACACAGAGCCCTCTCTGTGGGCACGCACGCCATCGCCAGCTTCTCTTCTGGTTTCCAGCTGATCTTTGTGAGCATCCGAGCACTGAAAAACAGCCCGAAAAATGGCCAAAAACGACCCAAAAACCAGGAAACCGGAAGAACAGCTGGCGAAAAATGGACCTTTTTTGGGCGGTTTTTGGGTCGTTTTCAGGCTGGTTTTCAGGTCGTTTTCAAGCCGTTTGTGGCCCCAAAAACGGCTTGAAAATGGCCCAAAAAACAGCCAAAAACCGGGTACGCCGTCCAGCTGGTCTTTGGGTTTCGGGTGCTTCGGTGCGCGCACCTGCAAGCGCATGCAAGCGCATTCCAGTTTCAGCACTCAGTGCCAAAAAGGTTCACCATCACTGCCCTATATACCGTTTCAGACAAGTGGCTTCTTTTTAAAATTCTTAAACCTCCAGTGATGGAGCAGCCACAACATCTGGAGGCAAGCCGTTCCCCTGATTCTGTCGTGTCCCACTCCTCCGCTGACGGCCGGGTCAGGGAAATCCAAATCAGGCGGTGCCTCTGCAGCTCTGCCAAAGTCCTAGCAAAGTCCTCAGGGCAGGCAGGAGACCAGAAAGTGACTTCAGCAAGATATGTTTAGACTTTGCCTGACTCAGAGAATGCCAGAAAGCAGGTCCTTTATATAGGCCATGGGGTGTGGCTCCATGGCTCAGCACTTATCCAGGCCTGCCCCTCCCTTCCTTCTGTTGCCTCCGCCTGTCAAGTCTTCTGACGCAAGGGTCACTCCAGTCTGCAGCTGTTGGCAATTGACCTCCCTCAGGCTCACATGCTGTGGAGGAGGGGGAGGGGTCTAGTTGCTCCGTTTGCCTGGGCATGGAGCCAGAGCTGGGGGCTGGAGGTACTTCCTCCTCCTCAGATTGTCTGGGCATGGAGCCAGGGCTGGGGCCAGGAGGCATACTAGGACATTCCTCCGTGTTCGGAAGCAGATAAGAAGGCCCCGGCTGTGGTGAGATCGGACGAGACACAACAGATTCATTGTTCTAACTGTCGGGAAATTTCTCCTTAATTCTAAGTTGCTTCTCTCCTTGATTCATTTCCATCCATTGCTTCTGGCCCTGCCTTCAGGTGCTTTTTTTTAAAAAAAAAATATTTTATTTATTTATTTATTATTTATTTGTCGAGTATGTATTAGATAATATATATAAGTATAAGCATGAATTGAATACATAGAATGAATACAATTAAAGGGAACCTTAGGACAGGGACGGTAGGCATGCTGGTGCTCTTATGCACGCCCCTTACAGACCTCTTAGGAATGGGGTGAGGTCAACAGTAGACAGTCTTAGGCTAAAAGTTTGGGGGTTTGGAGATGAAATAATAATAATAATAATTGAATTTGTATACCGCCCTTCTCCAGAAGGACTCAGGGCGGTGCACAGCCAGAATAAAAATACAAAGAAAAACAATACATATAATATTAAGAACACCCCTTAAAAGACTTATTCAATTGGCCAAAAATTTAAAATATAATAACACCTTATAAAAAATTTACAATAATTTAAAACCCATAAAATGAATTAAAAATTTTAAAATCAAGCCAGTCCAGCTAGACGGAATAAATAGGTTTTAAGTTCGCGGCGAAAGGTCCGAAGGTCGGCTAGTTGACGAAGTCCAGGGGGAAGTTTGTTCCAC
This sequence comes from Ahaetulla prasina, assembly GCF_028640845.1. Taxonomy (NCBI): domain Eukaryota; kingdom Metazoa; phylum Chordata; class Lepidosauria; order Squamata; family Colubridae; genus Ahaetulla; species Ahaetulla prasina. Next base: position 92,633,790 of record NC_080545.1, read on the forward strand.
AAGGTAGGAACCCCCACAGAGAAGGCCCTCCCCCTGGGGGCCGCCAGTCGACATTGTCTGGCTGACAGCACCCTAAGGAGTCCCTCTCTGTGAGAATGCACCGGTCGCTGGGAGATAGAAGATGGCAGTAGACGGTCCCGTAAATATCCTGGTCCTAAGCCATGGAGCGCTTTAAAGGTGGTCACCAATACCTTGAAGCGCACCCGGAATCACAGAGTCAGGGAGTGCATTCCAGGCATTGACCCCGCTGTTGCTGAAGTCGTATTTTCTGCAATCGAGTTTGGAGCGGTTCACTTTAAGTTTGTATCTATTGCATGCTCGTGTATTGTTGTGGTTCGTGCTTTGGAGAATAGGTTGATCCCCGCTTCTTTGTGGCAGGCAGCCCCTTAGATATTGCAACACTCTAGATTGGGAGGGAAGCTTCAACCAAAGCAAGTCTTGTGAACCCAGCCATTATAGTCTTATTAGAATGTATCAAACAGTTTTAATAGGTCAGCTTTAAAATCAAGCATCTTCTGCTCCCAAATATACCAGAGGTGGTACACAGTCGGTTTGGACCGGTTCGCGCAAACCGGTAGCAGAAATTGCGGGTGGGCCTGCCCACCTGCCCCGGCTCTATACCATCCTATTTAGGCATGTTTTTGAAGCCGGGGACATGCGCAGAAGGCCGGGCGCATGTGTGGAAGGCAGGTGCATGAGCAAACCGGGCGCCCGTGCACACGAAGCGAGCATGTGCGGCGAACCGTTAGCAGCATAATGTGAAACCCACTACTTATAATGACATGTGGAAATGACTTTGGAAGATAGGAACAGGAGCACAGGAGAGAGAGAAGCTGCCTTGGGAACTGTCAGATAAGACAGGGCATAGCCTGCAGCTGCATAATAGGTGGAGAACGACGCTCAGAAGAGTCGCTAATAAATTCTCAAACTGTAAAGGAGACAGTGAGAGACTTGCTAGATTGATGTCAGCCTTCCCAGGTAAAGCAGACAAGAAATACAACCAGGTGTGTTAATTCTAATGGTCAGATAATAAAAGGCTTAGCCTGCAGCTGTATAATGGCTGGAGAAAGAGGGACAGAAAGCAGGGGTTAAATGCTAACGGATCGGACCGGATCACGCGATCCAGTAGTGATCGTGGCCGGTAGTTCAGCAATCCGGTAGCGATGGCGGAGCAAAGCTCCGCCCGCCCACCCACCCAAGTGTTATAACTTCCTGGTTTTAACCAGGAAGTAATGTGTTTTTACCTTCTGCGCATGCGCAGAAGGTTTTGCGCATGCACAGAAAGTCTGTCTGGCGCATGTGTGGAAGGCAGGTGCATGAGCAAAGCTCCGCCCACCCACCCAGTGTTATAACTTCCTGGTTTTAACCAGGAAGTAATGTTTTTACCTTCTGCACATGCGCAGAAGGCCGGGCGCATGTGCGGAAGGCAGGTGCATGAGCAAACCGGGCGCCCGTGCACACGAAGCGAGCATGTGCAGCGAACTGTTAGCAGCATAATGTGAAACCCACTACTGATAATTACATGTGGAAATGACTTTGGAAGACAGGAACAGGAGCACAGGAGAGAGAGAAGCTGCCTTGGGAACTGTCAGATAAGACAGGGCATAGCCTGCAGCTGCATAATAGGTGGAGAACGACGCTCAGAAGAGTCGCTAATAAATTCTCAAACTGTAAAGGAGGCAGTGAGAGACTTGCTAGATTGATGTCAGCCTTCCCAGGTAAAGCAGACAAGAAATACAACCAGGTGTGTTAATTCTAATGGTCAGATAATAAAAGGCTTAGCCTGCAGCTGCATAATAGGTGGAGAACGACGCTCAGAAGAGTCGCTAATAAATTCTCAAACTGTAAAGGAGGCAGTGAGAGACTTGCTAGATTGATGTCAGCCTTCCCAGGTAAAGCAGACAAGAAATACAACCAGGTGTGTTAATTCTAATGGTCAGATAATAAAAGGCTTAGCCTGCAGCTGTATAATGGCTGGAGAAAGAGGGACAGAAAGCAGGGGTTAAATGCTAATGGATCGGACCGGATCACGCGATCCAGTAGTGATCGCTGCCGGTAGTTCAGCAATCTGGTAGCGATGGCGGAGCAAAGCTCCGCCCACCCACCCAAGTGTTATAACTTCCTGGTTTTAACCAGGAAGTAATGTGTTTTTACCTTCTGCACATGCGCAGAAAGTTTTGCGCATGCACAGAAAGTCTGTGCGCGCATGTGACACGTGCAGCGTGCAGTCCCGAGCCAATAAGGAAGGTAAGTAGATTTACCCCTGACAGAAAGGACCCACTCTCTGGTTCCCAAGCGGTAAATGAGACAGTGCCAAATTTGTACTTTCAAACTTGTAAGATTTTATTAATGTAGCCTTAATAGTAGAATTACCTTGGAAAGCCATGGAGCGCTTTAAAGGTGGTCACCAATACCTTGAAGCGCACCCGGAATCACAGAGTCAGGGAGTGCATTCCAGGCATTGACCACTCTGTTGCTGAAGTCGTATTTTCTACAATCGTTCACTTTAAGTTTGTATCGATTGCGTGCTCGTGTATTGTTGTGGTTTGTGCTTTGGAGAATAGGTTGATCCCCGCTTCTTTGTGGCAGGCAGCCCCTTAGATATTGCAACACTGCTAGATTGGGAGGGAAGCTTCAACCGAAGCAAGTCTTGTGAACCCAGCCATTATAGTCTTATTAGAATGTATCAAACAGTTTTAATAGGTCAGCTTTAAAATCAAGCATCTTCTGCTCCCAAATATACCAGAGGTGGTACTCAGTCGGTTTGGAACGGTTTGCCCAAACCGGTAGCAGAAATTGCGGGTGGGCCTGCCCACCCGCCCCAGCTCTATACCATCCTATTTAGGCATGTTTTTGAAGCCGGGGACATGCGCAGAAGGCCGGGCGCATGTGACACGTGCAGCGTGCAGTCCCGAGCCAATAAGGAAGGTAAGTAGATTTTACCCCTGACAGAAAGGACCCACTCTCTGGTTCCCAAGCGGTAAATGAGACAGTGCCAAATTTGTACTTTCCATCTTTTAAAATGATTTTAGTGTTTAATTGTTATGAGCCACGGTGGCGCAGTGGTTAGAGTGCAGTACTGCAGGCTACTTCTGCTGACTGCCTGGTGTCTTCAGCAGTTCAAATCTCCCCAAGCTCAAGGTTGGACTCAGCCAACCATCCTTCCGAGGTGGGTAAAAATAAGGACTCAGATTGCTGGGGGCAATAGGCTGACTCTGTAAACCGCTTAGAGAGGGCTGTAAAGGCAATGTGAAGCGGTATATAAGTGAAGATGCGATTGCTATGATTGTCCAGTCATTGGAGTCAGGTAGCTTATACAAGTTTAATAAAATTCTTGTGGTGCTTGTTGTTTGGAAGAACGTCAACTTTCCACCAAGCTAATGTCCCATTGACCTATTGGAGAAAGACTCATCTGTTCCCAAGACCAATGCCAGAAGATTCCATCAGTAAACAAGACCATGCCAAAATGGCAACGCTATATAACAGAGGTCTTCAAACTTGGCAGCTTTAAGACTTGTGGACTTCAACTCCCAGAATTCTCCAGCCAGCGTAGCTGCCAAGTTCGAAGACCTCTGCTATATAGTGACATCATCATGATATCTGTTGCATGTTCTTAACAGCGGTATTTACATAAGGAAGTTGTTGCAGATATTTCTTGGTTGCCTCTCCCTGCCCTGCAGCAGTGTTCCAGTATCTCAGGGGCAGCCACAAAGAAAAGGGGGGGGGGGAACCAACCTATTCTCCAAAGCATCTGAAAGCAGAATAAGAATCAAAGGATGGAAACTAATCAAGGAGAGAAGCAACCTAGAAATAAGGAGGAATTTCCTGACAGTGAGAACAATTGATTCATCACTAGAACAGCTTTCCTCCAGAAGTTGTGGGAGCGCCATCACTGGAGTTTTTTAAAGAAGAGATTCGACAACCATTTGTCTGAAATGGTGGAGGGTTTCCTGTTTGAGCAGGGGGGGGGTTGGACTAGAAGACCTCCAAGGTCCCTTCCAACTCTGTTATTTCTGTTCTTCTATCCCGACTCGTGTAACCATGTCTAATACTTACAAGTGTAAGAGTACTGTTTGAAAATTTCCTTCATATGGGATTTTTGATGATGAGCTGCGGTGGCGCAGTGGTTAGAGTGCAGTACTGCAGGCTACTTCTGCTGACTGCTAACTGCCTGCAATTTGGCAGTTCGATCCCGACCGGCTCAAGGTTGACTCAGTCTTCCATCTTTCCGAGATTCTGTAAAATGAGGACCCAGATTGTTGGGAGTAAGATGCTGACTCTGTAAAACTGCTTAGAGAGGGCTGTAAAGGCAATGTGAAGCGGTATATAAGTGAAGATGCGATTGCTATGATTGTCCAGTCATTGGAGTCAGGTAGCTTATACAAGTTTAATAAAATTCTTGTGGTGCTTGTTGTTTGGAAGAACGTCAACTTTCCACCAAGCTAATGTCCCATTGACCTATTGGAGAAAGACTCATCTGTTCCCAAGACCAATGCCAGAAGATTCCATCAGTAAACAAGACCATGCCAAAATGGCAACGCTATATAACAGAGGTCTTCAAACTTGGCAGCTTTAAGACTTGTGGACTTCAACTCCCAGAATTCTCCAGCCAGCGTAGCTGCCAAGTTCGAAGACCTCTGCTATATAGTGACATCATCATGATATCTGTTGCATGTTCTTAACAGCGGTATTTACATAAGGAAGTTGTTGCAGATATTTCTTGGTTGCCTCTCCCTGCCCTGCAGCAGTGTTCCAGTATCTCAGGGGCAGCCACAAAGAAAAGGGGGGGTGGGAACCAACCTATTCTCCAAAGCATCTGAAAGCAGAATAAGAATCAAAGGATGGAAACTAATCAAGGAGAGAAGCTGCCTTGGGAACTGTCAGATAAGACAGGCATAGCCTGCAGCTGTATAATGGCTGGAGAAAGAGGGACAGAAAGCAGGGTTAAATGCTAACGGATCGGACCGGATCACGCGATCCAGTAGTGATCGCTGCCGGTAGTTCAGCAATCTGGTAGCGATGGCGGAGCAAAGCTCCGCCCACCCACCCAAGTGTTATAACTTCCTGGTTTTAACCAGGAAGTAATGTGTTTTTACTTTCTGCACATGCGCAGAAAGTTTTGCGCATGCACAGAAAGTCTGTCGCAGTTCCATCTTTTAAAATGATTTTAGTGTTTAATTGTTATGAGCCACGGTGGCGCAGTGGTTAAAGTGCGGTACTGCAGGCTACTTCTGCTGACTGCTAACTGCCTGCAATTTGGCAGTTCGATCCTGACCGGCTCAAGGTTGACTCAGTCTTCCATCTTTCCGAGATTCTGTAAAATGAGGACCCAGATTGTTGGGAGTAAGATGCTGACTCTGTAAACCGCTTAGAGAGGGCTGTAAAGGCAATGTGAAGCGGTATATAAGTGAAGATGCGATTGCTATGATTGTCCAGTCATTGAGTCAGGTAGCTTATACAAGTTTAATAAAATTCTTGTGGTGCTTGTTGTTTGGAAGAACGTCAACTTTCCACCAAGCTAATGTCCCATTGACCTATTGGAGAAAGACTCATCTGTTCCCAAGACCAATGCCAGAAGATTCCATCAGTAAACAAGACCATGCCAAAATGGCAACGCTATATAACAGAGGTCTTCAAACTTGGCAACTTTAAGACTTGTGGAGTTCAACTCCCAGAATTCCTCAGCCAGCAAAACAAAGCTCTGGGAGTTGAAGTCCACAAGTCTTAAAGTTGCCAAGGTTGGAGATCCCTGGTCTAAGGGCTATTGCTATGACTTGATTTTTCCCTTCCATTTAACAGTTTGATATAGATAAAGAAGCAGGGGAAAGGCAGATATACCACAGATACTGCATGGAACGGGCCTCGGTGCATTGCGCGCATGTGTTTACCACGGTCTCTCAGATAACGGCCATAGAAGCGGATCACATGTTGAAGAGAGCAACTGGTAAGATCCAGCTTTCCCACAGCATACGGTACAGAAAGATATCCTCAAAAGTATTTCATTAATAGTGAGAACAGGGGGAGCCTAACCACGACACCTCTTGTTAATGTGGACCGCTAGGTGCTGTCTGCAGTTTCCTTGCAGATGTTTCATTATCCAGTGCTGATGATGTTATCTAGTTTGGGTAATGAAACATCTGCAAGAAAACAACCAATGCTCAGAGAGCATCAAGGACCCCATAATCGTTGTCCTCCTCTTCCTCCTCCTCCTCCTCCTCCTCTCCGCAATCCACACTCCTTTGCAGCACTGATGATGTTATTTAGATTGAGTAATGAAACGTTTGCAAGAAAACAACCAACCACAGAGAGCATTAAGGATCCCATAATCGTTCTCCTCCTCCTCCTCCTCCTCCTCTCTGCAATCCGCACTCCTTTGCAGCACTGTTGATGTTACTTAGATTGAGTAATGAAACGTTTGCAAGAAAACAACCAATGCTTAGAGAGGGCTGGAAAGTGCTGTGAAGCAGCATATAAGTCTAAGGGCAGTGGTGGGATTCAGCCAGTTCGCACCTAATCGGGAGAACCAATTGTTAACTTTCTAAGCAGTTCGGAGAACCGGTTGTTGGAAGAAATCTTATTTTGTTTTTTTTTCCACTTGAAAGGGCTAATCCTGTACGGAAGGCAGGAAGGAAACATTCTGGTGTTGTTTCTAGCCTAATCTTTATTGCCCTGCTTACAGAAACTGCCTCTCTGGTTAACCCTTATTACATTGTAACAGCTAAGGCGAAGCGCCCGTTGACGTGAGTGATGTTGAGTTGGCCACACCCACATGGTCACATGACCACCAAGCCACACCTACCCAGCTGGTCATTAGGGCCGAGAACCGGTTGTTAAATTATTTGAATCCCACCACTGTCTAAGGTGGGTGTCTCCACCCTTGGCAACTTTAAGACTTGTGGACTTCAACTCCCAGAATTCCTCAGCCAGCAAAGCAAAGCGAGTTGAAGTCCACAAGTCTTAAAGTTGCCAAGGTTGGAGATCCCTGGTCTAAGGGCTATTGCTATGACTTGATTTTTCCCTTCCATTTAACAGTTTGATATAGATAAAGAAGCAGGGGAAAGGCAGATATACCACAGATACTGCATGGAACGGGCCTCGGTGCATTGCGCGCATGTGTTTACCACGGTCTCTCAGATAACGGCCATAGAAGCGGATCACATGTTGAAGAGAGCAACTGGTAAGATCCAGCTTTCCCACAGCATACGGTACAGAAAGATATCCTCAAAAGTATTTCATTAATAGTGAGAACAATTGATTCATCACTAGAACAGCTTTCCTCCAGAAGTTGTGGGAGCGCCATCACTGGAGTTTTTTAAAGAAGAGATTGGACAACCATTTGTCTGAAATGGTGGAGGGTTTCCTGTTTGAGCAGGGGGTTGGACTAGAAGACCTCCAAGGTCCCTTCCAACTCTGTTATTTCTGTTCTTCTGTCCCGACTCCTGTAACCATGTCTAATACTTACTTACAAGTGTAAGAGTACTGTTTGAAAATTTCCTTCATATGGGATTTTTGATGATGAGCTGCGGTGGCGCAGTGGTTATAGTGCAGTACTGCAGGCTACTTCTGCTGACTGCTAACTGCCTGCAATTTGGCAGTTCGATCCTGACCGGCTCAAGGTTGACTCAGTCTTCCATCTTTCCGAGATTCTGTAAAATGAGGACCCAGATTGTTGGGAGTAAGATGCTGACTCTGTAAAACTGCTTAGAGAGGGCTGTAAAGGCAATGTGAAGCGGTATATAAGTGAAGATGCGATTGCTATGATTGTCCAGTCATTGAGTCAGGTAGCTTATACAAGTTTAATAAAATTCTTGTGGTGCTTGTTGTTTGGAAGAACGTCAACTTTCCACCAAGCTAATGTCCCATTGACCTATTGGAGAAAGACTCATCTGTTCCCAAGACCAATGCCAGAAGATTCCATCAGTAAACAAGACCATGCCAAAATGGCAACGCTATATAACAGAGGTCTTCAAACTTGGCAACTTTAAGACTTGGGGACTTCAACTCCCAGAATTCCTCAGCCAGCAAAGCAAAGCGAGTTGAAGTCCACAAGTCTTAAAGTTGCCAAGGTTGGAGATCCCTGGTCTAAGGGCTATTGCTATGACTTGATTTTTCCCTTCCATTTAACAGTTTGATATAGATAAAGAAGCAGGGGAAAGGCAGATATACCACAGATACTGCATGGAACGGGCCTCGGTGCATTGCGCGCATGTGTTTACCACGGTCTCTCAGATAACGGCCATAGAAGCGGATCACATGTTGAAGAGAGCAACTGGTAAGATCCAGCTTTCCCACAGCATACGGTACAGAAAGATATCCTCAAAAGTATTTCATTAATAGTGAGAACTAGGGGGAGCCTAACCACGACAGAACAATGTTGAAATCCTCTTGTTAATGTGGACCGCTAGGTGCTGTCTGCAGTTTCCTTGTAGATGTTTCATTACCCAGTGCCGATGATGTTTGAGTAGTTTGAGTAATGAAACGTCTACAAGAAAACAACCAATGCTTAGAGAGCATCAAGGACCCCATAGTCCTTCTCCTCTTCCCTCCCTCTTCCTCCTCTTCCTCTCCACAACCCACACTCCCTTCCAGCACTGTTGATGTTACCTAGTTTGGGTAATAAAATGTCTGCAAGAAAACAATCAACTGGAGAGAGCATTAAGGACCCCATAATCGTTGTCCTCCTCTTCCTCCTCCTCCTCCTCCTCCTCCTCCTCCTCCTCCTCCTCCTCCTCCTCCTCCTCCTCCTCCTCTCTGCAATCCGCACTCCTTTGCAGCACTGTTGATGTCACTTAGATTGAGTAATGAAACGTTTGCAAGAAAACAACCAACCACAGAGAGCATTAAGGATCCCATAATCGTTCTCCTCCTCCTCCTCCTCCTCCTCCTCCATCACCTCCTCCTCCTCCTCCTCCTCTCCGCAATCCACACTCCTTTGCAGCACTGATGATGTTACTTAGATTGAGTAATGAAACGTTTGCAAGAAAACAACCAACCACAGAGAGCATTAAGGATCCCATAATCGTTCTCCTCCTCCTCCTCCTCCTTCTCCTCCTCCTCCTCCTCCTCCTCCTCCTCCTCCTCCTCTCTGCAATCCACACTCCTTTGCAACACTGTTGATGTTACTTAGATTGAGTAATGAAACATCTGCAAGAAAACAACCAACCTCAGAGAGCATTAAGGATCCCATAGTTGTTGTCCTCCTCCTCCTCCTCCTCCTCCTCCTCCTCCTCCTCCTCCTCCTCCTCCTCCTCCTCCTCCTCCTCCTCCTCCTCCTCCTCTCCGCAATCCACACTCCTTTGCAGCACTGTTGATGTTACTTAGATTGAGTAATGAAACGTTTGCAAGAAAACAACCAACCACAGAGAGCATTAAGGATCCCATAATCGTTCTCCTCCTCCTCCTCCTCCTCCTCCTCCTCCTCCTCCTCCTCCTCCTCCTCCTCTCCGCAGTCCACACTCCCTTGCAGCACTGATGATGTTACCTAGTTTGGGTAATGAAACGTCTGCACAAAAACAACCTCAGAGAGCATCAAGCCCCCATAGTCCTCCCTCTCCTCCCTCCCCTTCCCCTTCCTCTTCCTCCTCCTCCTCTCTGCACTCCCTTCCAGCACTGATGATGTCACCTAGTTTGGGTATTGAAAAATCTGCAAGAAATCAACCAACCTCACAGGGGACCGAGGACCCCTCGTTTCAACCTTTCAGTTAGAAAAAAAAAAACACCTTAGGATTTCTTCAGCTTCTTTAGCTTCCTCAAGGATTCTTGACCTTTATCAAGATCATTATATCATTATATTTCTAAAATAAAACCCTAAGGTTTTAAAGGAATCCCATCATAGCACTCTTGCATCAAAGAACGTAAAGAACCATATGAAATATCGAGGCGTCCCAAAATCACGGGAACTTGATCCCTGTTGTTTATAAGATGACAGTACTGAGTCACATAAAATAATGTTTACAAGTTCTACATCTATGGGCATCTCAGAAGGCTATATTAGTTGGCAGATAATATGAAATGTCACCCAAAAGTCCAATAAGAACGTATTACCCTTTTTTGGGAATAGGGCCTATGGCACGCATGCCGGAAGTAGCACGCAGAATCATCTCTGCGGGCACGCAAGCTGTCGCCTGTTGCTCTTCCGGTTCCGGCACACCAGCCAGCTGGTCTTCATGCGAGATGGAGCACCGGAAACTGGATGATCATCTTCCGGTTTCTGGCTTATATGCGCGCAGCCAGCTGGTTTTTGCATGCGCACCAGAAACCAGAAAACCAGGTTTCCAGTGCGCAAGCATGCACCAGAAACCGGAAGATCATCTTCCCGGTTCACGCATGCGCTTCGGGCGGCTGCTCTTCCGGCACATGGAGGCGTGCTCCCGTTTCTGTATTCAGTGCCGAAAGGTTCGCCAACCCTGGAATAGGGCATCTATCAAGGGCATCAAAACTTCACATCCAATGGCCAGGTCTTTAAACAAGCCGCTTTATTCACAGAAAATCAGAGTTGAGATGCCTTCTCCGGGACCTTTGCTTGTAAAGAACAGTTTGAAACTGGCACATGTCGATAGGCAAGGTTGTGAAATGCGGCTGCAGCTTCAAAAAAAAAAAAAAAAGTCAGTGATCCTTGAGGAAGTAGATCATTAAGCCTGGCATTTGCCCTAGTGCAATACAGTTACAATCTATGGAGAATCTATGCTTGAGTAGAAGATAATTGATTTCCAAATCACTGCTTTGGACTAGATTAATAATTAAGGTTGATTGTAGGGCTGCGGTCAGGATCTCTGTTCCAGTAATGCAGCGGTTCTCAACCTGTGGGTCGCGACCCCATTGGGGGTCTAATGACGATTTGCCAGGGGTCGCCTAAGACCATCGGAAATATGGGAAGTATACTTGCGAGTTGAAGAATTGCGCTCCAATGGTTGACTTCACAAGCCAGCTGCAGGCTCTTCAAATCGCTAGCCGAATTCGGCTTCAGGCGCGATGAATTAAAAAAGAGAGAAATCTTTGCTCTGATGTCTCCCTCTCAAGCCAGCTGCAATCACTCCCAATCGCTAGCCTAATCTGGCTTCAGGCACGATGAACTTAATAGGAGAGGAGTCTCCGCCTTAATGCCTCCGTCCTCAAGGCAATCGCAAGCAGTTCAGATCGCTAGCCAATACGGCTTCAGGCGCGATAAATTCAAAACGAAAATAATTTTACGGTTGGGGGTCGCCACATCATGGGGAATTGTATTAAAGGGGTCGCCACATCATGGGGAATTGTATTAAAGGGGTCGCAGCACTATAAAGGTTGAGAACCACTGCAGTAATGGTTTGCTTCAAATAATTATATGTCAGTGTACTGATGTCCCACCAACATCTGAGTTATCTGTTCTGTTCTGTTCCGTTTCATTCCGTTCCATTCTGTTCCATTCCGTTCCATTCTATTCTGTTCCATATTTTCTGTTCTGTTCCATTCCATTCCATTCCATTCCATTCTGCTCCGTTCCATATTTTCTGTTCTGTTCTATTCTGTTCTGTTCTGTGCTGTGCTGTGCTGTGCTGTGCTGCGCTGCGCTACGCTACGCCACGCCATGCCATGCATTGGTATTGTATTCTATATTGGTATTCCATTCTATATTGGTATTGGTATTCTATTGGCACAATAAAAATTGTACCAATAGAAGAGAATATTCGTAGCTCAGGGTTGAACTGCAGAGTCCTTGCTGCTCTCTGAGCTTGAAGACATTACATCACCCAACCAAACACTGAAGATGTTGCCTAGCTTGGTAATGAAATGTCTTTGGTGGTCCCTGAGCTTGGTTGTTTTCTTGCAGATGTTTCATTACCAAGCTAGCTAATGAAATGCCTGCAAGAAAACAACCACGTTCAAGGACCACCAAGGACTTCACAACCTTTATTAGCCGTTGCTTTGATGAGGGCCTGCCCATCTGCCCCAGCTCTACGCTGTCCTATTTAGGAATGTTTTTGAGGCCGGGCGCATCCACGAAAGGCCCGCACACAAGCAAAGTGCATGCGCGGAAGTGGCTCATACGAGCAAAACGAGCGTGCACGCACTCACATTTGCAAACCGGTAGGAAAAGTAAGTGACTACCACCCCTGATTCCAACTCCTGAAGGAGCAATTTAATCAGCTTCCTATCCTTTGCTCCTGGGGAGGAAAGCTATGGCAAATCTACACTGCGTACTAAAAAGCAGAGACATCACCCTGCCAACAAAAGTACGTATAGTCAAGGTATGGTTTTCCCAGTTGCAATGTATGGCTGTGAAGGTTGGACCATAAGAAAGGCTGAGCGCCAAAGAATTGAGGCCTTTGAACTCTGGTGCTGGAGAAGACTCCTGCGAGTCCCTTGGACGGCAAGGCAATCAAACCGGTCGGTCCTAGAGGAGATCAACCCTGACTGCTCTTTAGAAGGCCAGATCCTGAAGATGAAACTCAAATACTTTGGCCACCTAATGAGAAGAAAGGACTCCCTGGAGAAGAGCCGAATGCTGGGAACGATTGAGGGCAAAAGAAGAAGGGGACGACAGAGAATGAGGTGGCTGGATGGAGTCACTGAAGCAGTCGGCGTGAGCTTAAATGGACTCCAGAGGATGGTAGAGGATAGGAAGGCCTGGAGGAACGTTGTCCATATGATCGCGATGGGTAGGACACAACTTCGCAACTAACAACAACATCCTAGCTGTGTCTACATCTCTAAATCCATTGTCTTTCTTTTCCAGATGTTGTCACGCCCAATGGCCTCAACATTAAGAAGTTCTCGGCTATGCATGAATTTCAGAATTTGCATGCCACCAATAAAGCCAGGATCCAAGAGTTCGTTCGAGGTCATTTCTACGGGTAGGATCATCTGCCTTTCAAAATGGATACTTGCGTTACTCCGAAATCCAGGAGCAAGCAAGATATGTTATCTTTCCAAACCAAGCAGATGATGATGAAGAAGAAGAAAAAGTTGCATTGTGGTCCTTGACTTACGACCATAATCGGAGCCAACATTTCCACTGCTACGCAAGGTGGTTTGTGAATCATTTTTACGACCATTTTTGCCATGGTTGTTAAGCGAATCACCGCAGTTGTGAAGTGAATCACATGGTCGTAATGTGAATCTGGCTTTCCCCACTGGCTTTGATTTCTGAAAGCCGGCTGGGAAAGTTGCAGATGGTAACAGCTGCAACAGTTGTGAATACATGCTGGCTGCCAATTTTGGTCACGTAACGGTGAGAATTGGTTGTAAGTCATTTTTATTTCTGCTGTAACTTTGAACAGTGATTAAATGGACGGTTGTAAATTGAGGACTACCGGTATTGGTTTCCAGTATGTTCCCCATTTTTTTTCCTGCATCCAAAATATTAGAGCCTTTTACAGTAACAAGCTCTATGCTATCAATGTCCAATTAAGAAATTCACCAAGCTGTTTTAAAACCAGTGATGAAACCCAAATTTTTTTTACTACCAGTTCTGTGGACGTGGCTCGGTGGGTGTGGTGTGGCTTGGTGGCCGTGGCAGGGGAAGGATACTACAAAATCCCCATTCCCTCCCCACTCCAGGGGGAAGGATATTACAAAATCTGCATTCTCACCCTAGTCTGGGGCAAGCCAGAGGTAGTATTTGCCAGTTCTCTGAACTACTCAAAATTTGCAATACTGCTCAAAATTTCTGCTACCAGTTCTCCAGAAGCTGTCAGAACCTGCTAGATTTCACCCCTGTTTAAAACCCTTCTCCACCGCAAAGAGTTAAGAATTACTGGGTATTTGGTAAAAGCTAAGAACAGAACAAAGTGGTTTAATCATTCTCCCGTTTTGCTAGTCACTTTCCCTTCTTCAAATCCAAACTCCCGAAGAGCTGAGTTTGTAGTTCGGGCTAACAAGGTTAAAATGGGCTGGATAATTAATAATATAGCATGTTAAGAAAACCTAAATTAGGCGTGCTCAACCTTGGCAACTTTAAGATCTGTGGGCTGATTTCAACTCCCAGAATTCTGGCTGGGGAATTCTGGGAGTTCAAGTCCACAAGTCTTAAGGAGTTACCAAGGAGTTACCCCCCTGACCTGGCCGTTGTATTAGCATGTTGCTGAACCCATGCCCTCATTCTGAGGCATAATTTGGGCCTAGTATGCTTTGTGAACACAGAGACGTGTTAACCTGGGTTTAGCGCGCTGTGTGGAAACCCATCGGTGGCAGCAAAACCGGGACGGGTTTAATGCATCTCTTAATCCTGTCCTGCAAGGGATGTGGTAGCTCAGTGGCTAAGAATATGGTTCAGTGGTTTGAACCCCTAGGGCGCGTAATGGGGTGAGCTCCCATTACTTGTCCCAGCTTCTGCCAACCTAGCAGTTCAAAAAAATGCAAGTAGAAAAATAGGGACCACCTTTGGTGGGAAGGTAACAGCGTTCTGTGCGCCTTTGGCGTTTAGTCATGCCGGCCACATGATCACGTCTTTGGACAGCGCTGGCTCTTCGGCTTTGAAACGGAGATGAGCACCGCCCCCTAGAGTTGGGAATGACTAGCATAGATGTGCGAGGGGAATCTTTACCTTCACCTTTAATCCTGTCCTGCAAATGCTTTCCTTGCAGAAGTGGGAGCCAGGGTTTCAAGAGTTACGTTTTTAACTGAATTTTTAGTAGAAACCTTGAATCAATATCATGCATGTATTCACAAGTTCTTTTCTGGGGGATTTTGTTCTTTTGAGGCATTCCTTCGGCTTTGTATCAGTGGGCCCCCCGTAGGGAGATCAGGTGTTTCTTTGCTATTCAGGATATGCACACACAGCCTAAAGCAATGTTTTAGCTTCCAATGTTGCTGTTAGGCACCTGCGACCTTTGTTCAACATCGCCCGATGGTGTGTTTGTTTGCACAACCCGTTTGCAGTGTTGTGCCCTTGTTTGCTCTCTTTTCAGCCATCTTGACTTCAACCTTGAAAAGACTTTGTTTTTCTTCATCGCCGGGAGATATGAGTTTTCCAACAAAGGAGCGGACATGTTTTTAGAGGCCTTATCAAGATTAAATTTCCTGCTGAGGGTAAGAAAGAGGACAGGTGTCTCAGAAGCTCCGCATAGTCAGTCCTAGGCAGGGGTGGTATTCACTTATTTTCCCTACCGGTTCGCAAATGTGAGCGCGTGTACATACTTCACTCGCTCACGCCCCATCCACACATGCACCCAGCCTTATGCGCATGTGCTTTGCTGGCACGCACGCCTTCCGTGCATGCGCCTGGCCTCAAAAACGTGCCTAAATAGGATGGCATAGAGCTGGCGATTTCAGCTACCGGTTTGAGCAAACCGGTCTGAACCCACTGAATACCCACCTCTGGTCATAGGGAGAATGTTGATAGATGAGACCGAAATCCAGCTTTTCATGCCTCCGATGGCCAACTAGATTGAGATCTTTTGGGAAACTCAAATCCATGGCCTCAAATCCATGCTGGCCAGGGAATTCTGGGAGTTGAAGTCCAGAAATCTAAAAGTTGCCAAGACTGGAGTCCCCTGGCCTATTACAATCCTTCTGTAGATATTTTTGAGCAATCAATATTGACAGAGTCACCACTTAAATCAATTGAACTGGAATTATGTAGTCTCTAGAGGGTTAAATAGGATCTTAAAATCCTAAACTTGGAAGCATCAAATCCATTAAGGCCATCAAATCCAGCTCGCTGTTCAGAAGAGTTCGAATTGAAGCGTGTTCCGTTACTTTATGGAATTACTACTCCATACATCCTATTACTACTATAGTCATTACTAATTTGTTTTGTTGTTGAACTGCTCTTAACCTGAGCAGTTAACTTGAGCAGGGGGTTGGACTAGAAGACCTCCAAGATCTCTTCCATCTCTATTCTGATTGATCGATTGCAGTCATGAGAGAGAATTTGTGTTGACTTTTGCCTACATTGAAGGTAGTCCTCGGTTTACCACCACAGAATTTCTGTTGCTAAACAAGACGGTTGTTCAGTGAATTGTGCCTGATTTTGCAACCTCTTTTGCCACAAAATGGGGGCAAAACTCACAATTGGCTTGCTTAGCAACGGAAAATTTGGGCTCGATTGTGGACGTAAATCGAGGACTGCCTGTACCTGAATGCCGCTACAGCTAGGGATGAGCTAAGCCTGTCTCACTCATGACCTGTCAAGCGCCAGGGAAACGAGGAGATCCAGGCAGTTCAAATGGGTATAAAGATTTATTGTAAGCGTAAACCCTCGACAAGAATCTGAACTACTAATGGCCAAGGCAATTTGTGGTAGATAAGGAATTCACGGTGGGCTGGAATTAGATTTCTTTTGGGTGAGAAGGGATTTAGGACTGATGACATGTTTGACCCCTCCTTCGGGTTCAGCCTGGTCATCTCCTACATCAGGGGTCTGCAAACTTGGCTCTTTTAAGACTTGTGGAGTTCAACAAGTCTTAAAAGCTTTGCTGGCTGAGGAACTCTGGGAATTGAAGTCCACAAGTCTTAAAAGAGCCAAGTTTGCAGACTCCTGTCCTACATCATCAAGGACCATTTTGTGCAGTGGCTAGGACACGGCCTAAAAGACAGGAACAGGAAAGGCAGTAAAAGGGCAGGAAAGCACCTTTACCTCTGCTTTAAAATATGTGTCTCTCTTTTAGGTGCACAGAAGTGATGTCACAGTCATTGTGTTCTTTATAATGCCAGCAAACACCAACAATTTCAACGTGGAGACATTGAAAGGCCAGGCAGTTCGGAAACAGCTATGGTAAATGTCTTTCGGTGGTCAGGGTTTGTCATGTCCCACTCCCACTCCAATGAACGAGTCAAGGAAGTCCATAACAAACTTGGCAACGAAGCCTCTGCAGCTTGCCAAGTGCCTTCGAGGTTTATCAGGGCGGGCGGGAGTCCAAGTTGTGACTTCAGCGGTAGAGTCCGATATCAGCAAACTAGATAAGACTTTGCTTGACTCAAGGTTGGAATGCCAAAAGCAGGTCCTTTATAGAGGCTGTGGGGTGTGGCTCCATGACTCAGCATTTATCCAGGCCTGCCCCACCCTTCCTTCTGCTGGCGTCGCCTCTCAGATCTCCGGAAGCGAGGGTCCACCCACGCTGAATTGTCTTCAGCTGGCTCTGCTGTCAGCATCTGGGAAAGGAAGGGGGTCAGAGGGAGTAGGCCCGGGTAATTCTACCACCTGGCTGGCTTCCTGCTCTGAAGGCTGAGCAAAAGGAACACACGCTGTATGAGTGAGCTTTATAGGCCTTCTCCTTTCACTCCTGGAATCCTCTCCGGGCATGGGGCCAGGGCCGGGGGCTGGAGTCATGACAGGCCTTTCATCTTCATTATCAGATGCAGAGTCTGATAAAAGGCCCGGTTGGAGACAGGAGAGGCCCAGCTGAGGAGAGGAGGGAGGACGAGTCACAACAGGGTTGTCCCAAAGGTGCTTTTATTCCAAGAGGCAACTGGGCTTTCTGGTTTTTTCTTTCTTTGAAGATGTTTCATTTCTCATCCAGGAAGCTTCTTCAGCTCTGACTGAACGGTGGGGAATGGAGAGTGGAACGGGGAATTCTTTACATTCTGTTTTACTCTTTCGTAGGGACACCGCACATTCAGTGAAGGAAAAATTTGGTAAGAAACTCTATGAAGCGCTGCTAAGGTGAGAATTCAGCAGAATGATGTACCTGTGCAATGTTTCTTCTTTTTGTTATACAGAAAACCAAGGATGCGGGACCTCATTCTGTATGTGTTTTATATATATACAGAAGAGGTTTTGATTTAGAAAGGAATATGGCATAGACGGGGTGAAATGCTCCCGGTTAAGACCAGATCGCGCAATCCGGTAGCGAGGGTGGCGGGTGGTTCAGAGAACTGGTAGCAAAAATCCCCCCCCCCCGCCCAGCTGAGCCATGCAATCATCAGAGGCTGGGTTTTTTTTTACTTTTAAAAGCATTTTTTCTTCAGCCGAAAAAATGCTCTTAAAAGTTAAAAAAAAGCCTCTGATGATCACACGGCTCAGCTGAGTTGCCTGTTCATCAGAGTCTTTTAAAAGCATTTTTAACAACCTCTTCAGCCGAAGAGGTTGTAACAAAAATGCTTTTAAAAGGCTCTGATGATCCCAGCCGAGTTGCCTGATCGTCAGAGCCTTTTAAAAGCATTTTTTTTTACAAACTCTTCGGCTGAAGAGGTTGTAGAAAAAAATACTTTTAAAAGTAAAAAAAAAAAAAGTTGGCCACGCCCAACCAGTCACATTACCCACCACCACCAAGCCATGCCCACAGAACCGGGAGTAACAAATTTTACATTTCACCACTGGGCATAGACCTCAGCTGCTTACTTTTAGATCTGAAGACATATCCAAAGTTATCACTCGCTGTAGATACCGCAGACATGTTCTGGAGAGCAAGATTACACACAATGCTGTGTTTAGTTATTATTTCTTGTTTGCTAGAATTTTGTCGTTAGCTTTCAAATGTTCCCAGATCAAGTCTCTACATCCGTGATGGCGAACCTATGACACGTGTGCCAGAGGTGGCATGCAGAGCCCTATCTTCTGGAGCCCACGCCATCCCCCCAGATCAGATCTCCGTGGCGTTCCTTTTGTGAACTTCCGTTTCCCTGCAAACGACGAAACAGAAGCTCACAAAAGAAAAAGATCTTACCTCTTGCTGCGCTGCCGGTGTTGGGAGGCCCCGCCTCCCGCCAGCCAGCTGGTCTTCGGGTCTCTTTTGCGCATGTGCGCATATGTGCACATTTGCACATTCAAACATGTGTCCGTGCATGCACATGCGTGTGCATGCACACGTTCGCGTGTGCATGCATCTTTCAGTTTGGGCATGCACACACAGTTTGGGCACTAAAAGGTTCACCATCACAGCTCTACATCATGCTAGTTCAGGGGTGTCAAACTCGATTTCATCGAGTGCGTCAGGGTTGTGTTTGATTTCGGGGAAACGGGCAGGGGGGTGTTGCCAGCATGATGTTATTCATGCCAGGGGGGAGGCGTCTGTGACGGGCCAAACACTCTGCCAGTAAAAATGGGCTCCCGAGCTCCGTTTTCGCTAGCTGAGTAGGGGTGAAATGTTCCCGGTTCAGACTGGATCGGCCAATCCAGTAGCGATGGCAGCAGGTGGTTCAGAGAACCAGTAGCAAAAATCCCTCTCCCCACCCCACCCATGCTCACCCAATCACCCGGTCGCCCACTTCCCCGCTTGCCTAAGGTGACCAGACGTCCCGCTTTTGGCGGGACAGTCCCGCTTTTTAATAATTTGTCCCGCGGCCCGCGGCATTTCAAAAAAGTCCCACCCTTCAGACGCAGACTCCATTCACTCCCATTCTGAAAATGGGAGGCGGCAATGCAAGAGGAGGAGGAGGAGGTGGAAGCGGTGGAGTGGGTGTTACAGACATCAAGTGGCGTCTCTCCTCCGCCCGCTCTCCCAAGAGCAGGCGGAGGAGAGACACCGCTTAGACTTCGCCCACCGGAGGTTGCCTGGAAGAGCTGAGAAGGTGCCTGGAAGAGCTGAGAGCCGAGAGGAGCTTTGCCATCGCTGAAATCTGGTCACTTTATGCTTGCTGCTTCTTTTAAAAAATGCTTTTAAAAGGTTAAAAAAAGGCTCTGACAATCTGGTCAGAGCTGCCTTTTTTTTTACTTTTAAAAGCCTTTTTTAACAACCTATTCAGCCACATATGATGTAAAAAAAAAGGCTTTTAAAAGTAAAAGAAAAAGATTGCGTGCCACAGCTGATCACACACCCAGTTCTACTTACTCCATGCCTCCTTTTGGCGTGCACTGCGTGCGTGCACTTTGCATTTGGTGCGTGGTGAGCACTGTGCATGCGCAGCCAGAGAACCGGTAATAAACCAGGTCAGATTTTACCACTGTAGCAGAGGCACCGTGGACCGGTCCTTCTCTGTTTCCAGGGCAGCCGTGCGGGTCGGATCTAAGCACTCCATGGGCCAAATCCGGCCCACGGGCCTTGAGTTTGACCCTTCTATGCTAGAGAAACATCTTTTTTTTTTTAATTGAAAAAGTTTTACAATATTTTTTTTTAACAATTATCTCCCCCCATCCACCCTCCCCACCCTCCCTTCTCCCCTCCCCTTCCCCCTTCCCCCTCCCTCCCCCCCGGAGACTTCCCAGAGCAAAATACAGGGTATAACATCTAACAAGCATACGCTAGAATACTACAAAAACCATAACCCATAATCTCTTCCCTCCCTTTGCTCCCTTAACTCCCCTTTCCCTTTTAAACAAATACACAAATACAATACATTTACAATCACTCATAAGCTATTTGATACTTTTTAGTCTGATACTTATTTTGAATATAATCAATCCATTTTCTCCATTCTACTCTGTATCGTTCTTGTGAATAATCTTTCAAATACGCAGGCATTTTTGCCATTTCTGCCAAATTTGAAACTTTGAGCGTCCGTTCTTCGATGGTAGGCAATTCTTCTTTCTTCCAATATTGCGCCACCAAAAGTCGTCGCTGCTGATATCTAGAGAGACATCTTCCAGGAAACTCTGCAAAATCACTAAGTCCTTGACTTACAACAGTTACATTTAGTCACCGTTTGAAGTCACAACAGCACCGAAAAAAGTGACTTGTGTTTTTCACACTTACGGTGTGATCAAAATTCAGAAGACTTAGAAGATTAAGTTTACCCCGCAGTTCTTTTTACTAGGAATAATTATGGATTGTACAGCTATAGAGACTAAATTGATTTTGAACTTAATAACAGCCGCAAGACTTTTGATTGCTCAATATTGGAAGAAAGAAGAATTACCTACAATTGAAGAATGGACACTTAAAGTATCAAATCTGGCAGAAATGGCAAAAATCTCTGCTTATTTGAAAGACTATACACAAGAAAAATATATTTTAGAATGGAAAATGTGGATTGATTATATTCAAAATAAGTATCAGATAAAAAAATATCGAATAGCATATGAGTAAATTTAGGAAATATTTTGTATTAGATATATTTTTGAAGGAGAGGGGAATTGAGAGTGTGATTAAGTGTGGAGAGACTAGAGATTATAATTTAGGAATTATTTTAGATTATGATTGTTAGTTTTGATACCCTGCATTTTGTTCTGGGAAGTCGGGGTGGGGGGTGGGGGGTAAGGGGGAGGGAAATTGGGGAGTTGAGGTTAGAGATGGAGTGATGGTTAATGTACAGGGATTATTGAAGATGTATAAATATAATTAATGTAGGGTCGGGTCTGCCCAGTTACCATTTTAGAACGGTGAGGAGGGAGAAAAGAGAGAGGAAGTAGGAAGGAGGAGAAGAGGAAGGAAGGGGGGTAGAAGAGGGAGAAGGAAGGTGTAGGGTGGAGGGAGGAGAGGATGTAGATAAGAGAAGGAGAGGAAGGTCTGGAAAGTAAAAGAAGGTAGAAGAGGGAAGAGTGTTAAAAAGGGGGGTGGTGACTGGGCAGGTCCGACTAATTGTATATAACTGTACATTGAATGAGTTGTTTGACATGAGTGTAAAAATAAAACTTTTTTATGAAAAAAAAAAATTCAGAAGGCTTAGCAACGGTCTGATACTTATGACCATTGCAGTGTCCCGGGGGGGGGGGGTCACGTGATCCCCTTTTATGACCTTCTGACAAGCAAAGTCAGTGGGGAAGCCAGATTCGCTTAACAACCGTGTTACTAGCTTAAGAACTGCAGTGATTCACTTAGCAAGAATGGCAAGAAAGGCTGTAAAACGGGGCAAAACTCATTTAGCAACAGAAATTTTGGGCTCCGTTGTGGTCGTAAGTCAAGGACTAGCTGTAGTTAGCACCGAATATACACCCACTATTAGATAATAATATTATTAATATGCACCCATTAGAAGAGCTGTGGTGGCCCAGTGGTTAGAATGCAGTACTGCAGGCTATTTCCGCTGACTGCCAACGGCAGTTCAATCCTGACCGGTTCAAGGTTGACTCAGCCTTTCATCCTTCCGAAGTCGGTAAAATGAGGACCCAGATTGTTGGGGGCAATAGGCTGACTCCGTAAACTAAGGAGAGAGGGCTGGAAAGTACTGTGAAGTGGTATATAAGTGTCAATGCTATTACTATTGCTTATTCCCAGGCAGAGAAATCTTAATAAATGTACCAGGGATTACCTCTTGAAAAATGCTTTGAAATAAATTCCACTGAGCTCCATGGGGTTTGGATTCGCATAGATAACCATTGGATTACCTAATATGGCTTCCAAAACTCTCATATTGTATACTATTAATCCCAGAAGTTAACTTCAAAGCTTTGCAAGATACTCATACTCCTCCTCCTCTTCCTCCCCTTCTTCTTCTTCTTCTTCTTCTTCTTCTTCTTCTTCTTCTTCTTCTTCTTCTTCTTCTTCTTCTTCTTCTTCTTCTTCTTCTTCCTCCTCTTCTTTCTCCTCCTCCTCCTCCTCTTCTTCCTCTTCCCCTTCCTCCTCCTCCTCCCATTCTTCTTCTTCTTCTTCTTCTTCTTCTTCTTCTTCTTCTTCTTCTTCTTCTTCTTCTTCTTCTTCTTCTTCTTCTTCTTCTTCTTCTTCCTCCTCCTCCGCCTCCTCCTCCTCCTCCTCCCATTCTTCTTCTTCTTCTTCTTCTTCTTCTTCTTCTTCTTCTTCTTCTTCTTCTTCTTCTTCTTCTTCTTCGCTAAGGAATTAATTTTCTCGCATCTACAGAGGAGAAATTCCTGACATGAACAAGATCATAGATCGTGATGACCTAACTATTATGAAACGAGCCATCTATTCCACCCAGGTGTGTTTTCTTCTGCAGTGCTTTTCAAAATTGATGACTGTTATTTGAGCAAGAAGCTATTGTATTATTGTCTCAGCTACACTAAACCGAAAGAAGAGAACATTTGTAGTTCAAGGTTTGAACTGTGGGGTCCTTGGTGCTCTCTGAACTTGGTTGTTTTTTTGCAGACGTTTCATTACCAAACTAAGTAACATCATCATTATTAGAAGGAAGTGGGGTTTGCTCTCTGTTTATAAAGTAGTGGTTTGCCCTGTAAGTGTTGGTGGGGGTATTCTTGGTGGTTCCTTGATTAGGCTGTTGTTTAGTGTTTGATTGTTGGTCTGAATTGGTGGTTCTTTGATTGGAGTATTGTTTAATGCTTGTTTGTTGGTCTACCATTAATCTTAGTGTTAATCTCTGCTTATATGAGTGGTGATTGCTGGCAAAGAGGTGTTGTGGTCTTTTAGCTTTATGCTTGTCTCTTTTGAATGGTATGTAGCTGTGGTTTATCTCTATGTGCCTGTTGATGGCTGAGTGCCAGGATTCCAGGAATTCTCTAAAGTTTTTGGATTTAACTGGCTCTAGATACGAAATCAGCTACAGCTGGTTCCCATGATGGAATATTCCTTCTGCACTAAAAACAATTAAGCCACAGAAAAGATTCCCAGCATATTTTTCACCTCTTCCGATGGGCTGACGGGAAGCTTCTACGAAACTCAAGCCTGCCTCCACTTTGGAGGACTTCAACCCAGGCATCATTTTGCATCTTTAATGCACTTTGGGCCTGTAAAATGTGCTTCTTTCCTTTTACTGTAGCGGCAGAGCCTCCCACCAGTGACAACACACAACATGATCGATGACTCCAGCGATCCCATCCTGAGCACCATCAGACGCATCGGTTTGTTCAATAATCGAACGGATCGAGTAAAGGTATTAAGACGAGCTCCTGATCTCTCCCTGCTTCTTGGAGTAGACATGACGCCACCTGAACCAGATAAGACAAGGCACAAAGGAGGACAGGATTCCCCTGCCCAGATCAGGAAAGACCCCACAGATCAAACTGGCTTTCTGGTGAAACTCAGGGTTATCCGTGCAAGGGGTAGAGATGGTAAAAATCAAGATGGCAGCTGCAAGCCCATTTTTTTAAAAAAATGTGCAATGCAACACATGTAAAAAGGGGATGGAGCGTCAGTCACTCACTGTGGAGACAAATTGGTCTAGTGGCTAAGAAACCAGATTAGAAAGTGGGAGACTATGAGTTCTAGTCCCACCAGGGGTAGGATTCAACCAGTTCAGACCGGTTCAGGCGAACTGGATGTTAATTTTAATCTGGTTCGCCAAACTGGTTGTTCCAAGGACTGGCTGACCCAACCCACCTGTCTCTTCCCCTCCCAGGAGTCTCCACACGGCCTGTTTTGGATGCCAGGTAAGTGCAGGGTGCGCATGGAGGGTCTGGGAGGGCGAAAAATGGGCCTACCGGAAGTCTGGAAACGGGCCCATTTCCGGCCTCCGGTGCCTGGGGGAAGCCGTTTTCGCCTTCCTGGAGGCTGGAAGAAAGCCTCCGGAGCCTAGTTGGCTGCCTGCACCAACTGCTTTCCCTTTCCTGCTTTCCTCGCCTGCTTTTCCCAGCATCCAGAGGCCCTCCAGAGGCCCTCCAGAGGCCAGAAACAGGCCTGTTTTTGGACTTCCGGAACCTTCCATTTTTCGCCCTCTCCAGGCTCTGGAGGTTTTCCTTGAGCCTCCAGGAGGGCGAAAGCAGCTTCCCCCAGGGTCTGGAGACCCTCCAGAGGCTGGAAACAGGCCTGTTTCCGGCTTTCCGGAATCTCCAGCAAGCCCGTTTTTTGCCCTCCCCGACCCTCCGCACAGGCCCCGAAATTATGAAAAATTATCAAAATCTCAACCTGCAAATGCTCTGTCTTACACATTGGAAAAAAGAATCCAAACACTAAATACAAACTTGACGGACATTACCTTATAGCTGACCCTCACCCAGTCAAAGACCTTGGAGTCTTCATATCCAATGACCTAAGTGCCAAAGCCCACTACAACTACATCGCAAAAAAGGCTTTAAGAGTTGTAAACCTAATCTTACGTAGTTTCTTCTCCAGAAACATTACACTACTAACCAGAGCTTATAAAACATTTGCTAGACCAATTCTTGAATACAGCTCGCCTGTCTGGAACCCACACCACATTTCAGACATCAATACAATCGAACGCGTTCAGAAATATTTTACAAGAAGAGTTTTCCAGTCCTCTGAATATAACAAAATACCTTATGCCACCAGACTTGAAATCTTGGGTTTAGAAAACGTAGAACTCCGCCGCCTTCGACAGGACCTGTGTTTAACTCATAGAATCATCTATTGCAATGTCCTTCTTGTTGAGGATTACTTCAGCTTCAATCACAACAATACAAGAGCAAACAATAGATTTAAATTTAATGTTAACTGCTTCAATCTTGATTGCAGAAAATATAACTTCAGTAAAGAGTTATTAATGCTTGGAACACACTACCAGACTCTGTGGTATCTACTCAAAATCCCCAAAACTTTAACCAAAAACTGTCTACTGTTGACCTCACCCCATTCCTAAGAGGTCTGAAAGCGGCATGCATAAGAGCACAAATGTGCCTGCCATTCCTGTCCTACTGTTTCCTTTCATTATATCCAATTTATATAGTTATTATATACTTATATATATGCTATATATTATATAGTTACTTCATGCTTATGCTTATATATACCATTGTGACAAAATAAAATAAATAAAAAATAAATAAAAAATTACCTGGAATGGTGAACGAGCTGTGTGGGGACTCCTGGGAGGGGCGTAGAGGGGTGGGAGAGGTGGGGAGGGATGGGCATGGCCAGCCAGGGGTGGCATTTGGGAGTTCGCCGAACTCCAGTGATCTTTGGCTAGAGGATTGCCTGAACCCTTCAGTTTGTAGAATGTTACCAAAGAGGTCAAATCCATATTTCAATCCACCCCACCTCATCTCATCTCATCTCATCTCATCTCATCTCATCTCATCTCATCTCATCTCATCTCATCTCATCTCATCTCATCTCATCTCATCTCATCTCATCAAGATAGCTGCTACTCTATTCACAGCTCGACAGTCTTCCAGATCTCTGCTGGGAAAGTAACACAGATTTTCTTAACTTCTTTTGTCTTCTCTGCAGGTCATCCTACATCCTGAATTTCTTTCTTCAACGAGTCCATTATTACCAATGGACTATGAAGAGTTTGTCAGAGGCTGCCATCTTGGAGTCTTTCCATCATATTATGAACCCTGGGGGTATACTCCAGGTGAGGAGGTTGAATTGTTTTTGTATATTGCTTATTACTTATTGCCAGATACAGGAATTCCTTCCTTCCTCCCTCCCTCCCTCCCTCCCTCCCTCCCTCCCTCCTTTCTTTCTTCCTTGCTTCTTTCTTCCTTCCTTCCTTCCTCCTTCCCTCCTTCCTTATTACTCTCACCCTCCCTCCTTCTCTCCTTCCTCCTTCCTTCCCTTCCTTTCTTCCTTTCTTTATTAGTCCTTCCTTCATTCCTTTCTCCTTCCTTCCTTCTTTTCTTCACCCTCCTTCCTTCCTTTTTTATTTCTTTCTCCTTCCTTCCTTTGTTCCTCCTTCCCTCCCTCCCTCCTTCTTCCTTCCTTCCTTTTTCTCCTTCCTTCCTTCCTTCCTCCCTCCCTACTTACTTCCTTCTTTCCTTCCTCCCTCCCTCCCTCCCTCTCTCTCTCTCTCTCTTTCTTTCTTTCTCTCTCCTTCCTTCCTCCTCCTTCCCTCCCTCCCTCCCTCCTTCCTTCCTTCTGAATTTTCTTTGCAAATCTAAATTTACACTGCTTTTTCAACACAGTTTCCTTACAACAAGTCAATATCTTTAGTGGTGCCAATTTGAATTTTTTTTAAAAAAGCCCTGTCCCATGCTTTGAGTGAGGCTCAATAACTCCTCCTGATGAGACACTGCAGTTTGTTTTGCTGGTCTGAAATTCTGTTCACTTTTCTCTTTTCGCAGCTGAGTGCACCGTCATGGGCATCCCCAGTGTTACCACGAACCTGTCGGGATTTGGCTGTTTCATGCAGGAACATGTAGCTGACCCAGCTGCTTATGGTAAGAAGACTCAGGCTACAGCCAGATGATGTCATTCAAGAGCAACCAACCAGTATGTATGTATGAGTATATCAGCATAACAATTGCTGTCCAGCCCTATTTCTATACCAAGGTTGGAAAGTGCTCTTGTGTTGACAATTTAAATGTGGGCATTGTTTTAGGTTGGCCAAATGTAGGCTTATCATGTTCACTTACGAGACCGCCTGCTGTTACCTTTTGCCTCCCACCGACCCGTACGCTCGCACAGAGAAGGTCTCCTCAGGGTGCCGTCCGCCAAACAGTGTCGGCTGGCGGCCCCCAGGAGTAGGGCCTTCTCTGTGGGGGCAGTGACGCTCTGGAATGAACTTCCCCCCGGTCTGCGTCAAGTGCCCGATCTTCGGACCTTCCGTCGTGAGCTCAAAACATATTTATTCATTAAAGCGGGACTGGCATAATTAGTGATGTATTTTAATTGGGTTTTTAATATTTTTTAACTTTTTAATTTAAATTTTAATAATCGGCCTTTAAAATTTGCTCTTTTTAATTGTTGTTTTAAACTGTATATATCTTTGTTTTTACTTTGGCTGTACACCGCCCTGAGTCCTTCGGGAGAAGGGCGGTATAAAAATTTAATAAAATAAAAATAAATAAATAAATAAATAATCTAATGAAATGAAAGGATTAGGGCAGTGCTGGAATTCAATTTTTTTTACTACCGGTTCTGTGGCTGTGGCTTGGTGGGAGTGGTGTGGCTTGGTGGGCATGGCAGGGGAAGGATATTGCAAAATCTCCATTCCCACCCCACTCTTGGGCCAGCCAGAGGCGGTATTTGCCAGTTCTCCGAAGTACTCAAAATTTCCGTTACCGGTTCTCTAGCACCTGTCCGAACCTGCTGGATTTCACCCCTGGATTAGGGGGTGATGTGATAGAGATGTAGAAGATAGTTTTAAAAATTAGGGTTGCATCTTGCCTCCTGCTTAGCAACTGTTGGATATCTTGAGGTTAGTGGAAGTCAAAGAGTTTGTGGCTTGTACATTTTTAGCCAATGAAAACCACACAGTAGATTAGAGTCACCGGTGATGCTGTTAATATATCGTAGTTGTTACACAGGCAAAGTCTAAAGGTTCATATTTGGGAGGGTAGAAAGGACAGGTCATTCAAAGTTTTTCAAGACTGGATGCTGCCTTCAGACACTGGGAGGAAGTCTATATCAGGAGTATCCAACTTTGACAATGTTAAGGCCTGCTGACGTCTAGTCTAATGAAAGGAATGACTAGGGATGACATGATAGCAGTCTCCCAGTACTTGATGGGCTGCCACAAAAAAGAGGTGGTCAAACTATTCTCCAGAGCACCTGAAGGTAGGACAAGAAACAATGGATGGAAACTAATCAGGGAGAGAAGCAACCTAGAACTAAGGAGAAATTTCCTAACAGCTAGAACAATTAATTTGTGGAATGACTTGCCTGCAGAAATTGTGAATGCTCCAACCCTGGAAGTTTTTAAGAAGAGATTGGACAGCCATTTGTCTGAAATGGTATAGGGCCATGATGGCGAACCTCTGGCACGCATGCGGCATGCATAGCCATATCAGTGGGCACACGAGCTCACTGGCATGTGCGCTGGCCAGCTGATTTTCGGGCCTTCTGGGCCCACCAGAAGTAGGGAAACAGGCTGTTTCCTGCTTCCAGAGGGCCTGGGGGAGGAAGGCCCGTTTTTCTCTCTCACCTGCTCCAGAGCCTCTCTATGAGTCTGGGGGAGGGCGAAAACAGTCTTTCCCATCCCTTGGGTCCTCCAGAGGTCAGAAATGGCTTGTTTCCCAACTTCCGGTTGGACACGAAATGACGTTTTTTGCTGTTCCCAGCCTTCAGAGCCTCTCTAAAAGTCTCTGGAGGCTGGGGACAGCAAAAAAGTCACTTCCTGTCAAACCAGAAGTTGGGAAATGGGCCGTTTTTGGCTTCTGAAGGGCCTCAGGGGTGGGAGTGGGGAAGGCTGTTTTCGTCCTCCCCAGACTCATAAAGAGGCTCTGGAGCCAGGTGAGAGAGAAAAATGGGCCTACCAGGCCATCAGGTGCCAGGAGCTGGGGGGAGAGCAGGGGGTCGCGTGCGCATGAGCGGGGGTGGGGTGCATAGAATCATGGGTGTGGGCACGGTCGCGTGTGACCCCCCTTGCACCCCACCCCTCCTGGCACACGATGGCAAAAAGGTTAGCCATCACTGGTATAGGGTCTCCTGCTTGAGCAGAGGGTTGGACTAGAAGATCTCCAAGGCCTCTTCCGACTCTGTTATTCTATATTCAGTTGGGGGAGGGATTAAAAAGAAGAGAAAGAGAAGAAGAATGCAATTTGGCTAAACAGAAGTTGAACGTCCCTATTTTATGACAGGATGAATTGTGGAGAAGTTGTCACCCTTATGCATCATAACGGATGGGACAGAGACCTTCGAAGATCCAAAAAGCAACAATATGCTTTAGTTCAGGGGTCTCCAACCTTGGCAACTTTAAGCCTGGCGGACTTCAACTCCCAGAATTCCCCAGCCAGCAAAGCTGGCTGGGGGATTATGGGAGTTGAAGTCCGCCAGGCTTAAAGTTGCCAAGGTTGGAGACCCCTGCTCTAGTTATTGTTGTGTCCCCTCCTCCTCTGACGGCTGAGTTAGGGAAGTCCATATCAAGCGTGCCTCTGCAGCTTTGCCAAAGTTCTGTCAGAGTTCTCAGGGCAGACAGGAGACCAGGATGTGACTTCAGCAATCCAAATTAGACTTTGCCTGACTCAAAGAATGCCAGAAAGCAGATCCTTTATATAGGCCATGGGGTGTGGCTCCATGACTCAGCACTTATCTAGGCCTGCCCCTCCCTTCCTTTTGCTGACGTCGCCTCTCCACTCTCCGGAAGCGTGGGTCCCTCCAGCCTCCAGCTGTCGGCAATTCCAGCTCGTGACTGGCTTCACACTCCCCAGGCTCACATGCTGTGCGGGAGGGGCCCAGCTGCTCCGTTTGGGGGCTGGAGGCATGCCAGGACATTCTTCTGTACTATCAGTGTCTGGCAGGAGATGAGAGGGGCCTGGCTGCGGAGAAGGGGGCGAGCGAGGCACAACAGTTATCTAATCAGCCCCCATCGTCTCTCTCAGGAATTTACATTGTGGACCGGCGATTTCGCTCTCCGGATGAGTCTTGCAATCAGCTGACCCAGTTCCTGTACGCATTCTGCCAACAGTCGCGGCGACAAAGAATTGTCCAGAGGAACCGAACGGAGAGGCTTTCCGATCTGCTGGACTGGAGATATTTAGGGAGAGTAAGTAAGGTTGATGTATTCTTGGTTAGATCAGGTGTATCCAACCTTGGCAATTTTATCACTTGTGGACTTCAACTCCCAGAATTCTTCAGCCAGCCATGCTGGCTGGAAAATTCTGGGAATTGAAGTCCACAGCTATTAAAGTTGTCAGGTATGGATACTTCTGATTTAGATTATTTTTTGGCAGGAGGGTCTGCAAAATGTAGTCCAAAAAGCCAAAGTTTTTGCCCAGTCAAAGCTTTGCTTTTTCTTTAAAAGTAAGGTAAAGGTTCCCCTCGCACATACATGCTAGTCGTTCCTGGCTCTAGGGGGCGGTGCTCATCTCCATTTCAAAGCCGAAGAGCCAGCACTGTCCGAAGACGTCTCCGTGGTCATGTGGCCGGCATGACTCAATGCCAAAGGTACACCAAACGCTATTACCTTCCCATCAAAGGTGGTCCCTATTTTTCTACTTGCATTTTTACATGCTTTCGAACTGCTAGGTTGGCAGAAGCTGGGACAAGTAACGGGAGCTCACCCCTGTTACACGGCAGTACTAGGGATTCGAACCGCTGAACTGCCGACCTTTCGATCAACAAGCTCAACGTCTTAGTCACTGAGCCACCACATCCCCTTGCTTGTTTATGGGTGTTGTATTTTTGCAGCTTCAATCACATCTTGATTCGTGGTTTATTTATTTATTTATTTATTATTTATTTATTTATTAATTTTTTATACCGCCCTTCTCCCGAAGGACTCAGGGCGGTGTACAGCCTTCATTTAAAACAATTAATATACATATTAAAATACCAATTAAAAAGCTTATTCAATAAAAGGCCAAAATTAAAACCGTCCAATTGACCATATAAAATACCCAGTAAAATGACAATTAAAAATTAAAAATTAAAAATTTAGAATTTAAAAATCAGGCCAGTCCCGCTTGGATAAATAAATAAGTTTTCAGTTCCCTGAACTGAATTGGTATCGCGACAATTTTTAACCATACCCTGCAGGCATCTTTTATTCTGCAAACTGCAGTCATTAACCTTTAATAGCTCCTTTCTCTCTGTGTGTGATTAGAAAACGGTTAAACTTTCTCTTGATTTACATTTCAGAGTCTTTTGTTATTTGGATTTGTTTTCAATTTGCAAATTTCTCTGTTTTCTCTTACAGTATTATATGCATGCCAGACACTTAGCTCTGAGTCGGGCTTTTCCTGAAAAATTTGAGATGGAACCAAATGCTCCACCCACGGTAATCGTTTTTTAAATTAAACGCAAATAGTTGGGATTATAAACGTATCATCTGTTTTTGTATAGAGAGCCAGTGTGGCATAGTAGTTAATGGCACCAGGTGAGAAATCAGGAGACAGTGAGTTCTAGTCCTGTCTTAGGTATAAAGCCAGGTAGGTGACCTTGGGACAGGCTCTCTCTTTCAGCCCGAGGAAGGAGGAAATAGCAAACCACTTCCAAAAAAACCCTTGTGAAGAAAATGGCAGGAACTTGTCCAGCGAGTTGCCAGGTGTCAACATTGACTAGAAGGCATTCTTCAAAAAAATCTTCATATGAAGGAGGTTTAGTCCTTTCCTTTGGCTCATTTTCTCTTGCTTAGTGCCTTTTGCTAAATATCCAATTTTCAAATATATTCATCCGAATATATAGTTTTATTGCTAACACCATTAACAAGATGGCCAAAGGTGGAAATTATGTTCCTTCCTTCCTTCCTTCCTTCCTTCCTTCCTTCCTTCCTTCCTTCCTTCCTTTCTTTCTTTCTTTCATTATTTTGCTCTTTCTTTTTCTTCCTTCCTACCTTCCTTCCTTCCTTCTTTCTTTTTTCTTTCTTTCTTTCATTATTTTGCTCTCTTTCTTTTTCTTCCTTCCTTCCTTCTTTCTTTCATTATTTTGCTCTCTCTCTTTCTCTTTTTCTTCCTCCCTCCCTCCCTCCCTCCCTTCCTTCCTTCCTTCCTTCCTTCCTTCCTTCCTTCCTTCCTTCCTTCTTTCCTTCTCTTTCTTTCTTTCTTTCTTTCTTTTTTTCTTCCTTTCTCACTTCCTATTTCACGACTCCTAAAGACGACTTAGCTTAACCTAAAATGTTCAATTCTGGGTTTTCCCCTGTTTGCTATTTTTACTTGATTCACTTAGTTTCAGCTTGATTGTTAATTATCTAGCAGAGACGCTGATTCTCAATCCACTGTAGATTCTTGTTAATCTTTCAAGGCAAGATGGAAAGCATATAAAGAATAAAACATATTTTGATGTAAAACTTCCCAGAAGTGTTTCAAATTTTCCAGGCTGTATCGCAGGAGTAGATAACTGCTACATTATAGATTGGACTTCGGCTGTTAGCAATCTTAGCTAGTACCATCAATGGCAAGGCAACTGTGAGGGTGCTTAACCAG
Organism: Ahaetulla prasina; assembly: GCF_028640845.1. Taxonomy (NCBI): domain Eukaryota; kingdom Metazoa; phylum Chordata; class Lepidosauria; order Squamata; family Colubridae; genus Ahaetulla; species Ahaetulla prasina. Next base: position 92,666,197 of record NC_080545.1, read on the forward strand.
AACATCTGGAAAAGTGCATGTAGTCTACTCCCCCTTCCACAACTGTATCAGGGGTGAAATGTAAAATTTGTTATTACTGGATCTGTGGGCATGGCTTGGTGGGGAGAGGGCTAATGTGACTGGGTGGGTGTGGCCAACTTTTTTTTTTTTACTTTTAAAAGCATTTTTTCAAAAAAGCTTTTAAAGTGTTCTGACGAGCCCAGCTGAGCCACACGATCATCAGAGCCTTTTTTTTTACTTTTACTTTTAAAAAGCATTTTTTCGGCCAAACAAAAAATGCTTTTAAAAGTAAAAAAAACCCCCAAACTTCTGATGATCACTCGGTTCAGCTGGGGCGGGGGGTGGGGCCAGGGATTTTTGCTACCGGTTCTCCGAACCACCTGGGCACCATCGCTACTGGATCGGGCGATCCGGTCTGAACTGGGAGCATTTCACCCCTGATCTGTATATTTATTTCTTCTTTTTTTTACTTCTTTTACAGACAGAGGGTTTTCGTTACCCACGTCCTTCATCTGTGCCTCCCTCACCTTCCGTTTCTCAGCACAACAGCCCTCATCAAAGCGATGAGGAAGTGGACGATGACGAAAGATATGACGAGGAGGAAGAGGCTGAGAGAGACAGGCAGAACATAAAATCCCCCTTCTCCTTCACTGCTATGCCATGGAGGAAGAAGAAGCAGCATGGGGAATACAGGAACTAATCCGTCAAATCCTTTATTCATGGCCTTGAATTGATACTACAGAGAGAGGGGGGGGGGGGAGGGAGGGAGGGAGAGAGGGAGAGAGAGAGACAGACAGAGAGACAGAGACAGAGAGACAGACAGAAAGAGAGAGAGAGAGACAGAGACAGAGAGAGACAGAGAAACAGAGACAGAGAGACACAGAGAGACAGAGACAGAGACAGAGATAGATATAGAGACACAGAGAGAGACAGAGAGACAGAGAGAGACAGAGACAGAGACAGCGACACAGAGGAATGGATGGATGGATGGATGGATGGATGGATGGATGGATGGATGGATGGATGGATAGATGGATGGATGTGTCATCCTCAAGGTCAGATGGCTATACTGGACCGGCAGAAAATATCACGGAATCCTGCGAGAACCAAATATCAGAAATAATTTGAATTCTTACTTTTTCCTACTGTCAGTAATTCTGATGGTTGTTGTTTTTTTTAATTTCCTCTTCCTCTTTGGAATTGGAAGAAATGTAGAAGATGGTATTAAAGATTAGGGTTGCCTCTTGCCTCTTGCTTAGCAACTGTTGAATATCTTGAGGTTAGTGGAAGTCAAAGAGTTTGTGGCTTGTACATTTTTAGCCAATGAAAACCACACAGTAGATTAGAGTCACCGGTGATGCTGTTACTATATTGTAGTTGTTACACAGGCAAAGTCTGAAGGTTCGTATTTGGGAGGGTAGAAAGGACAGGTCATTCAAACTTTTTCAGGACTGGATGCTGCCTTCAGACAATGGGAGGACGTCTCCATCAGGAGTGTCCAATTTTGACAATATTAAGGCCTGTGGATGTCTAGTCTAATGAAAAGAAGGACGGGGGTGACATGATAGTAGTGTTCCAATATTTGAAGGGCTGCCACAAAGAAGAGGGGGTTGTTCTGACCTAGGCTACCTTAGGAATTAATCAGCACAAATCTAATCCCAGCAAACCTCTTTAATTCATACGGCTCTAAATTACTTTCATTTACAGTCCGCAAGGCTTGATAAACAGTCTTTCAGAGGAAGGTTATCAACACCCACCTATCTCACGTGGAACGCTGCCAAAGAGCTAATTTCCAGATGCAGGGCAAGGCCAAACTTGGCACAGAGTCTCAAACAGAAGTTTCAAATCTTGAATCGGCAGGATGAACTAATTGCTTCCTGCAAAAGCTCACATCCCGTTTGCTTCTCTTTTATGTTTTATGGGAGGGGCCAATCATCTCCAAGCCTTACTCCCAAGTCGACCCTGTTTCTTTAATTGTTCCTGTCTCCTGGAAGTTCTGCGTGTGCACTCACTGGGAACAGGCTCACGTTGTTCTTCTGCCTCGCTGATGTCAGACTCCGGAGACTAACCAACACTGCTCTTAATTGGATAAATGGTCTAGAAATTTACAGAATACTAATTTTATTCTTATGAAGCAGGGTATTTCAAAATGTAAGCTATAACATATATACAATGTTTTGAATTCCTCAAAATTGACTACCTATTTCCATCATACGTGTACTACACTATAATGTGCTCCTTTTATATATTTTTTTCTACTGTTATTCATATACTCTATGCCACGGGTACCCAACCCCCACTCCCACCTTCTATGACCCATGAGCCATTTGGAACCTGACCATGGAAGTGGCAGATGAACACGAACAGTGGGTGAGCATATGCGGGCACGCTCCATTCGCAGCAGCAGTGGTGTGCAGGCCCGCCACTGGTGCAAATGGAGCTGTATACATGGGTTTGCCAGCCACTTGGGGAACTATGCTCTATGCCAGGTCTGTCAAACTCCCAGCTCATGACAGCTGGATGCGTCACGAGCTGACCATGCCCACGCCCAGTTCAGCGAAGGGGAAAGAAGTCCTAATACATTGTTTGACGCTGCCGTGATGACGTGAGTTTGACACCCCTGCTCTATTCCAACAGCTAAATCGGGGGGGGGGGGTCAAAGTCAAGGCCCAGGGGCCGAATCTGGCCCACGGGTTGCGTAGATCTGGCCTGCGTTGCCTTCCTGGAATCAGTGAAGGACTGGCCCACAGTGCCTCTGCCAGTGAAAACGGAGCTCAGGAGAGCTGCATGCGGCCCTCCTGAGCTCTGTTTTCACTGGTAAAGGGTTGCAGAAGGCCATCGCAGCTGAAAATGAAGCTTGGGAACCTGTTTTCTGTGGCAGAGCACTCTGGCCACCACAGGCGCCCCCAACACAAGTGATGTCAAGCTGACACGCCCACCCCAGACCCCCAAAGTCCAATACAACAGCCCTTAGTGAAATCAAGTTTGACACCCCTGCGCTAAATGAATCAATAAAATTATACTTTGTCAGTCTGAACTTTTTCAGATCTATAATAAACCATTTCTGATTTGTGTAAACTCAATCATTTGGGAAGGGTCAGGTTATTTTAAAAGGTCAGAGATGTCACTTGGAGTTCATGACCTTTAGAAATTTTTTTAATTTATTACTAAATTTAATTGCCAGCCATCGCCCAATCCCAGGCTTCGCGAATGCTAAAGCTTCAAAGATATAGAAGGCATAAATGCCATGGAACTCACTAAAATCCCTCTGGGTAAATGTCTGGGTATCACTCATTTCTTCTTCATCATCAAGGTCAATAATTTCTAAATACAGATTTGATCTAGCTCAGAAGCCATCTTGCTGTAGGCTCACAATGTGATATCGCCCAGTTTCACACAGTGATAGGATTCAGCCGGTTCGGATGAGTTAGGGCGAACCGGGAGTTAAATTGCTGGCTAGCTCCGCCCCTTCCCACCCAGCCCCTTCCTGGAGTCCCCAAATGCCCCATTTTGGCTCCCAGGTAAGTGCAGGGAGGCCTCCTAGTCCCCAAACAGGCCACAGAGGCGTGGCATGCCCACCTGCGGCCTGTTTTCACTCCCAGGAGGCTTCAGGGAGGCCTCCTAGGCCCAAAATGGAGCACGGGGGTGTGATACATCCCCCCTGCAGCCCGTTTTTGCTCCCAGGGGGGTGCAGGAGGCCGAGTGCTGCCTGTCACACACCCCTGGCCACGCCCACCATGGCCACGCCCACCCAGCCGGTCATTAGGGCAGAGAACCGGTTGTTAAATCATTCGAATGCCACTACTGGTTCCACATGATTTCGAAACTTTTCAAACGATTTTAAGAAAAATCAAAATCAAAGGCTTCAGTGCAGAAGCTTCAAGAACCCACTCTGTTCCCAGAATGCACTTGAATTCTGCATGCGTTCAAAAGAAATTGGGAAAAAAAGGAAACAATTGATGAATGAAAGCAACCCAGTGCCTTATTTGCAAGTAGAAGAAAAAATGAAAGTAGCGGGGAACAGCACTGCAATGCATGAAACCACATACTGTACTTCTTTGCTAATCAGTCTGGCTAGTCTATGGAACGGAATGTGTTCTCTTTTATTAGCGGGTAAATTTTCAGCAACCTAAAATAAAGGCCAAAAAAAATTCAATTGTAACGGCTCAAAGAAAAGAGAAAAGAGAATGATGACCGGGCCGGAAGGCATTTTATTTTTTATAAAGATTTGATCTGCAGGCAGGCTTAATTGAAAAAGAGAATCATTTAAACACTTTTATATGCCTCAGTTGCTTTGGCCATTCAGCAAGCAAGAAACACCGTGCCGAAAAATAAATATTTGTGCTTCCAATGTGTGTTGGGAATTAATGTACTATAACCAGCAGCATTCAAGAATGCTTCTCCATCTTACACCTTGTGTGTGAACCCCCTGGTAGGCCCATTTTTCGCCCTCCCCAGGCTCCAGAGTCTTTCTAGGAGCCTGGGGAGGGTGAAAATCCCCCCCTAGAGATTGGAAACAACCCGTTTGCTGACTTCTGGTTGGACCAGAAGGCCCATTTTTCGTTCTCCCAAGGCTCCACCAGAAGTTGGCAAACAGGTTGTTTCTTACACCTTGTTTCTTCTCAGCAGTGGTGGGTTTCGCATTATGTTACTCCTGCTTCGCCGCACCCACATCCGCTCGCTTCCTGCATGTGGGCTCCCAGTTCACGCACATGCCTGCCTTCCACACATCCGCTCCGCCTTCCAGGCATGTGCTTTCCTCACGTGCATGCCTTCCACACATGCACCCAGCCTCAGAAACGTGCCAAATAGGATGGCATAAAACCAGGGCAGGTGGGCTGGCCCACCCGCAATTTCCACTACAGATTCGGGCAAACCGGTCCGAACCGCCTAAATACAACCTATGCTTCTCAGCTTCAGAAGAAATGGCCCAGTACCTCATTGTTTCTTTCTTCTTCCTTCCTGTAGATTTTGAGCAATAATTCACATCCATTCCCCTTAACAAAATTAAAGGAGAATTGAGGGATAACATTTGTAAAAGTATTCCATATTTTTACAATTTCAGAGTTATTCGCCTAAGGAGGCCCTCTTTGATCTTAATACATTTGCAAAAGTCAATGGGAGGTAAAATAAGCAGGTTGAACATAATAATAACAGCACATCAACATCTTTTCTAAGCAGAAAAAAAATACCTTTAATTGTTTGGTGCTGATACTACAGAATGATTGACAATGATTGACATCGAGAAGATATTGATCAGCGACCAACTCAGGTATTTTAGAGAAGGAAGTTGAGATGATGAATGGAAAAAAAATGGTCTTGTACAGAATACATTTTCCTTTTAAATTCACCCCACATTCTCATTTAAGGTTGAAAATCGTTCACCAATTTAATAGACCATCAGCAAAATATCCGGTTCTCTCTGGAGCTTTTTCTTCATTTTCTAAAGCAAACAGAAAGAGTGATTATGAGGAGCACCCTCACAAATCCAAGATGGGTTGCACACAAAGGACCTCTTCCCCCATCATCAACATTATCTGCCTGTGACTTCATTTATGAAACAGATTTAAATCTTGCATTTTTTTCCCCAAGCCCTCAAAGAGAGCTTGTACAGGCAATCCACAACTTACTGTCAGGCCTGGAAGCCATCTTTTTCGTTGGATCTTCAGGTTTGCCACATTTACTACTGTGGGAAACTGGGAGGGGGGATTGTATAGAGCCAGGATGATATATAGTCATAATAACATTCCTTTCTCAGAGAGTCAACCAGGAGTGGGATTCAACCGGTTTGGACCGGGTCGGGCGAACCGGATGCTAACTTTACATTGGTTCCCCGAACCGGTAGTTCCAAGGACTGGGTGGCCCCGCCCATCCCACTCTGCCCCTCCCAGGACCATTTTGGATGCCAGGTAAGTGCAGAGCCCGCGCAGAGGCTCTAGGAGGGTGAAAAACAGGCCTCCCAGAAGTTCCGAAAGTCTAGAAACAGGCCCATTTCCAGCCTCCGGAGGGCCTCTGGAGCCCAGGGGAAGCCGTTTTCGCTCTCCAGGAGGCTCAATGAAAGCCTCCGGAGTCTGGGGAGGGTAAAAAACAGGCCTCCCAGAAGTCCGGAAACGGGCCCATTTCTGGCCTCCAGAGCCTGGGGGAGGCTGTTTTTGCCCTCCCAGAGGCTCAAGGAAATCCTTCGGAGCCTGGGGAGGACAAAAACGCTTTTCCCCCACCCCCATGGTGCAGGAGGCTGAGTAGACCACACCTACCATGGCCACGCCCACCCAGCAACCTGGTAGAGAACCAGTTGCTAAACTTTTTGAATCTCACCTCTGGAGTCAAGGACATCTTGCCTTGCACCTAGACGGCTGGAACTGGGAGGCATCTCCAGTTGGGATGGTGCTTTTATTTGACCATGTGATGGACATGTGGGTGTTGGGCAGGGACTTGAACTTTCCTTTGGGTGGGGAAAACCCAGGAACTTTCAGATTTGGTTTTTCCTAGATATGCCAATATGACATCTCTAACTCTAACTTTGAGGAAACTCAAGCGTCGAAGTTTTCTTTCATTGGGGGTGTTATTTGGAACCGTGACACTTACAACCATTCATTTAATGAATGTTCCAAAGTTACCATAGCACATGATTCACTTAATGACTGCAGTGGTTTAATTAACAATTGTGGTGCAGAAGAGTATAAAATCGTGTGCAACTTTCGTAACAACCGGCTAGAAAGAGCACAGAGAAGAGTGAAAAAGAAGATAAGGGGTATAGAGCAGGGGTGAAATGCTCCCGGTTCGGACCAGATCGTCCAATCTGGTAGCGATGGCAGCGGGTGGTTCGGAGAACCGGAAGCAAAAATCCCTGCCCCCCCCCCCGCCCATGCCCAGCTGAGCTGTGTGACCATCAGAGTTTTTTGGGTTTTTTTACTTTTAAAAGCATTTTTTCTTCGGCCAAAGAGGCTGTAGGAAAAATGCTTTTAAAGGGTTCTGGCGATCCCAGCTAAGTTGCCTGATTCTTTTAAAAGCAATTTTTTTTACAGCCTCTTCAGCTGAAGAGGCTGTTAAAAAAAAAAAAGCTTTTAAAGGGTTCTGGCGATCAGGCAACTCAGCTTTTAAAAGGCTCCTCTGGTGATCCCAGCTGAGTTGCCTGAACATCAGAGGCTTTTAAAAGCATTTTTTACAACCTCTTCAGCCAAAAAGATTGTAGAAAAAAATGCTTTTAAACGTTTTTTTTTAAAAAAAGGTTGGCCACGCCCACCCAGTCACATTACCCACCGCCACCACCAAGCCACGCCCACAGAACTGGTAGTAACAAATTTTACATTTCACCCCTCGTCTGGAGGCTAAATCATATGACGAACAGTTGAGAGGACTAGGTATGGAATATCAGGTGGAAGATCGTTACAGTGACATCCAACCTAAAATTAAGGAAAAATTTCCAGACAGTGAGAACAAAAATCAATGGTGTGGCTTGCCTCCAAAAGTTGTGGGTGCTCCATCACTGAAGGTTTTGAAAAAGAGATTGGACAAACATATGACTGGAATAGTATAAGGCAGCGTTGTCAAACTGGATTTCTTCGAGGGCCGATTCAACATTGTATTTCTCCTCCGTGGGTTCCCAATCTCCGTTTTCGGCTATGATGGCGTCCTACAACCATCTGCCAGCGAAAATGGAGCTCGGGAGGGCTGCTCGGGAGGGCTGCTCGAGTGGTGGGTTTCAAATTTTTCTACTGCGGGTTCTGTGGGTGTGGCTTGGTGGGCGTGGCATGGCTTGGTGGGCGTGGCATGGCTTGGTGGGCGTGGCATGGCTTGGTGGGCGTGGCATGGCTTGGTGGGCATGGCAGGGGAAGGATACTGTAAATTCTCCATTCCCACCCCACTCCGGGGGAAGGTTACTGCAAAATCCCCATTTCCTCCCGATCAGCTGGGACTCGGGAGGCAGAGAATAGATGGGGGCAGGGCCAATCAGAATTTTTACTACCGGTTCTCCGAACTACTCAAAATTTCTGCTACCGGTTCTCCAGAACTGGTCAGAACCTGCTGAAACCCACCTCTGGGCTGCTCCATTTTTGCTTGGAAGAGGCACCGTGGGTTGGTCCTTTGCTGTTTCCAGGGCAGCCCTGTGAGCCAGATCTAAGCACCCCATGGATCTGAATGCCCTGTTTTGACCAGCAGGGTGCTGCAAGAGGCATCCATCCTCCATCCCTCCCAGCCAGCCCGCGGAGGAGAACTACAATGCTGATCTGGCCAGTGGTGAGTTTCACTTACTTTTGCTATCGGTTCGAAGCTTCTGCACTTGCGCAGAGCGTATTTGATGATGCCCGGGCAGGTGGGCGGAGCCTCCCGCCGCCGCTACTACCGGTTCACCCGAACCGGGGTGAACCAGTAGCAACTCACCACTGGAACTGGCCCTCGAAGAAATCCAGTTTGATACTAGAAGATCTCTAAGGTCCCTTCCAACTCTTTTATTCTGTTAATTCCATGACTTAAAAGTATTAAAATTCAAATGATCGTAGTAATTAAACAAAAGACCTATATTTATTATTACTAAAATGAAGCCACCCTTTGTTGCATTTACAGGAACTTTTGAAACTTTCACCTTCATTTTGCATCTTCGGCAGGGAGGAAAGAAGCAACAGTACGTCTTCAGAAAGGGTTAAAGGATTCACATTTTGACTGCTGGGATCTGCAAAGAAAAAAAAAATCACTACATAGGAATAAATGAAAAACAGAATAACCGAGTTGGAAGGGACCTTGGAGGTCTTCTAGTCCAACCCCCTGCTGAGGCAGGAAACCCTTATACCATTTCAGACAAATGGTTGTCCAATCTCTTCTTGAAAAAACCTCCAGTATTGGAGCACCCACAACTGGATACGGACACATTCAACCATTGTTTCAACTGAGACACTGTGACCAACCTAGGACCAAGCCATGCCCCAAAAACACTAGGGAATTTGTCTCAAAGGTGCTTTTTTTCAAGTTTTGAATGTTTTAGGACCTTTACGACAACCAAAGTCAAGGGGGAAGCCAGATTTGCTTATAAATCACATCAATAACTTACCAGCTGCAGTGACTCGGTTAATAACTGTAGCAAGAAAGTTTGTAAAATGGGGCAATTCACAACTGTCTTGCTTATCAATAGCAATTTGGGCTCATTTATGATCATAAATGACCTTTCGCCGAGAATTAAAAACTCATTTATTTATTCAAGCGGGATTGGACTGATTTTTAAATTCTAAATTTTAAGGTTTTAATCCTTTGTAATTTTATATGGGGTATTTTAGGTTAGGTCAATTTGACGGTTTTAATTCGGCCATTATGGAATAGGTATTTTAAATTGATATTTTAACTTTGTATACTTGCTGTTTTTATCTTTGGCTGTACACCGCCCTGAGTCCTTCGGGAGAAGGGCGGTATAAAAATTTAAATAAATAAATAAATAAAATAAATAAATAACCCAAGGACTACCTCTCTAATGTTTTAATGTTTAAATCATTTCATTTTTATTCTTTGAATCCTAACACTGGGGAATAGCAAGTCTACCTTTTGATAAAGGGGTCATTCCCCATTCACAAGCCCTCTTACCTTGCATCAGCCGGTCATACAAAGCCTTTTGCTGGCTCTCCTCTGAGACAAACCGACGGCCTTCTGAAATGCAACAAAATGGGAAGGTCACTTATCTGAATCCCTTCAATGAAGTAGAATAAGCTTCAACGGCTAGAACAATTTCCTACGTTAGAGGACAATCTGACGCGGACTTCAATTTATTGGAATGATTCTTAAGGTATAAATTAAATCAGGGGTCTCCAACAGTAATGAATTCCTCTTACCTTTGCTATTGGTTCGGAACTGGGAGCATACGCACTGCCCTTCTGCGCCTGTGATGACGTCTAGGCGGATGGGCAGAGCCTCCCACCACTGCCACTACCGGTACGCCCGAACCGGGGCGAACCAGTAGATGCCAACCACTGGTCTCCAACCTTGGCAACTTTAAGATTTGTGGACTTCCACAAAAACCAGATGAAAATGTTTCACAGATGGCATCTTCTGCCAGCTAGAATAGCAAAGATGTTCCTTAGTAACTCACCAAAGTGTTGGAAATGTAAGAGTAACTATGGAACATACTATCATCTCTGGTGGACCTGTCCGGTGGCAAAACAATTCTGGGCCAAAACAATTCTGGGCCAAAATGGTTAGAAGAGATAATACAGGAATCAATAAAGGGAGAGCCAAAACATTATTAGGGATCCCAACAGAAAACTATACAAATGATATACAATACTTAATACTACACATATTAACAGCAGCACGTATAGTTTACGCACAAAATTGGAAAAAGGAGAACCCACCAACAGAAGAAGATTTAATTAAGAAAATCCTAGAATGTGCAGAGATGGATAAAGTCACAAAAGAAATCAAAGAAAAAGAAGATACAGAATATTATAAGGTCCGGTGTAGATGGTATGAATGGTTGGAAAATAGGAAAGATAAGAAAATTGAACAGCAGGGTAAAATGTAGATGAAATAAAGGAAGATAGATAACATAAAAGTAGAATAAGATAGAATTAAAATATGTATAAATAGTAAGAAAGGACCGCTTTGAATAGGTGATAAGAAACAGTGATATGTATATAAATGTATGTTTGTCTTGTGTTTTAATGTCTTTAAAATAAAAAACTTTTTAAAAAAAGATTTGTGGACTTCAACTCCTGGGAGTTGAAGTCCGCAAGTCTTCAAGTTGCCAAGTCTGAAGTAAATAATGGATTGGTACAGGGATTCCTCCACTTAACAACCACAATTGAGCCCATAATTTTCTGTTGCTAAGTGAATTTTACATCCTTTCTTGACATGGTTGCTCAGCGAATCACTGCAGTTCTTAAGGTAGCAACGTGATTGTTAAGTGAATCTGGCTTCACTTAACTTGACTTTGCTTGTCAGAAAAGTTGATTCCATGACCCTGGGACATCACAAACGATTTTAAATATGAATCAGCTGCCAAGTGTACGACGTTTGATCCCCTGATTATGTGGATGCGGCAATGGTCATAAGCCTGGAAAAACAGTCTCATAGGTCAGTTTTTTCAATGCCATTGTAACTTTGAACGGTCACTAAATGAAACATTGTAGGCCGAGGATTATCTGTACTTTATGAGCCCAGCCACTGTGCTTTGTAACCTGGGATGAGTGTAGCCATTGCAAAACAGACTTTTCGTACTGCCAACATTTGACTGTGGTAGAAAATGCAAGGAAACCCCACTTTCTGGCTTCTTTTTCTAGAGATAAATTGCCACTGGGACTTACGGGCACCCTTCAAATACAGCATGGCCTGAGGAGTCCAGTTTCTTCTCTGGAAGTGAGCCTTTTGGATGAAAATGAGGGAAAAAAACACAGCCAGATGATGAACATAACCAACAAACCGTTGATAGTAAACAAATTGAGCTTCAAGTTTTAGTTTCCCTAGCCTTCCTGATGGTCTTTCCTCTGTCTTCCTGCCTCCCTCCCTCCCTCCCTCCCTCCTTCCCTCCCTCTCTCTCTCTCTCCCTCTCTCTGTGTGTTTCCCCCTCTCTCCCTCTCTCTCCCTTTCTTCCTCTCCCTCTCTCTCCCTCTCTCCCCCTCTCCCTTCCTCCCTCCTCCCTCTCCTGCTTTCCTCTCTCCTCTCTCTCTCTCTCTTTCCTCCCTCTCCTTTCTTCCTCTCCCTCTCTCCCCCTCTTTCCCTCCCTCTCCCTTTCTTCCTCTCCTTCTCTTTCCATCTTTCCCCCTCTCCCTTCCTTACTCTCCCTCTCCCTCCCTCCCTCTCCTGCTTTCCCTCTCTCCCTCTCTCTCCCTTTCTTCCTCTCCTCTCTCTCCTCTCTCCCTCTCTTTCCTCCCTCCCTTTCTTCCTCTCCTTCTCTTTCCATCTTTCCCCCTCTCCCTTCCTTACTCTCCCTCTCCCTCCCACTCTCTCCTGCTTTCCCTCTCTCCCTCTCTCTCCCTTTCTTCCTCTCCCTCTCTTTCCCCCTCTCCCTCCCTCTCCCTTTTTTCCTCTCCCTCTCTTTCCCTCTCTCTCCCTTCCTTCCTCTCCCTCTCTCTCCCTCTCTCTCCCACTTTCTCTCTTCCAGTGGTGAAATTCAAATTTTTTTACTACCGGTTCTGTGGACATGGCTTGGTGGGCGTGGTGTGGTGTGGCTTGGTGGCCGTGGCAGGGGAAGAATACTGCAAAATCTGCATTCCCACCCCATTCCAGGGGAAGGATACAACAAAATCCTTATTCACTCTGGGGCCAGCCAGAGGTGGTATTTGCCGGTTCTCCGAACTACTCAAAATTTCCACTACTGTTTTCTCCAAGCTGCTCAAAATTTCTGTTACCAGTCCTCCAGAACCTGCTGGATTTCACCCCTGCCTCCCTGCCTCTCCCTTTCTTCCTCTTCATCTCTCTCCCTCTTTCCCCCACTCCTTCTCTCTTTCTTCCTCTCCCTCTCTCTCCCTCTCTCCCTCTCTCTCTCACCCTCTCTGTCCCTCTCCCTCCTCCTCTCTCCTATCTTCTGTCAAAAAATAATTTTGTGACAAGAGGATGCAGACCTGACGTTTGCTGCTTACCGAACAAATTTTAGAAGTGGTCTGACACAGGAACAGAACATACACCTGAATATTGTCAAGGCTTGGTGGCGGACTTGGAAGCTGAAAACAAGATTGCCTGCATTTTCTTTAACAAGATTTATTAAAAGGCTACGGGATAATGTTACACAAATTTCAGCAACCGGATTTCGCCTTAAATCATACCGCTCATTAAGGTGGGAACTTGATAATAACTTCCTTGTTTTTAGATAACAACTTCATTGTGGACCAAAGAGCTGCCTATTTTCTCCTCACATTACTGAGGAATTTGCAAATAGATGGTTTTGGTTTTTTTTAAAAAAATGGGTTCCTCAAATTAGGCTCCGAAATGGGGTGAATTGGAGCTCAGACACCCAGAGTCACCTTAGAGGGGAAATGGGTGGCATAATTAATAAATAAATAAATAAATAAATAAATAAATAAATAAATAAATAAATAAATAAATAAATAAGGTAAGGCCTGGTTACTGTTTGAAAGGAAGACTTCCAGGGAATATCAGAATTGTAGACTGGTCTAGGAAATAAATAAATAAAACTCCCTGGAAGAAGATAATGACAAACTACTTCCGTTTGGTTACCAATATTCATGAATTTACCTGCAGTTGCAGAGATGGAATTCAGCCGGTTAGGATCGGTTCATCCGAACCGGTAGCGGAAATCACATGTGGGCCCGTCCACCCGCCCACCCGGGCTCTATGCCATTCCTTTTAGGCATATTTTTGAGGCTGGGTGCATGCGCAGAAGGCGTGCATGCCACCAAAGCGCATGCGCGGAAGGCTGGGCGCATGTGTGGACAGGGCGCATGCACGCGCGCATTTGCAAAGCGATAGGGAAAGTAAGTGAATACCACCCCTGTGCAGTTGGATTTGACTAGAGGGAAATTTTGTCTTTAGTTTAAATCCAGTATATTGGGGAGTCCAGCCAATGGGGTTTTTTGGGTTTTTTTGCATTTATATCCCACCCTTCTTCGAAGATTCAGGACGGCTTACACTACGTCAAGCAATAGTCTTCATCCATTTGTATATTATATACAAAGTCAACTTATTGCCCCCAACAATCTGGGTCCTCATTTTACCTACCTTATAAAGGATGGAAGGCTGAGTCAACCTTGGGCCTGGTGGGACTTGAACCTGCAATAATTGCAAGCAGCTGCTGTTAATAACAGACTGCATTAGTCTGTTGAGCCACCAGAGGCCCTATTTGAACTTGGACGTAATGTTAGGGCATCATTTCATTGTTCTCTAAACATCATTTATGTTCTGCTAAGCCGGCCGAACATGTCGCCTAAACTTAAGAGTTTACAAACAGGTGAACAAATAACAGACACAAGTTTCTCCTTACCTGAGGAACACCCCAGGAAAAAGTGATGAACGATGCCAAAAGGTAGAGGGCCAAAGGGCCATTTGTCCACCTGTGCAGTCGCTAAAAACAACCAAGAAAACGTCGTTTTGAGCTCCCCGTCATTGAGCATTAAAACAAGTGTTTAGCTTTTCAACATCCGTAATGCATTTTATGGTGTCTGCTTTGCTCCTATGAGCTGTATCTATCTCCTCAATAAAGACTTTATGGGCCTGAGGAGAGTCTTACTCATGCTTTCAAGATTGTCCAGATAAGGAAGGAGCTTTCCTACACTAGATAGAAGACTAGAGCTAAATATTTTTGGCAAGTCTGATTGGGTTTTTTGTCCTCTGCTTGTAATATCCAACAGTGGAATGCTGGTGGTTAAACAACCGGTTTGGCGAAGGCGTGCTTCGTGCATGCATGGGCGCTTACCTTCCAAATCAGCAATGGTAAGTAGAACAGCAAGGAGGGGGAGAATCAGCTGTGCCACACGATGTCAGGGTTCCAAGGAACACCCCCAATGAAATAAAGCTCTGAGGCTTGAGGTTCCTCAAAGTTCCAATTTATAATAATAATAATATCAGAGTTGGAAGGGACCTTGGAGGTCTTCTAATCCAACTCCCTGCCCAGGCAGGAAACCCTACACCATTTCAGACAAATGGCTATCCAACATTTTTTTAACAATTTCCAGTGTTGGAGCATTTACAACTTCTGCAGGCAAGTCGTTCCACTGATTAATTGTTCTAACTGTCAGGAAATTTATCCTTAGTTCTAGGTTGCTTCTCTCCTTGATTAGTTTAAACCAATTCTTCTTGCTCTTCCCTCAGGTGCTTTGTAGAATAGTTTGACTTCCTCTTCTTTGCGGCAACCCCTGAGATATTGGAACACTGCTATCATGTCTCCCCTAGTCCTTCTTTTCATTAAACTAGGCATACCGAGTTCCTGCAACTGTTCTTCATACGTTTTAGCCTCCAGTCCCCTAATCATCTTTGTTGCTCTTCTCTGCACTCTTTCTAGAGACTCCACATCTTTTTTACATCGTGGCGACCAAAACTGAATGCAATATTCCAAGTGTGGCCTTACCAAGGCATTATAAAGTGGTATTAACACTTCATGTGATTAGAGATGTCATTTACATTTATTAGAGATGTCATGTTGGCACAGCTGGGAAAACCCGAAACTGAAAGCTTCCAGGTTTTCCACACCCAGTTGACAGTTCACAGCCCTGCCCCACACCCACAAGTTCATCACATTGTCGAATCAACTCTTCACACTCAATTGGATACAGTCTTCAGGCAGTCTACATCAGACGCAGGCAAAAGTCCTTGAATACGGAACTAACTTGTTATGACTAACTTTCTATCGCTCCAACAACAACCCCCTCCCAATTTCCCCAGCTAAAATATGTGGCAGTTAAGAAGCAAAAATAAAGTTGCCTTCCAAAACTGACATACAACTGAGATGAGCTACAAAGCAGGAAATAAAGGACAGGATAGAGCAGGGGCGAGTGGGTGGGGCCAACTGATCGTCGGAGCTACCAGTTCGCCTGAACCAGTCTGAACCAGCTGAATACCACCTCTGGTTATATCCCAATGAGTCAGGGAGGAATAGGCTTACATTTCTTCCTAATATTACCTCCTTATGCAGGGTTTAAGGAACGCTGCTGCTCATTTTATTTATGTAACTGTTTCCGAATACAGGTAGTCCTTGACTTGCAAACATTTGTTTAGTGACCATTTGAAGTTACAATGGCACTGGAAAAAGTGGCTTATGACCATTTTTCACACTTACGACCGTTGCAACATCTGTGATAAAAATTCAGCCGCTTGGCAACTGACTCATATTTATGACGGTTTCAAAGTCCCGGGATCAAGTCACCTTTTGCGACCTTCTGATAAGCAAAGTCAATGGGGAAGCCAGATTCACACAACAACCATGTTGCTAACTTAACAACTGAGGCAAAATTCACTTAATAATTGTCTTGATTAGCAATAGAAAGTTTGGGCTCTTTTTTGGTCATAAATCAAGGACTACCTGTACACATACACACACCCCTACACACATCATATAGTTATAACTGGGCTCTCATGGAATAAATACTGAATCAAAAGTAACACCTAGATTTTCTACTGAGGGGAAACTTTAAAGAGTACAAAGTTTAAGATAGATAGATAGATAGATAGATAGATAGATAGATAGATAGATAGATAGATAGATAGATAGAGATAGGTAGATAGGGACGCAATGGCTCAGTGGCTAAGATGCTGAGTTTGTTGATCGAAAGGTCGGCAGTTCAGTGGTTCGAATCCCTAGTGCCGCGTGATGGGGTGAGCTCCCGTTACTTGTCCCAGCTTCTGCCAACCTAGCAATTTGAAAGCAGGTAAAAAATGCAAGTAGAAAAATAGGGACCATCTTTGGTGGGAAGGTAACAGCGTTCTGTGTGCCTTTGGCATCAAGTCATGCCGGCCACATGACCATGGAGACGTCTTCGGACAGCGCTGGCTCTTTGGCTTTGAAGCGGAGATGAGCAGCGCCCCCTAGAGTTGGGAACGATTAGCACATATGTGTAAGGGGAACCTTTACTTTTTAGTTAGGTAGGTAAGTAGGTAGGTAGATAGATAGATAGATAGATAGATAGATAGATAGATAGATAGATAGATAGATAGATAGATAGATAGATAGATAGATAGATAGATATAGATGATAGAAGCTGAAATGAACTGACAGCAACTTTTGCTCTTTTAGCCATATGGCTAATCCAGACAATGATTAATTCTAGATGAAGTAGATATTTAAGCACAATACTTCACACCATAATTTTCACCAAGTTATGCCCTTCATCTTGACTTTCATAGCTTTCATCCTTCTTAAAAATGTACACATTCAGATAGAGATAAGAGAGTTAAAATCCAGATTTGATTGGTCTTTGACCAAGATATAGGCAACAATATTTAAAATATAAAGGTAACTGTTGCAGAATTCTGAATCGTATTTTCTATGTTGGATTTCGCAAATATCTCGTTAGGCTGTTACTTGGGTTCTCCGGATTTCAGTGACCCTGATACCTAAAAGCCACGAGGGGAGAAATCTGAGGTTCCACAAGTTAATACGTACTTGATCATCTAGGAATCATGAAGAAATAACCATTATTCCTACATACCTTCATTTTCTGCTGTCCTGAGGATCCCGATCTTTGGGAGCAGAGAGTTTCTGATAGATAGGATGTAATGTGATGAGGGGTTTTTTTAGGCTGGAAACTCTATTTAAGCCTTCCGAGTAGAAACACCCTCCCCATTGGAAACAAAAATGAAGCACTCTGGATGGATTTCTTGTCAAGGTGTAGCTGAACATCTCCTGGAAGAGAGGGAGGGAGCTGTCTTCAAGGAAAAGCCATCCGGGATTCTGACATATACATTTCCATCTTGAAATAAACGCATCATCATTCATTAATAGCAGTGACGATATTGCTCTGCAGCAGCGGCCAAAATTGTGGAAGCCTTTAGGGAAAAGTGCATTTTCTAAAACTAGCTAATAACACTACTTTTTTGGGGAGTACCATAAAATTATACATAAATGGAAAGATAATTTAATCAAGAATGTAATGCAATAACTTTTATGAAGGATTTGCTATTAGAATAGCAGTTACAGCATAAAGAAGAAAAGTGAAACACGTAGAAAAAATGAGATGTACAAAAATGATCACCATAGAAAAAAATGAGATATGCAAAAATGATCACGTCAGTTAATCCTTAGTTGGGTAACCTTTAGCATGAATTACGGCCTTACAACGTCTTCCCATGGAGTGAATCAAATCTTTTAGTTCTGTAGCTGTCCTAATGTGAAACCAAGATTGAATGATGGCTTCCATTAACTGGGTTTTATTGCTGGGTCGCTTCTAACTAAGAAGTTTCTTTAGTCGGCTCCATAGATTTTCAATGGGGTTAAGGTCTGGGAATATCCAGCAGTGGAATAGGTTTATCCTGAAACTCCCAAAAAATAAGTGGTGTTATTAGCCATCAAACCTCAAAAATACACATTTCCCAAAAGGTTTCCACGATTTTGGCCACTACTGTAATGTTGTAGGAGTGCGATCCAACAAAGACCTAATACCAGGGGTAAAACGCTACCGGTTCGGGCAGTATACCATTTCAGATAGGTGGTTGTTCAATCTTTTCTTAAAAATCTCCAGTGATGAAGCGCCTACAACACCTGAAGGCAAACTGTTCCACTGGTTAATTGCCTTCACTGTTAGGAAGTTTCTCTTTAATTCCAGGTTACTTCTCTCCTTGATTAGTTTCCATCCATTGTTTCTTATGTTGCCTTCAGGTTCTTTTGAAAATAAGTTGACCCATAGCAGAAGACAGGAAGGCAAGAAGTTTTGGTTGCCACCAACCAGAATGTTCTCAAGAATATTTTCATGGTAGAGGGACGACAATACAAGAGACATTCTCTCTAATTCTCAGCTATGATATTAAAGTGAACCAAAGAACGTCTTAATAGCCAGCCATCAACACCCTAATTAACAACTAAAAGGTACAGACAGGAACCATGTGTAGAAAGTTAGCCCCCACCCCTTTCCTAGAAGAGTGAAATATTTTGAGAAATATTAAAAAGGCAGAATATTTATTTATTTATTTATTTATTTAAATTTTTATACCGCCCTTCTCCCGAAGGACTCAGGGCGGTTCACAGCCAAATAAAACCACAATAATAAATACAATAAAATAGTAATTAAAAAACCTATTAAATATGGCCAATTTAAAATACATATAAAACAATAAAACCCAGTTAAAATTTAAAACCCCAATAATAACATATAAAATTCTAAAATCCTATGTCAGTCCTGCTCGAAGAAATAGGTACGTCTTCAGCTCGCGGCGAAAGGTCCGAAGGTCAGGAAGTTGACGAAGTCCCGGGGGAAGATCGTTCCAGGGGGTAGGAGCCCCCACAGAGAAGGCCCTTCCCCTGGGGGTCGCCAGCCGGCATTGCTTGGCCGACGGCACCCTGAGGAGTCCCTCTCTGTGAGAGCGCACGGGTCGGTGGGAGGCAAACAGGAGCAGCAGGCGGTCCCGTAAATAACCCGGTCCTAAGCCATGGAGCGCTTTAAAGGTGGTAACCAATACCTTGAAGTGCACCCGATAGACCACAGGCAGCCAGTGCAGTTTGCGCAGGAGTGGTGTTACATGGGAGCCACGAGCGGCTCCCTCTATCACCCGCGCAGCTGCATTCTGGACTAACTGGAGTCTCTGGGTGCTCTTCAAGGGGAGCCCCATGTAGAGAACATTGCAGTAGTCCAAGCGAGAGGTCACAAGAGCATGAGTGACCGTGCATAAGGCATCCCGGTCAAGAAAGGGGCGCAACTGGCGGATCAGGCGAACCTGATGAAAAGCCCTCCTGGAGACAGTCGTCAAATGGTCTTCAAAAGACAACCGTCCATCCAGGAGAATGCCTAAGTTACGCACCCTCTCCATCAGGGCCAATATTATATTTGCCTAGATGAGAAATGAAGAAACATGCTCTTGGAAAGCCCCAACCTTCCTTAATAGCCCTCAGTAAATGTCAGCACTTAAGAGATAAAGGGAAAGGTAGCTCTATTCATAGGCAAAAATTCCCTGCAGCGAGATTTGAACAAAGGTAGGATTAACCCTCAGCCACAATAGGAATTGCCGAATGCCCTTTTATTGCACCAGCAGTCCAAACTTCAACCAAACTTAGCTCAGACAAACATGACCCCTACATGGCTCCATGGGAGTTGTGGACCCTGCGGAGCTGGCAGCAGAGTCGGACAGTGATGAGGCTGAGGAAGAACATCGGCCAGTCCTGGAGGCTGGGGAAGGCCTGGATGACGGCTCTACACCGGAGGCAGAGATGGGGCCAAGGCCATCTGGGAGTGATGTGCGGATTCCAGAGGTTCCAGAGGCTGACAGTAGTGAGGCAGAGGAACAGGAGGAGCCTGTTCCTAGTGCACGCATGCACAGAGCTGCCAGAAGGCAAGAGCAGCTAAAGCAAAGAGGATGACTCGGGAGTAGGGCCAAGAGATGATTGGCCCCTCCCATAAGGCTTAAAAGACCAGCAATGGCGTTTGGGCTCTTTGTCGGAAAACAACATTGATAGACTTGCTCCTTCTCTTGTTGCATTTATTTCTTGTCAGCGTCTTCTGCTTTTGAACTTTTGCCAAGAAAAGCCTTTGGCAGTTTGCCTAATTAGACCAAGGTTGGTGATAAGACTGAAGAATTGTGTTATGAAGAATTTGTTTTGATTTAGTTTGGACTATGCTGAGAATGAGTTAATTCTCAGCTGTTCTAATAAAGTCTGTTTGTTTTTGAACTGATTGCGTCTAATACTACCTACTTGGGCCTGGGTCACAACAGGAGTCTGACAACAGCCAATATAATACATGTACTTGCACAAGAACATGAAGCTCAAGTGCAAAGCCCAAGAGAAGGTATAACACCCCACCCTCACTCTCAACTCCATGTGGACAGCTGTCCAGAACCCATGTGGTTCTGCTTGGATATTGGATAACCATCTGCCTGAGATGGTGTAGGGTTTCCTGCCTGGGCATGGGGTTGGACTAGAAGGCCTCCAAGGTCCCTTCCAACTCTGTTGTTGTTTGTTTGTTGTTGCTTCATCATTAAACCATCTTTCCAATCAGCCTTTATGTTTCCAGTATAGGTCCCAGCTTGGAACTGAACCAGATGGATATTTCTTCCAACACATGTAAATATAATCCGTAGAATATATTGGAGAGAGATAAATTCTGGAATGATGGGCTCCAGCACGAGCCCAAAAGCTTGGAAGAATAAACCTTTGATCCTGGTTACCAACTCAGATTGGATCCTGAAACATTATCCCAGGACGCATACATTTACCTTTATTTGTGAACCCCAAAACTTTGAGCTCTTTTGGGGGGGGGTGTACTTTACAAGCCTCCAAAACACAAACCCCAACTTGGTATATCTTCACGCTGGGCGACATGCATCGAATTTCAATTCTTGAAATTTGCAGAAGCGATGGAATTATTTTGGCACCCTCAAGAGGAAGATAACCTCAGTGAGATAAGGCAGTTTCTAAATGTTATAATAATAAAGAATGGGGAAGTTGCAGCTGTACGTCTGCATCTTGGGCTGAAGGGAAGGAAGGACTTTATGCAAGTTCCTGATCATTTAATGTGTCAAGAAGCAATTAATAATGGGCTGTCTCCAGTGATGAGATTCAGCTGGTACGAGCCGGTTCGGGAGAACCAGTTGTTAAACTGTTGGTTGGCCCTGCTCCGCCCCTTCCAGGAGCCCCACCCCCACTCCGTGCCCCATTTTTGCTCCCAGGAGGCTGAAAAGAGGCCTACTAGGCCCAAAATGGGGGGCGGAGGGGCAGATTGCCCCCTTGTGGCCCGTTTTAGCTCCCAGGAGGGTGCAGGAGGCCATGTGCTACTTGTCACACCCCTGGCCACGCCTACCCAGCTGGATATTAGAGCAGAGAACCGGTTGTTAAATTATTTGAATCCCACCACTGCCTGGCTCCATGCCTAATCGTGCTTATATTAAATCATGCCTAGCACGGTCCTAATTGATTTTAGTTGATGGACTCTACATATGACTAAGACGAAGTTTCCTTCCTGTTCCTTTTAGATAAGTGCTGTCAAAAAACATTAGTCAGATACAGATCATTTCCCATCACTCTTTAATATGGACAAGAACTCAGCTTTGTCATTTAATCAATGATTCTGAAATCAGCATTGGGAAGAGAATATCACCAAACAGCGGGGGGGGGGGCTCTTTGTTAAAGTCAATTATTGTACACACTTTGTTCTGATGGAAAGGGCAGCATCCATCAACTTGACAGGCCTTGTCATAATACCCAACGGAGATAAGATAACTTTTGGGGTGAAGTTGTTTCTGATTTCTGGTTCTTACATCGAGCTAACTTGTCACGTTAATTGCTTTGGGGCCAGAGGTGAGTTTCACATACTGTAACAACTGGTTCGCCCAGCACCGGAAAAGTGAGCGTACGCCATCCGTGCATGCGTGCAACGTCACAAAACCCAGCAATATAGGATTGCATCTGGGTGGGTGGGGGCCCCAGTGCAGGTCACTACTATTGATTCATCCAAACCGGTCTGAACCGGCTGAATTCCACCTCTGTTTGGGTCAAATGTTTCGTGTGAATCCATAAACCATGGAGAGTGTTGCAAACAAACAGTCCTGCATTCTGATATTCCCGATTTAGCTTATTTTGTTTGGTTTTTTAAATATTTTAATCAATGAACTTAACAAAGATAGAAGTATCTTTGTGCTTCTACCAGAGCCAGAGCCACCACCAAGGCACGACTAGAACGAGGCCCCAGGCGTTCTGCCGACACATCCTGAAAAGCCCTCCAGACCATAGAGGTCCCTCCCCACCCAGTCGAAGGGGGCAGGATTCCAGCCAATGATGACCAACCGCCGGATCCCTATGACAGCAAGGCGAAAACGACCCAATGGTGAGTGAACCGATCCACCCCTTCGTCTTCCCAATACGCCTCATAGCCCCAAAAACAGGAACCCAGGAGACTTTTCAAGCCCTAACAGACTCAGGTTGCACTAGATCAGTGGTAGTCAACCTGGTCCCTACCGCCCACTAGTGGGCATTCCAGCTTTCATAGTGGGCGGTAGGGGTTTTGTCCGATACTGAAGCACTTTCCTTTTTTTTAATTTAATTGACTTTTAAAAAAAATTTCATAGCATTATTTAAAAACATTTTCATTAGGTTTTCATAAAATTGCCTGTGACAATTTAAATTTCTGAAAATATACTATTTGTATCGCCCGCGCCTACGTTTAGTTCACGTTATGTAAGTGAAACTAAATGGCGCTATAGTGCAACTGCAAACATAAGAGCCTCATCCCAGAATAGCTTGCGCATCTCCCCCCACACCACCCAGCTGTAACAGACAAGCAGAGCTGGTAGCCGGCACCCCCCTCAAACCCAATCCACAATGTGCGAGAGGCATGCGCAGACGCCGATGCATTTTATAAATCACCATTACTGTGGAACTGGTGGTGGTTAGAAAATTTTACTACTAACAGAGATACAAAAGTGGGCGGTAGGTATAAAAAGGTTGACTACCCCCGCACTAGATGCTTGGTTAACCTAACCACAATCCTGAAACTGGGGATTAGGGCAAAAAGACAGGCCCACCCTATCAGGTTTGAACAGGTTGATGGATCCCTATTGGGGGGAGCCTTCGCCACCTACCTGACCAAACCGGTGAAGCTAGAGCTAGCGAATTACTGGGAAGCAATTTGATTCGTAAAAGCCCCCAAAACGACAGATGCGGAGGATGAGCTCTGAAATCTAAAGCAGAGAGCTAGCATGTAATATCTATATTTCCCCCCCCCCCCAGCTAGCTTGTAATATCTGTATTTCTCTAGACTGAGAATTTAAGGAAAGCGAACTGAATATAACATTTAATATAGGGCTCATCATGCAAAGTCACTGAGCAGTAGGATCTGCTAAAAGTGCTCAGGATCCCCTAAAAGTAATCCGCTGTATTTAATCATCTAAAGCAGGGGTCTCCAATCTTGGCAACTTGAAGACTTGTGGACTTCAACTCTCAGAATCCCTCAGCCAGCAAAGCTGGCTGAGGAATTCTGGGAGTTGAAGTCCACAAGTCTTCAAGTTGCCAAGGTTGGAGACTCCTGATCTAAAGCGCAATGGTCCACGAGCTTAATTTCTAATAGTCGGTTGGTACCCTACAGAAAAGATCTGGCTATGTACATCTGACAGATCCTGGTAAAATAACACGAGTCACATCCTGATCCCTGGTGGTAAATATATGTGCCTTCTGTGTTGACATCCAGACAGTCCTCAATTTACAACTGTTCATTTAGTGGCACTGAAAAAAGTGACTTATGACGTTTTGGTACTGTTGCAGCATCCCCGTGGTCACGTGATCAGAATTCGGCTGCTTGGCAACTGGTTCATATTTATGACCATTGCACTGTCCCAGGTCACGTGATCCCCATTTGTAACCTTCCCAGCTGGCTTCTGACAAGCAAAGTCAATGGGGCAGGGAGCCAGATTTGCTTAACAACCGCAGTGATTCGCTTAACAACTGTAGCAAAAGGTTGTAAAATCGGGCAAAGCGCATTTAACTGCCTTGCTTAACAACAGAAATTTTGGGGTTAGGTTGAGCCATCATTTGTGTCTGCTTTCTCCTTTTAGTGAGAATTAAATTCAATATGGCTGATCCCCTAGTTCCCTTCTCTACTCATTTCTCAAATGTTTTCTTCGCTTTTCACAAACCTTCTCAGGTGAAACATTTTCTAAGAGATGACAAAACTTCCTTGGCTGAGTCCTAGGCAGTACAAAACTCAGGCGGATGGTCCTGGAAGAAAAACGTAGTTGTCCAATTTTGTTTCCCAATTAGTTATGTAATAATTAGTTTGAGCATTGAGATCTCATTGCAAGGCTAGCTTCTGCATCAATGGTAATTCAAATATGCAGGCATTCTATCTCAAAAAGCTACAAACCTCTTCTTTTGTGAGAAAAACAGCAAGTTTATTGTATCTCTATCACCATTTTATAGCATTTGCATTCATCAGCTGTGTTGCAGGCAGACATCCATTAATGTAGATTTTCCCTTCACTTAAAAATCAAAGAGTGGGTATTTACAGTTTGTCCTACAGATATTAATAGCAGTAGAAAAGTGATTTAAGGCAGTGGTGGGATTCAGCCAGTTCGCACCACTTCGGGAGAACCAGTTGTTAACTTTCTGAGCAGTTTGGCAAACTGGTTGTTGGAAGAAATCATTAGGGCAGAGAACCGGTTGTTAAATTACTTGAATCCCACCACCGATTTAAAGTAATAGTTGAGAGTAGGTTAAGCCTAACACTCAGCAAGGATTTTCTTAAATGTGAGGTTTGGACGATATGCTATGTCAAGCCAAACCATTTATGATGATGCACAAAGTTAGTTATCCTAAAGTAAAACTCTTAGGAAAAAAACCAACGGTGTTTGTTAGGATTAAATCTACTAGAGCAGGGGTCTCCAACCTTGGCAACTTTAAGACTTGTGGACTTCAACTCCCAGAATTCCTCAGCCAGCTTTGCTTTGGAATTCTGGGAATTGAAGTCCACAAGTCTTAAAGTTGCCAAGGTTGGAGACCCCTGTACTAGAGTGTCTCATACAATAAACGTGAAATCACACCCAAGCCTTTTGGACTTTTTGAGTGGAACAGAAGAAATCATGACACGTATGGATTTGATATTAGTAAAATGCGTAGATTAAAAATGGAGGTTATATTGCATCTGTCGAACATAACAAATGTTACGTTGTTGAACAAGTGCTGAACATAAGTGCTATTTATATCTGCTAAAAAGCAAGTATGAAGTCAGCCTTTTTAAAATGCATTTTTCTTTCTATAGCTTTAATTTTATTGCACCTCTATTTGCTATTTCTCTCCATAGTCTGACTTCTTTTCCATTCTTTGACCATTAATCTTCTGTCATTTAAAAAAAAACAACTCAATAACGCTGTATTTTTTTTTAAAAAAAGGATCAAACCACACGCTTCTGTTCAACAACCCAGATTACTCCAAATTACATTAAAAACAATATTAACTGGCCGATTGTCCCTTTCAAATGCACACTTCCATTCTGAGAGAATATCCCCCCCCCCAACAGAAAGGAGAAACGCAATTTGAAAAGCAGGAAACTGTGGCTAATTAAGAAGCCAACATAACACCGGTGTTTCTGGTCACATGTCTTTATTTAGCCCCGCCCCCAGACTTCTAGTAGCAGAAAGTGATAGGTTTGATTTTCTATTTTCAGAGCTGGATGTGGCTTTTGTAAAGGTTATTTTGGACCTGTTGATTAGTGCTTAAGAAAAAAAAAACCGAGAAAGAATTTCCATTGAATGCTCCTGGGGGTATGATATTGAGACAACTTCAAAATTCTCATATTTATGTTGCATTTCTTGCAGTTTAAAAGCCCAACATTTGTCTGCCTATGCAGGAAAGTTAACAGAATTGAGCCAAGAAATCCTGGTGGAATATTTGTTTGTTTGATTTTTTTTTAAAAAAGTGCATTGTTGCCATTGTGAACTCGGTATGATCTTTTACATTAGCTGTTCAAAATTTGCAAGGAGCTTCCTTTTTTAAAATGTATTGGCTTATATGTTTTGGTTCCTAATTCCTGATAAAACATTGCAATTGCTCCTGTTTGGAGAAAATTGTGGACATGCTGGTTGTGTACTTCAGGTGGTGCAGAAAGCTGTTATTTTGTTGCTTCAGCTGTTTTGTGTTTTTTTTGCCAAGGACCCCTGCTGAATTGGATTTTCTTTCAAATTCTCTAAAAAGAAAATTTCTGTGCAGGTGATATTAGTTATGAGGGCAATGCTCTCCTGGGTGGGAAAGGCCTGTGTATGTATCCAACAGTTTAGTTTATATTTTGGAGTAAATGAAATAATGAAGGATGCAGTCAACCAATGGAACAGAAGTTGCCTTTAGAAGTTGTGGGAGCTTCATTACTGGAAGCTTTCAAGAAGAGACTAGACTGCCCTCCGTCAACAAGGGTGTAGGATCTCCTGCTTGGGCGGGGTTGGACTAGATGACCTAGAAGGTCCCTTCCAATTCTGTTAATCTGTAATCAGTGGTCATTAACCTTTGGAGTCTTCTCCCATTTTTCACCAATATTGGAGAAAATGGGCTAGATCAAAATAAAAAGTCAGCATTTTTCAAGATGGGTAAATTCTATGCTTACTAGGGATTCTGTTCCCATATTTATTATGCCCAATTTTAATTGGTTGAAGTTTTCTATATCTCACGTAGAGTACCAGTTCTAAATTCTACAGGGCTTTTTCCAACCATGATACCTTCAGATATGCTGGATTAAAACTCTGATCATCTCTGATCTCTAGGCCCATGATTGAGATAATGTAAGCTTATCATTTGAGCTTATATTTTCCACTACTTGGTGCTTACCCAGTATATTAGACCACTGTTTCTCAACCTCAGCAACTTTTAAGATCTATGAATTTCAACTCCCAGAATTCCCTAGCCAGCCGTGCCTAGGGAATTCTGGGAGTTTAAGTCCATGCATCTTAATGGCTGAGGTTGATCTAATTAATATATTCGGTGAGCACCAAGCAGATACGTGAAATCTAAAATACATTCACGTTGGTGGGCTTCATACAGTAGTGCTCAAAATCGTGGAAACCTTTTGGGAAAAGTGTATTTTTGAAGTTTGATGGCTAATAACACCACTTTTTTTTTTTTTTGGAGTTTCAAGATAATTATATTCCACTGCTGGAATGGCCTGGGAATAGCCCAGACCTTAACCCAATGGAAAATCTATGGAGCCGACTAAAGAAACTTGTTAGTCAGAAGCGACCCAGCAATAAAAACCCAGTTAATAGAAGCCATCATTCAATCTTGGTTTCACATTAGAACAGCTGCAGAACTAAAAGACTTGGTTCACTCCATGGGAAGACGTTATAAGGCTGTAATTCATGCTAAAGGTTACCCAACTCAGTATTAACTGACATGGGGATAATTTTTGCATATCTCGTTTTTTCTATGGTGATAATTTTTGTAGATCTCGTTTTTTCTACGCGTCTCACTTTTCTTCTTTATACTGTAACTGCTATTCTAATAGCAAATCCTTCATAAAAGTTATTGCATTACATTCTTGATTAAATTATATTTCCATTGATATATATATAATTTTATGGTAGTACTCTCCCAAAAAATGGTGTTTTTAGCTAGTTTTAGAAAATACACTTTTCCCAAAAGGCTTCGACAATTTTGGCCACTACTGTAGCTTCCTTGGAATAACATTGCATGCAAATGTATTCCTGTTGTGCCGAAATTCACCTTGCCTTTTTCTCAGTTTTATTTTTCTGCCAAAGGAATACTCGGAGAGTTTGTTTTTTAATGTTACAAAGTGATGGGTTTGGCTTTGGCGATGACTTGACTAGAAGATGGAATCAGCTGGAGTTTGGTGTTGTTGTTTTTTTTGTTTATTGATTGATTAAATATATTTCTGTGCCGCTGCCATCGAAAGCAATTCTCAGCGGCTCATTAAAGTAACCATCGTGCTTCCAGCCTGTGCGTTTAACCTCCTTCCTTGTTTTATTTTTTCCCCCCCGTTAAATTCTTCTGTAAAGCAACTAATGAGGAAGTTGGCACACTACAGATCAAAGCAGCGGTCTCTTAACGTCTCAGATTTCTTTACAGGGATGTTTTTGAATGGCAGGAATGACCTGCTAGCGTGATCGGAAACGTTGTGGGAAAGTGGTGTTCCCGTTGGGCAGCCATTTTGTTTGCAGGCAGCCATTTTGGCTTTCAAAAGCAACGATTTGTATCCCTGATGTTGAAACCTGCCTTTGGCTACTTTTGTAACAGGTAAAGATGGTTGCCAAATTGTTTCTGGGTCCAATTCAACGTGGCGGTGCCGACTTTGAAAACCCTTCATGACTTTCTTTTCTTTTCTTTTTCCCCCTCATCTAAAAATAAAGAGGGAACATATTACCACATGTGGTGGTCCTGCCCCGAATCCCGTAAATATTGGTTAAAAATTAAAGAGTGGCTACAGGAAATCACGAATGAACAGTTGGATCTAGAACCGGAACTCTTTTTATTGGGGATTTTCCAAAAAAAAAAAAATAGATATGTGAAGAGTATAAAATATTTAATACTACACATCTCAGGGGCTGCCACAAAGAAGAGGGAGTCAAGCTATTCTCCAAAGCATCTGAGGGCAGGAGAAGAAGCAATGGGTGGAAACTAATCAAGGAGAGAAGCAACTTAGAACTAAGGAGAAATTTCCTGACAGTGAGGACAATTAACCAGTGGAACAACTTGCCTGCAGAAGTTGTGAATGCTCCAACACTGGGAAAATTTAAGAAAATGTTGGATAGCCATTTGTCTGAAATGGTGTAGGGTTTCCTGCCTGGGTAGGGGGTTGGACTAGAAGACCTCCAAGGACCCTCCCAACTCTGATATTATTATTATTATTATTATTATTATTATTATTATTATTATTATTATTATTATTATTATTATTATTATACATATTAACTGTTAAGCATATTATTATACATATTAACATTTAAGCGCGAGCTCAAGACTTTCTTTTTTCTCCAAGCGGGGCTGGCCTGATTGATTTTAGTATGGGGGTTTTAGTGGGTTTTAATAGGGTTTTACTAAGGTTTTAGTTTTGATAAATTTTAGCTAATACTTTAAGTATACAGCGATTGAATCAGTTTTTTAAAATTGATATTTTATTTTAATTTGTTAAGATTCTTGTAGTTTTATTGGCTGTACACCGCCCTGAGTCTTCGGAGAAGGGCGGTATAAAAATATGAATAAATAAATAAATAAATAAATAAATAAATAAACTGCTGCTAGGATGGCCTACGCTCAATGTTGGAAACAGCCATGTATACCTACAGAGAAACTTGTTATACAAAAGGTCATGAACTGCGCAGAAATGGACAAACTAACGCTGAGTTTAAAAGATAAAGAGGCATCGGTATTTTATAATATATGGGAACAGTGGTATAAGTGGATAGAAAGGAGATAGATAAGGATATTTAGTTACTAAGTATAAACAATAGATAAAACAACACAAATACATACAATTTAATGTTTGTAATCATTGTACGAATTATTGTTATAAGAAAAATATCACAAATAGCTGTTAAGTGATATAACCTTTTCCTTTTTCCCCCTATGTTTTTAATGTAAAAAAAGTTTAATAAAATATATTTAAAAAGAAAACCCTTCGTGACTTAATAAAAGGAACTTGGGATGGTTACAAGTATGAGGACTGGTCATAAGAGTGGTTTTTCCACCCCCCAGGGCTCTTGTTATTTTTAACCATCACTAAATAAATGATTGTAAGTCAAGGACCACTTCTATAAGAATCTGAAAAAAAATTATGAGGTCCCGACAGATGAAAGTGTAATAAAAATATTAGAATGTGCTGAGATGGATAGATTGACACTTAAGATTTTTTTAAAAAAGGAAGAAACAGAATACTTTTTAACCTGGGATATATTTTACCAATGGTTAACTAACAAAAACAGAGGTTGGAATTTAAAAAGAACTCAAAAATTTGTATTATAAAATATTGCGAGGTGGACCAACTAATTGCTTTAATTTTTTATGATGAATACTGGTATGTTTATTAAGCTTACTAGTATGATTATGGTTATTGTTACTTAATCATACTTACTTATGGTTTATTTAAAATCAATTATGCCCAGACAACACGCTGTTCGGATAGTCATGGGTTTTTGTGTGTTTTTAATGAAAAAAATGTACCAATAAAACATATATCAAAAAAAAAAAGAATCTGAAAAACTCTGTAAATCTTGAATTATACGGATAGAACGATGAGATTATATGTTGAGGGGGCTGATAAAGTTTAGAAGAAGATGTAATTTTAAAAATGAGTAGATTGTGCAGAAATGGGCAGTGACATTAAAGATAAAAGAAAAAGAAGATACGGAGTATTTTCGAACACAGGGCTTGTTTTATCAATGGTTGGAAAATGGAGGTAGAAATTAGGAGCTGGAAAAGTATTATTATGTAAGCATATTGGCTCAGACAATGCACTGTTCACAAGGCACTTATGTATGTTAAATGAAAATGTATAAACTGTTAAGATGAAGTAAAAACATGCAACATGGTACTCTAGAGCAGGGGTCTCCAACCTTGACAACTTTAAGCCTGGAGGACTTCAACTCCCAGAATCCCCCAGCCAGCTGGCTGGGGAATTCTGGGAGTTGAAGTCCTCCAGGCTTAAAGTTGCCAAGATTGGAGACCCCTGCTCTAGGCCCGTGATGGCAAACCTATGGCATGCGTGCCAGAGGTGGCATGCAGCGCCCTCTCTGATGGCACATGAGCTCTGCTGTGCATGTGTGTGCGACTTCCGTCAGCCACCTGGTCTTCTGGTCTCTACCACGCATGTGCGGGAGGCGTGGGGGGGGCTCACGCACATAAATGGGGGGGCACAAGCGGGGTTCACGCATGTGAAGGAGTAGGGCACATGCAGGGGGCCACACATGCATGCTCGGGGCGCATGCACGGAGGCCGTGCGTGCATTGCATATTGGGGGTTCAGGCACACGCATTCACACACATGCTTTGGGCGCTCGGTCCGGAAAAGGTAGCCATCACTGCTCTAGACACTAGAATGCCTCAGAATAGTTTTTGGAGCTGCCAGGTTTTTTTCGCTTTGAAATTGTTTAAATTCTTTGAATAATAAATAAATGAGTAGTTGGCCTGCTTCCAAAAAAAAAGAACCAACCTTATTTATAATAACATAAACAATGTACAATGATTGTTTTAATCTGTTTGAGGGGTGATTATTAAAACTTATTATATTAATATTATTAGCCACCCAGACATAAGATGGGCAATCATAGAAATCCTTTAAAGAGCTCTAATTAAAAAAAAAACATTAAAAGAATCTGAAAGGCTCTGTAAGTCTTGAATTATATGGATAGACTGATGAGATATCTCTCTGGCTAAATTATATAGTTCCTATTGTACACTAAAACCTGAAAAATAGTTAAAATGGTGGTTCAGGCCATTTTTTTAAAATTAACTTTGAATGTCCTTGAATTTCAATCTTGGATAAATAAAGGAAATATCTGAAGGTTCAACCTTATCATTTTTTTAAAATTTACATCGTCTCCCCTTTTTTAAGGTAACCTCTCAAACAGGGGGCAGAATGTCTTCCAAAGATACGTGTGGGAAACGCCATCATCCTGTGGCCAGCCTTTGCAGGAAGCTCCAAGCTATCAACATGATGGACCAAGCTTCAAATCCCGCCTTGCAGATTCCCAAATTCCAATCAAAAAACTTCGACAGTCCGCAGAGTAACACAAAGAAAAACCTGGAAGAAATCCTGAAGAAAAGGACACTAAAAAGCAACAGTTCTCTGGACACCAACCTCTTTTTGCTAAGTCCTTCCAGCGACAACCTCTTCTCGCCAAACCCTGGTATGGTGCAAACGCCCCGTCATCGACGTATTTCGGATATTCGCTCCGAGTCCTTTTCGCTGGGTGGGAATAAAGAGAAGCTCAACAAATCGTGGGTTTTGGTAAATCAGAGAGGGAACGGTTCATCCCATCTCACTAAACATGGAGAGTCAACCTCTGATTATCTTTGTGGCAACTCTAATATCGAGCCGAAGGTCACCTCACCTCTGGAATGCAACTATTTCACATCGAGTCCTGATTTATTTATCCAAGGACCAAAATCCGTACAGCCCACTCTTCCTTCTCCTCCACCCAAAAGATTCTCCTTCGGTAAGGACTGAAGGTAGCCACACAGGCTTCTTCCGTGATATTTATATTATTGTATGTCTTTGTATTTGTATTCTGATATCTCAAGGGTTGCCACAAAGAAGAGGGAGTCAAGCTATTCTCCAAAGCACCTGAAGGCAGGACAAGAAGCAATGGGTAGAAACTAATCAAGGAGAGAAGCAACCTAGAACTAAGGAGAAATTTCCTGACAGTTAGAACAATTAATCAGTGGAACGACTTGCCTCCAGAAGTTGTGGATGCTCCAACATTGGAAGTTTTTAAGAAGATGTTAGACAACCATTTGTTTGAAATGGTACAGGGTTTCTTGCCTAAGCAGAGGGTTGGACTAGAAGACCTCCAAGGTCCCTTTCAACTCTGTTATTGTATTCTATTCTGTTCTGTTCTATATTCTATATTCCATTCTGTCCTGTCCCTCCTGGTTTTGCTTTTTATGATGTATCCTGTCCTTTTATACAGCAGTATGACTTTGGCCAATTTTTGGAAACTAACAATGAGAGAGGGCAGTCTCGCAAAGACAAAATGGGTTTTTCAACCTGATTTTAAACGTAATAAGTGTACAAGCTGAACAGAAGGAAGGAAAAGATAGACTTGGGAAGAGTTGAATTTGAGAAGCAAATAGTTTTGCTTCAAAGTTCAAAAACATTTAATCCAGATAAATATATATGACATAAAATAAAAGTGAGCAGGAAAGCCAGTTAAAAACAATTCTCTTAGCTATATGCGGAAAAACAAACCAGCTTCCAATGTTGTTTGTCTTCATAGGATGGAAGATGGCAATGGACAACAGAGAAAATGAAGACTCTGACATAAGTCTGATTTGTGAAGAAGACCTACTGACTACTATGTTTTCTGCATGCGATGTGGAAAGAAGAGGTAATGTAGCAGTCGAAGAGTTCCAAAATGAATGTGGGAGGCTACTTAGAACAGAATAGATTAACAGAGTTGGAAGGGACCTTGCAGGTCATCTAGTCCAATCACCTGCCCAAGCAGGAGACCTTACATCTGCCTCTACCTAGGATCGAACCCACAACCTCCTGATTGTGAGGCAAGAGCTCCACCTCTAGGCTTTTGTTGTGACCCAGGCCCAAGTAGGTAGTAGGAAACTCAGTCCATGAAAAAAAAAAACTTCATTCGAACAGCTGAGAATTATTTCATTCCCAGCGTAGTTCAACTAAATTAAAACAAATTCCTCTCAACACAAATTCCTCAGTTCTATCGCAAACCTTGGTCCAATTAGGCAAAATGCCAAAGGCCTTTCTTGGCAAACGTTCAGAAGTCACAAAAATAAATGCAAGACGTAGACGAAGCAGAAGACAAAGCTATCAGTGTTGTTTTCCGGCAAAGCTCAAACGTCATTGCTGGCCTGTTTTAAGCCTTATGGGAGGGGCCAATCATCTCTTGGCCCTACTCCCTAGTTGTCCTCTCTGCTTGAGCTGCTCTTGCCTTCTGGCAGCTTTTCTCATGCGTGCATTAGGAACAGGCTCCTCCTGTTCCTCTGCCTCACTACTATCAGTCTCTGGAGGCTCTGGAGTCCACACCTCACTCCCCGATGGCCCTGGCCTCATCTCAGCCTCATCACTGTCCAACTCCGTTGCCAGCTCCGCAGACTGCTGGCGGACCACAACAGCTTTCCTTATATAGGTAGTCCTCAATTTATGACCATTCAAACTTACAACAGACCTCCCCAGGACTATTTACAATCTGGGTTCAAAATTTTGATGCCTGCCTCGCCCCTCCCCAAGTGATGTGATCGCATTTTGGGTATTGGACAGCTAGCCTGCATTTGCATCTGTTTGCAGAATCCTGCAATAAAGCCAGTTTGGTCTAGTGGTTAAGGTACCAGGAGACTTTTGTGAGTTCAAGTCCCACCAGCCATGAAAGCCAGCTAGATGACTTTGGGTCAGTCCTTCACTCTCCGCCCAACACACCTCACGGGGTGATGGTTGTGGGGAAAATAGGAAGATGATGAAGGCGTGTTAGTTATTTTCACCGCTTTGAGGTATTTGTATTATTATTTGTAAAAAGAATAAAGGTGAGATATAAATAAGCAAATAGATAAAATATATGAGCTGTATGTACAAAATCCTAGATGTTCTTCTCCCATAGATCTGGATAGGGTTAGAAAAGAATCCGTTCAATTCAGATACATAGTGCTCTAGCAACTTCTCATGTTCTTTTTGGACTCTTGTATTTAAATCCCAGAGCCACTTTTATCTTTCTTGTTGTCTTTGATGTTACGAGATTCTATGTGCCTGCAGATATCTATCCCGTAGATACTACAGGAAATAATAGGACTCTATTTTATGGGTATACGCTGTAATCAGATTCTGTGACGTCTGAGAGCATATCTCCTTTCTTCCCCCTTGTACCAAAGGTCAATCTACACTGATCAATCTCTGCATGTCTCTGTAATGTACCGTATTTTTCGTTCCATAAGATGCACTTCCTCCCCTCCAAAGCGGGTGGAAATCAGTGGTGGGTTTCAAATTTTTTTACTACCGGTTCTGTGGGCGTGGCTTGGTGGGCGTGGCAGGGGAAGGATACTGTAAAATCTCCATTCCCTCCCCAATCCAGGGGAAGGTTATTGCAAAATTTCCATTTCAATCAGCTGGGAATTGGGAGGTAGAGAATAGATGGGGGTGGGGCCAGTCAGAATTTTTACTGCCAGTTCTCTGAACTACTCAAAATTTCCACTACCGGTTCTCCAGAACTGGTCAGAACCTGCTGAAACCCACCTCTAGTGGAAATGTCTGTGCATCTTATGGAGCAAATACTGTGTCATAGACCGGGCCGTGGCAGCGGGGTCCTTTTACAGAGGGGATTGGTACGGTGGTGGTGACAGGCAGAAACGGTGAACAGCGGCAGCGATCCCCGCTGCATGGAATAGCTGATCGGCAGTATTCCAGGAGGCCGATCCAACCACCGATCAGCTGCTCGGCAGCGAAGGTTTCAGCGTTCCTAGGCGGAGGCAGTAGACACGGAATATATATTTTTTCTTGTTTTCCTCCTGTAAACCTAAGTACACCTTATGGTCAGGTGTGTTTTATAGTGCGAAAAATATGGTAACTATCTTTCTCTCTTTACTGATTTAATGGAAAAGCATATACTGGGTCCATCTGGATTGCATCTACAGGTAGACCTTGACTTTATTCATTTAGTGGCCTTTCAAAGTTAAAATAGCCCTGAAAAAAGTGATTTATGACTGTTTTTCACACGTCTGACTATTTATTTATTTATTTATTTATTTATTATTCACACTTTTATACCGCCCTATCTCCCTAGGGACTCAGGGCGGTTTACAGCCATATAAAAACATATATATATACAGAGTAAAACATTAATTTTAAAAAACTTATTACATAGGCCGAATATTTAAAATAGAGATATAAATAATAAAACCCCATTAAAACCAGATTTAAAATTTAAACATTTAAAAATTTAAAAATTCTAGTCCAGTCCTGCGCAAATAAATAGATGTGTCTTAAGCTCGCGGCGGAAGGTTCGAAGGTCAGGAAGTTGGCGAAGTCCTGGGGGAAGCTCGTTCCAGAGGGTGGGAGCCCCCACAGAAAAGGCCCTTCCCCTGGGTGTCGCCAGTCGGCACTGCCTGGCCGACGGCACCCTGAGGAGTCCCTCTCTGTGAGAGCGCACGGGTCGGTGAGAGGCATTCGGTGGCAGCAGACGGTCCCATAAGTAACCCGGCCCTATGCCATGGAGCGCTTTGAAGATCATTACCAAAACCTTGAAGCGCACCCGGAAGACCACAGGTAGCCAGTGCAGTCTGCGCAGGAGAGGTGTTATGTGGGAGCCACGAGGGGCTCCTTCTATCACCCGCGCAGCCGCATTCTGAACTATCTGGAGTCTCCGGGTGCTCCTCAATGGGAGCCCCATGTAGAGAGCATTGCAGTAATCCAGACGAGATGTCACGAGAGCATGAGTGACCGTGCATAGGGCATCCCGATCTAGAAAGCCGGAATAGCTCAGGCTGTAAGGAGCCTGTTATTAGAACACAGTAGCCTGCAATTACTGCAGGTTCAAGCCCGGCCCAAGGTTGACTCAGCCTTCCATCCTTTATAAGGTAGGTAAAATGAGGACCCAGATTGTTGGGGGGGCAATAAGTTGACTTTGTAAATATACAAATAGAATGAGACTATTGCCTTATACACTGTAAGCCGCCCTGAGTCTTCGGAGAAGGGCGGGATATAAATGTAAAAAAAAAAAAAAAGCATCTCCATTGATTGTGTATCCACATTCAGACATTTGGGAAGTGGTTCATAACTTACAACAGTTTCAACAGCTAGAGTTTCTACAATGCCAAATTTTAGCAGCAAACCTTGTTGCTGAAATATTGTCAGCATAGTTTGCCATAGTTAAAGGTCAAGGTTGACATTAGCAGTCAGAATGCTAATTGTCTGCTCATAATTTAAAACGGTCTACCCCAAAACGATGAACATCGTCTGAACACGAACCTCTGTGTTAATTTTCATTGTTAACGTTTAGGCAAAGTGGCCGTTTCTAAATTAGTTGACTTCCTGAGGAACACGACAAGTCGGAGTTCAGAAGACAGCGGCCTTGAAGATTTGTGCAACATGCTTGATCCTGATCATAGGGATATCTCTATGGACTTGGAGACCTACCATGCCATCATGAAAGAATGGATTGAAGATTGCAAAAGAAACTGGTACCCTGACTATTATCTCTTTTTTTTTTTTTTTGTAGCGCAAAGCATGATAACCCCATATATTGATCATAGCTCCATTGATGAACACTGTAGATCAGCTTGTACAGCTTGATTTCATTTGAGGACCACATCAGGGTTGTGTTTGACCTTGGGGGGCCAGAGTGGGCGTGGCCAGCTCGATGTCACTCATGTCAGGCGCCTGTGGTGGCCTGAGTGCTCTTCGAGCAAAAACGGGCTCCCGACAATCCTCTGCCAGCAAAAATGGAGCTCAGAAGGCTGCCCAAGCTCCATTTTTTGCTGGCAGAGGTACTGCAGGCTGGTCCTTTCCAGGGTGGCCCCATGGGCCAGATCTAAGCACCCCCGCTGGCCGGATCTGGCCCCTCGGGCATAGAGTTTGACACCCTTGCTTTACATAAATTAAAAAAAAAACCTTCTGCAGTTCTTTGAATCCTTAATGGAGCACATATCTGATTGTTCTCCGTTGAAAAAAATAATTTATCCCTGCTCTTTGCTTTCTGGTTTTTAACTACCACCGCTAGCAAACCACTATAAAGCAGGTCCTTTTATCCCATAGTAACTAAATATATACATAAGAGTCTTTGATAAGAAGTTAGGATGGATGATATCATGCCATATAATTGCATAGGTTAAGAAACAGAAAACAGGTTACAAAACTGGTGGGCCTCTGGTGGCTCAACAGACTAAGTCTGTCTGTTATTAACACAGCTGCTTGCAATTACTGTAAGTTCAAGTCCCACCAGGCCCAAGGTTGACTCAGCCTTCCATCCTTTATAAGGTAGGTAAAATGAGGACCCAGATTGTTGGGGGCAATAAAAGTTGACTTTATATATAATATACAAATGGATGAGACTATTGCTTAACACAGTGTAAGCCGCCCTGAGTCTTCGGAGAAGGGCAGGATATAAATTCAAATTAAAAAAAAAATCATGAGAAAGAAAAGGGTGTTTTTTTCTTTACAATGTATTGAAAATGCAAAAAAAAAGTTTCATATAATTGATTAGAGCCATTTCTGTGATCTTGTATGCCTGGAATTACACTCCCCCCACCCCTGTATTTCAGGAATGAGCTACCCACCAAGGAGGCAACCCCTGAAAATAATTTCTCAGGTATTTCTTTATCAGATTTATTGAACTGCATTCAGAATTAATAAAAATACAAATGTATTAGAATAGTATTTTAGGTATTATGGAAAGTTAAATTTAGTGAACTGTGTATAACGTGCATAAAAAGGGCTAAAATGCCTCCTGTCCAATAGGAATAATCTCACTCTTGGTTTTCAAACTATCAGTGATTTTGTAAACTACCAGCTGCAGACTTCCTCATTATCAATAAGAGATATCAATATCTTCCCTCTATTGCAGCCTAAGGTTGTGAAAAGACTTAAGTCTCTCCAAACATGTATGCTGAGATATATAGGTTTTTCTTTGAAAGTGGGGAAAAAAAGTCCCGAAAAGTTAATAAAATTTAATTCTTTCATCGCAATAAATCTAGCTAAAGAAAACTCTTGAGACTATTTAGAAGGGAAGAAGTCAGTGGGGAAATCCATTTTTTTCTACTACCGGTTCTGTGGGCATGGCTTGGTGGGCGTGGTGTGGCTTGGTGGGCGTGGTAGGAGAAGGATACTGCAAAATCCCCATTCCCTCCCCACTCCTGGGGAAGAATATTGCAAAATCCCCATTCCCTCCCCACTCTTGGGGGAAGGATATTGCAAAATCCCCATTCCCACCCCACTCTGGGGCCACCCAAAGGTGGTATTTGCCAGTTCTCCAAACTACTCAAAATTTCCACTACTGGTTCTCCGAACTGCTCAAAATTTCTGCTACCGGTTCTCCAGAACCTGCTGGATTTCACCCCTGGAAGAAGCTATGCTAAATGATTGGCTGAATTATTTACATGAGCAGGTGAATTATTTTCCAGGTCGCTAAACACATTTGCAAACTTGGTTTCAGCTAATAAGTTGGTGGTTTGTTCTGCAACATGCCAGCTTTTTGTTTTTTATTGAATATTAAAAAAAAAACAATACTGAAATGTTATATGGGAATAAGGAACCAGATCATACCAAGAGGGTTGTCAAGAGGCGGATCAGTCGAGGATTAGGTGAACTAAGGGTTTATTAGCTTCCTTTGTTCCTTCCAATGGTATCTCTTATCCCTGTCCTGTTAAAATCTATTATCATTGCTAAGATAGCAATGAGCCGTGGTGGCGCAGTGGTTAGAATGCAGTACTGCCAGCTACTGCTGACTGCTGGCTGCAGTTCGGCAGTTCGATCCCAACCGACTCAAGGTTGACTCAGCCTTCCATCCTTCCGAGGTGGGTAAAATGAGGACCCAGATTGTTGGGGGCAAATATGCTGACTCTGTAAACCACTCAGAGAAGGCTGTAAAGCACTGTGAAGCGGCGTATAAGTCTAAAGTTCTATTGCGAGTTCTAAGATGCCGAATGACTCATTTTGCTCTTGACAGATGCTAAATTAGGGCATTTGAGGATGATCATAAAAGTGAAAATGTAACATCAGTCATACAGAGGCAACCATTGTGCTTAAAATGTTTATGGAATGGAATGGCACACAGTTGGTTTCTTTCTTGTCTTACCGCCACCAAAAATTTCTTTTTGCAGCGAAAAGGTTGAACATAACTTCTGGAAGCCTAGAAGCACTTGGCGGTGATGTGTCAAGAGGAGATTTGTGAGTCCTGTTTTAGTCCACGGGTTTCAGCAATGGGAAGCAAAAGAAACCAAGATCAGAGATAGGAATTGTGCAGGAGTAATGGCTACACTGAGTCTTTTCAATGAATGGAAGTATGTGATAACAACATTTTACTTTCTGAATGGCTGCCACACAGAAAGTTAAACTCGCTGTGTGTTGTCCCAAGGGGGCAAGATATAGAGCCGTGATGGTGAACCTATGGCCCGCAGCGCCCTCTCTGTGGGCACGTGAGCCGTCGCCCCAGTTCAGCTCCGGTGCGCATGAGCGTGTGCCTCCTGCTGGTCAGCTGGTCTTCAGGTCTCTGCTGTGCATGCGCAGGGGGAGGGGAGGGATGGGGGCTCTGGTGCAGGGGGGCATGTGCACATGGGTGTGGGGCACATGGGGGGGCACACACATTGCATTTTGGGGGTTTGGGCGCACGCGTTTGGGCACTCAATCTGGAAATCTGTATCACTGATACAGAACAATGGGTGTCAAACTCGATTTCATTGAGGGCTGCATCAGGGTTGTGTCTGACCACAGGGGGCTGGGGTGGGCATGGCCACCTTGACATCACTCATCTCCCGAGGTCCGTTTTCGGCTTCAACGGCCTCCTGCAACCCTCTGCCAGCAAAAACAGAGCTCGGGAGGGCTGCATGCAGCCCTCCCAAACTCCATTTTCACTGGCAGAGGCACCGTGGGCTGGTCCTTTGCTGTCTCCAGGGCGGCCCGACGGTCCAGATCTAAGCACCCCGTGGGACAGATCCGAGCCCTGGGCCTTGAGTTTGACACCCCTGATATAGAGCAATGGATGTATGAGATTGGAAAACAAAACACAATTGAATATTGGGAAAATAGTACCTTAATACTAAGATCGGTTCAACAGAGCAACCACCAAAAATGAAGAGAGGCAGTGAGTTTCTCTTCGTTGGTTGTACAAGTAGTCCTCGACTTACGTCCTCAATTGAACCCAGCATTTCAGTTGCTAAGTCAAACATTGGTTAAAAGTGAGTTTGGCCCCATTTTATGACCTTTCTTGCCACAGTTTTTAGGTGAATCACTGCGGTTGTTGAGTTAGTAACCTGATTGTTAAATTGAATCTGACTTCCCCATTGACTGCTTGTTTGTTGTTGTTAGTTGCGAAGTTGTGTCCGACCCATCATGACCCCATGGACAACGTTCCTCCAGGCCTTCCTGTCCTCTACCATCCTCTGGAGTCCATTGAAGCTCACACCGACTGCTTCAGTGACTCCATCCAGCCACCTCATTCTCTGCCGTCCCCTTCTTCTTTTGCCCTCAATCGTTCCCAGCATTCGGCTCTTCTCCAGTGAGTCCTTCCTTCTCATTAGGTGGCCAAAGGATTTCATCTTCATCTTCAGGATCTGGCCTTCTAAAGAGCAGTCAAGGTTGATCTCCTGTAGGACTGACTGGTTTGCTCGCCTTGCAGTCCCCCATGGACAGCT
Source organism: Ahaetulla prasina (assembly GCF_028640845.1). Lineage (NCBI taxonomy): Eukaryota > Metazoa > Chordata > Lepidosauria > Squamata > Colubridae > Ahaetulla > Ahaetulla prasina. Next base: position 92,707,276 of record NC_080545.1, read on the forward strand.
TGTTAGAAGGTTGCAAAAGGTGATCACATGATCCTGGGACACTGCATTCGTCATAAATATGAATCAGTTTCCAAGTGTCTGAATGTTCAATCACATGACTATTGGGCAAAACTCATTTCACCCCTGTCTCGTTTAGCAACATAAATTTAGGGCTCCATTGTCGCCGTAAGTTGAGGACTGCCTGTTATTTGTGGTTAGGAATGTCCTCTCAAGGATAGGCTTTCAGAAATGAGGGAATATGGATTATCAGTGAAGAAAAATAGCTGTATGTCGGATCCAGAAGAATTGTCGTGTCCCCCTCCCCCTCCGACGACCGGGTCTAGGAAGTCCGTATCAAGCGTGGCAACGAAGCCTCTGCAGCTTTGCCAAATTCCTTCCAGGTTCCTCAGGGCAGGCAGGAGTCCAAGTTGTGACTTCAACAAACTAGATGAGACTTTGCTTGACTCAAGGTTGGAATGCCAAAAGCAGGTCCTTTATATAGGCTGTGGGGTGTGGCTCCATGACTCAGCATTTATCCAGGCCTGCCCCTCCCTTCCTTCTGCTGGCGTCACCTCTCAGATCTCCGGAAGCGAGGATCCTCCCACTTTGAATTGTCTTCTGTTGTTTGAGAAAGGGAGGGGTCAGAAGGAATAGGCCCAAGTAATTCCAATCCGTGGCTGACTTCCTCTGATGGCTGAGCCAAAGGAACACACGCCGTATGAGTGAGGTTTGTTTGTTCATTCCTGACATCCTGTCCGGGCATGGGGCCAGGGCCGGGGGCTGGAGGCATGACAGGCCGTTCATCTTCATTATCAGACTCAGAGTCTGATAGCAGGCCCGGGAGGAGATGGGAGGGGCCCGGCTGAGGAGAGGAGGGAGGACGAGGCACAACAAGAATGCTGTTCCTTAGAGTTATGCTTGGGTGATGGGACTTTAGCCAGAAAAGGTGCAGATAGGGTGGAATTTTCTTACCATTAAACACCCATCCTGCTGTTGATCTCCTCCATTAAAAATATGGAGCAAATATGGAGGTAAAAATGTCTTATACCCTTCCAGAGAAACATCTGATTTGATTACTTGCGTAGCTGATCTTCAGTTCAACAACCAGAAACTTCAAGAGGAAAACGACCAGTTGAAGCTGGCACTGGATGCCATGGAAGAGACCAATAATAGACTGATGGAAGATGGCGGGGAGTTGCGGAATCAGATAAAAAGGTGTGATGCTTTTGAAAGTAAATGAAAGTTCTTTTGCGGGTTTAGCAAGATTTGTTGTTGCTCTAGTAGAAATACCGTAATAGGGGGTGTTTCTTCGGTTTACCATTTTTATTGGGTTATAAAATAAAATAAGATACAAAATAGGAAAACAAATAGGAAAACGGTGGGGAGGAAGAGGGGGAAGAGAAGTGAGGGAGGAGGATGAGAAAAAGAAAAAAAAGAAACATTGACTTCCGACCAGTAGTGGGTTTCAAAAAATTTTACTACTGGTTCTGTGGGTCTGGCTTGGTGGGGCATGGCAGGGGAAGGATACTGTAAAATCTCCATTCCCACCCCCCTCCAGGGGAAGGTTACTGCAAAAATCCTCATTTCCTCCCGATCAGCTGGGAATTGAGAGCCAGAGAATAGATGGAGCAGGACCAGTCAGAATTTTTACTACTGGTTCGCCGAACTACTCAAAATTTCCGCTACCGGTTCTCCAGAACTGGTCAGAACCTGCTGAAACCCACCTCTGCTTCCGATTCTCTCTGTTGCAGTAGAATAAGACATCAACATCAAATCACAGCTTTGTTTTTTTCATAATAATATGAACAGGGGTGGGATTCTACCGGTTCAGACCAGTTCAGGCGAACTGGTAGCTCCGACAATCAGCTGGGAGCCTGTTCATCCCACCCTGCTTTTACTTACTTCTATCTTTGCAGCTGATTAACGTGGCAGACTGGATTGCTGCACCTCAGCTGTTTTAATTCCCTAGCACCAACGCAGAAGGTGATTTTAGGTTGAATTGAACATGCACGCGCAGCAAAGCGCACAATCGCCAAACCGGTTGTTAAACCCGAAGGATCCCACCACTGAATACGAACAAGCCATTTCTATCAAGATCTATCAATCCAATCATTAAAACCCAAAATTAAAGTTTCATTCTTTTCCGCTTCAGGCACAAAGTTCAGAAGCAGCCTCGATGTGGAAATAAAAGTACTTATATTCTTTTCTTTAATCAAGATGGCCAATTTTGCCATTTCAGCCAACTTCCATCAACTTCTGCAACCATTCATCCATAGTAGGAATCGAAGTGTCCTTCCATTTTTGTGCATCAGTCTTGCTGATGTCAACATATATAAGAACAAAGTTCCAAATTTTTTCTCCAGGCCTTTTTCCATTAAACCCAAAAGGAAGAATTCTGGTTTCATCTTTATCTCCATTTTCAAATTTTTCTGTATTAAAATGTGAATCATATTCCCAAATTTTTGGTAGTAGGGGTGTTTCTGTGTAAAGTCTTCTTTACCATAAATGACCATATGTAAAATAGAATTATTTATTGGCCAAGTGTGATTGGACACACAAGGAATTTGTCTCTAAATTCCTTGTACATAAGGTACATAAGCTCTCAGTGTTTGTAGAGGACAAACTCCCACTGCAGAAAAAACAATTGCTACCAACCTGTCCTCCATTGAGGACCTGTATAATGCACGAATCAAAAAGAGGGCTGTGAAAATATTTACAGACCCCTCACATCCTGGACATAAACTGTTTCAACTCCTACTTTCAAAATGACCCTATAGAGCACTCTACACCAGAACAACTAGGCCCAAGAAGGGTTTTTTCCCAAACGCCATCACTCTGCTAAACAAATAATTCCCTCAACACTGTCAAGCTATTTACTAAATCTGCACTACTATTAATCTTCTCATGGTTCCCATCACCCATCTCCTTCCCCTTACGACTGTATGACTGTAACTTTGTTGCTTGTATCCTTACGATTTATACTGATATTGTTTCCTGATTGCTTATTTGTAGCCTATGACTAAGTATTGTATCATTAAGTGTTAAATTTTTAACGTATGACTATCATTAAGTGTTGTAAGTGTTGTATCTTGATGAAGGTATCTTTTCTTTTATGTACCCTGAGAGCATATGCACCAAGACAAATTCCTTGTGTGTCCAATCACACTTGGCCAATAAAAATTCTATTCTATTCTATTCTATTCTATTCTATTCTATTCTATTCTATTCTATTCTATTCTATTCTATTCTATTCTGTTAGCTGTCCTTTGCAGATACTTATAATCAGTGGTGGGATTCAGCCAGTTCGCACCACTTCGGGAGAACCGGTTGTTAACTTTCTGAGTAGTTTGGTGAACTGTTTGTTGGAAGAAATCATTATGGCAGAGATTATTTAAATCCCACCACTGCTTATAATGTATGATGAGAAATCCTGGCAGGCACAAACTTACCAAAGTTTAATTTCCTTGCAGAGATCACTGGAAACGGATGTTAATATAAGGTTTAATTAAGGTCTAGTATAAATGAGGAATCACAGCCTTAATATTGCAATAGATTCTTCTAAAAAGTTGCATTTTTAGAGAACTTAGTACCATAGGAATTTATTTCTGAGCTTTATTACATCTATCTACTTGTTTGAAGTCATTGCACAGGTTAATATCACCTATGGAGAAAAATCTAATAATTAAAAATGCAAATTAGATGGTGAATCGTACTTCAAAATCTGGAACTTGTGGCATTTTATCCGAGAACTCTGACTCTAATAAGTCTCTGGTTCTACTCAGAAAATTATTCCATGCACATGGAAAGACCGGGTTCAGGAAATGTGTTCAATTTTGAAATGTCTTTGTTGTAAAATTGAGAAGATAGACAAAATATGTTTCTGGCTGCCTGAGGAATTCTGGGAATTGAAGTCCACACTTCTTCAAGATGTCAAGGTTGAAAAAGACCAATGTATATACTATTTTAACTTTTAGTTACTTTTAATCGTTATATCTAGATTTTGTTTATTGTATGTCACTGTTGTATCATTTTTAGTTTATGGTTTTATTGAATTTCACTGTAGCTATAATAAAAAAAATAGTTATTTACACATCATATTTATATCTATCCCCCCCTCCCCAGAATGTGATTCTAGTGCATACAATAAAAAAACATAAAAGTATCTACAAAGAAACATTGGGGGGGGGGGGAAATGTCATAGGTTTCTTTGTCTATCACAAATGTTTTTGGACTTTTTTTTTTTTTTTTGGTTGTGGGTTTCTAGCTCCCAGCAGTCTGCAAGTCAAGTAAAAACTTTAAAAGAGGAATTGGAAGAAGTGAAGAACATTCTGGGTACCTCTGAAGAAAAGAGACAGTTGATGGCAATCCAGAATAAACAGCTTGTGAGTTGATGTTTGTATTTATTTATTTATCTATCTATCTATTTTGTTAAGTGTGTAGAAGATAACAGATACAGGTATAAACATGGTTATTAATACATGAAATGGATACGAATAAAAGGGGACATTAGGACAGGGATGGTAGGCACGTTGGTGCACTTATACATGTCCCTTACAGACCTCTTAGGTATGGGGTGAGGTCAACAGTAGACAGTCTTAGATTAAAGTTTTGGAGGTTTGGGGATGAAATCACAGAGTCAGGTAGTACATTCCAGGCATTGACCACTCTGTTGCTAAAGTCGTATTTTCTGCAATCGAGTTTGGAGTGGTTAACCTTGAGTTTGTATCTATTGTGTGCTCATGTATTGTTGCAGTTGAAGCTGAAGTAGTCATTGACAGGTAGGACGTTGTAGCAGACAATTTTGTGTACTAAGCTTAGGTCAGACCATAGGTGGCATAGTTCTAGGTTGTCCAGGTCCAAAATGTCAAGGTGGCATAAGCATCTATCTGGTGGCATAAGCATCTATCTGGTGGCATAAGCATCTATCTTTACACAAAAGGAAAAAACAATCCAACCTATCAAAAACAGCACCACAAAAAACAGATTAGGAACACAAGTTAAAATAGGGGGAAAAATGGTAAGTGAACACCTGTCTATCCTAGATGAGTTCAAATCACCAGGACCGGATGGATTGCACCCCAGGGTTCTGAAGGAACTGATAGATGAGATCTCAGAACCACTGAACTATATCTTTCAAAGATCCTGGAGCACAGGGGAACTGCCAGAGGACTGGAAAAGAGCTGATGTAGTTCCCATCTTCAAAAAAGGGAAAAAAAACAGATCCAGGAAACTACAGACCTATCAGCCTGACCTCAATACCAGGGAAGATTCTGGAAAAGATAATCAAGCAACGAATCATTGAACACCTAGAAGCAAACAAAGTAATAACCAAAAGCCAACATGGGTTTGTCAAAAACAGATCATGCCAGACTAATCTCATTGCATTCTTTGACAAAGTAACAAAATTAGTGGACAAGAGGAATGCTGTCGGTATAATTTACTTGGACTTCAGCAAAGCATTTGATAAAGTAGACCATAACCTACTACTAGATACAGTAGAAAAATGTGGGTTAGACAGCACCACCACCAGATGGATTCGTAACTGGCTGCCCAACCGCACTCAACGTGTAGTCCTCAACGGAACTACATCCACATGGAGGGAAGTATACAGTGGAGTGCCCCAAGGCTCTGTTTTAGGCCCAGTACTCTTCAACATCTTCATCAATGACTTGGACGAGGGGATAGATGGGGAACTCATCAAATTTGCAGATGACACCAAGCTGGCAGGAATAGCCAACACTCCAGAAGATAGGCTCAAGATACAGAAAGATCTTGACAGACTTGAACATTGGGCGCTAACTAAGAAAATGAAATTCAACAGTGAAAAAAGTAAGATTCTACATTTAGGCAAAAAACAAAAAACAAAATGCACAGGTACTATATATGTGGTACCTTGCTCAATAGTAGTAACTGTGAGAGGGATCTTGGAGTCCTAGTGGACAACCATTTAGATATGAGCCAGCAGTGTGCAGCTGGCAACACAGTTCTGGGCTGCATAAACAGAGGGATAGAATCAAGATCACGTGAAGTGTTAATACCACTTTATAATGCCTTGGTAAGGCCACACTTGGAATATTGCATTCAGTTTTGGTCGCCACGATGTAAAAAAGATGTTGAGACTCTAGAAAGAGTGCAGAGAAGAGCAACAAAGGTGATTAGGGGACTGGAGGCTAAAACATATGAAGAATGGTTGCAGGAACTGGGTATGTCTAGTTTAATGAAAAGAAGGACCAGGGGAGACATGATAGCAATGTTCCAATATCTCAGGGGTTGCCACAAAGAAGAGGGAGTCAAACTATTCTCCAAAGCACCTGAGGGTAGAACAAGAAGCAATGGGTGGAAACTAATCAAGGAGAGAAGCAACTTAGAACTAAGGAGAAATTTCCTGACAGTTAGAACAATCAATAAGTGGAACAACTTGCCTGCAGAAGTTGTAAATGCTCCAACACTGGAAATTTTTAAGAAAATGTTGGATAGCCATTTGTCTGAAATGGTGTAGGGTTTCCTGCCTCGGCAGGGGGTTGGACTAGAAGACCTCCAAGGTCCCTTCCAACTCTGTTATTATGTTATGTTATGTTAAGGTATTCTTTTGCGAGCAGAGGAGTGGACTTGCTCAATTGTATTAATGTCCGATATGCAGTGCGGGTTCCAGGCAGATGAGCTGTATTCGAGAATTGGTCTAGCAAAGGTTTTGTATGCCCTAGTTTGCAATACAGTATTACTGGAGAAGAAGCTTCACAAGATTAGGTTAACAACTGTTAATGCCTTAACTTTGGCCATCTGTTACAATCCAAGTTGTGTTGCTTTTTTTTTTTGGTACATGGAGCAAGTGCTGAATGTAAGTCAACACACAGCTCAGGTTCCTGATAAACATCTGATTGTTTCTCTTCTCCACTTTCTTTTCATAATCAGGAAAAAGAGAATCAGTCCCTCGTTCTTAAGATTTCTTCCCTTCAAGAGGAGGTAAGAATGGATGACATTAATCTTTGAATCATATGAGGATATGTATTTTTTATTGCTATGCAGTAATAATGACAAGAATATACCAGTAGTCCTTGACTTACAACCACAATTAATCCAAAATTTCTGTTGTTAAGCAAGACAATTGTTAAGTGAGTTTTCCCCCATTTTATCACCATTCTTGCCACAATCGTTAAGTGAATCATCAAATTAGTAAACCAGTTGTTAAGTGAATCTGGATTCCCCATTGACTTTCTTTGTCAGAAGTTCATAAAAAGTGATCACATGACACACACCCCCGGGGGCACTGCAACCGTTATAAATACATGACAGTTGACAAACATCCAAATTTTGATCACGTGACCATGGGCATGCTGCAAGGGTTGTAAGTGTGAAAAACGGTCATAAATCACTTTTTTCAGTGCCTATGTAACTTTGAATGGCCACTAAACAATCGGTTGTAAGCCGAGGACTGTAATAGCCTGGCACAGATGGCATTTCAATATTCTGCACCAGATTTATGGGCAGAACAATTAAGTGGATAATTCCCCCAAATTTCTCCAGAGGACGAAGAAATTCTCCATGAATTTCTCAAAGGTGGGATCTGCTATTTATCGGTGTCATTCCCTAGCTGGTGTTCTTGAGTTCATCCGATTGTTGGAGGTGGAATAAGAAAAAAGAAGTATGGGAAGCTAGGGAACCTGTAGAATATTAGAGAGATGATTATACAATGGAAGACAGACCATTCACACATACTGTCAGGGTTCCGATGTTAGTTAGGATGCCCTAACTAAATTATGAGCCTTGAGCCAAGCTTTAAAAGAAATCCAGTTATTTATTAGGAGCTTCATGTTGGCACGTTCCAAGTGAAGCCAACTCTGACCCCACGTAATTTACGCCCCAATCATGACCCTGTTTCCCCCCTCCCCCCCCCAGAGTGTGTCATCAATCACATTCTGCAACAGAGCAATTTCACAGGTTGTAGAGATCACTCCCCTCCAGCTGCTGTGGGTAACCCTGGGAGACAGCCTTGAGAAAGATACGTCTGGAATTTGCTTTTGTATTTGGCTGCTGTGCTGCTTCGTCGGTTTCCCATCCCCCTTGCCTATGGCAACCCGAGAGCAAGCCAGGGATGCTTTGCGAGTTGACACATACCTCTTGACCTCCTATACATAGGTGTTAGAACAACACACTCTACTCAAGAAAATTTATTGCCAAATACCTTCTTTTTTGGAAGAGTTTTTAGAAAAGAGCAACAAAGATGATTAGGGGACTGGAGGATAAAACATAAAGAACAGTTGTGGAATTGGGTATGTCTAGTGTAATAAAAAGAAGAGCTAGGGGTGACATGATAGCAGTGTTCCGATATCTAAGAGGCTGCCACAAACAAGAGGGGGTCAATCTATTCTCCAAAGCACCTGAAGGCAGGACAAGAATCAATGGATGGGAACTAATGAAGGAGAGAGATTTCCTGACAGTTTAAACAATTAACCAGTGGAACAACTTGCCTCCAGAAGTTGTGGGTGCTCCATCACTGGAGGTTTTAAAGGAGGACAGCCATTTGTTTGGAAATGGTATAGGGTCTCCTGTTTGAGTTGGATTAGAAGACCTCCAAGGTCCCTTCCAATTCTGTTATTCGGTGAAGGTATATTTTTTTTCATCATTTGGAAAGAGAATTAGCAGAAAAGGAAACCAGCAATAACAAATATGTCATTTAAATCAGAACATTAGAAATGCTCTTGATTCAGATGGTCTCCAGAAGAAGATTGAGGAGCTGTCCCAGAATATTAGCGAACTCCAAGTAAGTGTGACTCCTACATTTTGTTTCAGTTTGAGGTGGCAGAGATTCAATTCAATGGTTCATGTTCCAAGTATCCATAATCAAGAGAATGAAATCAAATATTTTCTAAAGACAATGCAGTAATTCCTACTCTTGGATTTCCACTTATGTTGCATTACAGAACCCAACACTCCTAATCACTGGTTACGCTGGCTTGGAATGATCAGAGATCATAGCCTTAACCAAAATATGACAATCCACAGTTAAAACTAAAAGTGGATCTCTATTATTTACATTTGTAAATTGGGGGAAGAATATCAGAAAACCTTCAAAAAGCAACATGTAACCATGGGGATTCTGATACTGTCCCTTAAATGTTAAATTACATTTTTAAGAGGAATTTGAGCTGAAACTCAAATTTTGCATTATAGTTACATCTGACTTAGCAAATGTTCCAGGTCTGAATAACAGATGAGAACATTAATGATGGTAGGATCTTTCTGTCTCCATAACTTGAGACGTGTATGATATAATTGAATCAAGAGATTATTATCATTTTCTTAGCGATAAGAACTTTATCCCACAAATTCTTGGTCAGTTCTGAGATATTTAATTATTTTGGGGATATTCTCGTTAAGATTCTTCAGCATTTCTGCACAAAATGGGCATCAGCATAGAACATACCGTATTTTTCGAGTATAAGAGGCATTCCCCCCCCCCAAAAAAGGGTGAAAATTTGGGTGTGTCTTATAGACTGAATGTAGCCCCACCCACACACTGGCCCCCATCCATTGGCCTCTGCCTCCCAGCAGTTTACCTCTTGCAGCAAACAGCAAACAACCCGTTTCAGTTTCAGCACAGCCTGATAAGCATAAGCAGCTGATTGTTGGTTGGGTCAGCCTCCAGACCCTCAGCTGTTTCAGGCTGCAGGGATTGCCATTGCCACGCGGGCCTCCGCTGGTTGCTGCAAGGAGGCAAATTGCTGGGAGGCAGAGGCAGAGGCAGATTTTTTTTTCTTGTTTTCCTCCCCCAAAAAGGTAGGTGCATTTTATAGTCTGGACTCCAAAAAATAAAGTAATATAGCCTATTAGAGCATGTAAGATTTTGCAAAGCATATTGGTGTGAGCTTTAAACTGTTAACATGTGCATGTCCTTTAAAACACGTTGATGCTTCGAAGGCTTTCCTTTGATTTCTCCAGCCAATTATTCATTTACACTCATTTTTCACATGCTTCAATTTGTGCGTACAAACATTCCAGGCAGTGCGCACCCTACCATCAGAACCAGGATTTATGTGTTCCCTTCTGGCAAGTGCTTACCAAAACAGACAAGATGGTGGTTGGGGAACGGTAGTCTCTTGATTTTTAATGTGACACACATAACCAGGCATGGAAATTCACAGGGTAATTTTGGGCCCAGTCCCCCTCTCTCTCAACCCAGAAGCCAGAGAGGTGATGATGATTTTTGCTCCAGCGGTGCAAGTCCTAGCACTGCGCGGCAGGGTGATCTCCCATCCCTCACCTCAGTTTCTGCCTACCTAGCAGTTCGAAAGCATGTTTTATGCAACTAGATAAATGGGTACCACTTGGATGGGGAGACGAGCTGGCACTTTGTGCGGACAGTTAGATTCCTGCTAGCGCTGAACCTTCCCGGTTGTGACGCCCCTTTGTAAGGTGGAGGGAGAGGGCTCTGGATGACAGTGCAGGAAAGCCGCTTGTTTTTCTTTTTGGTGTGGAACTAGCTCTCCCTCTTGTGGTGCACCTTGGAAGCACATGAGCGTAAATCGAACGTTGCTAGTAAACAGGCAGCCAAACTGCAAGTCTGCATTAGCCTTGTAGTCTCCTGGCTAATGTAACATCACCATACGTTAAAAAACAATAAATAAAAAACTTAGTAGCCAGCAAGGTGTGGTTAGTGAAGGTGCTGGACTACAAATGACACAGGTCCTAGATTTCCCTCACAAAAGTGTTCTGGTGACTTTGGGCCCCAGACTAGGAAATGCAAACATTTCTTTCTATCAAACCATACTGGACTAATATGGTAGATTATACAATAGTTCATAACCTTCAGTGAAGTTATCATTTGATGCATTAATTAGACTTAATAAGAGCCCTAACAAATAACTAGGCAATTCTTTTGCTTCCTCTTACTGTCTTAGAAAAAACTATCCCCAAAGCAGTGGTGGGTTTCAAATTTTTTTACTACCGGTTCGGTGGGTGTGGCTTGGTGGGCGTGACATGGCTTGGTGGGCATAGTAGGGGAAGGATACTGTAAAATCTCTCATTTTGTCCCAATCAGCTGGTATTCGGGAGGCGGAGAATAGAAGGGGGCAGGGTCAGTCAGAGGTGGCATTTACTGGTTCTCTTGAACTACTCAAAATTTCTGCTACCGGTTCTCCAGAACTGGTCAGAACCTGCTAAAATAAGGTGACCAGACGTCCCGCTTTTGGTGGGACAGTCCCGCTTTTTAATAATTTGTCCCGCGTCACGCAGCATTTCAAAAAAGTCCCGATTTTTTTTAAAAAATTTTTTAAAAAAAAGTCCCACCTTCAGACGCAGACTCCATACACTCCCATTCTGAAAATGGGAGGCGGCAACTCAAGAGGAGGAGGAGGAGGCGGGGGTGTGGGTGTTACAGACATCAAGCAGCGAGAGCGGGAGGAGGAGAGACGCCGCTTGACTTCGCCCGCCGGAGGCTGCCTGGAAGAGCCGAGAAGGTGCCTGGAAGAGCCGAGGGCCGAGAGGAGAGCCGAGCCTGCCTGGAAGAGCCAAGAAGCAGTGCAGCAGCCGCTCCTCCTCCTTCAGCCAGGTGGCGAGACCCAGCGCGCATGCCATCACTGAAATCTGGTCACTTTATGCTAAAACCCACCTCAGCTCCAAAGTGAAGGAAAAGAGAAATAGAAGAATTTTTAGTATCGTTTCTTCCTGCTAGAATGCAATTTCATGGTGGGTTTTTGTTCTTCTTTTCCCAGATGCAAACACATCTTTATGAAAGCACTGTGAGAAGTAAAGACACAACACTCCTTAAGGTTTGTGAGTCCTCGATTGCATTGAAGAATTTCTAGCCTGGTTTAATTTTCAAAACTTAACCGTGTCCCTAATGAAAAAAATTTAGGTCCCAATTGGCATAATTAAACAGGGACTGCCTTATGGGATTAAGAGAAATATATTCTTATGGAAACGGTTTAGATATTGCTCTATAGGCCATTGACTGATACTCACTAGGTATTATAGTTGGTGGGTGTAAAAACAGCTGTGTAAGAGTTTGGGATGAAGTCACTTAGTACCGGATGGCCTCTACTGTTCTGGTTTTGCATACCAGACCTTTGCAATGCAGATGTTGGTGGAATGCGATAGCTACTTGTTGTTACATTTACATAATATCCATCGCTGCTTAGAACAAATGAAAAGGGCATAAATCCTCAAATAATCAATGTACATAATGCAACAGGAAGGAAAAAAACAACAACAACCCCAGAACATTGAAACAAAATCATCGTCTGAAATAAGAGGCTTCCAAACAATGATGTGTTAAAAACTATTGCAGATGGGCTTTGACTTACAACCAAAATTGAGCCCAACATCATTTTCATTGCTAGGAAAGACAGTTGTTAAGTGAGTTTGCCCCATTTTATGATTCACAAGTGAATCACTGAAGTTGTTAAGTAAGTAATACCCTTATAAAATGAATCTGGCTTCCCCCATTGATTTTGTTTGTTGGAGGGTCGCAAAAGGTGACTCCGGAACATTGCACCCGTCATATATAGGAGCCAGTTCCCAAGCGTCTGAATTTTTGATCATGCAGGGGATGCTGCAATGATTGTGTGAAAAATGATCATAAGTCACTTTTTTGAGTGCCTTTGTAACTTTGAATAGTTACTAAACAAATGGAGAGAGAGGGAGGGGGAGAAAGAAAGAAAGAAAGAAAGAAAGAAAGAAAGAAAGAAAGAAAGAAAGAAAGAAAGAAAGAAAGAAAGAAAGAAAGAGAAAAAGGAGAGGCAAAAGGGGGGAAAAAGAGGGGGAGGGAGGGAGGGAGGGAGGGAGGAAGGAAGGAAGGAAGGAAGGAAGGAAGGAAGGAAGGAAGGAAAGGAAAATCCACACAGTTCTGGGACTCTGAGGTTGGTTTGTGTACTTCAGGCACTGAAAATGGGAAAATTCATCCCCAGAAGTAAACTAATAATAATCGGCACCCATACCTAGGATGGATCATACCTAGAGGATCATTGGTTGCTTCTTTGAAAGAGCTTTATAGCTCCTGCTGCCTTAAGAAAGTTCAAAACATTCTTAAAGATCCATCTCATCCTGGGTATCCTTTTTTTTGAACTATTACCATCTGGCAGACGGTACAGGACAATAAAACCAAAGACAAATAGGCTGAAAAGCAGCTTTTATCCCAGGGCAGTAACTATATTGAATTCTAGTATATTCATGCAATATCAGAGGTTTTCAATTCAACTGTATAGAATGTGAAGGATGTATGTTTGTGTTTTATTTTTATGGTTATAATGTACACTGAAGATGGCATTTAATTTCGTTGTACGAGGTGCAATGACAATAAAGTAAACTAAACTAAACTAAACTATAGGCCTGCAACTTTGCATCTCACACAAAGTATTTATAAGAGAGCATTTAGTTGATGAACAACTTTGGACTGAGCTGATTCAGTGATCAGGGAACAGATGTTAGGTGTCGTGTCCCCCTCCCCCTCCGACGACTGGGTCTGGGAAGTCTGTATCAAGCGTGGCCACGAAGCCTCTGCAGCTTTGCCAAATTCCTTTCAGATGTCTCAGGGCAGGCAGGAATCCAAGTTGTGACTTCAGCAAACTAGATGAGACTTTGCTTGACTCAAGGAATGCCAAAAGCAGGTCCTTTATATAGGCTGTGAGGTGTGGCTCCATGACTCAGCACTTATCCAGGCCTGCCCCTCCCTTTCTTCTGCTGACGTCGCCTCTCAGATCTCCGGAAGCGAGGATCCTCCCACTTTAGATTGTCTTCTGCTGTTTGAGAAAGGGAGGGGTCAGAAGGAGTAGGTCTGGATTATTCTAATCCCTGGCTGACTTCCTCTGATGGCTGCGTGTGAGTGAGGTTTGTTTGTTCATTCCTGACATCCCCTCCAGGCATGGGGCCAGGGCTGGGTGCTGGAGGCATGCCAGGCTGTTCCTCTTCATTATCAGACTCTGAATCTGATAGCAGGCCCGGCAGGAGGAGGGAGGGGCCCGGCTGAGGAGAGGAGGGAGGACGAGGCACAACATTAGGATGAAAAGAGAAAGAATTGAAAGGTTAACAGGAAAGGAATACTACACTATTTTATCTATATCTAATTGACAGAGCTGCTCATTTCCTACCTGCTGCTTCTCCTGTCCTCCTCCTACAGTTAGTTAGGCCTTTCTGCCCAAATATAAATTGACAACTCGCACACTGAAATATAATGCAAACCACACAGAGAAATGACCCAGCTTGTTGCAATAGATACTGGCAATCCATATTCCAGTTTGGGGCTTGATCCCTGCAAATGCTTCAGACAGCTATGCAAACCTGAGCTTAGAAGAGCCTGTATTTGTGTAATTTTCTCCAAAAGGCCTTTGTTGTCAAAGCCTCCACTTTGCATACATTTGTCTTCCCTTTCTTCCAAACACGTGGCAGCTAATTTGAATGGATGTAAAAAAACAAACAAACTGAGTAACCAAACACCATTGACCCTGCTTGGGATAGTATCTATTTTACAATCCCGTTTTGCAACAACTATATCACAGCTGTTTTGGCCTTTCGTATTCTTATACTATAGGGACATGGTGGCTCAGTGGCTAAGACGCTAAGCTGGTTGATCGAAAGGTCGGCAGCTCAGCAGTTCAAATCCCTAGTGCTGCCGTGTAACGGGGTGAGCTCCCATTATTTGTCCCAGCTTCTGCCAACCTAGCAGTTCGAAAGCACCTAAAAATGCAAGTAGAAAAATAGGGACCACCTTTGGTGGGAAGGTAACAGTGCTCCATGCGCCTTTGGCATTGGAGTCATGCCGGCCACATCATGGAGAAGTCTTTGGACAGCGCTGGCTCTTTGGCTTTGAAACAGAGATGAGCACTGCCCTCTAGAGTCAGGAACAACTAGCACGTATGTGCGAGGGGAGCTTTACCTTATATTTATTAAAGCATAGTTAGTTAAGGCATGAAATGGTGTAACTACTTCACTATTCCTCTTCAATCATTGCAGAAGGAGCAGGATATACAAGAACTAAAGTCTGCCTTGAAGGAATACACGTCGGTGATAGAGGTAACGTTACGATACTTTTTGGGGGAAATGAGAAGAAGGTAAGGGACTGCTTGTTTCTTATTTACTTACAGGGCCTGTCCTAAACATTTTTTTTTAATTCCCAACTGTAGACTCTACGCGTAGAGAAAAATAAATTGTTGAACAACATTCAGCAGATGCAGCAAGAACTGATCTCGTGAGTATTTGGGGTAGCCAAGAGAAAAACATGCAGATTGTGATGGTGTTTCTGAGCTCCAGATCTTTTAACTCTTTAAATGTCTATATAGAATAGAATAGAATTCTTTATTGGCCAAGTGTGATTGGACACACAAGGAATTTGTCTTTGGTGCATAGGCTCTCAGTGTACATAAAAAGACAAGATACATTCGTCAAGAATCATAAGGTGCAACACTTAATGATAGTCAGAGGGTACAAATAAGCAATCGAATCATATTAGGAAACAGTCAGTATAAATCTTAAGGATACCAGAAACAAAGTTACAGTCATACAGTCATAAGTGGAAGAAGATGGGTGATAGGAACGATGAGAAGATTAATAGTGGTGCAGACTTAGTGAATAGTTTGACAGTGTTGAGGGAATTATTTATTTAGCAGAGTGATGGCGTTTGGAAAAAAAACTGTTCTTGGGTCTAGTTGTTCTGGTGTACAATGCTCTATAGTGTCGTTTTGAGGGTAGAAGTTGAAACAATTTATGTCCAGCACGCGAGGGGTCTGTAAATATTTTCACAGCCCTCTGTTTGACTCATGTAGTATACAGGTCCTCAATGGAAGGCAGGTTGATAGCCATTGTTTTTCTGCAGTATGTACAGTATATATGTATATATATTTTTGCTAGGAATGGTATCAACTTCCCCTTAATCTACAAGTTCAACAGCAGCTTCCTGGAAGCAACCAATTCATTGCAGTGCGAACTGGAACTGGCCCAGGAATCGTCAGAGGTCAGAAATGTCTTTTGGAGGATAGGAAGATTAAATGATGTAAAATTCTTAGGAGTACTTAGTGTGAGAACTTTTAACTCCCATGGCTAATCCAGGTGTGGGATCCCTAGGGCAGGGGTGTCCAAACTTGGCAACTTTAAGACTTGCGAACTTCAACTCCCAGAATTCTGGGACTTGAAATCTGCAACTCTTAAAGTTGCCAAGTTTGGACACCCCTGCCCTAGGTGGGAGGAAAGAATCTTGATCTATGCTTCTGTGTTGTACAGGTAGTCCTTGACTTACAACCGTTCATTTAATGTCTGTTCAGTGTTGACAACAGCACTGGAAAAAGTGACTTATGACTGTTTTTCACACTTACGACCATTTCAACATCCCCCCACGGTCACATGATCAAAATTCAGATGCTCGGCAACTGATACATATTTATGATAGTTACGGTGTCCTGGGGTCAGGTGATCAGCTTTTGCGACTTCTGGCAAAGTCAATGGGGAAGCCAGATTCACAATTTCACAACCGTGTCACTAATTTAACAACGGCAGTGATTCGCTTAAGAATTGTGGCCAAAGAAAGGACATAAAATGGAGCAAAACCTCACTTAGTGACTCAATGATCGAAATTCCAAGGCTTGGCATGTACTTATGACGGTTGGTTGCAGTGTCCCAGGGTCACGTGATCCCCTTTTGCGACCTTCTGACAAGCAAATTCAATGGGAAGCCGGTGTCGTGTCCCACTCCTCCGCTGACGGCCGGGTCAGGGAAATCCGAATCAGGCGTGCCTCTGCAGCTCTGCCAAAGTCCTAGCAAAGTCCTCAAGGCAGGCAGGAGACCAGAAAGTGACTCCAGCAAGATATGTTTAGACTTTGCCTGACTCAGAGACTGCCAGAAAGCAGGTCCTTTATATAGGCCATGGGGTGTGGCTCCATGACTCAGCACTTATCCAGGCCTGCCCCTCCCTTCCTTCTGACACTGCCGCCTATCAATTCTTCTGAAGCGAGGGTCACTCCAGTCGGCAGCTGTTGGTAATAAACCTTCCTCAGGCTCACATGCTGTGGAGGAGGGGGAGGGGTCTAGTTGCTCCATTTGCCTGGGCATGGAGCCAGAGCTGGGGGCTGGAGATACTTGCTCTTCTTCAGCCTGTCTGGGCATGGAGCCAGGGCTGGGGCCGGGAGATGCCCCCTCCTCAGCCTGTCTGGGCATGGAGCCAGGGCTGGGGCCGGGAGGCATGCTAGGACATTCTTCAGCGTTCGGAAGCAGATAAGCAGACCCCAGCTGTGGTGGTGAGATCTCTGAAGTGCATGTGTAGCTTCTAAGACCTTTTCTGCTTCCTTCAGCTTGACTGAAAAGCAAATATTCAGTATAGTGAATAGGCCGTGTTCCAGCTCAGGAATATAATGTGACTTTTTCTAATTACATTTTTTTATTAAGATCCCTGGAATTGAGTGGACAGCGCTTGATGAATCATTGGACAGAGAAGTTTTACTACTTCTTGAAGGGCCAGAGCGAGTAGGAGAAAAGTTCAAGGCCACCATTCTGAACCTGGTAAATGGAACATGGTGGATGGGGATAATGGGAAAAACCAGACTTGGAAACACTTAAATGTTTGCTAAATCCAACAAGAATTTTTTTTGCTGCTATTCCTCCCATTTGGGTAACACAACATCTAGGTTCTTCTCACTTATCAATACTGCTACTTGTGTCCAGATTATAAAAGAAAATATAGCGTATAAATGTTCTGTTCGAAGAGTTCCAACCATTCCATTCCTTTTCATATTCCATTCCATTCCATTCAATCCTTTCCATTCCATTCCATTCCATTCCATTCCATTCCATGTTCCTTTCCTTTCCTTTCCTTTCCTTTCCTTTCCTTTCCTTTCCTTTCCTTTCCTTTCCTTTCCATTCCATTCCATGTTCCTTTCCTTTCCTTTCCTTTCCTTTCCTTTCCTTTCCTTTCCTTTCCTTTCCTTTCCTTTCCTTTCCTTTCCTTTCCTTTCCTTTCCTTTCCTTTCCTTTCCTTTCCTTTCCATATTCTATTCCATTCCATTCCATTCAATCCTTTCCATTCCATATTCTATTCTGTTCTGTTCTGTTCTGTTCCATTCCGTTCTGTTCCATTCCATTCCATATTCCATTCCATTCAATTCCATTCCTTTCTTTTCCATCCCATCCCATCCCATCCCATCACATCACATCACATTACATTCAATCCTTTCCATTCCATTTGTGCCATTCCCACGTTCTCAAATATAAACAATGCTCTCACTCTTTCTTTGCAGCGAGAAGAACTTTCTCAAGTTGAAGATTTAGCAGGGCTACCTTTGCTGAACCCAACAGACTGTGAATTGGATCTGCAAGAAACTTATCAGAAGACCTTGGTGGTAAATAACCCTTGAATGGCAGGCAAGCATGCACTTAGGTTATCTTCCCCGATGATAAATTCCCTTGTAAGCGTTGAGTCAAGTTTAATTAATCTGGCACCCTTCATATGATTTCCTAGCAAACATGAAGTTGCAGATATCAGAACGTTATATATCTGGGATTCTATGGTAAATATTTTTGCCTCACAACTTTGGGTCCTCTAAGGGGAATGGTAGCCTGATGGCTTTGCAGCTCCTTCTCAGTAGATCAGAGAAAATAGGCAAAGACAGAATTGAAAGATGTTTCTTTCAACTGCCAAAGCTCCAATCTGTTTTTAGATTATTTTCTCTCTTTTTTTTCCTTTCTGGAGGTGCTAATGTTGTGGGCAGTGTGGTGGGGTTCAAATAATTTAACAACCAGTTCTCTGCCCTAATGACTGGCTGGGTGGGTGTGGCCATGGTGGGCGTGGCCAGAGGGTGTGACAGGCAGCACTCGGCTTCTTGTACCCCCCCTGGGAGCAAAAATGGGCCTGGAGGCCTCCGTGAAACCTCCTGGGAAGCGGAAACATGCCTAGGATGCCTCCCTGAAGCATTCTGGAAGCAAAAACGGGCCACGGGGGGGGGGGCACTGCCCCCCATGCCCAGTTTTGGATTTAGGAGGTCTCCGTACACTTACTTGGGAGCCAAAATGGGGTGCATGGGGACTCCTGGAAGGGGC
Organism: Ahaetulla prasina; assembly: GCF_028640845.1. NCBI lineage: Eukaryota > Metazoa > Chordata > Lepidosauria > Squamata > Colubridae > Ahaetulla > Ahaetulla prasina. Next base: position 92,726,269 of record NC_080545.1, read on the forward strand.
GGGGCGGGAAGGGGTGGGGCCAGCCAGCAATTCAACTACCGGTTCATCCGAACCGGCCTGAACCGGCTGAATCCCATCACTGGTTGTGGGGGTTTCTGATAACAGGAGGGCCTACAGCAGCTTGGCATCTAGCATTGATTCTTCCTCCTTGTTGTCCGAATTTCTGAAGCAGCAGGATCACTTCCATGGTTTATAGTTATAGTCAGGATTCCACCAAAGTACTTTTAAGGATCTGAGGAGAGAAAGCCTTGATGGTCCATAAATCCCCTTAGTGAAATAGAACGGGATGGTTTCTGGTAGAATCCTGGTCATAATTGCAATCCTAGTAGAACCTTACTATGATAATCCTAACCCAGTGGTGAGTTTCTAGTGGTTCGCACCAGTTCGTGCGAACCATTAGCTCTGACTTTCAGCCGTGAGCAAACCAGTTCTCTCATTCTTTGAAGTGGGCCCGCCCACCCACCCCTGCATTATACTCACCTATATTTCTGCTTCCAAAGCCCAGCTGATTGGGGCAGCAGAGTGTATTGCCGCTCCTCAGCTGTTTTCTTTACTCTCAGCAATGCAGAAGTTCAATTTTCTGCAAACTGCACACGCGCATTCAGCGAACCAGTTGTTAAACCAATAGGATCCTACCCCTGCCGTAACCCTATGATAACCTTGTCTTTGCTTGTCTGAACCAAGCAATCAGGCTTTACTTGGGGCCCAGAATGTGAACAAAAATATTGCTTTTTGTTAAAGTGGGTTTAGTTTATAACAGAAAACACTGGTGCTGCCTTAAGCGAACAGACAGTAGGAAGGAGCAATAATATGAGTGTAATGGAAGATAATCACCACCCCAACATAGCAATAGACTTATACACCGCTCCATAGTGCTTTACAGCTGGGGTCTCCAACCTTAGCAACTTTAAGCCTGGAGGACTTCAACTCCCAGATGAGGAATTCTGGGAGTTGAAGTCCTCCAGGCTTAAAGTTGCCAAGGTTGGAGAACCCTGCTTTACAGCGCTCTCTGGGTGATTTACAATCTGGGTCCTCATTTTACCCAACTTGGAAAGACGGAAGGTTGAGTCAACCTTGAGCTGGTCAGGATCGAACTCCAAACTGTGGACAGAGTTAAGCTTGGATACTACTTTTTAACCATTCCACCACCAGGGCTCCTTAGCTACCCTTCTGTATTTCTTGGAAAAGAAAGAACCATGATGTAGTGTAGTGTAGCCTCGTGAAGTTGGCTCCTGATTAAAAAACTATACCCCGCCCCTAAACCCCCCCCCCAAAGTTGTCCAATTCCCAAGCAGCCTGTAAGCACGTGATGTTTTATATGTGTGTGATGGATGTGGAATGCAAGATGGTAGAGTTGTGAGCTTAAATCAACCAAGAGATTGCTATGCTCTATAGATACTTACGTTGACATCCACACAGGACCTCAAGAAAACTCTGGAGAATAAAAGAACCCAGTGGCTTCAGAAACTAAATTTTTTGGAAGCTCAGAAGGAATCCCTGGATAAGGAGCTCATTAAAATGGCAGGAAACATGCGGAGGATGAGAACAGAACAGCTACATTTAAAGAAAACGCTTTTGTCCAGGTGGTTCTTCTTCATTGTATAGAATGCATGGTTTCTGTATCTATTCAGTTGCAAATTCCTTACAGTTCAGTGAATAACACTGTCCGTTTGGGTTGGGGAATTCTGGGAGTTGAAGTCAAGTCCTTCACCTACACTAGGGACAGGGGTGAAATGCTCCTGGTTCACACCGGATCACCCAATCCGGTAGCAATGGCGGCGGATGGTTCAGAGAATCGGTAGCAAAAATCCTTGCCCCCTCCCATGCCCAGCTGAGCCGCACGATCATCAGAGTTGTTTTTTTTTAACTTTTAAAAGCATTTTTCTTCGGCCAAAAAAATGCTTTTAAAAGTAAAAAAGCCTCTGATGATCGCGCGGCTCAGCTGGGATCGTCAGAACCCTTTAAAAGCATTTTTTACAACCTCTTCAGCCAAAGAGGTTGTAGAAAAAATGTTTTTAAAAGGCTCCTCTGGTGATCCCAGCTGAGTTGCCTGATAATCAGAGACTTTTAAAAGCATTGTTTTACAACCTCTTCAGCCGAACAGGTTGTAGAAAAAATGCTTTTAAAAGTAAAAAAAAAAAAAGTTGGCCACGCCCACCCAGTCACATTACCCCCCGCCACCGAGCTATGCTCATAGAACCGGTAGTAACAAATTTTACATTTCACCCCTGACTGAGGAGTCCAACTTTGCCAACTTTAAGAATTGGTTACGTCTAGTTTAATGAGTAGACGGGATGCGGTGGCTCAGGGGCTAGGATGTTGAGCTTGTCGATCGAAAGGTCGGCAGCTCGGTGATTCGAATCCCTAGTGCTGCCGTGTAATGGGGTGAGCTCCCGTTACTTGTCCCAGCTTCTGCCAACCTAGCAGTTTCGAAAGCACGTAAAAATGCAAGTGATAGGGACCACCTTTGGTGGGAAGGTAACAGCGTTCTGTGCGCCTTTGGCATTGAGTCATGCCGGCCACATGACCACAGAGACGTCTTCGGACAGCGCTGGCTCTTCAGCTTTGAAACGGAGATAAGCACCGTCCCCTAGAGTCGGCAACGACTAGCACGTATGTGCGAGGGGAACCTTTACCTTTACCTTTTTAGTTTAATGAAAAGAAGGTCTTGGGATGGCATGATAGCAGTGTTCAATATCTCGGGGGCTGCCACAAAGAAGTTGGGGGGGTCAACTTACTCTGTTGTAAGTCAAGGACTTCCTGTAGCTTCCAGGAATCAAAAGTTGCCCTTACAATGAATCGCTTGCAAACTTGGAGAGAGTAATTCAGCTTCGAATAACGTTGCTGTGCATTGTTTTTGGTGTTTTGCTTAATATCTTAACAGACAACACGAGATCCAATCCACCAAACAGCTCAAAGAAGATGCTTTGGCAGAAGCAGACGTCTTAAAATTGAAACTGCAAGAGCTAACTGAACAATTAGAGGAAGCTGGGAAGAGGGTAGGTGTCCTACATTCAACTTTTATGTCTTATTTATTTAAAAAAATGGAACAATCGTTGGAGATGCCAGAGTGTGAACTGTCTGACCCAAACATTCGGGGCATCCATGAATCCTGTGTGCCCTATTGATTTAGGATTGTTTTTCTCACTCGCAACCATTACAGCATCCCCACGGTCACGTGATCAAAAATTTGGAACCTTGCAAACTGGCTCATATTTAGGACGGTTTGCAGTGTCCTGGGGTCACGTGATCCCCTTTGGTGACCTTCTGACAAGCAAAGTCAAGGGGGAAGTCAGATTAAATGAACAACCGTGTTACTAACTTAACCAGTGCAGTGATTCACTTAACAATGGTGGCAAAAAAGGCCGTAAAATGGAGTGAAACTCACTTAACAGCTGTCTTGCTTAGCAACAGAAATGTTGGGCTTAATTGTGGTCGTAAGTCGAGAAGTACCTGTAAGCTACAGGTTTTTTGTTGTTGTTTTGTTTTCTTTTCTTTTGTTCTGTTCTGTTCTCTTCTGTTCTGTTCTCCACCTCTTTTCTCCTCTCCCACTCCACTCCACTCCACTCCACTCCACTCCATATCTTCTCTTCTCTTCTCTTCTCTTCTCTTCTCTCCACTCCTCTCCTCTCCTCTCCTCTCCTCTCCTCTCCTCTCCTTTTCTCTCCTCTTGAATAGAATAGAATAGAATAGAATAGAATAGAATAGAATAGAATAGAATAGAATTCTTTATTGACCAAGTGTGATTGGACACACAAGGAATTTGTCTTGGTGCATACGCTCTCAGTGTACATAAAAGAAAAGATACATCTGTCAAGAATCGTAAGGTACAACACTTAATGATAGCCATAGGGAACAAATAAGCAATCAAATCATATTAGGAAGCAGTCAGTATAAATCGTAAGGATACCAGCAACAGGGTTACAGTCATATAATCATAAGTGGGAGGATATGTGTGATAGGAACAATGAAAAGATTAATAATAATGCAGACTTAGTAACTGGTTTGACACTGTTAAGGGAATCATTTGTTTAGCAGAGTGATGGCGTTCGGGAAAAAACTGTCCTTGTGTTTAGTTGTTCTGGGGTGCAGTGCTCTATAGCGTCGTTTTGAGGGTAGGAGTTGAAACAGTTTATGTCCAGGATGCAAGGGGACTGTAAATATTTTCACAGCCCTCTTTTTGATTCGTGCAGTATACAGGTCCTCAATGGAAGGCAGGTTGGTAGCCATTGTTTTTTCTGCAGTTCTAACTATTCATTGAAGTCTGTGCCTGTCTTGTTGGGTTGCAGAACCAAACCAGACAGTCATAGAGGTGCAGATGACAGTCTGAATAATTCCTCTATAGAACTGGATCAGCAGCTCCTTGAGCAGTTTGAGCTTTCTGAGTTGGCGCAGAAAGAACATACTTTGTTGTGTTTTTTTGAATGTATCTTTTCTTTTATGTACGCTGAGAGCATATGCACCAAGACAAATACCTTGTGTGTCCAATCACACTTGGCCAATAACAAATTCTATTCTATTCTATTCTATTCTATTCTATTCTATTCTATTCTATTCTATTCTATTGATGACATTTTTGATGTTAGATGCCCGTTTTAGGTCTTGAGATATGGTAGAACCTAGAAATTTGAAAATCTCTACTGTTTATACTGTATTGTCTATTATTGTAAGAGGTGCTAGTATGGGAGGGTTTCTCCTAAAGTCCATCACCATTTCTATGGTTTTGAGTGTGTTCAGTTCCAGATTGGTCCGGTCACACCACGAGGCTAGTTGTTCAACCTCACGCCTGTATATGGATTCATCATTGTCTCAAATGAGACCAATCACTGTTGTGTCATCTGCGAACTTCAGTAGTTTAACAGATGGATCGTTTGAGATGCAGTCATTGGTATATAGAGAGAAGTGGAGCGAGCACATAGCCTTGTGGGGCCCCTGTGCTAATTGTACAGGTATCTGATGTGATTCTGCTTAGCTTCACCTGCTGCTTCCTGTCTGTTACGAAGCTTATGATCCATTTACAAGTGTGTTCAGGTACCGCTAGCTGGTTTAGCTTAGTTAGAAGAATGTCTGGAACGATGGTGTTGAATGCTGAACTAAAGTCTACAAAGAAGACCCTTACATAGGTCTTTGGAGATTCAAGATGTTGTAGGATGTAGTGCAGAGCCATATTAACAGCATCATCTGCTGATCTATTTGCTCGGTATGCAAATTGCAGGGGGCCTAACAGCGGATCCGTGATGGTTTTCAAGTGGGTCAGCACTAGCCTTTCAAAGGTTTTCATAACTACAGATGTTAGAGCAACTGGTCTGTAGTCATTCAGTTCTTTGATGGTGGGCTTCTTCAGCACTGGGATGATAGTAGAGTGTTTGAAGCAAGAAGGAACATAGCACATCTCTAGCGATTTATTGAAGATATGGATGAAGATGGGGGCCAATTGATCAGCACAGACTTTTAAGCAAGAAGGGGTTCTCTTGTCTGGGCCTGGAGCTTTTCCTGGCTTTTGTCTGTGAAATAGGTCTTGCACTTCCTTTTCTGTGATCACTAGAGGTTGTGAGCCCAATGGGATGGGGTCAGTTGTAAGAGGTTTGGCTGTTGTTGGTGTGTCTGAGATGGGGTCAGTTGTAGAAGGCTTGGCTGTTGTTGGTATGTCTGAGATGGGGGTTGTGGAGATAGGTGGCTGTAGTTTCCTTTCAAACCTTCCCTTCCCTTCCCTTCCCTTCTCTCAGTCCAGCTGCTGAGCTGCTTTGAAATATTGATTATTTTGAAGTCTTCATGTGCAATCCTGGTGAAGTGACTGCTTGCATTATTCCTTTTAATACGTCGAGGGGGCTCAGTTCCCTTCTGTAAAATATTGGGGAGAAAGAGCTTTACAGTGGCCAGCTGTAGGCCGCTTGGTTTAACAAAAGCAGAACTGGTGTTGCTCATCTGGAACTTGCAGAAATCTGATTGCGGAGGAAGTCAAAGCTAAGCTGGGGGGGGGGGAGGCGGGTGACAACTTCTTGTGCTCTGCACAGGAAAACAACGCTTGGTGCACACCAACAAGCAGAACCTGTCCCTCAAAAATGCAGAAGCACAAAGAGTTCATGGCTTCCGGAAAGAGAAGAAATGTGTTTTTGGTCTCTTTTTTGAAGCTGCCCAAAGGGACTTTGAGACAGAGCTCATCTTGCAGCATTTGATGCCGGAAACTTGTGTTGACCCGCTGTTGCTGCTTTCTTTAAGGTTAAGGATCGCGAGAGTGACTTTCACGCTGCCCACGAGGAAGTAGGGTCTTTACAGAAGAAGCTAGAAGAAAGCGTTGCCGAGCAAGGAAGCCTCCAGGGTAGAAATACAGATTTAACGCGGACTTGCCAACAGCTGGAACGGCAAGTTAAGGAACAAAGTAGTAAGTATCTCTCCGTCCTTTTAGATTACAACCTGCATTCTTCTTGGGGGGTTATAAAGCCCTTAGTAAGACCACACCTAGAATACAGCATCCAGTTTTGATCACCACACTATAAAAAAGATGTTGAGACTCTAGAAAGAGTGCAGAGAACAGAGGAGGATTAGGGGACTGGAGGCTAAAACATTCGATGAACAGTTACAGGAACTGAGCATGGCTAATCTAGTGAAGAGAAGGACCAGGGGAGACAGGATAGCAGTCTTCCAATATTTGAGGGGCTGCCACAAAGAGGAGAGGGTCAACCTGTTCTCCAAAGCATCTGAAGGCCAGACAAGGAATAGTGGATGGAAACTGAACAAGGAGAGATTCAACCTGGAAATAAGGAGAAATTTTCTGACAGTGAGAGCAATCAACCCATGGAACAGAAGTTGCCTTCAGAAGTTGTGGGAGCTTCATCACTGGAGGCTTTCAAGAGGAGACAGGACTGCCATCTGTTAGAAATGGTGTAGGATCTCCTGCTTGAGTGGCGGGGGGAGAGGGGTTGGACTAGATGATCCACAAGGTCCCTTCCAACTCTGCTAATCTGTATCTGTCTGTCAGCCATTTCCCAAACGTCATTGGTTGGAGATTCTGCCATGATAGCTATAACACACTTAAAGCCATTTGTTTTGCGACTGTCCAAAGTGAGAACAGCACTGAAAAGAAGTGACTTGTGACCAGTTCTCACACTTGTGACCATTACAGCACCCTCCCGCATTCATGTGATTAAAATTCAGGGGCTTGGCAACTGGCATGTACTTACAACAATTGGAACATCCTGAGATGATGTGATTCCCGTCGGTGACCTTCCCAGCCGGTTTCTGACAAGCAAAGTCAATGGAGGAAGCTGGATTTGCTTAACAGCTGCCGTGATTCACATAACATTGTGACAAGGCAGGTTGTAAAACTGGGCATGAATAATAATAATAATAATAATAATAATAATAATAATAATAATAATAATAATAATAATAATAATAATAATAATAATAATAATAATAATTTAATTTGTATACCGCCCTTCTCCCGAAGGACTCAGGGCGGTTTACAGCCAAGTAAAAACAACAGTCAATGACATAATACAAATAAAACAATAACTAAAAAACTTATTCAAATTTGGCCCAGTTTAAAATACATTTAAAAAACCATAAAACCCAATTAAATATTAAAAACCCAATAATAAAATTTTAAAATTCTATGACAGTCCTGCGCGGAAAAATAGATAGGTCTTCAGCTCGCGGCTGAATCAGTTTACAGCTGTCTTGCTTAGCCACAAAAATTCTGGTCCCCAATGTGCTCATACGTTGAGGACTAGCGGTATGAGCCACAGTGGCGCAGTGATTAGAGTGCAGTACTGCAGGCTACTTCTGCTGGCTGCCGGCTGCCTGCAATTTGACAGATTGAATGTCACCACGCTCAAGGTTGATTCAGCCTTCCATTCTTCTGAGATGGGCAAAATGAGGACCCAGATTGTTGGGGGCAATACGCTGACTCTGTAAACCGCTTAGAGAGGGCCGGAAAGCACTGTGAACCGGTATAGAAGTCTAAGGGCTATTGCTATTCTTTTAGATCGGGGAGCAAAGAGTTGGAGAAGGAGAAAGACCTAATGGTACATCTAACTTGCAGGTTCTCTGGGACCTCTGAGTGGGTTAAGATGTTAATCTCGAAGGCTTTAGCTTCATCCAACAGCACTCTGCAGGTAGCCCCCAACGACCACAATTGAGCCCAAAAGTTTATGCTGCTTAGCGAGACATTTGTTAAGTGAGTTTCGCCCCGTTTTACGACCTTTCTTGCCGCAGTTGTTGAGTGAATCACTGCAGTTGTCAAGTGAGTAACACGGTTGTTTATTTATTTATTTATTTATTAATCATAATAAATGATATTATATACCGCACCATCTCCCGTAGGACTCAGGGCGGTTCACAGGCATATTAAAACAATATAATAAATAAGCATTAAAACCCAGTTAAGACTAAATATTATCATGGCCTGATCACTAAAACAGTAAAAACCAGTAAAAACCCCATTAAAATTTGCTAAAACATTTTATTCTTAGGCTAGTTAAGTGAATCTCGCTTCCCCCGTTGACGTTTGTCGGAAGGTTGCTAAAGGAGATCACGTGACCCCGGGGACACTGCAAACCGTCATAAATGTGAGCTAGTTGCCAAGCATCTGAATTTTGATCACATTTATTTATTATTTATTTATTTATTTATTTATTTAATCACATTTTTATACCGCCCTATCTCCCGAGAGACGTTACAGCCTGATAAAAACACAAATATAAATACAAGATAAAACACTAATTAAAAAACTTATTGAATAAGGCCGAATTTAAAATTATAATTAAAAATAATAAAACCCCATTAAAAACTAAATTTAAAATTAAAATTCTAGTCCAGTCCTGCGCAGATAAATAGATGTGTCTTAAGCTCGCGGCGAAAGGTTCGAAGGTCAGGAAGTTGACGGAGTCCTGGGGGAAGTTCATTCCAGAGGGTGGGAGCCCCCACAGAGAAGGCCCTTCCCCTGGGTGTCGCCAGTCGGCACTGCCTAGTGGACGGCACCCTAAGGAGTCCCTCCCTGTGAGAGCGCACGGGTCGGTGGGAGGCAGTCGGTGGCAGCAGACGGTCCCGTAGGTAACCCGGCCCTAAGCCATGACATGATCATGGGGACGATGCAGCAGTTGTAAGTGTGAAAAAAATAGCACTTTTTTCACTTCCATTGTAACTTCAAACGGACACTAAACGAATCATTGTAAGTCGACTACCTGTACTATGATTCTTAATAGATAAAAGATTATCTTCCCTAGGCTGAGCTGGGGTGAGTCACAATGGCTTATATAGTCCCATCTCGCTCTGTGATTTCTAGAGATGACTCACACTTGTGTAAGAGCAGAGGTTGCCACATTGCTTCAGGTTCCTGGTGTGGTCCAGAACAGGGCTCCAAAATAAGAAAGGTGTGAAGGCAACTTCTCTTTCTTATTCTTCCTCAAAAACTATAATTGGAAAAACTTTTCCTGTGGAAACTGGAGCATTGCAGTAGGCCTGTCAATGGCTATTGATTGACAGAGTTTAGAGCAAGTGTGGTGATATATACAGTAGTGGCCAAAATTGTGGAAACCTTTCGAGAAAAGTGTATTTTCTAAAACTAGCTAATAACATCACTTTTTTGGGGGGGAGTAGTACTATAAAATTATATATCAATGGAAAGATAATTTAATCAAGAATGTAATGCAATAACCTTTATGAAGGATTTACTATTAGAATAGCAGTTACAATCTTAAGAAGAAAAGGGAAACACGTAGAAAAAACGAGATATATACAAAAATTATCTCTATAGAAAAAATGAGATATACAAACATTATCACCATGTCAGTTAATACTTAGTTGGGTAACCTTTAGCATGAATTATGGCCTTACAACGTCTTCCCATGGAGTGAACCAAGTCTCTTAGTTCTGCAGCTGTTCTAATGTGAAACCAAGATTGAATGATGGCTTCTATTAACTGGGTTTTATTGCTGGGTCACTTCTGATTAACAAGTTTCTTTAGTCGGCTCTATAGACTTTCAATTGGGTTAAGAAAGTCTGGGCTATTCCCAGGCCATTCCAGCAGTGGAATAAGATTATCTTGAAATGCCAAAAAAAAAAAAAAGTGGTGTTATTAGCCATCAAAACCTCAGAAATACACTTTTCCCAAAAGGTTTCCACAATTTTGGCCATTACTGTAGTTAGTCCTCGACTTATAACCATTCTTTTAGTGACCATTCAAAGTTACATTGGCACTGAAAAAATGACTTACAGCCGTTTTTCACACTTATGACCATGGCAGCATCTCCATGGCCACGTGATTTACATTTGGATGCTTGACAACTGACTCACATTTATGACGGTTGCAGTGTCCCGGGGGGGTCATGCGATTCTCCTTTTGCGACCTTCTGACAAGCCAAGTCCATGGGGAATCCAGATTCACTTAACAACCGGGTTGCTAATTGAACCACTGCGCTGATACACTTAAGAAAGGTGGCAAGCACATTTTATCATCTGTGATGGACTTGTGTCAAAGCAAAAAAAAAGTTTGGGGAAAGATACACAGGTGGCTAGAAAAGATGATAGGGAAACATGTAGAGTAGCGGCCAAAATTGTGGGAACCTTTTGGGAAAAGTGTATTTTTGAGGTTTGATTGCTTTGGTGGGGGTTTTTATTTTTGGAGTTTCAAGATAATCATATTCCACTGCTGGAATGGCCTGGGAATAGCCCAGACCTTAACCCAATTGAAAATCTATGGAGCCGACAAAGAAGTTAGTCAGAAGCGACCCAGCAATAAAACCCAGTTAATAGAAGCCATCCTTCAATCTTGGGTTCCCATTAGAACAGCTGCAGAACTAAAGTACTTGGTTCACTCCATGGGAAGATGTTGTAAGGCTCATGCTAAAGGTTACCCAACTAAATATTAACTGACATGGAGATAATTTTTGTATATTTTGTATGTCTCATTTTTTCTACGTGTTTCACTTTTCTTCTTTATACTGTAACTGCTATTCTAATAGCAAATCCTTCATAAAAGTTGTTGCATTACATTTTTGATTAAATTATCTTTCTATTGATATATAATTTTATGGTACTACTCCAAAAAAAGTGGTGTTATTAGCTAGTTTTAGAAAATACACTTTCCCCAAAAGGTTTCCACAATTTTGGCCACTACCGTAGATTTTAAACCTGAACTGTTTTTATTAGGTTTAATATCAGAAAAAATTATGTATGTATTTAATATTGCATGTCTTAACAGCAGCGGGGATTATATTCGCACAATACTGGAAAAAGGAAGATATACCGCCTGACGAAGAGAGTGTCAGGAAGATACTAGATTGTGCAGAAATGGATAGCTCGACATTGAAAATTAAACAGAAAGAATGTAGAATATTATCAAACATTGAAATTGTTTTACCAATGGTTGGAAAAAAGGGTGTAGATTAAGAATGTAAATCTGTATTATTACAGATCGACAACACATTTATTAAGCATTAAGCACTAAGAAATGTATTTTAATAGAAAATCAATAAAAAAAATTAAAAAAGAAAAGTGGCAAGGAAAGTCATAAAATGGGGCAAAATTCATTTAACAACTTTCTCACTTGGCAGCATACATTTCGGGCTCAACTGTGGTCATACATTGAGGACTACCTCTGTTAGGCAGAGGCTTCCTTATTTGGAGCATTATTTAATATATTTTTGTTAGATGAGAATGGGAAAGCTTTAGTTTACAGATACTCACCAGCTGTTGTCTAATGCCTTGTTTTGTAGCTGCTCTGGAGTCACTCAAGGAGAAGTATTTAAAAAGACTGTTCTGTGGTGTACTTTGTCAGGTAGGGCTTTCAATTTATTTATTTAACGATGCATTTAACTGTTTATTTTAGTTACAGGGTAGAACTGAGATACCCAGATTTCCCAGGGTCCTCCAGTGACAATACTCCAGTGAAAACATCAAGCAGGGATTTTCCCAGCCCTAAAACCAGGGGTGGGATTCAAATAATTTAACAACCGGTTCTCTACCCTAATGACCGCCTGAGTGGGCGTGGCCATGGTGGGCGTGGCCAGATGGTGTCACAGGTAGCACTCTGCCTCCTGCACCCCCCCAGGAGCAAAAACACCACACCACCCCCACCCCGGCCCCTTGTTTTGAGCCTAGTAGGTCTCCCTGCAGCCTCCTGGGATCAAAAAAGGGCTCCGGGAGGCTATACTGCACTCCCTACACCCCTTTTGGGGCATAGTAAGCCTCCCTGCTTGTCGATCGAAAGGTCGGCAGTTCGGCGGTTCGAATCCCTAGTGCTGCCGTGTAACGGGGTGAGCTTCCGTTACTAATCCCAGCTTCTGCCAACCTAGCAGTTTTGAAAGCACATAAAAATGCAGGTAGAAAAAATAGAGACCACCTTCGGTGGGAAGGTAACAGCGTTCCATGCGCCTTTGACGTTGAGTCATGCCAGCCACATGACCACGGAGACGTCTTCGGACAGCGCTGGCTCTTCGGCTTTGAAACAGAGATGAGCACCACCCCCTAGAGTTGGCAACGACTAGCACATAAGTGCGAGAGGAACCTTTACCTTTACCTTAAGCCTCCCTGCAGTCTCCTGGGAGCAAAAACGGGCCGGGGGGCATTTTGCATCCCTCCGCATCCCATTTTGGGCCTAGTAGGCCTCCCTGCCTAGGAGCCAAATCGAGTGTGGGAATTTCTGGAAGGGGAGGGGAGGGGCCAGCCAGCAATTTTAACAACCGGTTCAGCCAAAGTGGTGCGAACCGATTGAATCCCACCACTGCCTAAAACTGAGAAGCAGGTTGCATTTTTTTTTAAATTTGCATTTATATCCCGCCCTTCTCTGAAGACTCAGGGCGGCTTACACTATGTTAGCAATAGTCTTCATCCTATTTGTATATTTATATACAAAGTCAACTTTTATTGCCCCCAACAATCTGGGTCCTCATTTTACCTACCTTATAAAGGATGGAAGGCTGAGTCAACCTTGGGCCTGGTGGGACTAGAACCTGCAGTAATTGCAAGCAGCTGCTGTTAATAACAGACTGCATTAGCAGTCTGAGCCACAGAGGCCCTTTGTTACACAAAACATGTATTCGACCTTTTTGGTTCCCAAAAATTGTGTTTTTATACTCCCTCTGCAGGAACCAAACTCTTATTTCATCTTTGCTTCAGGCATTTATCACTTGCTCTCTTGGATAGCAACTCTGCTTCCAAAACAGAGCTAGGTGTTCTTGGCAAACTGTCTTTTCTTTCAACTGACCAGCATGCTAACGTTCTGTTAAAACAGAGGTGTGCGTTCGATCGTGATGAGAGCCCATCGTTCTGCTCTAACGTCAATGAAGAGATAAGAACAGAAGAGAAGGTGAGTGCAGACAATTTTTGGAAACGTAGGTTGGAAGAGAACTTGAAAAGGAACTGATTGTCCGCAGCTTTCTTGCTTGTAAAGTTGAGTGGGCAGAGATGATAAAGAACTGGATGTCCCTATATATGAACAAGGTGTTTTTCCAAAAGGCAACTCGTTTTTGGATGAGAAGCAAAACGTTTTCAAGCAAACAAAAACAACAACAACACAAGTCTAGTTGTCTTTTGGAAAAGCAATCTGACCTGCACAACTGAGAATCTCTATAGACATAGTTGGATTCGTTAGCTCTAAATCAAGGTTACTTTCATAGGAGGGGCAATTAGCCGGAACTGGTGTTCAGACAAAGTTTCCAGATTACACTATATTCTGTTTAATTATACGTGGTGACAAAGCTCATCTATGAAAACACGGTAATCCTGACCTAAACTCTTTAATTTTTAAATATTATCAGTTGACCTGAGATGAGAAATTGTATCAACAAATTTTCTCTTTATGAGCATTTTTATGAGTCCTGGTGGCACAGTAGTTAGAGTGCAGTACTGCAGGCTAACTCACTGCTCATTCCAGGAGTTTGATTCTGACCTGCTCAAGGTTGACTTAACCTTCCGAGGTCAGTAAAATAAGGACCCAGATTATTGGGGGCAAGATGCTTACTCTGTAAACCGCTTAAAATAGAATAGAATAGAATAGAATAGAATAGAATAGAATAGAATAGAATAGAATAGAATAGAATAGAATAGAATAGAATAGAATAGAATAGAATAGAATTCTTTATTGGCCAAGTGTGATTGGACACACAAGGAATTTGTCTTGGTGCATATGCTCTCAGTGTACATAAAAGAAAAGATACGTTCATCAAGGTACAACATTTACAACACAATTGTTGGTCAATATATCAATATAAATCATAAGGATTGCCAGCAACAAAGTTACAGTCATACAGTCATAAGTGGAAAGAGATTGGTGATGGGAACTATGAGAAGATTAATAGTAGTGCAGATTTAGTAAATAGTTTGACAGTGTTGAGGGAATTATTTGTTTAGCAGAGTGATGGCCTTCGGGAAAAAACTGTTCTTGTGTCTAGTTGTTCAGGTGTGCAGGCTCTATAGCATCGTTTTGAGGGTAGGAGTTGAAACAGTTTTAGAGAGGGCTGTAAAGCACTGAAGCGGTACCAGTGGTGAGTTTCAATTTTTTTTTACTACCGGTTCTGTGGGTGTGGCTTGGTGGGTGTGGCATGACTTGGTGGGCGTGGCTTGGTGGGCATGGCAGAGGAAGGATACTGTAAAATCTCCATTCCCACCCCATTCCAGGGGAAGGTTACTGCAAAATCCCCATTTCCTCCTGATCAGCTGGGACTCGGGAGGCAGAGAATAGATGGGGGCGGGGCCAGTCAGAATTTTTACTACCGGTTCTCCCAACTACTCAAAATTTCTGCTACCGGTTCTCCAGAACTGGTCAGAACCTGCTGAAACTCACCTCTGAGCGGTATGTATATAGGTCTAAGCCAGGGTGAAATGCTACCGATTCGGACCGGTTCTCCTGAACTGGTGGTAAAAAATGCTACTAGTTTGGGCAACCTGGTATTTCCGACGATCAACTGGGCGACGATCAGCTGTGATGTGCGATTTATATTAGCTAGAATCATCAGATTTCTTGCATTCTAGCTAATCCACGTGGCACAGCGGATTCCCTTCCCCCCTTGCTGTTCTACTTACCTTTGCAGACTCGGAAGGCTTCAAAATGTTCCTTTTTTAGCGCTGCGCAGGTGCACCTCAGGTGTGCATGCCTTGGTAGCAGACTCACAGAACAGGTAGCAGACTTCAGAGGATTTCACCACTGGTCTAAGCACTATTGCTATTTCTGGATTTACCATCCCTGCCCCATCTTAGAACATATTTTTCCATACCCTTATCATGACACAAACTATT
This sequence comes from Ahaetulla prasina, assembly GCF_028640845.1. Taxonomy (NCBI): domain Eukaryota; kingdom Metazoa; phylum Chordata; class Lepidosauria; order Squamata; family Colubridae; genus Ahaetulla; species Ahaetulla prasina. The sequence goes on from NC_080545.1 coordinate 92,741,506, forward strand.
GTTACCCAGGCCCAAGTAGATAGTAATAAACTTAGTCCGTGGAAAAATAAACTTTATTTGAAAAGCTGGGAATTACTTCATTCCCAGCACCGTTCAACTCAAAGTAAAACAAATGCCTCCCAAACACAAATTCCTCAGTTATCTCACAAACCTTAGTCCAATTAGGCAAACTGCCAAAGGCCCTTCCTGGCAAACATCCAAAAGCCACAAAAACAAAGACGAAGCAGAAGACGAAGACGAAGCAGAAGACGCAGCTACAATGTTGTTTTCCGGCAAAGCTCAAATGCCGTTGCTGGTCTGTTTTAAGCCTTATGGGAGGGGCCAATCATCTCTTGAGCTGAGCTGCTCTTGTCTTCTGGCAGCTCTTCTCATGCTCCTCCTGTTCCTCTGCCTCAGTACTATCAGTCTCTGGAGGCTCTGGAGTCTGCGCCTTCCCGATGGCCCTGGCCTCACTTCAGCCTCATCGCTGACGGACCACAACATGTTTTGGTATCATTGTTTACCTGCCTTGGTAAGAAGATAATAGAAGAACATAAGCAGTGCCCTGCTGGATCAGGGCCCTGGCCCATCTAGTCAAGTGATCTGTTCTCACAGCAGCCAACAAACTGTACATGGAAGCCCGCTAATCTCTTAGCCAACGGCCTTCCAAGGTCATCTAATAGCCATTGATTCCTGTGACTTTCATTCCCTTTCCTGAAAAGGGAATTGGTCCCTTTTCTGAAGCCAGCCAAGCTGGCAGCCAGGAGTACATAATGTTCCTTTTTCTTTATTGGCTTATAATATAAACTTGCTTGGATTATTGTAATGCTCTCTACATGGGGCTCCCCCTGAAGTGCACTCGGAGGCTTCAGTTAGTCCAGAATGCAGCTGCGCGGGTGATAGAGGGAGCTACGCGTAGCTCCCATATAACACCGCTCCTGCGCAGACTGCACTGGCTACCTGTGGCCTTTCGAGTGCACTTTAAGGTTTTGGTTACTACCTTTAAAGCGCTCCATGGCTTAGGGCCTGGGTACTTACGGGACCACCTGCTGTTACCACATGCCTCCCACCGACCCGTACGCTCTCACAGAGAGGGACTTCTCAGGGTGCCGTCCGCCAAGCAATGTCGGCTGGCGGCCCCCAGGGGAAGGTCCTTCTCTATGGGGGCTCCCACACTCTGGAACGAACTTCCCCCGGGTTTACGCCAAATACCTGACCTTCGGACATTCCATCGCGAACTGAAGACACATCTTTTTATTCGCGCGGGGCTGGCTTAAATTGAATTTTATTAATTTTAAATTCTTATTAATTGATTTTAAATGGGGTTTTTAGTTTATTGTATATTTTTACTTCTCAGGCCAATTTTAAAATAAGTTTTTTAATTGCATTTTAAATTGTACATTGTATTATCTGTTTTATTTTTGCCTGTACACGCCCTGAGTCCTTCGGGAGAAGGGCGGTATAAAAATCAAATAAATAAAATAAATAAAATAAAACACGAAAATACAAGCGCAAATAATAAGGAACAAAGGGGAGGGAAAGGGGATGGAGAAAAGTGTAGGAAAGAAGGGGGGAAAGAAAAAAAAAGGCATTGATTTCTAACTCCCTCTGGTGCAGTAGAATAAGACGGTAACATCAAACATCAAATTTTTACTTTTCCATAATAATATAAACTAGCCTTTTCTATAACAGCAAACCTGTCTAATCGGTAAAACCCAAAATCAAAGTTTCAGTTTTTTTCCACCTCGGGCACAAAGTCCAGAAGCGGTTTCCAAGCAGAAACAAAAGTACATCGGTTCTTTTCTTTGATCAAAACGGTCAGTTTAGCCCTCTCTCCTAACTCCCCTCAACGTTTGCAGCCATTCGTCCACGGTGGGAATCGAAATGTCCTTCCATTTTTGTGCATAACGTAGTCTTGCTGCCGTCAACATGCACAACATCAGAGTTACAAATTGTTTTTCCAAGTCTTTTTTTTTTTACGTAGGTAACATAATGTTCCTACGATGCTCGCTTAAGTTCAAAAACTAGCCCCTGTATGAGGCAATAGAGGATGAGTAATAACAATTTTGAACTTGTGGTGCTCCACACACACACAAAAAAACCCTGTAGACAGCAGTGATGGGTTTCAAATTTTTTTACTACCAGTTCTGTGGGTGTGGCTTGGATGTGGAATGGCTTGGTGGGTGTGGCTTGGTGGGTGTGGCTTAGTGGGCATAGCAGGGGAAGGATACTATAAAATCTCCATTCCCTCCCTACTTCAGGGGAAGATTACTGCAAAATCCCCATTTCCTCCCGATCAGCTGCGACTTGGGAGGCAAAGAATAGATTTGGGGGGGGGGGGCGGTGCCAGTCAAAGGTGGTATGTGCCGGTTCTCTGAACTGCTCAAAATTTCCACTACCGGTTCTCCAGAACTGGTCAGAGCCTGCTGAAACCCACCTCTGGTAGACAGCCAAAAAAAAACAAAAAACCACCAATGAATCTTCAAACAAATCAGCTCAGAGTTCACTTGAGGCATAAATGACCAGGCACAAATTACAGAGAGTGCTCAATTAACTACCCTTCTTCATCCACTGTTTGAAGTTCCAGCTGTCCCAGAAGCGAAAAAAACTTCAAAGCGGGAAAAAAAAGAAAAAAAAACAAGTCCAGTTGCCTCTTGAAAAAGCGCCTTTGGGACAGCTATGACCTGAGAATCTCCTTAGACCAGTGGTTCTCAACCTTTATAGTGCTGCGACCCCTTTAATACAATTCCCCACGATGTGGCGACCCCTTTAATACAATTCCCCATGATGTGGCGACCCCAACCGTAAAATTATTTTCATTTTGAATTTATCGCGCCTGAAGCCGTATTGGCTAGCGATATGAACTGCTTGCGATTGCCTTGAGGACGGAGGCATTAAAGTGGAGACTCCTCCCCTATTAAGTTTATTGCGCCTGAAGCCAGATTAGGCTAGCGATTGGGAGTGATTGCAGCTGGTTTGAGAGGGAGACATCAGAGCAAAGATTTCTCTCTTTTTTAATTCATCGTGCCTGAATCCGAATTCGGCTAGCGATTTGAAGAGCCTGCAGCTGGCTTGTGGAGTCAACCATTGGAGCGCAATTCTTCAACTCGCAAGTATACTTCCCATATTTCCGATGGTCTTAGGTGACCCCTGGCAAATCATCCTTCGACCCCCAACGGGGTCGCGACCCACAGGTTGAGAACCACTGCCTTAGACAGCTGTCCCAGCACTTGCACATTGCTATGGTCATAGTCAAGGTGCCTGATGCCAGTTGCCACGTGTCCAAATTTTGATCACATGACTGCAGAGATGCTGCCACGGTCCTAAGCTGGAAAAACGGTCATAAGTCACTTTTTTCAGTGCCGTTATAACTTCGGTCACTAAACAAATGGTTGTAAGTCAGGGAGTACCTTAGTGCTTTGTTTCTCAAAATGGTGGTAGTGGGGCCCAATTATTTAAAAAAAAAAAAGAGTCATCTAACCAGATGCTTATTTCCTGGTAGAAGGAGCTTTCTGTAAATTAGTTGAACTTCATTCGGGCTTCTGGGAGGGAGTCTCCTTACTTTCGGTTCCTCTTTTTTAAATAGGAAACCTGTTGCTATCAAAGACTAGGAACCCAGCTCCCCTGGCCTTGGAGCACGTGCTGGTCCACACAAGATATTTTACTGCTAGGTAAGCTTAAAATATGTCTTGGGTGCAAATGGATTTGTCTAAAAGGAAGAGCATATGGTCCGGGAAAAAGAAACCTGTATCTGATTTGCATATTGCTGTGTGTTATTTTTCAAAATTTGAAGTTGTTGTTTTTTAAGAAAGTGGTAAGGTGGAAAACTCAGAAGCAACATACACAAAAGCTTGGGAATTCTTCTATAACATCATTTTCCAGGTTCTTCCAACCCTTTTATTATTAATTAAGTTTGTAGTTAATAGTTTTCCATTAATATTATTGTATGTATTGATGCTTTTATTGATTATTATTTGCATCTATCATCTTGTGTATGAAGGTTAAAATAGGCATCCTTTTTTGAAACTGTGCAGCTCAGCAGCCATTCGAAAGGCTCTGACTGAAATATCTTTATTGAGCAATTCGTTTTTTGTATGGTCATTTATATGTAAAATTCTCAGATTACAAAAAAACTATTTGAAATTGGCCACACGGCTTACATCTTGGAGGATCAAACTGTACTTTGCAATATCCCAGTTCAATTGTCCCAAAAATGTTGTTGTTTTTTCCCCAAAGGCAACAAGACTTTCTTGGTGTTTTCTTTGAAAACGCTTGAAAGCGAAACGTTTTCAAAGAAACCACCAAGAAAGCCCAGGTTCTTTTTAGGAGAACAAAAAAACATGTTTGAGATAACCATGACCTGGATGATTGAAAATCTGCAATAGATTTGTTTATCTGCATGATTTCAGATAAACAAAGTCAATGTCAGGGTTCCAAGTAACATCCCGAACGAAAGAAGACTCAAAGGCTAGACGTTCCTCAAAGTTCCATTTTATTAGAGATGTCATATTGGCACATCTGGGAAAACCTGAATCTGAAAGCTTCCAGGTTTACCCCACCCAAAAGAAAGTCCAAGTCCCATCCCCTGAACCCACATATCCATCACATGGTCGAATCAAATGCACCATCCCAACTGGAGGTGCCTCCCAGTCACAGCCCTCCAGGTGCAAGGCAGGATGTCCTTGACTCTCTGAGAAAGGAATGTTATTATGACTACATATCACCCATGCTCCATACAATCCCCCCTCCCAGTTTCCCACAGCTCTAAATGTGGCAGGCCTGAAGGCCCAATGCAAAAGATGGCCTCCAGGGATGACAGCCACATTTTCTGGGCTTCCTCCCATTAATAATTCTGCCCCACTCTCCTCCTCTGTGTCTTATACAGAAGCATTGTCACTTGATTCTCTGCAACTGGTTCGAAGAAGCTCTCTGCCCAGGACTGTTGGATATTCTCAAATATTGTTGATATTGGGGAAACAACGCTTAAGAGATGGAACCACCTCAGATGTGATATTGGATGAATACAAGTAAGAGCAGAGACCCAGCTTTTAAAATGTTGCCTCTTCCAAGGTTGATAAACGCTATGTGCAGCTCAATTCAAGTTTTAAGTTTATTTGTTTTTATTTATTAAGTTTGTCGATCATGCACTAGATAACAGGTATAAATATAAACATGGACATGAACGAAGGAAATGAGTACAAATAAATGGGGATTGTAGGACAGGGACGGTAGGCACACTGGTGCGCTTATGCACGCCCCCTTTATGGACCTCTTAGGAATGGGGTGAGGTCCACAGTAGACAGTTTGAGGTTGAAGCTGTGAGGGTTAGAGGATGCAATAACGGACTCAAGTAGAGCATTCCAGGCCTTGGCCACTCTGTTGCTGAAGTTGTATTTTCTGCAATCGAGCTTGGAGCTGTTTACCTTATTTTTATTTTATTTATTTTGTCAGTCATATATAAGATAACAGGTAAAAGTATAAACATAATTTGGATACATGAAAATAGTAAGGAAAAAGGGAATATTAGGACAGGGACAGTAGGCACGTGGGTGCACTTATGCACGTCCCTTACAGACCTTTTAGGAATGGGGTGAAGTCAACAGTAGATAGTTTAAGCTTAAAGTTTTGGGGGATTGGAGAAGAAACCACAGAGTCAGGTAGTGCATTCCAGGCATTGAGCACTCTATTGCTGAAGTCATATACATACCTTGAGTTTGTATCTCAATAGATAATCTTTCTCTTACATTGCCAGCATCTTCTCATTTGATTCTTAGTTCTCTATTGTATCCTAATGACTTCTGTTCCCTTTTATATATGATTCAGATAAGCAATTCTACATAACCATAGGTAATAGTGTATAGACTTGTGTGTGGGACACACGGGCCCACACAACCATGGGGCTGGTTGATCTCATGAGAACCCCCTCCCCTACCTGTATTAACAACTGCTAAATTGTCCATCTTTTGATTTTATATATTTTTAAACAATTCTTCTGTTTTAATGCTTAATTTTATTGATTAAATTGCATATCACCCAGAGCCCCTCATATGGATATGATGTGTATGTATGTATGTATGTATGTATGTATGTATGTATGTATGTATGTATGTATATATCTATATAGAGATAGATAGATAGATAGATAGATAGATAGATAGATAGATAGATAGATAGATAGATATTAGACTTAGACTTGTATACCACTTTACAGCCCTCTCTAAGCGGTTTACAGAGTCAGTCTCTTGCCCCCAACAGTCAGGGTCCTCATTTTACTCACCTCGGAAGGATGGAAGGCTGAGTCAACCTTGAGCCTGGTGAGAGTTGAACTGCCAAATTGCAGGCAGCTGGCAGTCAGCAGAAGTAGCCTGCAATACTGCACTCTAACCACTGCACCACCAAGGCTCTTATAGATATAATTATATCAGATAGATGATAGATAGATAGATAGATAGATAGATAGATAGATAGATAGATAGATAGATAGATAGATAGATAGATTCATTCGTTCAATTGTAAACTTTTTTTGATGGACTAGTTAGTAGAACCAAAAGCTTTGCCTGTCCCATCATCCACAGTAGCTTCGTCTTCAAGGTTATCTTTGGCGCTTAAGAAAACATCCGTAGACATGTCCAATATCAAACAGCCCATCTTTTTCTTTATAAAAACGTGGAAACATTTCTAGTCATTACCCCTTAATTGGGCAACTCTTGGGCCAAATAACTTTTACAAAGAAGTTGTTAAGAACTTCTTTTTGAACCAGCAATGTTCTTAGAAGCTCGACTGTTTCTCTGGATAGTGTTATCCCTATACAATTACTATGTTACATGCATTACTTTTTTTTAGCAGCCTTCTGTCCTGAACAGTTAGTATCCAACTCAAATTTTTGTTGTTAGGTTTACTTTCCTTCAGCTATAAGAATCAAGGGCAGAATGTCATGAAAGGTCATCAGATGAGCCATGGTCCATTATATGAGAGGCATCATCTGAATTTTTTCTCTTTCTTGGCTAAGAAAGTTCTTGCTTCCAAAAATCAATTTTTTTTTGCAATTTCATCAACTACAAGGGTTACTGTTGTACAGACACCTGAAACTACCGTGTCTCCCCGAAAATAAGACCCTGTCTTATATTTTTTGAAACCCAAAATAAGCACTTGGCCTTATTTTCGGGGAGGTCTTCTTATTTTGGGGCGCGTGGAGTAAGATGGGGCTCCTCTTGCCATCTGACCTGATTTCCAGATCTGTCTCCCTAACCCTAACCAGAGGAAATGGCGGGGACCGGCTGCGCATGCGCTGAAATATTTTAGGAGAGGGCTTATTTTCGGGGAAACGCGGTAGCGACAGCTACTCAATTCTACTTGGTCTTACGCTAGTTTTGTGTTGCAGCTGGGGTTGGATTCTTCGTTTGGGTAAAAGCTGTAGATAAAAATAACCCCCAGGGTTTCACTTTAGGGGAAGGGAAAGCTGTACAGCAGCCATATGCAAATATTGCTTTCTGCTGGCAGGTGTAATCACCATTCAGTTGGTAACCAGACGGATGCAGACCTGATCTCCGGGATAAAGATGGACTCTCCCAAGGTTAGTTTCATTTACTTGTTTCCAAGAAAAGATTCCCTAGAAGAAGACCATTCAGCCAGAACCTAGGAAGTCAAATTCTTTCCCTCTGTGCTGTGCTGTCCCCAAATTTTTTTTTTTCACGTTTTATTTGTTTTATTTATATAACATCCAATTTTCATCAAACAGTGTGCAGTCTGGATACAATTATGTTTAAGTAGTCATCATACAAAACTTTGTTGTTGTATTTATCACCATAGTATTGATAATGTAATAACAGAGTAATATAATAACAATAATACTTAACATCATCTTCTTTAACAACTCTCAACATTTCCTCTTTTTATATCTCCTCCTTTCTAACTTCTGTTTTTGTTGTCTAACAATTGATAGAATATGTCCCATATCAAATAATATTCAGTTTCTTCTTTATCCTTAATAATAAGCGTTAGTCTGTCCATTTCTGCATATTCTAAAATTTTCTTAATTACATTCCCCTCAGACGGGATCTCATCATTGTTCCATTGTTGCGCAAATACAATTCTAGTTGCAGTTAGTATATGCAAGATCATATGATATCTTTTTATCATATTTTTCTGGTAGAATGGCCAACAAAAATATCTCTGGTTTCAGGTCTGTATGTAGCTTTGTCATTTTTTCCAGCCACGTATGTATTTTCGTCCAGTATTTCTTTGCTTTTGGGCATCACCACCACATATGATCATAAGTTTTTTAATTTGTATTTTAAATTGTATATTGTATTGTCTGTTTTTTACTTTTGGCTGTACACCGCCCTGAGTCCTCCGGGAGAAGGGCGGTATAAAAATCGAATAAATAATAATAATAATAATAATAATAATAATAATAATAATAATAATAATAATAATAATATGCATCAGATGATTGGTTACACTTCCAGCATTTAGCCGATTTGTCTTTATACATTTTTGCCAATCTTGCCAGTGCAAAATGCCATCTATAAAACATTTTATACAATTTTTCCTTCTATGCAGTTGACATTGTCAATATCCCATAGTTTCTGCTATTTATCTAGTTCTATTGCATAACCAAAATTTTTAGCCCAGGCAATCATTGTCTCCTTTACCTGCTCACTTTCAAGTTTAAGACTTAACAGGTAACCATATGACTTCTTTATCAGTTTATCATCTGTTCCAGTTAATATCTGGTCTAATTCTGTTAACTCTTTATTAAAACCATACATTTTAGCATCTTTCTCGTAACGAGATTGTATCTGCATATATGACCACCATGCAATATCTATCCCTTGGCTACTAAGTTCCTGTTTAGTTTTTAATTCCCCTTTGTCATTTAAAGTATCCTTATATCTTACAATTTTTTCCATGTTGATAACTTTAGGATGTACCAATGCCTCCATAGTGGAATGGTGGAGACCAGATGATAAATCTGGTATTCATTTTTAAAATGAATTTAGTTCAATTTAGTGACTCAGTTTAGTTCATACTAATACTGATTTCTATGTTGACCGTCTGGTGATGTCCATGTGTAGCGTTGTCTCTTGGGTTGTTGGAAAAGAGTGCTTGTTATGACCATCATATTGTGAATCCTGAAGATGAAACTCAAATACTTTGGCCACCTAATGAGAAGGAAAGACTCACTGGAGAATGCTGGGAACGATTGAGGGCAAAAGAAGAAGGGGACGACAGAGAATGAGGTGGCTGGATGGAGTCACTGAAGCAGTAGGCGTGAGCTTAAATGGACTCCAGAGGATGGTAGAGGACAGGAAGGCCTGGAGGAACGTTGTCCATGGGGTCGCGATGGATCAAACACGACTTTGCAACTAACAAAATTTGTAAAAAAAAGGGAGAAGAAAAAAAATGGAACGGCTAAGTCTTTTTCATCTAGCTTTCCTCTCGAGGTTACATGGGTCCTTCCAATATAGATCTGTAACTCTTCTTTTTTAACTTCTCCTTGGTCCTTTAGATAACAGCTGTTGTTAAATAATTCAAATAAAACAGTGGACTTTGTTCTAAAGCAAATGTCTATGGAAATAATCTTAGCCACAGGAAAGCTGCACAATCAAATAATCCCTCACTGTGTTTTTCCTAGATAATGTAAGTCCCAGGCTGATATTATCTATCTATCTATCTATCTATCTATCTATCTATCTATCTATCTATCTATCTATCTATCTATCTATCTATCTATGGAATTGATCTGGTAATGTATTGACTATATTATTACGAGAATTTATTCCAGGAAATGAGCAAGCTGGGCTGGAAGGCAGAGTTAAACATGTCATTAGTTTGGAGTCATCGCGCAGCCACAAGAGATCCAAATCCAGCCCTCCGTGAATTCTGTAGACCTTTATCTAGCACCAATTTAACTTTGGCTGTTAGTTGACCAGATTCTTGTATATAGTTAGCCATAATAAACTCTTCTGTGCTTTGAACTCAGCAAATACTCCTGGTTATTTGTGCCTGACAATTTATATCAAATCAGAAATCAAGGCAGTCTCAAGGAAATGTCCCTATGCCTCATTTTTTTTTTACATGTATAAAAATAAATGTTTCCAATGTTTTTAGTTTGGCTATAAATACAAAATGTTTCATCTTTTTTTCAAGGAGAGTGAAGCTGGCGCATTAACAGACACCTCATTCAGGTGAGAGAAGATCTTATCCATTTCATAATCCACCTTGTTTTTCTGCTATTGGATTGTACACTCATCTCTCATTCTTTTCCCAGTGAACTAATTTCATCCGAAGAAACTTCCGTTTCTGCTGCAGAGGGCATTAAAGAATCACAAGGTAGGTTGAAAGTAAAAGTACAGGTTTGGCAAAACCTGGTTCAAAACCAGTTAATGTAGGAGGGACCCTGGAGTCCTAGTGGACGATGACTTAAATATGAGCCAACAGTGTGCTGCAGCTGTCAAAAAGGCTAATATAATCCTTGGTTGTATAAACAGAAGCATAAAATCAAAACCATGTGACGTATTAGCACCGCTTTATAAAGCCTTGGTAAGGCCACACCTGGAAAACTGCATCCAGTTTTGGTCCCCGCATTACAAAAAAAAGAGGTTGAGACTTTGGAAAAAGTGCAAAGAAGAGCAACTAAGATGATTAAAGGCCTGGAGACAAAAAATATATGAAGAACGGTAGCAGGAATTGGATATGGCCAGTACAGAGAAAAGAAGGACTAGGGGGTGACATGATAGCGGTAGTCCGGTATTTGAGGGGCTGCCACAAAGAAGAGGGGCAGTTAACTTATTTTCCTGTTGTGACCCAGGCCCAAGTAGGTCGTAGGAAACAGTCCGTGAAAAAACAAACAAATTTTTTTCGAACAGCTGAGAATGACTTCATTCTCAACGTAGTTCAACTAAATTAAAGCAAATTCCTCCCAACACAAATTCCTCAATCCTATCGCAAACAATTGCCTGATAGAGAGGAGTGGTAATGTCGTGTCCCACTCCCCCTCCGACGGCCGGGTCTGGGAAGTCTGTATCAAGCGTGGCCACGAAGCCTCTGCAGCTTTGCCAAATTCCTTTCAGAGTTCTCAGGGCAGGCAGGAATCCAAGGTGTGACTTCAGCAAACCAGATGAGACTTTGCTTGACTCAAGGAATGCCAAAAAGCAGATCCTTTATATAGGCCATGGGGTGTGGCTCCATGACTCAGCACTTATCCAGGCCTGCCCTCCCTTCCTTTTGCTGACGTCGCCTCTCCATTCTCCAGAAGCAGGGATCTGTCCACTGTGACTTTCCGTCCTCCTGATCTGCTGCCGGCAATTCTAGCATGTGGCTGGCTTCGTGCTCACACACTCTAGGAGGGAGGTTTGTTTGCTCATTCCTGACATTCTGTCCGGGCATGGTGCCAGAGCTGGGGCCTGGAGGCATGCCAGGCCATTCCACTTCATTATCAGACTCTGACTCAGATAGCAGGAGATGGGAGGGGCCCGGCTGAGGAGAGGAGGGCGGGCGAGGCACAACAGGTAAGTAGAGCAAAGAACATTTCAAATTTTTGTGGGTTTCTGCCTCAAACAACAATGACCCCTGAATGAGAACTTGTAATCAGCGATATCATCAAAAAGAAACATTGGCTGTGATTGTTCAGAAAAAAAAACTCTGATCTTCCACAGATTACGGTGGGAATCCGGATCTGGCTTTTCCTGCACCTGTAAAGAACTAAATATTTTTTCCCTAACTAGCATTTCCCTTCCTTCACAACCAAAGAATTGTGAACGGAGAGAGGCTCAGAAATATGGTTGAAAGCCATCAAGTTACGTCCGCTTAACAGAAGACTGGTCTTTCCTCTTCTATTGAAATGTATGAAAATCATTAAACACCCAAGGGATCTGAGCTGGCTATCATATGAGCAATTTTTCCCCTCGTCTTCTGCTTTTATAGATGCGAACTCTACACTACTGGAACCTGAGGGGGAAACACACCTCTCTACTTTACCGTTGCAGCAAGTAACTGTTGCTTCAAAAGAGGAAGCTCTAGAAGATGCCTCCAGCAACAAGACTGGTATTGTTGTTACTCTTTTTTCTTTTCTTTTCAGATACATGAAACTCCTGGCAAGCAGGAAGCTAGTGAAGCCACAAGCATTCCTTGCATTTGGATAAAGCCAAACTGGGCTGGGTTCCCACCTTGCCTTAAACCATGGCTTACAAGTCTCAGTGACTGACTTAACAGATCACGCTGAAGCCAGGGGTGTCAAACCAGGGGTGAAATCCAGCAGGTTCTGGAGAACCGGTAGCGGAAATTTTGAGTAGTTTGGAGAACAGGAAAACACGACCTCTGGCTGGCCCCAGAGTGGAGTGGGAATGGAGATTTTGCAATATCCTTCCCCCTGGAGTGGGGAGGGAATGGGGATTTTGCAGTATCCTTCCCCTGCCACGCCCACCAAGCCACGCCCACAGAACCGATAGTAAAAATAGGGCCGTGGTGGCTCAGGCTGTAAGATAGCCTGTTATTAAAACACAGCAGCCTGCAATTACTGCAGGCTCGAATCCCACCAGGCCCAAGGTTGACTCAGCCTTCCATCCTTTATAAGGTAGGTAAAATGAGGACCCAGATTGTTGGGGGGGCAATAAGTTGACTTTGTAAATATACAAATAGAATGAGACTATTGCCTTACACAATGTAAGCCGCCCTGAGTCTTCGGAGAAGGGCGGGATATAAATGTAAATAAAAAAAAACAACAACTTGGGATTTCACCACTGTGTCAAACTCAAGGCCCGGGGGCCACATCCAGCTCTTAGGGCCACCCTGGAAATAGCGAAGGACTGGCCCGTGGGGCCTCTGCCAGTGAAAACAGTTCGCAAATGGTACGAACGGCCCTTCCGAGCTCCGTTTCCGCTGGCAGAGGGTTGCAGGAGGCTGTGACAGCCGAAAACGGAGCTCGGGAGCCCATTTTCGCTGGAAGAGCGCTCGGGCCACCACATGCCTCCCCTGAAACAAGTGATGTCATGCTGGCCACACCCACCCTGGGCCCCCCAGGTCAAACACAACCCTGATGCAGCCCTCGATGAAATCAAGTTTGACACCCCTTCGTTAAAGGCAACTGGACTTTCTTGGTTTTTTCCCTTGAAAACGTTTCACTTCTCATCCAAGAAGCTTCTTCACTTCTGATTGAATGGTGGGAAGTGGACGGATTTATTTATTTATTTATTTATTTATTTATTTTGTCACAACAGTATATATAAGCATAAGCATGAAATAACTATACGATATATAAGCATATATATAAGCATAAGTATGTAATAACTATATGAATTGGATACAATGAAAGGAAACATTAGGACAGGAACGGTAGGCACATTGGTGCTCTTATGCACGCCCCTTACAGACCTCTTAGGAATGGGGTGAGGTCAATAGTAGACAGTTTTTAGTTAAAGCTTTGGGGATTTGGGGAAGAGACCACAGAGTCTGGTAGTGTATTCCAAGTATTAACAACTCTGTTACTGAAGTCATATTTTTTGCAATCAAGATTGGAGTGGTTAACATTAAGCTTAAATCTATTGTGTGCTCGTGTATTGTTGCAACTGAAGCTGAATCTTCAGCTTCAATTGCAACAACTTCAATTACAATTACAACCTCATCTGCTGAATCTTCAGCTGAAGAGGTTGTAAAAAGTGCTTTTAAAAGGCTTCTCTGATGATCCCAGCTGAGTTGTCTGATCGTCAGACGCTTTTCTTTCCTTTTAAAAGCATTTTTTTGCCTTTAAAAGAAAAAAAAGCCTCTGACGATCAGGCAACTCAGCTGGGATCGTCAGAGGAGCCTTTTAAAAGCATTTTTTCAGCCAAAGAGGTTGTAGAAAAAATGCTTTTAAAAGCTTCTGAGGATCCCAGCTGAGCCGTGTGATCATTAGAGGCTTTCTTTTTTACTTTTAAAAGCATTTTTTCTTCGGCCGAAGAAAAGTAAAAAAAAAACCCTGATGATCGCACAGCTCAGCTGGGCATGGGGAGGAGGGGGCAGGGATTTTTGCTACTGGTTCTCTGAACCACCCGCCGTCATCGCTACCGGATCGGGTGATCCGGTCCGAACCGGGAGCATTTCACCCCTGGCGCGCACGCTGGGCCTTCCACGCATGCGCAGAGCATCAAAAACGTGGATAAATAGGACGTCCGGGCAGGTGGGCGGAGCCACCCGCAGTCACCACTACCGGTTCACCTGAACCGGATAGAACTGGCTGAATATCACCACTGTTTAGGACATCCTCTTAAATAATCCCTCCCCTCCCCCAAAGTTGTAGTCTTTCAAGGCCCCAAGCAGTTCTGTAATAAAAGTAATAATAGTCATGAACAAAACAGTCTGGTCTGGTTGCATGGGTCTGATCGGAGCTTTCTGGGAAGTTTTTTGTTTTTTTTTAAGTTTTCCACTCATGCAAATGAGCCCTAGAAGAGCATCCGCAGAAGACAACCTGTTCAATGCTTATGACTCCTCTTCTTTGGCAGGTGATTCGTCTTCATGTCAGGATCTGTCAAGCAGCGTCAGATGCCAAAAGAACCAGGATGTGTAAGTATCTGGTTTCACAAATACAGTCAAGTTATGGTGGGGGGAGTCAAGATGGCGAATACAACAATGTGCCCAATTTTTAGCCTGCTTTTTTCCTTCATGTTGGAGTATTGTTTTTGTGCTGTTCTAGATGCCACCTTGACACCTCCTATACATGCCACTGTATCAAGCTTGCCCCATCTGGTATCCCAAGCCTCTCTTTTGTCTGGAATATTTGCGGGAAATATAGGTAGTCCTCGACTTACGATCACAATTGAGCCCAACATTTCTGTTGCCAAGTGAAACAGTTGTTAACTGAGTTTTGCCCCGTTTTATGACCTTTCTTGCCACAATTGTTAAGCGAACCACTGCAGTTGTTAAGTTAGTAACCATCAGGTGCTGGGGAAACGAGGAGATTCAGGCAATTCAAATGACTATAAATATTTATTGAAAGCTTAAGCTCTCTGCAAGAATCTGAGCTACTAACAGTGAAGGGAAAATCATGGGAATTAAGGTGGACCAGACTTAGATCTCTTGTGGGCACTCAAGGAATCATGATTGAGGGTTTGAGACCCGAGCACCACGTGACAGGGTGAGCTCCCGTCCTCGCTCCAGCTCCTTCTAACCTCGCAGTTTGAAAGCATGCAAATGCGGGTAGATAAATAGGTACCACTACGGTGGGAAGGTAACAGCGCTCCATAATGTCATACTGGCCATGTGTCCGCAGAAATGTCTTCAGACAGCAGTGGCTCAATGGCCTTGAAATGGAGATCATCACCCTAGAGACAGCAATTAGGGGAGTAAAATCCACAAGGACTCCCTTTCAAAAATTCTCCTCTAAAATTCCATATTCTGTGCTTTAGTCGATGTGCCATTATGGGTCATTTCAACTGAAAAATCAGAAGTTTGTCCTCTGCCTGACAGCGTAAGGATTGGTCTGCAGATGTTCCCTTAGAGTAGACCTCGTTCCATCTTGTAGAACTCCCCAACTCCCTTGAGATGTAGGTGGTTCTGGGACTCCAGACCTTTTGGCCGGAACGGTTGTTAAATTAGGAGAATTACAGTTTATCTGCGAAGACTTTAGAAAAGGATATTTCAGGTGTGTGACTCTACTAATATTCTCTCTTTTGTTCTTCTCGTTTCAGTGGCTCTCCCAACGAGAAAGAAGTGGAGGTAAGCATACGCGTATTTGTTGCTTTTACTATCTCCTCTTGGTAAGTCTTCATATTTTTTAGCTGTGTTTCCAGCAGAGGGGGGAGGGGCAGTAGGATTTTGGGTGTCCATGCTTTTAGTATGAGCATCTGCCAGTATTTTCTAAAACAAGGTGGCAGGATAGGACCCAGAGTGAGTTTCAGCAGGTTCTGACCAGTGCTGGAGAACCGGTAGTGGAAATTTTGAGTAGTTCAGAGAACCGGCAAATACCCCCTCTGACTGGCCCCGCCCCCATCTATTCTCTGCCTCCCGAGTCCCAGCTGATTGGGAAGAAATGGGGATTTTGCAGTAACCTTCCCCTGGAGTGGGGGAGGGAATGGAGATTTTACAGTATCCTTCCTCTGCCACATTCACCAAGCCATGCCATGCCCACCAAGCCACACCCACAGAACCAGTAGTAAAAAAAAAATGAATCCCACCACTGGTAGGACCTGGTTAACTGGAGACAGGATGTTAAGTTGAGCTTCCTTGCTCCATCTACCTAAATCCTATGTCAGTGTGATACTTTCTCCATTTGAGGTAGGTTTGGGCCAGGGGTCAGCAACCCACAGCTCTGGAGCCGCATGTGGCTCTTTCATTCCTCTGCTGCGGCTCCCTGTCATTCAAAATATGCATCGCAACCGCCAGTGTGTGACACCCGCTGGCACGCGATTTATTGAGCTTTTCGACCCGGGTAAGCCAACCATGGATAAATCCAAGAAAAGAAAAGTTTTAGAAGAAAACAGAACCTTTAATACAACTACATATGTTAGTTTTGTGGCTGCTCAGGAAATAGTCAGGCATAGGAAGGGTTTTGTGACCCCCGATGTATTCTTCTATGTGGGAAACGGGTCCAAATGGCTCTTTGAGTGTTTAAGATTACCGACCTCTGGTTTAGGCCATTGGAATTCATGATCTAACAAACAGAGATAGGTTAAGAAACCCTCAGTGTTGAATTAACTGGCAGGATTATTGTTTAACTGAATGTAAATAAGGGAAACAAATAGTTATTTTGGGCACTAGTGCCATCTATTGCTTATTACATTAACCATGTGCAAAATGATTAGAGTTGAACTCTTTGAATGCAAAGCTCTGATTCTGAGCAGGAAGCCGCTTTTCGGAGTGCAACACAGCCACTCTAAGTGTGAGAAGAGCCTCCGCAGCAGTTGGATGTGCGTTGTGTCCCAAATGCCTCTGTTTCAAGAGCGGAACAGCAAAAGTCAAAAAGTTTGGCGTGTGCTTGAAACAGCTGGTTTCACACTCCAAATGGTGGTTTTCCATTGTATGTGGATTCTTTCAGAATTGAACTGGTTTGGCTTGAAAGATTCAGCACTTCCTACATTGCCACCCATATATAGAATAACAGAGTTGGAAGGGATCTTGTAGATCATCTGATCCAACCCCCTGCTCAGGCAGGAGACCCTATACCATTTCAGACAAGTGGTTTTCCGGTCTCTTCTTGAAAGCCTCCAGTGATGGAGCAACCACAACTTCTGAAGGTTGGTTGATTGTTCTCACTGTCAGGAAGTTTCTCCTTAACATCCAGAATTCAACGTGAGATTCCTTCCTGCTAGAAGCAATAACAGATTTTTATTTACTTATTCATTGCACGGAGAGAGATTAACCGGCCTAATAAGGATGTTTGCTCCTCTTCTGTTTTCCAGGCAGAATTTCTACGGCTGTCTCTTGGATTCAAATGTGACCTCTTTACTTTGGAGAAGAGAGTCAGGCTTGAAGAACGATCTCGGGATCTCGCGGAAGGGAGCCTGAGGAAAGAAATTGCTGGCGCCTTGAAACTACTTGATGTAAGAAGGAAGAAGATGGGTTCTGTTATATACGTCTATGGCTTCAGAGGGTGAAGGCAGACCTAACTTCTAGATCAGTGCTTCTCAGCTTTGGCCATTCTTCAAGTGGCAGAATAAAAGGAAGCAGCAAATGTCCTGTTTCTACTGTATTTCCCCGACAATAAGACCTAATCAGAAAATAAGCTCTAGCATGAATTTTTAAGGATGCTCGTAATATAAGCCCTACCCCATTAAATCAGGGGTCCTCAAACTACGGCCCCTGGGCCAGATCATGCAATGAATGTTTATGTTGCTGCAGAGTGTCTCCTCTTCGGGGTCTTTTTGTGCAGATTGGAGGGGGGCAGAAATTCTGACTCAGGGTCTGCTTGAGTCTCCTGGGGCAGGGCTTTGGCCACTGGTGGCGAAGAGCTGGAGGGCCTTGTTCCAGTGGGACAGCATCCTGGCTTCGAATTGGCTGACCATCTCAGCCCTCTGAGCCTCTAAGCGCCGGTAGCTGGCCTTGTACTCCTGGCTGGTCCCAGAGTAGAGTGGAGATTTTGCAATGTTCTTCCCCCAGGAGTGGGGAGGAAACGGGGATTTTGCAGTATCCTTCCCCTGGAGTGGGGAAGGAATGGGGATTTTGCAGTATCCTTTCCCCAGAGTGGGGTGAGAATGGGGATTTTGCAGTATCCTTCCCCTGGAATGGGGAGGGAATGAAGATTTTGCAGTATCCTTTCCCTGGAGTGGGGTGAGAATGGGGATTTTGCAGTATCTTTCCCCTGGAGTGGAGTGGGAATGGAGATTTTGCAGTACGTCCCCTGCCCCGTCCACCAAGCCATGCCCACAGAACAGGTAGTAAAAAAACATGGGATTTCACTACTGCTTCAAAGTCATTTTTGGAGCTAAACGTTTGGCAGAAGACTGTCCCGTTCATTGTTTCTTCATTTGTGGAGAGTACAACGCTTGTCTTCTGTTTTGCATGCACATCCTAGATGTTGTTCTTGTGTTTAGTCTTTAGCCTCTCTAAGTGAAGATAACCAGGTGCAGGAGATCGTTAAGAAGCTGCAGAAGAGTCTGGACCTACTAGATCAGCACGCCACCAGAATCGCTAGCAAAGCAGAAATGCTGGGAGCTGTTCATCAGGTAGGTTGCCTGATCCAAAATTGGAAAGAATCCAAAAGGTCTTCTCCAAGCCGAGTTTGATTCCTGGTGACTTCATGGATCCACCCGCTGTCTTTTTCAAATTTGCACGGGTGGGTAAGGCAGGGCTTAACACCCAAACCAATCTACATTCCTGAGATTTCCTTGTCTTCTTGACGAAGATAAATCAGGTCTCACTTAGCTAGTCAACATCTGGCAGAGTTGGTTAAATGTTGCCACCTGGCTGGGTTTTATGGGTATGGCGTTCTTTCAAATAAATCATGCAGAAAAAATATATATGCAGAATTGAATATTGCCGTTGGTTGAGTTGGCAGGAGGTTGCCAGCTCCTTGGAAGTCAAATCTACTGGGATCAAATGAAGAGTTCTTTGAAAGTAGATTCTGGAACAGTGAGTTTCAAGATGGGTGGACTTCTTAGCTCCCAGAATCCCCCAGTCAGCATGGATGACTGTGGAATCCTGGGAGTTGAAGTCCACCCATCTTAAAAGTTGCCAAACTTGAGAAATACTGTCCTGGAAAAATCCTTTCTTAGCAAATTCTGTTTATAAATGATGGTGGGATTTGGAAATCTCATGGAGCAAGGCAGCAGAGAAGTTAGTCAGAAAGAAATATGAACCAACAAGATAAGGAAAAGGTGAAACAAACATAAGGATTTAATATTCATGAGCTTCTAGTGAAAAAAAAAACTTTTTGATTCAAAAGAGCAAGTTGAATCTCTACAAGCTTGAATAAATCTGCAAAGGCATTTGCGATGCAACTTTTGTGGCTGGTGTTATGACACCCAACCTATAAAGGCATATATTCCCTTGATTGTCCTCTGTATTGTGTTGATAATAATTTTAATCAGTTCTGATTTACTAGGATAGTCTGATGTTACAGAAATATAGTAGAGCTATTGTTCCAAGAATTTTAAGATACTGGACTTAAATCTAATGTGATTGGGAAGTTCTGGAGATGAATAGGAGCATCATGTCTTAACAATATTTTAGTTGACATTGTAAGTTGTGAAGAAGCTTTTCATCTTACCCAAACGCCCTGCAGCCTAAATGTTCTATGTAACATTTTGCCTGAAGAACCATTCTGGCCTCTCAAAACCTTATTTTTTCTGAGGCTTTGAAAGAATGGGCTGTTTATTTGTAATATCGGTTCCTCCAAGACAATATCCAAGGCAATGTGTCTCAAGGAGAGAAGCTCCTTCAGCGTTGGTCCAGCCTTCGCTCTTGATTTGTAGAAAAGATGGTACCTACAATATGTGGAATTTACTGGTCTTCCATTGAGTCAGGGGTGAAATCCAGAAGGTTCTAACAGGTTCTGGAGAACCGGTAATGGAAATTTTGAGCAGTTCGGAGAACCAGTAGCAGGAATTTTGAGTAGTTTGGAGAACTGGCAAATACCACCTCTGGCTGGCCCCAGATTGGGGTGGGAATGGAGATTTTGCAATCTCCTTCCCCCAGGAATGAGGAGGGAATGGAGACTTTGCAATATCCTTCCCCTGCCACGCCCCCAAGCCACGCCCCCCCAAGCCACACCACACACACCCAAGCCACACCCACAGAACCGGTAGTAAAAAATGTTGGATTTCCTCACTGCATTGAGTCATCCTTGACCGAGCGAAACAGGGCATCCTTCAGTCTTAAAGGTAAAGGTAAAGATTCCCCTCACACATACGTGCTAGTCGTTGCCGACTCTAGGGGGCGGTGCTCATCTCCGTTTCAAAGCCGAAGAACCAGCGCTGTCCGAAGGCGTCTCCGTGGTCATGTGGCCGGCATGACTCAACGCCAAAGGCGCACGGAACGCTGTTACACTTCCCACCCAATAGGTGGTCCCTATTTTTTCTACTTGCATTTTTATGTGCTTTCGAAACTGCTAGGTTGGCAGAAGCTGGGACAAGTCATGGGAGCTCACCCCGTTACACAGCAGCACTAGGGATTCGAACCGCCGAGCTGCCGACCTTTCGATCGACAAACTCAACGTCCCCTAGCCCCTGAGCCACCGTGTCCCCTTACTCATCCATAAGAAACAAGAATTCTTTTGCAAGTGGTTGGCACTGAACCCCTGCTTCTACGTATCTTGCCACCATATTCTTTTCCTTAAAAGCTATGTGGCATCTTTGCCCAACCTGATCATATTGACCCACCCTCCCTAACCTCAATATGGTTACAGAATCCAGAAGACCAGAGGTCCCCAACCTTTGTGACTTGGCGGCCCGGCTGTGTGTGTGTGTGTGTGTGGAGAAAGGAACTGGGTCACACAGGCCACAGGCTGGCAGGCACGTGTACAAGTGCCCAAAGGCCCTCAGCTCACATAAGTTAACCTGCAAGCATGCACTCTGGCCAGCCACTCATGCAACACAATTCCGAATAGGTCACTGCCTGGTAGTGGGCCGAAACCCAGGAGTTGGGGGCCGCTGCAACAGACCATCATAAATCACAACTAGCTGCCAGGTGTGTTGTAGAGTCCAATACTTGTTGACTTTGTTTCCGCTCCTGGATCCTTGGAAGTTGCTTCTTTCTACAGCTGGTCCTCAACTTAACAGCAGTTCATTTAGGGACCGTTCGAAGTTACAACGGCCCTGAAAAAAAATGACTTACGACCATTTTTCACCCTTGCGACCCTTGCAGCATCCATCCCCACGGTCATGTGGTTTACACTCGGATGCTTGATTCACTGATTCACATTTATGATGGTTGCAGGGTGCCCGGGGTCCGGGGATCCACCTTTTGTGACCTCCTGACAGGCAAAGTCAATGGGGAAGCCAGATTCACTTTAACACAACAGGGTTACTCAGTTAATAATAATAATAATAATAATAATAATAATAATAATAATAATAATAATAATAATAATAATAATAATAATAATAATAATAATAATAATAATATTATTTTAATTTGTATACCACCCTTCTCCCGAAGGACTCAGGGTGGTGAACAACCAAATAAAATACAAATACAGACAGATACAATATTAAAAACAGCCCTTAAAAAACTTATTCAATTTGTCGAAAAAATTTAAAATACAAATTACACCCATAAAATTACAGAAATTTAAAACCCAATTAAATTAAATTAAAATTTTAAAATCACGCCAGTCCAGCCATACGAAATAAATAGGTTTTAAGTTCGCGGCGAAAGATCCTAAGGTCAGGCAATTGTCAGAGTACAGGGGGAAGCTCGTTCCACAGGGTAGGAGCCCCCACAGAGAAGGCCCTCCCCCTGGGGGCCGCCAGTCGACATTGTTTGGCTGACGGCACCCTAAGGAGTCCCTCTCTATGGGAACGCACTGGTCGCTGGGAGATAGAAGACGGCAGTAGACAGTCCCATAAGTAACCCGGTCCTAAGCCATGGAGTGCTTTGAAGGTGGTAACCAATACCTTGAAGCGCACCCGGAAGACAACAGGTAGCCAGTGCAGTCTGCGCAGGATCGGTGTTACATGGGAGCTCCGACCCGCTCCCTCAATAACCTGCGCAGCCGCATTCTGGACTAGCTGGAGTCTCCGAGTGCTCTTCAAGGGGAGCCCCATGTAGAGAGCATTGCAATAATCCAGTCGAGAAGTGACGAGAGCATGAGTGACCGTGCATAAGGCATCCCGGTCCAGGAAGGGACGCAACTGGTGGATCAGGCGAACCTGATAAAAAGCTCTCCTGGAGACGGTCGTCAAGTGTTCTTCAAAAGACAGCCGCCCATCCAGGAGCATGCCCAAGTTGCGCACCTTCTCCATTGGGGCCAATGACTCGCCCCCAACAGACAGCCGCATCTGCAGCTGACTGTACCGGGGAGCCGGCATCCACAGCCACTCCGTCTTGGAGGGATTAAGTTTGAGCCTGTTCCTCCCCATCCAGACCCGTACGGCTTCCAAACACCGGGACAGCACTTCAACAGCTTCGCTGGGGTGGCCTGGGATGGAAAAGTACAGCTGAGTGTCATCAGCGTACAGTTGGTATCTCACCCCAAAACCACTGATGATCTCACCCAGTGGCTTCATATAGATGTTGAACAGGAGGGGTGAGAGAATCGACCCCTGCGGCACCCCACACATGAGGCACCTCAGAGTCGATCTCTGCCCTCCTGTCAACACCGTCTGCGTCCGGTCAGAGAGGTAGGAGGAGAACCACCGATAAACGGTGCCTCCCACTCCCAACCCCTCCAGCCAGCGCAGCAGGATACCATGGTCGATGGTATCAAAAGCCGCTGAGAGGTCTAATAGGACCAGGGCAGAGGAATAACCCTTGTCCCTGGCCCTCCAGAGATCATCCACCAACGCGACCAAAGCCGTCTCTGTACTGTAGCCGGGCCAAAAGCCGGACTGGAACGGGTCTAGATAGACAGTTTCATCCAGGTACTGGGGTAGCTGACATGCCACCACACTCTCTACAACCTTCGCCGTGAAGCGAAGATTGGAGACTGGACGGTAATTCCCTAAAACAGCTGGGTCCAGGGAAGGCTTCTTGAGGAGAGGTCTCACCACCGCCTCTTTCAAGGCAGCGGGAAAGACCCCCTCCCGCAAAGAAGCAACCACTGCAGTGGTTCCCTTAAGAAACGTGGCAAGAATGGGACAAACTCACTTACCGTATTTTTTCGGATTATAAAACGCACCGGAGTGTAAGAGGCACCAAGATTTCGAAGAGGTTAACAAGGAAAAAAAAAGTTTTTGCTCTGCCCAGCCCTTAAGAGCACTCTGCAGGCCTCCCAAACCCTCTGCAGGCTCATTGTTTTCAAAAAAAAAAAAAAGGGAGGGGGGACGGACACATGGGGGCTTTTGGAGACGAAAAACAGACCTGTTTTTTGCAAAAATTGGGGTGTTCTGCCCTCTCCAGCCTCCAGGAGAACTCTGCAGGCCTCCCAAACTCTCTGCAGGCCCCATGTTTGCAAAAAAAAGGGCTGTTTTTGGTGAAAACGGGACGCAGAGGGCGGGGTTTTGGGACGCCAAAAATGGCTGTATTCGATATATAAGACCCACCAACATTTACACCCTCTTTCGGGGGGGGAGGAGTGCGTCTTATACACCAAAAAGTACGGTAACGGATGTCTTGCTTAGCAACATAAATTTTGGGCTCAGTTGTGGTCCTAACTTGAGAACTACCAGTATTTTTCTATGGCTCTCCCTCAATGAGCCAATTCCCAAAGTTAGCCCATCCGACTTATACAACCTTTTCTGGAGTCCTGGCAGAGTTCGAGCAATAACCAGAGTACTTTGGGATGGCTTTGGTACCCAGTCTTTGAATTCTTTTGCTCAGAAGAAAACAGGTCGCTCGATGCGGCGCCATGCTTATATAAGCCCACTTTCCCCACCCACCCACCCACCTCCAATGGAACAGTCGACGAAGACAACACCAGTTGCCTCCTGTATCCTTCCCTACCTTTTCTTCCCTAGGAAAGCCGGGTCAGTAAGGCAGTAGAAGTGATGATTCAGCACGTGGAAAACTTAAAGCGTACATACGCAAGAGAGCACGCAGAACTGGAAGAGCTGAAGGAGCTATTACTCCAGAATGAGAAGTCCTTCAGCTCTATGGGGGACCGAGGTAACAGCCAAGGTGATGTGGACTGAATGTGGGCTAAATCAGGGGCTTCCAAACTTGGCAACTTTAAGACTTGTGGACTTTAACGCCCAGAGATCCCCAGCCAGCACAGCTTTTTTTTCGAAGTATAAGACACACCTTAGTTTTT
The DNA here is from genome assembly GCF_028640845.1 of Ahaetulla prasina. Lineage (NCBI taxonomy): Eukaryota > Metazoa > Chordata > Lepidosauria > Squamata > Colubridae > Ahaetulla > Ahaetulla prasina. Next base: position 92,765,807 of record NC_080545.1, read on the forward strand.
GGGAAGGAAAAGAAAAAAGCTGATTGGCAGGTGGATTGGCCTCCCGGAATACCCCCAATCAGCTGTTCCCAGAGGTGAATTTTAGCAAGAGGTTCCTTGGTTGTGAGCTCTGTGCCTTGCTTTTTTTTTTTTTGCTTATTTTTCTGCCTCTGAAACTTCTGAAACTCTGTTTCAGAAAAAACTTTTCTGCCTCTGAAAGCTTCCAAAACAGCTCTGAAGTTCTGTTTGGGGGCTTCTTTTCTGAAGCTCTGTTTGGGGGCTTCTTTTCTGAACCTCTGTTTGGAGGCTTTTTTTCTGAAGCTCTGTTTGGGGGCTTCTTTTCTGAAGCTCTGTTTGGAGGCTTTTTTTCTGAAGCTCTGTTTGGGGGCTTCTTTTCTGAAGCTCTGTTTGGAGGCTTTTTTTCTGAAGCTCTGGGGGCTTCTTTTCTGAAGCTCTGTTTGGGGGCTTTTTTTCTGAAGCTCTGTTTGGGGGCTTCTTTTCTGAAGCTCTGTTTGGGGGCTTCTTTTCTGAAGCTCTGTTTGGAGGCTTCTTTTCTGAACCTCTGTTTGGAGGCTTTTTTTCTGAACCTCTGGGGGCTTCTTTTCTGAACCTCTGTTTGGGGGCTTCTTTTCTGAACCTCTGTTTGGAGGCTTTTTTTCTGAAGCTCTGTTTGGGGGCTTCTTTTCTGAAGCTCTGTTTGGAGGCTTTTTTTTCTGAAGCTCTGTTTGGAGGCTTCTTTTTTAAAGCTTCATTTCTGGTGCTTTTTTCAGACTCTGAAACCTCTGTTTGAGAAGCTGGGCGGGGCTACACTCGGAGTATAAGACGCACCCAGATTGTCACCCTCTTTTGGGGGGGGGGGGAAGATACGTCTTATACTCTGAAAAATACGGTAAATCCTTCCATCCTCCACCATTCAGTCATAACGGAAGAAGCTTCTTGGATGAGAAGCGAAACGTCTTCAAGGGAAAACGAAGTCCAGTTACCTTTTGGAAAAAACACGTTTGGGACAACTGGTGTCGGAGGATGTTGCCTTGGGGCAGATGTCATGGTGGGGAGGGTTTGTGGCTGATCTTGGTCTTCACTCACCATGCCACATAGGGGCATCCAAGGAAAGGCAAATAAATGGACATGAGCTCAGCAGTGGAAGTGATGATCCCACTCTGGACATCTTCTCCAAACCAATTCATCCCCCCAAATTCAGACTAAGCTACAGAGGTCCCTGTCCTACAAGTCCAGCTTCTAATTTTATTGAAATTCCTTGATTCCCTGATTAATGTGTATTCTTCCACTTCTCTTGCACTTTCAGATGACTCTTCAATTAAAAAACTCTCTGGTTCTCTCAAGGTACACATGTTGCAAGCATTTTTCGCTTTCTGCACACACTCTTCTGCGCTGCGCCCTGCCTTTGCAATCCGATTGTGATGCTTCTGAGCAATTCTTGCAGCTTCTGGCTGTTGTTGGTTGTTGGTTTCCCTCTCTTTTTGCAGCCTTGCAAAATGCATGAACCCGAGTCCTTAAATTTCCAATGATGTCCCTGAAAATTGGTACCGTTTTCTTGCGTAATACCTTGAACCTGTGCTATTTTGTGGCCTGGTCTTTTCAATTCAGTTTCCTTGTTGTTGTTTTTCCTTGTTGCTGTTGTTTACAAATTGCTCTTAATGCTGAACAGAATTCCGTATTTGTGGTCTTTCTAGATTATAGTTCATGAGATGGGTGATAGTAGGTATTGCAACTGCATTTAATATGTGGTCAAAGCTCAGGAACAGTGTCCATGGCTTTCAGGGCATCACAGAACCAAATTCCCAGCTTGGAGAGTTTGATATTTCATTTTCTGCATAACTGACTGAAAAGTAAACTGACGAATATAAAACAGTATGCAAATAGTTCGTGCAGATTAAAATGTCTTTAGGACATTTCATTCCGGTTTCAAAAAAAAAAAGTATTTACAAATTCAGATGGGTATGTATCAAATGCATGTAATATGCTCATCCGGTATCAAATTCCACATTGCTGGTAGATCAATCCAATCAAATCCTATCTGGATTTCGAAAAAGGTGTCTTAAATATTAATCCTGAAATGTGAAAAAGTTGTATTTCCATGTTTATCATGAGTTACTTAAGCTACTCTGAAATACAGTTTCTTTGCACACACTCTCAGCTGGAAGGATGGCATAATAATTGGAGCATGTATATACCGTATTTTTTGGAGTATAAGACACACCTTAGTTTTTGGGGAGGAAAATAAGAAAAAAAAAATTCTGCCTCTGCCTACCAGCATCCATCGGTATTTATCTGGCTAGCGTCCTGTCAGTGTGTGAGAGTGTTGAGGGCTGTTTGGAAACTGAAACAGTATTTGCTGTGTGAACAACAAAGAAGGAGACAGCAAGGAGCCTGGGTGTGGCTTAGCTCTGCAGCTCTGAGTCTGTGCTGAGCGCCAAACTAGTCTGCTGCTCAAAACTGAAACTGAAACTCCTCTCCTATGCTTGTGTTTTGCTTGTATTTACTACCACGTTGGAAACCCTGCTTTTGGTATCGTATATTTACTTCATGCGTTATATTATATATAAAGAGAAGTCATTGAATCCTGCTGAATCAGTTACTTGTGTGTGCTTTCTGGATGTGATTGCTGCTGCAAACTCTGACATGTCCAGGTCAGCTTCAGCACATTATTACAGCCAGATTCAGCATGAGCAGCTGATTGGTGGGTGGATTGGCTTCCCGGAATACCCCCAATCAGCTGTTCCAGGCTGCAGGGATTGTCACAGACCATCACCGCCTCCATGCCTCGCGTTTTTGGCTACATTCGGTATATAAGACGCACCCACATTTTCACTCTTTTTTATGGGGAGGGGGGAGTGTGTCTTCCCCCTCCACACACACACGCAAATACCACCCATACAGAATAGCCCAAAGCACAGACTTTTGCTTGAGAGAGGTTCCCTGAAGATGGGCTCCAGCATGAATCCAAAAGCTTGGAAGAATAAATTTCAGGTCTCCGGATTGGATCCTGCAATTGGATTGGATCCAGACTGGATCCTGCAATTGAGGATTATCCATCTTCGGTGGCTTCAACTGAGATCAGAACTAAATCTGGTGATTTTGGGAAGGGAGGGAAGATGGGCTAAATAACCTGACCTGTAGGACTTTGAAAAAAAAAACTTTATATTAATTAAGCAGCAAATTCGAGTTGGTTGTAAGAATAAAATAAAAAAAATCAAGGACAGTGTTTGTGCATTGCTTTCCCCTTTTATCTGTGCTAGTTATTCATTTGCCAACCAATTCCTAGCCTAAAACACTCTTTGAAATCGTTCTTAAGTGTGACCAAAATTACAGCTTGAAATACCAATATTGACGCTGCGAGCAAAATTACAAATACCGCTCATAATTGAGTTTCTGCAGCAATTAGGATAACCTCATCTGTCCTATGAACCCGTGGATTGTTTTGAAAAAAAACATTGAAATAATGAATATATGGTAGTTCAAACTATATATTTCTTTGGAGACTGTTAAATATTTGTAACATTGTTTTATCTGCATTTGATCATCGGTTGGTTGTGGCCCTTTGGTCAATGGAAAAATGCAGATCAGATTTCATTAAATGAGCTGCTGTGGAGCTTGGTTGGAAAATGTAATCCTTTATCTAGCTAAAGTCTGCGGGCCTTCTTTGCTTTAGTGCAGGGGTCTCCAACCTTGGTCCCTTTAAGACTTGTGGACTTCAATTCCCAGAGTCCCTCAGCCAGCAAAGTTGGCTGAGGAACTCTAGGAGTTGAAGTCCACAAGTCTTAAAGAGACCAAGGTTGGAGACCCTTGCTTTAGTGCTACCATTAACTTTGAATGCTTTGAATGTTTGGTTAGATCCCCCATAATTTACAACAGGAGACACCACCACCACCCCCAGCCTCTGGGCTGCGAACCAATACCGATCCGTGGTCTGTTAGGATCCGGAGGCTGCAGAAGCAAAATTCATTGGCGCATACACAGGATATAGCACACAAAACCGTCCCCACCTGGTCCAAGGAAAAATTGTTTCCCACGGAACCTGTCCCTGGTACCCAAAAGGTTGGGGACCCCTGCTTTATATGGCCCAGTTGAATGACATCCCTGTGCAGAAAAGAGGCCACTGTGTGTTCTTCTTATCTCTTTTTATTTGTACTATTGATAATAATAATAATAATAAAGAGGAGGCTGGATGTAGAAAAGGGGAGTTGGGCCCAAGATTTGAGCTCTGTAGAGTTTTTACGGTTATATTCTGTCCGGTGATGAGCACCCGTTTGCGAAATAAGCACTGGAACTCCATGCTACTTCTTAAATCTGTTTAGAACAGTGTTTTTCAACCTTGACCATTTTAGGATGGGTGGACTGCAACTCCATCCATTTTAAAGATACCACAGTTCACAGCAGAATAACAGAGTTGGAAGGGACCTTAGAGGTCTTCTAGTCCAACCCCCCTGCTCAGGCAGGAAAACCCTATACCATTTCAGACAAATGGTTTGTCCAGTCTCTTCTTAAAAACTTCCAGCGTTGGAGCATTCACAACTTCTGGAGGCAAGTTGTTCCACTGATAAATTGTTCTCGCCGGTCAAGAAATTTCTCCTTAGTTCTAGCTTGGTTCTATCCTTGATTCGTTTCCATCCATTGCTTCTTGTCCTGCCTTCGGGTGCTTTGGAACATAGTATGACACACACACGCCCTCTTCTTTGTGGCAACCCCTTAGACATGGTAAAAATGTCACCCCACCCCTAGGTTGAAAAACACTGGTTTAGATGTTCTGCTTCGTTCACATAAGTCCCACCTCTGCCTAGAGAAGAACTGCAGGAACCTTGCAGGATGTGCCATAGCTAACTGATCAAATAGTATTTCTTGTTTTGTGTAGCCATCATCACTACGCAGAGTTAGCACTGCATCCTTGCCTAGGAACAGTAATGGAAATGCAGTCGTTTTTTTGCAACTGGTATGTAGGTGTTTTCCAATACTGACCATTCCTTAACTTTAAAAAAATACTAGTTGCTCTTAGATGGTGACCTCTCCCCTTTCCCTATTCCTACAAAGGCTCAGATGAACGAAGCGGACGGAAACAACCGGAATGAAAAATTCAACAGGCGCTCAAGTTGGTACGTAGGGCATTGTTTTTTATTTATTTTTTATTTATTTATTTGTCAAGCATGTATAAGATAACAGATATAAGTATAAATACGATTATGAATACCGGAAATGGATAAAAATAAATGGGGACATTAGGACAGGGACGATAGGCATGTTGGTGCACTTATGCACGCCCCCTTACAGACCTCTTAGGAATGGGGTGGGGTCAACAGTAGATAGTCTAAGGCTAAAGTTATGGGAGTTTGTGGCAGGGGTGAAATGCTCCTGGTTCGAACCGGATCGCCTGATCCGGTAGCGATGGCAGCAGGTGGTTTGGAGAACCAGTAGGAAAAATCCTTGCCCCCCCCTCATATGCCCAGCTGAGCCACGCAATTATCAGAGGTTTTTTGTTTGTTTTTTACTTTTAAAAGCATTTTTTCTTCGGCCGAAAAAATGCTTTAAAAGTAAAAAAAAAAAAAAACCTCTGATGATCGCGCAGCTCAGCGGGGGCGGGGGGCAGGGATTTTTGCTACTGGTTTTCCGAACCACCCGCCGCCATCGCTACCGAATCAGGCGATCCGATCCAAACTCGGAGCATTTCACTCCAGCCTTCCCTCTCCTCCCCTTTCCTCTCCTCTCCTCTCTCCCTTCATCCTCCTCCACTTCTCCTCCCTTCTTTTCCCCTCCTCCTCTCTCTCCCTCTTTCCTCTTTTTCTCTTTCTCCCTCTCTTCCTTTCTCTTCCTTCCTTCCTGTACTTTTCTTGGAGGGGGGGGATATTTAATGAAAGAAAAGCAGGCGAAATATCTTTTTAAAGAAAGCCTGTTTGATTCTCCTGTCCTTAGGAGTCTAAGGGGAACCAAACAAGGAGAAAAACGGCCCTCGCTACAGCGCTTCATCAGCTCAACTTCCTGGACAGAGTCGGAGGAAGAACAACTGGAATTAGAGTGAGTCTCATTTTTCCTCCTGGTGCTCCAAAGACTGGGAGCTTCTCCCCTGGAAGCCACTAATTCCGCTTAAGCACAGAAGGAAGATTTGTTCTATGTGGTTGTAAGAAGAAGGCAGGTGAATCGTGACTCTGCTGAAGACTCTGTCAACATGTCAATCTAGAGCAGGGGTATCAAACGCGATTTCATTGAGGGCCGCATCAGGGTTGTGTTTGCGCTCAGGACGTGGGTGGGGGCCGTTGCCGTCTCGACATCACTCGTGTCGGGCATCTGTGGTGGCCCGAGCGCTCTGCCAGTGAGGAACAGGCTCCCGAGTACCGTTTTTGGCTGCCATGGCCTCCTGCAACTCTCTGCCAGAGAAAATGGAAGCACCATCGGCCGGCCCTTCACTGTTTCCAGGTGGCCCCGCAGGCCAGATCTAAGGAACCCGTGGGCCAGATCTGGCCCCTGGGCCTTGAGTTTGACCCCCCTGGTCTAAAGCAGGGGTCTCCAACCTTGGTCCCTTTAACACTTGTGGACTTCAACTCCTAGAGTCCCTCTGGGAGTTGAAGTCCACAAGTCTTAAAGGGACCAAGGTTGGAGACCCCTAGTTTAAAGCAATATTTCTTAACTGAGGCAACTTTTAAGATGTGTGGACTTCGATTCCCAGAATTCCCCAGCTAGCATCCTAGCTGGAGAATTCTGGAAGCTGAAGTCCACACCTCTTAAAGCATGATGGCTGGGGAATTATGGGAGCTGACGTCCCTATATCTTAACATCACAGTGGTTGAGAAGCGATCATCTAGATCCATCCTGGACGAGCAGGGCCTTTTTAACCCAGAATCTAAATCACCCTTTTACAGGGCTGCTCTTCAGGAACCAGCGGCTCCAGAGATCCAGGGAGGTAAAGCACGAAAGCTGAGCGAAAAGGAAATCAACACGACTAAATGGGGGCTACGCTCACTGTAAGTCTAGAAGAAACTTTGTGGGAACGTGGGAAAGAAATTTGGATTTTCTAATTCATTAAATTTGTGGCAGTAGCAGAGGTGGTATTCAGCCAATTCGGACTGGTTCGCCCGAACCGGTAGCGGAAATTGTGGGTGGCCACCAAGCCCGTCCCCCCGTCCCCGTCCCAGCTCTATGCCATCCTATTTTGAGGCCAGGCGCATGTGCAGAAGGCAGGCACGTGCACAAACTGATAACATAATGTGAAACACACTGCTGGGTAGTAGCAGTGATTTTTCAGCATGCCTTGGGTTCTGGATAGCTGATTGGGAGCATCAACGCATAGGACTTAAAAAAAAAAAGTTCCCAGAAGTTCAATTAACACTTTTTTTTTAAAGCTGAAGTATTATAAATGTAAACGAAGCACACTACACTGGTTCCCCCTCCTCTTCTTTTTCTTCTTCTGCCATATCCATCATCGGATGTTGGCAATCCTATTTTAATCAACAGCCGCATGAAAACGTGCTGCTGAGTTTTGTCAAAACCAATCCCTTAGGTTTTGAAGCCTTCTGCCTGGACCTCGTTTGCCTTCAATCTCGCATCACATGTCCCAAATATTCTAACTTTCGCTTTTTTATGGTTCTTCTGATAATTTGCCTTGGCTTTCCCAGGAGGCTTATCATCTCTTCATTTCTGATTTTGTCAACCCAACTTATATGTAACAGCCGTCTGTTAATCCACATTTCAAATGCTTCTAGTCTCTTCAAGTGGCTTTCTGTCAGAGACCAACTCTCCACTCCGTAGAGCAGGATAGAAAAGATGTAGCAGCTGGTTCCCCATTACATATTATTCAGTGGTGGGATTCAATTGGTGTAACAACCAGTTCGCTGAACACGTGCACGCAGTACATTTGAAAAAAGCTCTAAAGCTTACCTTCTACTGCAGCGCCGGTCAGTAAAACAGCTGAGGTGCGGCAATCCGCTTTGCCACGCCTATCAGCTGGGCTTCAAACAAAGGAAATATTGGTTGGTATAGCGCAGGGGCGAGCGGGCGGGCCCAGCTGATCATCGGGGTGAACCTGTTAACTCTCAGCTGATCGTCAGAGCTAAAGGTTCGCCCAAACAGGCAGAATCCCACCCCTGCATATTATTTCTCCCTGAGGAAATTTAGATTTGTGTCATTCGTGTCCACGTATTGGAGTGTGTGAATTGATTTCATGTCTACTTTTCCATGCTTTCCTCCCCCCCACCCTCTTCTGCAGGTGTACGAAAGTGTCTTCTTGGGCCTCCACTTTTAGGACTTCTTTCTCCAGGATTAGCAAAGCCCTCTGTGCGTCTGTCGTTGCAGTTGTGCTCTTTGCCGTCCTGATCACTTTTGTCATGGGATTTTCCTTCCATCAACCTGTGGAAGCCTCTTCTGAGGGCACCGGTACCGCTTGGACCTCAGTACAGAAATTCTTATGGCCATACACACGTCTCCTCCACCATGGACCACCACCTGTATAATTCAGCAGTATTCAGAATGGATTTTTTTCCCTTCTACTGCAGGGTTTTCTCAGGCTTGGCAACTCTTAAGGTGGGTTGACTTCAACTTCCAGAATTCCCCTGGCTGGCTGAGGAATTCTGGGAGTTGAAGTCCACCCACCTTAGAGTTGCCAAGTTTTGGGGGAAGAAACCTCTTCTAGTGTCTGTTCAGCATGTAGCCTTAAATTGAATAATCTAGCAGGCGGATTAAGCAATTTAGGTTTATCACATTTTAAATTTCTGACTGTAGAGAAAATGCAATTTTGACGCGTCATCGAATATTTCTGTTAATTCGGGACCATGCCATTCAGAAACAAGATACGATTCGTTCTTTTCAAAGTAGAGCTTCTGAATGATTGAAACTTCTTTTTTTTTTTAATTTTTATCCATTTTTCTCTTCTCTCCCCTCCCAGCCCCCAAATTTCACCAAAGAGTTTATAGAAACAAAATATATTTAAAAAAAAAAATTTTTTTTTTCCAGGGCATGTAGTCTATCCATAAATGGCTTATTTATTTATTTTTCTTTTTTAAAAAAGATGTCCGAAATGCAATTTCTTCCACCTCATTATTGACTGGAGTGTCTTGAACTCAATAAAAGTTCTTAAAGCGGCTTTTGGCGTGTCAGGAATATGTCAGCACCCTGGTAGCAAGGAGCAGTTGGTAGACGGCATCGATGAAGAGGTAGTTGCTCTGTCTGACGCGGTCCATGGCATCTTCGCTCCCAGTATCTTTCAAGAGATGATAGAGAGTGGAGTGGAACTCGGAGCCTTCTGCAATGTTCTTGGAGAAAGCATCGCTGTCTTCGTCGATCGCCAGCTTCTGAGCTCTTTGGCCGTTGAACATGTAAAGAGCCCATTCTTCTTCTTGGATCTGGTCTTCTTCGGTCAGATGTTCACAGGCCTGCAGTTGGGCAGGAGAAAAAGAGGGTGGACAACCAGAGGTGAAATGCTACCGGTTCGGACAAACTGGTAGCAGCAGCAGGTGGTTCGGCGAACTGGTAGCAGCAGCAGCAGCAGCACGAAGCTCCGCCCACCTGCCTGGACATCGTTACTTCCTGGTTTTAACCAGGAAGTAACCTGTTTTTCACACACTCTGCATGTGCAGAAGGCTTTGCGCATGCGCAGAGGGTCCAAAATTGCATGTGACGCATGTGCGCGCTTGCTCTGCTCATGCGCGCAGAGTGCTCACTTCCGAATCGGTAGGGGAGGTAAGTAGCTTTCACCCCTGGTGGACAGCCCACCGGATTCTGAAGGGATTCTAGGTGCTCTCTGAGCTTGGTTGTTTTCTTACAGATGTTTCATTACCCAACTAGGTAACATCATCAGGGCTAGCACTCCCTTCTAGGAGAGAAGGAGCCCTGGTGTTGCAGTGGTTAGAATGCAGTATTTGAAAGGCTGCCACAAAGATGAAGGGGTCAATTTATTTTCCAAAGCAGCAGAGGGCAGGACAAGAAACAATGGATGGAAACTAATCAAGGAGAGAAGTAACCTGGAATTAAGGAGAAACTTCCTAACAGTGAGGACAATTAACCAGTGGAACAGCTTGCCTCCAGAAGTTGTGGGTGCTTCGTCATTGGAGGTTTTTAAGAAGAGATTGGATAGTCACTTGTCTGAAATGGTATAGGAACTCCTGCTTAAGCAGGGGGCTGGACTAGAAGACCTCGAAGGTCCCTTCCAGCTCTGTTCTGATTCAGTATTGCAGGCTAACTCAACACTCAATGCCAGGAATTCGATTCCTTCGATCCTGACCTGCTCAAGGTTGATTCAGCCTTCTATCCTTCTGAGGTCAGTAAAATGAGAACCCAGACTGTTGGGGGCAATCTGCTGACTCTGTAAACCGCTTAGAAAGGGTTGTAAATCCCTCTGGAGCAGTATATAAATCTTAAGTTGCAAGATCTATGAATCTTAAATTGCTGACTAGGTGGCTCAGTGGCTAAGACACTGAGCTTGCCGATCAGAAAGATCGGCAATTCAGCGGTTTTGAATCCCTAGTACAGGTCTCCTGCATGAGCAGGGGGGTTGGACTAGATGACCTCCAAGGTCCCTTCCAACTCTGTTACTCTTATAGATCCAATTTGGGTCGGTCACCAGGACCAGAGGATTTGTCTTCTGAGCTTTTGGAGCCCATCTTCAGGGAACTTCTCTCTGGACTTCGTAAGTCTTTAAGTGCTATGGCTACTGCTTCTAACACTGATGATATTACCTAGTTGGGTAATGAAACGTCTGCAAGAAAACAACTAGGCTCAGAGTGCACCAAAGATCCCTCATTTCAACCCTGAGCTACAAATATACACCATTATTCGTTTCCTGAAGGAACCGTCGGGTTTGTTCAACCGTTTTAAAAATGGAAGAGTATAAAGGGCAAAGTTGAATGTTTCCCGGCAACGTTGACATGGAACACACACAAACAGGCAGAGCCTTATTAGTGTTGTCATAGCTACCCACATGTCTTCTTCGACTCAAGGACTTGGGATCCAAGGACTCCCCATGTCATCTAAACCAGGGCGGAATGGGACTTTTCACCTTGAACTCTTGGCACTGCCTGTTTCTCCACCAGGGTTTCGCCTCTGCATTATTACGTCTCGGCACTTTGGGCCACGGCCTGTTGTGACTCTAGCCCCCGAACCTGGCCCCATGCCCAAAAGTGACTCCGAGTGAGGGGGAAGGGCCAGTAAGGCTTACCTCGGGAGCACCGATTCCTTTGGCCCGGCTCCAGGAGCCAGAACCAGACCAGTTGGAGGACGTAATGAGGCCATCATCCCCTGATTCCTCCCTTCCCCAGGCTACGCCTTCAGACCCAGCTGATAATAATAATAATCAAGCTTGGATTGACCCACGTTTCGGAAGATTAGAGAGGTGGCATCATCAAAGGGAAGGGTGGGGCAGGAGCCCCACCCCACAGAATATATAAGGAGCTTTGGGACTGCTCTCATTTCACGGGAAGCAAAAGTTTAGCTGAACCGTTTCAAAGAGAGCTGAAAGTCTTACTCTGTGAGCCATTTGTTTGAACTTTGGCAGGCAGCTGCGATTTCTCTGCCAGGACTGATAAGAGCCGTGAATCCACTGGCTGAAGGCCAGCTCGTTGCTCCAAAGTGGGGAAGGAGACAGAACACGGCCCTTCCGTCCCAGTCCCTTCGCCGCAGCCCATTCGTCGCAGTACAGTTCACGTCGGGCTTTTGGGTGCACAGGACAGTTCAAAGCCAGCCAACTGGTGCAGGGGCTCGGGGGCTTTGGGAGTAGAGTGGGGATAAAACCCTGGTGGACAAACAGGCAGCGCCAAGAGTTTGAGGCGAAAAGTCCTAGACCCCAACCAGGGATCTCCAACTTTGGCAACTTTAAGACTTGTGGACTTCAATTCCCAAAGCAAAGCTGGCTGAGGAACTCTGGGAGTTGAAGTTCACAAGTCTTAAAGTTGCCAAGGTTGGAGAGCCATGATCTAAACCATGCTTTGCAGATAACCCTGGTTGCTTGACTAGCTTTATCTCTGTTTTTTGTGCTAATTTGGTAAAAACAGAAAGGGTTTTTTTTGGGGGGTGGGATGGGGCTGGACAGATGTGAATGATTGGTGATATTTTGATTGGTTTTTAACCAACCAGAGTGGGGCCTTGGGGCCAGCTCTGCTTCGATTTAACATGGAGACGAGGCAGGGTTTCTGGTACCACCACTTACTCCTACCTTAAAGACCAGATTATTCTCTCCACTCTTCAGGTTCCACTTGCTCCAGCCAAAGGCAAAAGAGGTTGCAACAAGAGACATTTGCTGATAAACCATGATTTCTGCCAAGAGCGTCTGTAAAAAAGTAGATGAAAATATCCAATGAAGCTTAGCACAGGAACAAGGCCCAACCCTGATTTCTCTCTCTTGATGCTGATCTATATTTCTTTCTTTCTTTCTTTCTTTCTTTCTTTCTTTCTTTCTTTCTTTCTTTCTTTCTTTCTTTCTTTCTTTCTTTCTTTCTATCTATCATCTATCTATCTCTATCATCTATTGATCTACATTTATATCTCTATCTAATCATTTATCTATATATCATCTATCCATGTCATCTATCTATATATCTATATATCATTTATTGATCTATATCTATCTATATCATCTATCTCTATATTGATTTACATCTATATATCTCTAATCTCATTTATCTATATATCATCTATCCATATCATCTATCATCTATCTATATCTAATCTATCATCTATTGATCTACATCTATATCTATCTCTAATCTTCTCATTTATCTATAAATCATCTATCCATCTAATCTATCATCTATCTATATATCATCTATTGATCTATATCTATCTATATCATCTGTCCATCCATCTATCTATCTGCGTATATTATGTATCTATGAATGGACGGATCTGAAAATTACCATCTAACAATCATCTGATAGCTAGCTAGAGATAGATGAGAGAGAGATGATAGATAGAAGATGGATGGATGGAGAGAAAGAGAGATACAACTGAAAATGATCTCTATATTACGCAGAGTCCACAAGGTCGGGCCCTCCTGGTGTAGGTGAAGGACTTTTTAAGACTTGTGGGCTTAGACACTTCCATACTAGAGACTTCCATGTTGGCTGAGGAATTCTGGGAGTTGAAGTCCAGAAGTCTTAAAAGTTGCCAAGATTGGACACTCCTGTACTTAAGCCGCGGTAGACAACCCCGAATGGCTGCCTTCACACACATTCTTATCCAAACACGACACATGAAATGAGGAAGCGACGGAAAATGGTTTCCTGGCTGCTTACTTTTTTGTTCACGCTGACATAATTTGTGGAGTATTCAGCGGGGAAGATGTTCATGCCGGCTCTCTTCAGTGCCATCAGGAGGGCCATGGGCGTCATCCATTTTTCTCTCAGCCCCATAAGCAGGTCAGAATCTTCCACTGTCGCCACAGAGTAGATCATGCATTGATTGTCCTGCCTCAGAAAAAGAGAAGAGCCGCTCAACAGCCGTTTCAGACTTTCCTAAGCAGTGAGCAAATGACAGGCCTCGGCTTACGTCCACAATAGAGCCCAAAATTTATGTTTGCTAAGCAAGGCGGTTATTAAATGACTCACCCTTCATTTCTGGCCACAATTGTTAAGCGAATCACTGCAGTCCACGGATGGGCTCCTGGGGGTTCGGCAGGGCTCGGGCAATCCTCTAGCCAAGGATCTCCGGGTTCGGCTTACCCCCAAATGCTACCCTTGGCTGGCCACGCCTGTCCCTCCCACCCAACCCTGCCCCTCCCCGGAGTCTCTACGCAGCCCGTTCAACATTCCAGGTAAGTGCAGGGCCCATGCAAAGGGTCAAAGAGGGTGAAAAACGGGCATACCGGAGGTTCCGGAAATCCGGAACCAGGCCTGTTTCCGGCCTCCGGATCCTGAGGGAAGCTGTTTTTGCCCTCCCGGAGGCTCGAGGAAAGCCTCTGTAGCCTGGGGGGAGTAAAAAATGCCCTCCCCCACCGTGGTACAGGCAGGCGACTAGGCCACGCCTACCATGGCCACGTCCACCCAGCAACGGGTAAGCAAACCCATTGCTAAAGGATCTGAAGCCCACCCCTGCTGCAGTCGTTAAGTGAATCATGCAGTTGTGAAGCAAATCTGGCTTCCCCTATTGATTTTCACCTGTCGGAAGCTGGTTGGGAAGGTTACAATTAGTGATCACATGACCCCGGGACAGTGAGACTGTCATAAATACCAGTTGCCAGGCCCCCAAATTTTGATCATGGGGATGCCGCAACGGTCATAAGTGTGGGTCATAAGTCCCTTTTTCCAATGCCATTGTGTCTTCGAACAGTCACTGATTGAATGGTTGCAAGTCGAGAACCGCCTGTACTCTGTCTAGCTACAGCATTGGCCACTTCGATATAAAATGAGGCAAACCATTTGACTTAAGCTGTATAAAGCATAGAGAAATATCCAGAAATATGAAATCATATTAGAGCTTCCTCTGCTCAACTTTCAATTCCCCATTTAGGGCAAAAACATTCACTTCTCTTATTTTAAAAAAAATTGTAAATTTGTTGTGCTCTTCCAAAAACCATTTCAGCCACTTCTCTTTTATCTAAACCTGGTTCAGTTGCTGTCCAGATAACTCCAGTACTAATATGGGATCCTTCACAGTTAGAACAATTAATCAGCGGAACGACTTGCCTCCAGAAGTTGTGGATGCTCTAACACTGGAAGTTTTGAAGAAGAAATTGGACAACCATTTGTCTGAAATGATATAGGGACGTGATGGCGAACCTGTGGCATGCGTGCTATCGCCAGCTGCTCTTCTGGTTCCTGGCGCACATATGCGCGCTGGCCAGCTGGTCTTTTGGGGTGCCAGAAAACAGCTGGAAAATGGCCCGAAAAACAAACAAAACAGCTTGAAAAGTGGCCTGAAAACAGCCCGAAAAATGGAGTGAAAACACCCTGAGAAACAGCCTGAAAATGGCCTAAAAATAACCCAAAAATGACCTAAAAACAGCCCGGAAAAGGACTAGGAACAGCCCAGAAAAGGGCCTGAAAACACCTTGAGAAACAGCCTGAAAATGGCCTAAAATAGCCCCAAACTGACCTGAAAACAGTCCGAAAAACGGCCTAAAAACACCCTGAGAAACAGCCTGAAAATAGCCTACAAATAGCCCAAAAATGACCTGAAAACAGCCCGAAAAACGGCCTGAAAATACCCTGAGAAACAGCCTGAAAATGGCCTAAAATAGCCCCACAATGACCTGAAAACAGCCCAAAAAACGGCCTAAAAACACCCTGAGAAACACCCTGAAAATAGCCTATAAATAGCCCAAAAATGACCTGAAAACAGCCCAGAAAGGCCTGAAAATACCCTGAGAAACAGCCTGAAAATGGCCTAAAATAGCCCAAAAATGACCTGAAAACAGCCCGAAAAACGGCTTAAAAACACCCTGAGAAACAGCCTGAAAATGGCCTAAAATAGCCCAAAAATGACCTGAAAACAGCCCAGAAAGGCCTGAAAATACCCTGAGAAACAGCCTGAAGATGGCCTAAAATAGCCCCACAATGACCTGAAAACAGCCCGAAAAACGGCCTAAAAACACCCTGAGAAACAGCCTGAAAATGGCCTAAAATAGCCCAAAAAACAACCTGAAAACAGCCCGAAAAGTGGCCTGAAAACAGCCTGAAAAACCTCCAAGAAACAGGCATGCGCATGCCGGCCAGCTGGTCTTCTGGTTTCGTGTGCTCCGGCGCACACACATGCATGCGCATTCCAGTTTGGGCACTCAGTGCTGAGAAGGTTTGCATCACTGATTAAGGGTTTCCTTTCTAAACAGGAGGTTGGACTAGAAGACCTTCAAAGTCCCTTCCAACTCTTGCTATTCTGTTCTCTGAGTTTCACAGATCAGCCAGATATCCTTGCCCCAAATGGTGTGTGATTGCAACTGCACATAGTCCTCGACTTATGACCACAATTGACCTCAAAATTTATGGTTGCTAAGTGAGAGTTAAGTGAATTTTGCCCCGTTTTACGACCTTTCTTGTCATGGTTGCTAAGTAAATCACAACGCAGTGGTTAAATGAATCTGGCTTCCCCATTGACTGCTTGTCAGAAGGCTGTTAAAGGAGATCACATGACCCGGGGACACTGGAGCTGTCATAAATGTGGATCAGTTGCCAAGCGTCTGAATTTTGATCATGTGACCATGGGGATGCTGCAACGGTCGTAAGTGTGAAAAGCAGTCATAAGTCACATTTTTCAGTGCTGTTGTAACTTTGAATAAGCTGAATACACGGTTGTACATCGAGGGCTACCTGTACTCACGCCACAGATCTGTTGGTTGTCCCCCACATACTGTCAAACCTTGGGGTTTGCCTACTGGATGTGGGGGGGGGGAAGGTCCTGAAGGTGGGGGGAACATCCATGATGCCAGTGGCTGCAGCCACGCTCCAGAGAAGCCCCGTGGAAGTGCCAAACAGCTGTGACAAGCGGCCAGCAAGAGAGAAATGGGACACCTGATGCTCAGCTGTGTAACCGGACTCCCGACGATCAGCTGTGCAGTCACGCAGAGCCAGACGACCAATTTCCGGCATGGCCTGCGTCGGTGGAGGGTGTGGCCTGCCTATTTAACAGCACTGGGAGGTGGCTGCTCCCAGCGCCGACTTTAATTCCGGATTGCATCTGTTTATGCTGTGCTTTCTGGAGCTCATTTGTGTACCTGAGTCCGGCTTAATAAACCTAGTTTGTTCACTCGCCCACACGCCTGGCGTCGTTACTGCTGGGGGTAGGTCCAGAGCTTAAATGACTTGAGACGTACCTTGATATGGATCTGGACTTCAGCAAAGGTGGTGAGGACAGTAAAAATAGCTTTGTCGGGCCCTATAGGCTGGAGCTCCCAGGCTTGATACGGCATGTTGAGGTGAGCATCCTGAAGGAACGTGACGGTAAAGAAGCCGTTCATTCTAAAGGAGATCTCCTTCTCTTTCATGCTGTAGACCACCTCCCCAATGTCATCGGTTCTCCAGTGTTTCTCTTGTACATGGAAGGAAAGAAAAAGAAAGACTACATGTGTTCCACCCAGCTATTTAAATTTGCTACAACTGCCCTATTCCAATGGACTTCATACTTAATCGTAACAGAGTTGGAAGGGACCTTGGAGCAGTGGTGAAATCCAAATTATTTTACTACCAATTCTGTGGGCGTGGCTTGGTGGGCGTGGTGTGGCTTGGTGGGCGTGGCCAGGGAAGGATACTGCAAAATCTCCATTCCCACCCCATTCTGGGGCCATCCAGAGGTGGTATTTGCCGGTTGTCTAAACTACTCAAAATATCTGCTACCAGTTCTACAGAACCCGTCAGAAACTGCTGGATTTCACCCCTGACTTGGAGGTCTTCTAGTCCAGCCCCCTGCTCAAGCAGGAGATCCTATACCGTTTCAAACAAGTGGCTGTCCAGTCTCTTCTTAAAAGCCTCCAGTGATGGAGCACCCACAACTTTTGGAGGCAAACTGTTCCACTGATTAATTAATTGTTCTTACAGTCAGGAAATTTCTCCTTAGTTCTAGGTTGCTTCTCTCCTTGATTAGTTTCCACCCATTGCTTCTTGTCCTGGTGCTTTGGAGAATAGCTTGATCCCCTCTTTTCTGTGGCAGCCCCTTAGATATTGGAAGACTGCTATCATGTCTCCCCTAGTCCTTTTTTCTAGACTGACGATGCCTAATTCCTACAACTGTTCTTCATATGTTTTTATATTATATTAATATATATTGGTATTATACAGTAGTGGCCAAAATTGTGGAAATCTTTTGGGAAAAGTGCATTTTCTAAAACTTTTTTTAGAGTGGTACCATAAAATTATATATCGATGGAAAGATAATTTAACCAAGAATGTAATGCAATAACTTTCATGAAGGATTTGCTATTAGAATAGCAGTTACAGGATGAAGAAGAAAAGTCAAACACGTAGAAAAAAATGAGATATACAAAAATTATCACCACAGAAAAAACGAGATATACAAAAATTATTATCATGTCAGTTAATACTTATTTGGATAACCTTTAGCATGAATGACAGCCTTACAGCATCTTCCCATGGAGTGAACCAAGTCTTTTAGTTCTGCAGCTGTTCTAATGTGAAACCAAGATTGAATGATGGCTTCAATTAACTGGGTTTTATTGCTGGGTCGCTTCTGACTAACAAGTTTCTTTAGTCGGCTCCATAGATTTCCAGTTGTGTTAAGGTCTGGGCTATTCCCAGGCCATCCCAGCAGTGGAATAGGATTATCTTGAAACTCCCCCCCAAAAAACCCCTCTTGTTATTAGCCATCAAACCTCAAAAGTACCCTTTTCCCAAAAGGTTTCCACAATTTTGGCCATGACTGTATCTTAATATTATATTAATAGCTCTGCATTTCCACTTTACTGGAAGGAAAACATCTGGATTTAACCTGGGAAAGACAGAAGAGGATATAAGTAAGCAATGCCTCTTGTCTGGTGAGGCCCACCGCACCAGACTGAGATTCTAGGAAGCAGTTCAAAACTAGTTCTTGTCCCCTTCTCCAGCCCAATTAGACTTCTTATACCCTAGCTGGGAATTACTGGAATTGTAGTCCAGCCACATCTGCAGGGTGCCAGACTGAAGATGGTTCTGAATCATCTACAGCAAGGGGTCTCCAACCTTGGCAACTTTACGACTTGTGGACTTCAACTCCCAGAATTGTCATAAACAATTAAACATCCCACAAGTCGTAAAGTTGCCAAGGTTGGAGACCCCTGATCGACAGGTAGTCCTCCACTGATAACAGTTGTTTTAGTGACCATTTGAAGTTACAAACGGCACTGAAAAAAATGACTTGTGACCATTTTTCACACGACCATTGCAGCCTCTCACATGGTCACATGATCAAAATCCAGACCCTTAGCAACTCATATTTATGACGGTCACAGTGCACCGGGGCCATTTGATCCCCTCTGGCGACCCTTCTGACAAGCAAAATCAATGGGGGAGCCCGATTCACTTAACAACCGGGTCGCTACCTTAACAACTGCAGTAGTTCGCTTTACAACCCTGGGTCGTTAATTAGCACATGAGAAAGCGGACCTTAAAATCTAGCGGATTCTTGCAGCGGTTGTGAGAAGTGGAGCGTACCTCGATGATCCCATCTTGCTATCAGTGGCTCTTCAAAATAGATCACAGCATCGGAAAGATGGATCGTGATTCCCACAGTCACCCCAGAGTTGTCTTCGGAGTCCTCACAGGTCGCAGTGTAGGGGTAAGTCTCCAAACCTGTATCCAAGACCTTCAAGCCAAGGAAATTTAGCTTGTTTTATAGAAATAACTCGTAGCTTTCCTTGCATCTAAACTGTCCGATGAACGATTGAGGGAACTAGGTATATCTAGTCCTGGGGTGTTGTGACTCGTCCTCCCTCCTCTCCTCAGCCGGGCCCCTCCCATCTCCAACCGGGCCTGTTATCAGACTCCGAGTCTGATAATAAAGATGAACGGCCTGTCATGCCTCTAGCCCCCGGCCCTGGCCCCATGCCCAGAGAGGATTCTGCCCACCGGGTTTCCGTGCATTCCATCAGCCGAGGGCCCAGGGTAGGGGTGGGGGGGTGGCGGTTGCTATTAAAGAGAGTCTAGAGCCGAGGGAGACCACTGTACCTCAGATCGCCGGGTGTGAATCCCTCTTTGTGAGATGGGGTCATAGGTGTCAGATGGGCTTGCTGGTCACGTACCTGGCTCCTTGCTGCGTGACAGCTGCCCTGCCCGAGCTCCTGGAGGTGCTTGCCGGGGTGGCAGTAGAGACCCCCAGACTTTTAGTCATGGGGGACTTTAACTTGCCATCTGCCGGCTCGTCATCGACAGTGGCTCGGGAGTTCATGGCTTCCATGACGGCCTTGGACCTGACTCAAGTAGTTGATGGCCCCACTCACATCGGGGGTGGCACTCTGGATCTTATTTTTATCTCTGGTCAGTGGTTGAAGGATCTGGATTTGAGAGATGTAGTCATAGAACCTTTGTCATGGTCAGATCACTCTCTCCTTCGCCTGGACTTTCTGACCGCCACTCAACACCGCAGGGAGACGGAACCACAACGTTGGTTCCGCCCCAGGCGCCTGATGGACCCGGAGAGGTTCCGGACGGAGCTTGGGCCACTTCCTGAGGGTCTGGCTCACGGCACGGCAGAGGAACTAGCCGCAGCCTGGCAACGGGCTGCGGCTGGGGCTTTAGACCGTGTCGTGCCTCTGCGGCCTCTGACCCGCGCAGATCCCAACCGCCCTTGGTTCTCCGAGGAGCTGAGGGGATGAAACGCCGGAGAAGACGCCTAGAGAGCTCCTGGAGGTCTAGCCGCTTAGAAGTTGATCGACACTAGTTAGGTCCTATACTAGGACCTACCTAGTGGCACTGAGGGAAGCGAGGCGCTACGCCTCCTCCTCATTGCGCCGGCAGATAACCGCCCAGCCGCCCTTTTTCGGGTGACCCGCCCTCCTTCACCAGGGGAGCGGGATGACCCGCTGCAGGGACGTGCTGAGGAGTTTAACGTTATCTATACGATAAAATCGCTCAGCTCGAGACGGTCTAGACCAAAATTGCGGCGATTCAGATGAGGCGCCTGAGGGTGGTCTTGGTGACATTTGTTGGGATGAGTTTGACCCTGTGGCTCCGAGGACATGGACAGGTTGTTGGGTAGGCTGAATGCCACCACGTGTTTACTGGACCTGTGCCCCTCCTGGCTGGTGCTGGCCACCAGGAGGTGACACGAGGCTGGCTCCAGGCGATTACGAGTGCCTCCTTGTTGAGGGAGTCTTCCGCCGCCTTGAAAGAGGCGGTGGTGAGGCCCTCCTCAAGAAGCCCTCCTGACCCGCTGTCTTAGGTAATTATCGTCCGGTCTCCAACCCGCTCATGCTAAGGTTGTAGAGAGTATGGTGGCATATCAGTTTCTCTGCACCTGGATGAAACTGTCTATCTAGACCTGCTCCAGTCCGGTTTCCGCCCGGTTACAGCACGGAGACGGCTTTGGTCGCGTTGGTGGATGATCTCTGGAGGGCCAGGATAGGGGTTGTTCCTCTGCCCTGGTCCTATTAGACCTCTCAGCGGCTTTCGATACCATCGACCATAGTATCTTGCTGCGCCGGTTGGGGGATTGGGAGTGGAGGCACCGTTTATCGGTGGTTCTCCTCCTATCTCTCTGACCGGTCGCAGACGGTGTTGACAGGGGGCAGAGGTCGGCCCCGAGGCGCCTCACTTGTGGGTGCCGCAGGGCCGATTCTCTCGCCTTCTGTTCAACATCTATATGAAGCCGCTGGGTGAGATCATCAGTGGCTTCGTGTGAGGTACCAGCTGTACGCTGATGACACCCAGCTGTATTTTTCCACACCGGCCACCCCAATGAAGCTATCAAGTGCTGTCCCGGTGTTTGGAGGCCGACGGGTCTGGATGGGGAGAAACAGGCTCAAGCTCAATCCTCCAAGACTGAGTGGCTGTGGATGCCGGCATCCCGGTACAGTCAGCTGAGTCCTCGGCTGACTGTTGGGGCGAGTCATTGGCCCCGATGGAGAGGGTGCGCAATCTGGGCGTTCTCCTGGATGAACGGCTGTCTTTTGAAGACCATTTGACGGCCGCTCCAGGAGAGCTTTCCACCAGGTTCGCCTGGTGCGCCAGTTGCGCCTTTCTAGACCGGGATGCCTTATGCACGGTCACCACGCCTCGTGACGCCTCGCCTGGATTACTGCAATGCTCTCACATGGGGCTCCCTTGAGGGGCATCCGGAGGCTTCAGTTGGTCCAGAACGCTGCGCTGGTGATAGAGGGAGCCCTCGGGCTCCCGTGTTACACCTATCCTGCGCAGACTGCACTGGCTACCTGTGGCCTTCGGGGTGCGCTTCAAGGTGTTGGTGACAATCTTCAAAGCGCTCCATGGCATAGGGCCGGGCTATTTACGGGACCGCCTACTGCTACCAAATACCTCTCACCGACCCGTGCGCTCCCACAGAGAGGGACTCCTCAGGGTGCCGTCAGCTAGGCAGTGCCGTCTGGCGACACCCAGGGGAAGGGCCTTCTCTGTGGGGGCTCCCACCCTCTGGAATGAACTCCCCCCAGGACTTCGTCAACTTCCGGACCTCCGAACCTTTCGTCGCGAGCTTAAAACGCACTTATTCATCTGCGCGGGACTGGATTAGATTTTAAAGTTATTGGTTTTAAGGGTTTTTTATTATTTATATTGTTTTTAAATTCGGCAATAGAATAAGTTTTTTAATTGTTGTTTTTTTAATTTGTATTTATATGTATTTTAACTGCCTGTGAACCGCCCTGAGTCCTTAGGGAGATAGGGCGGTATATAAATTTGAAAAATAAATAAATAAATAAATAAATTCCAGGAGTGAACAAACAAGCCCGATAAACCTCACTCATACTCACTCATGTTCCTTTGGCTCAGCCGTCAGAAGAAGCCAGCCAGGGATTGGAATTGCTCAGGCCTACTCCTTCTGACCCCTCCCTTTCCCAAACAGCAGAAGACAATTTAAAGTGGGAGGATCCTCGCTTCCGGAGATCTGAGATGCGACGCCAGCAGAAGGAAGGGAGGGGCAGGCCTGTATAAATGCTGAGTCATGGAGCCACACCTCACAGCCTATATAAAGGACGTGCTTTTGGCATTCCAACCTTGAGTCAAGCAAAGTCTCATCTAGTTTGCTGAAGTCACAACTTGGACTCCTGCCTCCTTGGACTCCTGACAAACCTCAAAGGAATTTGGCAAGCTGCAGAGGCTTCGTTGCCACGTTTGATACGGACTTCCTTGGCCCGGTCGTTGGAGGGGGAGGGGGAGACGACAAGGAGTGTCAAACTCAATTTCGTTGAGAGTCGCATCGTGGTTGTGTTTGACCTTGGGGAGGGAGGAGGGGGGAACATGGTCAGTGTCTGTGTGACACGCCCAATGTCACACAACTCTCTGCCAGCGAAAACGGAGCACATGTGGCCCTCCCGAGCTCCATTTTCACTGGCAGAGGCACTGATCCGTTGCTTCTTCCAGGGCAGCCCTGCGGGCCACACCCAGGCCCTGGGCCTTGAATTTGACACCCCTAATCAGTGATGGGTTCTAACTGGTGTTATCACCGGTTCGCTTCGCACACGCGCACTGAATGGCAGAACAGCTGAGGCATTGCAATCCGCTCTGCCGCGCCTTTTAGCTGCGCTAAAAACGAAGGAATAAAGGTAGCTATAGTGCAGGTGTGGGCGGGAGGGCCCAGATGACGATCGGAGCAAACCGGCTTGCTGTCACATCAACATCTCCGCTACCGGGTCTCCCGAACCAGGGAGATCCGGTAGCAACCCACCACTGCCCCTAGTCTAGTCTAATGAAGAGAAAACTAGAGATGACATGACAGTGGTCTCCTGTACTTGAGGAGCTGTCACAAAAAAAGACTGAGTCAACCTAGTCTCCAAAGCACCTGAGGGCAGCAGGAATCACTAAAGAGAGGTCTAACCTAGAACTAAGGAAAAATTTCCTGACAATGAGAGCAATTGGTTATCTCCAGAAGTTGTGGGTGTTTTAATCCCTGAATGCTTTTAAGAAGAAGCTGGACAGCCATCTGTCTGGGGTGGTATAGGGTTTCCTACTATGGCCAGGCAGGACTACAAAATCACCAAGGTCCTATTATGTTCTAAGGAAGGGGTCCCCACACCCTGGGCCGCAGCTCACTACCGGCCCACGGCCTGTTCGAAACTGGGCCACAGGAGAAATGGGCAAATGTGGGTGTGTGAAGTTCCACTCACATGTACGAAGGGCTCCTGCGCTCGCACAAGAAGCTCCATTTACCTGCATGCAGCTTCACACGTAAATTCCCTCTACTCGCGCAAATAGAGCTTTGCACACAAGCACCCTTTGCTCGTGTGAGTGGAACTTCGCACCCAAGAGCAAGGACCTGCCACTCACATGAGCGGAGGTTCGCACACGAGTGCAAGCATCCTCCCCTCATCTGTGAAGCTTCATTTGTGCAAGCGGAGGACATACGCCGCTCGCACAAATGGAGCTGTGCCTATGTGCGCATGCATGCCATTCACACACTCCCTCCTTCCTGCACTGGGTCAGGCCGCCAAGCTGGAAAGGTTGAGGAGTGCTGGGCTAGCACATTCCTCTCCAGGGCTATTCCCCATTGTATGACTCTATTCTCTTATAATCCCTTTTTCTCCAAAGACTGTAAATACAAATATCTAACTGTCAGTGTGTCGTCCTTTCTCCCCCTTTTTCCCCTTTCCCAATTCCAGTGTCCTTATTTATTTATTTATTTATTTATTTATTTATTTATTTATTATTTAAACTTTTATACCACCCTTCTCCGAGGACTCAGGGCGGTGTACAATACAAATAAAATACAAATACCAGAACAGTTAAAATACAATATAGTTAAAAAACTGATTCAATAAGCAATAATTAAAAATAGAAGTATAAAAGTCTAAAAATTTAAAACCCCACTAAAACCCTCAATTAAAATCATTAGGCCAGCCCTGCTTGATGAAACAAGAAAGTTTTGAGCTCTCGTTTAAAGGTCCGAAGATCGGGGAGGAGACGTAGCCCCACAGGCAATTCATTCCAGAGGGTCGGAGCCCCCACAGAGAATGCTCGTCCCCTGGGGGCCATCAGCCGACACTGTTTGGCCGACGGCACCCCAAGGAGGCCCTCCCTGTGAGAGCGCACCGGACAATGGGAGGCTGTTGGCGGCAGTAGGCGGTCCCGTAAATACCCCGGTCCCATGCCATGGAGCGCTTTAAAGGTGATAACCAGGACCTTGAATTGCACCCGGAAGACCACCGCCAACCAGTGCAGTCTGCGCAGGAGAGGTGTTATGTGGGAGCTACGTGACGCTCCCTCTATCCCCCGCGCAGCCGCATTCTGCACCAGCTGGAGCCTCCTGGTACTCTTCAAGGGGAGCCCCATGTAGAGAGCATTGCAGTAATCCAGGCGGGAGGTAACGAGGGCATGAGTGACTGTGCACAGAGAGTCCCGGTCAAGGAAGGGGCGCAACTGGCGGATCAGGCGAACCTGATAAAAAGCTCCCCCGGCGACGGCTGTTAAATGATCTTCTAGAGACAGCCGTACATCCAAGAGAACGCCTAAGTTGCGCACTGATTCCCTGGGGGCCAACGATTCGCGCCCCCCCCCCCACAGCCAGGGATGGAATTAGCTGACTGTGCCGGGACGCTGGTATCCACAGCCACTCCGTCTTGGATGGGTTGAGTCGGAGTCTGTTCATCCCCATCCAGACCCGAACGGCCTCAAAGCACCGGGTCATCACATCAACGGCTTCGTTGGGGTGGTTCGGGGTGGAAATGTACAGCTGAGAACCTTCTTTGAATGTTCAGGTATCTAATAAACTATCCATACTGGGGCTTTGTTCACACAACACTTAAATCTCGGACAATCTAAGTTGATGTAACACGGATCTGGTCTAATGGATACTGCAAATGAAGCCACAAGGTCTTTATTGCTTTGATGAAGATTTGTGTTTGCTCTCCCTCCTTTTTTTTTTGCTTAAAAGAAAGAAGAAAATTAGATTTCGGAAGGAGAGGTCATGTGCAGGGGTGGGATTCAAAAATTTTAGCAACCGGTTCTCTGCTCGGTTGCTGGGTGGGCGTGGCAATAGTGGGCGTGGCCTACTTGACCTTCTGTACCACAGTGTTTGTGTGGGGGTGTTATCGCACTCCCCAGGCTCCGCAGGCTTTCCTCGCACCTCTAGGAGGGTGAAAACAGCCTCCCCTGGGCTCCGTAAACCCCTCCCCCAGAGGCTGGAAACTGCCCCATTTTGCGATTTCCGGGAGGCCCATTTTTCACCTTCCCAGAGCCTCCACGCGGGCCCTGCACTTACCTGGCATCCAAAATGGGTTGCGTGGATACACCTGGGAGGGGAGGGGAGGGGAGGGGAGGAGAGGGCGGGGCCAGCCAGTCCTTGCAACAACCGGTTTGGTGAACCAGACGTAAAATTAGCATCCGGTTCGCCCGAATCGGTCCGAACCGGCGTGGCAAGCGATCCCTTTTCTCGGCCCCTCCCTCTTTAAGATGAACATTACTTCCACGATGGTCCATCCTTTGACTTGCTTGGCTTGGGGTGGGAGCTTCAGCAAATCGCAGTGGTAGACGCCTCCCACTGACATGAACTGGTGCAAATCCACCGTGTAATCTTCAAGGATATCCACTTCACTGATATCAAAGAGCCGCAGGGCTGAAACATGAGCTGGAAAAGACAGACAGGTGGGAGGACTCAGCTTCTCCGTCGTTGCCAGCAAAACCCTCATTTCATCTGAAAGGGCAGCGGAAAAGCAAGGTACTGTTCTCCTTGCCAAGGCCTGGCAGCCTCTCAAATTGATTGGCCACAGTACCCAAGGCGCTGCTATGGTTGCCTTTTTGGCCAATGGAGAAGGCCAGGGCTTGTGATGTCACAAAGTCTTATTTATTTGTTTCTTTGTTTGTTTCCCCTGACGTTGATATTTTTAATAAACACCTTACGGCGGCACATATATCTAATACTCCTTCCTCCTCCCAATTTCCCCACAACCCTTGTGGAGATGGGCTGAGACAGAGTGACTGGCTCAAAGTTACCAAGCTTGCGTCCATGTCTCAAGGGGGACTAGAACTCACCGCCTCCTGGTGATTGGCTCAAAGACACCTAGTCAGCTTTCATGCCTTAAGGCAGGACTAGAACTCACAGTCTCCTGGTGATTGGCTCAAAGTCACCTAGTCAGCTTTCATGCCTACAGCAGGACTAGAACTCACTGGTGACTGGTGACTGGTCCAAAGGCACCCGGCCGGCTTTCATAGCTAAAGCAGGATTAGTCTGAATTCTAGTCTGGTGCCTTCACCACTCGACTAAACTGGCTCTTGCGTGTCAATGCTCTACAGTTACAAAGGTTTGGCTGAGAGCTAATTCTCACATGGTCAAAGGAAGCAGCCAGAGGTTGGTCTAAATTTCATTACTAAAACAAAACACAAACGGAACGGGGATCTTACTGCAGCCAAAAATGAAGCTTTTAGCTCATTGCACAACTTGGGTGGAAGGAAAAAGGCACAATCACTGGAATTGTTGTTGCAAAGTGACGCCATCGTGTAATTTTTTTTTCTCCTTACGACTGTCACTTAACGATGGCATTCCCCATCCCAGTTGCCATCATTAATCTGCCAGGACTCATCGCAAAGGGATGTCGTTATTCAGAGTGGGGACCACATTACCTCTGGAGGTGGACCGAAGGAAAAAGGAACTTTTGGTGTAATGATCTTCTCTACTTCCAGAGTCCCGGGAGCTGCTGCTCCTTCTTCTTTCTGAATAACTGAAGACATCGCTGAAGGTCTACAAGGAGGAGAAGACATCAGCCTAGGACACGTGCTGGCCAGCTGAATGATATTTATAAATCACTTTTGGAGGCTGTAGCAGACTCTCCTCTGATTAATCAAATATTAAAATCGCTTAAAACTGGCAAAATCAATAGAGAGTTCAACCCTGCTGTTCAAAACATGTTTTTAAGAAGAGACTACACTGTCACGTATCTGAAATGGCATAGGTTCTCCTGCTTGAGCAGGGGACTAGAAGACCTCCCAGGTCCCTTCATTCTATTCTATTCTATTCTATTCTATTCTATTCTATTCTATTCTATTCTATTCTATTCTATTCTATTCTATTCTATTAATTCTATCCTATCCTATCCCTATCCCTATTCCTATTCCTATTCCTACTCTACTCCACTCCTCTACCCTACCCCCTACCCTACTCGCTACCCCTACATTCTATTCTATTCTATTCTATTCTATTCTATTCTATTCTATTCTATTCTATTCTATTCATCCTATACTATACTATACTATACTATTCTATCCTATCCTACTCTACTCTATTGTACTCTACTCCACTCCTCTACCTACCCTACTCGCTACCCCTACCTTCTATTCTATTCTATTCTATTCTATTCTATTCTATTCTATTCTATTCTATTCTATTCTATTCTATTCTATTCTATTCTATTAGCATCACTCTGCTAAACAAATAATTCCCTCAACACTGTCAAACTATTTACTAAATCTGCACTACTATTAATCTTCTCATCGTTCCCATCACCCATCTCCTTCCACTTATGACTGTATGACTGTAACTTTGTTGCTGGTAATCCTTATGATTTATATTGATGTTGATTGTTCCTGATTGCTTATTTGTGCCCTATGCTTATCATTAAGTGTTGTATCATTAAGTGTTAAATTGTACCCTATGACCATCATTTGTGTTGTAAATGTTGTACCTTGATGAAGGTATCTTTTCTTCTATGTACACTGAGAGCATATGCACCAAGACAAATTCCTTGTGTGTCCAATCACACTTGGCCAATAAAAATTCTATTCTATTCTATTCTATTCTATTCTATTCTATTCTATTCTGTTCTATTCTATTCTATTCTATTCTACTCTATTCTATTAATTCTATCCTATCCTATCCTATCCTATTCCTATTCCTATTCCTACTCTACTCCACTCCTCTACCCTACCCCTACCCTACTGCTACCCCTACCCTACATTCTATTCTATTCTATTCTATTCTATTCTATTCTATTCTATTCTATTCTATTCTATTCATCCTATACTATACTATACTATACTATTCTATCCTATCCTACTCTACTCTATTGTACTCTACTCCACTCCTCTACCTACCCCTACCCCTACCCTACCTTCTATTCTATTCTATTCTATTCTATTCTATTCTATTCTATTCTATTCTATTCTATTCTATTCTATTCTATTAGCATCACTCTGCTAAACAAATAATTCCCTCAACACTGTCAAACTATTTACTAAATCTGCACTACTATTAATCTTCTCATCGTTCCCATCACCCATCTCCTTCCACTTATGACTGTATGACTGTAACTTTGTTGCTGGTAATCCTTATGATTTATATTGATGTTGATTGTTCCTGATTGCTTATTTGTGCCCTATGCTTATCATTAAGTGTTGTATCATTAAGTGTTAAATTGTACCCTATGACCATCATTTGTGTTGTAAATGTTGTACCTTGATGAAGGTATCTTTTCTTCTATGTACACTGAGAGCATATGCACCAAGACAAATTCCTTGTGTGTCCAATCACACTTGGCCAATAAAAATTCTATTCTATTCTATTCTATTCTATTCTATTCTATTCTATTCTATTCTATTCTATTCTATTCTATTCTATTCTATTCTATTAATTCTATCCTATCTTATCCTATCCTATCCTATCCTATCCTATCCCTATTCCTACTCTACTCCACTCCTCTACCCTACCCCTACCCTACTCACTACCCCTACATTCTATTCTATTCTATTCTATTCTATTCTATTCTATTCTATTCTATTCTATTCTATTCTATTCTATTCTATTCTATTCTATTCTATTAATTCTATCCTATCCTATCCTATCCTATCCTATCCTATCCTATTCTACTCTACTCTATTGTACTCTACTCCACTTCTCTACCCTACCCTACTCGCTACCCCTTCCTGCTATTCTATTCTGTTCTGTTCTGTTCTGTTCTGTTCTATTCTATTCTATTCGACTCCATTTGACTCTATTTGACTCTACTCGACTCTACTCGACTCTATTCTACATATTTGCTTGTAAGCAAATAGAACCCTAGTCTTCGGCTCACGTATCCAATAAGACGACAGACTGCTTACAATCTATGGTTACAAACCTTATTGGATAAGAACCAAAAGACTCAATGGGCGGAAGGAGTCAAAAAGAATCACGATGGAGCTTGCAACGGTGTGAATGAAGCCCAGGCCTCGCTCTACGCAAGCGAGTAAATGCGTTGGGCAGTTGCAGCCGCCATCTTGATTATTTTGACCCATCCTTGTAGATGTCCCGATAAGAAAGTGCGATCCAGGTAAGCCCTTGAGCTGCATCCATTTGTTTAGCAGAAACATTTGAAGCCGCCCTGAGTCTTTGGAGAAGGGCGGGATATAAATACAAATAAAATAAATAAAATAAAAAATAAATAAAGATACAATGGCGCTGAAAACAATGAACGGTATGACTGGTCCTCGAAGTTCTGGCCATCGCAGTGTCCCTGCAGTTCAAACGATAAAAATTCAGACATGTCCCTGTGTATAAAGTCAGCCCCCACCCTCCTAGAGAATGAAATATTTTGGGGGATATTAAAAAGGCAGGATAGAATATTTCCCCTAAAGGAGAAATGGGGGAAAAATCTTAAGGGAGGCAGAAATCTCTCTTGATTTAAGCATATCATTCCCTTCAAAAATTGTGGAGTGGCACGGTGGCCTAGAGGTGGATCTCTCGCCTCACAATCAGGAGGCTGTGAGTTCGATCCTAGGGAGAGGCAGATATTTCCCTCTCTGAGCACACTGAGAATAGATCTGCTGAAAAAAAGACTCCACGCTGGCGACAGGAAGGGCATCCGGCCAGCAATCACTCAGCTCCATTCAGCTGCCCAGACTACACCCCGCAAGGGATTATGGGATGGTTAAAAGAGGAGGAGGAGGATGATACCCTTTAAGAATTTTGCTGTTGCACCCTAAATTTCTCTTTTGCTCGACCAGTTTACAAAATGTCTCCACGGAGGATGGAATGTTGCAAGTCCTCAGCATCTCCTTTTTTTCTGGAAGCTTCTGCTACCGTCTTACCATGGTTCTCGCTGAGGCTTCTGTTTTGATATCAGAAACGACTTTCAGGGCCTCCTGCTCTTCATTTTGGACTTCGGTCTCCGCACTGGGCTGAGTCATCCCTTCGGCCGATGGGAGGTCCAGCTTCGGGAGTTCTTTGGGGAAATCGTGCAAAGGCGACAAATGGTCATAACAGGTGTGCAAGATGCGTACGGCCACATCGCAGGTGGTCAGCGCCTTGGGAAGTTCAAACCCATGGCAGGGTTGCTGGTTCTCATCGTAAAATAATTGGTTCCGGAATCTGACGGGGAGAAATTACAACCAAGTGTTATATAGGTAGTCCTCGACTTACAACCACAATTGTTGCTAAGCAAGACGTTTGTTAAGTGAATTCCCACCCACCCCACCCCCCATTTTTACGGCTTTTCTTGCCACGTTGTGAAGTGGAAAAACACTGCAATTGATAAGTTAGTAACCCGGTTGTTAAGTGTGAATCTGGCTTTCCCATGGATTTGGCTTGTGACAAGGTCGCAAGATCCCATGGGACCTTGAGACGTGACAACGGTCGTAAAGATGACTCAGTTGCCAGGCGTCTGAATTTTTGCCACACGATCATGGGGATGCTGCTGTTATCTCCCTGAACTTGAGTAAACTGCTAATTTGTGGCCTCACTTGTGGGGTCCCGCAGGGGTCGATTCTCTCGCCCCTGCTGTTCAACATCTACATGAAGCCGTTGGGTGAGATCATCAGTGGCTTCGGGGTGAGATACCAACAGTACGCTGATGACACCCAGCTGTACTTTTCCACCCCAGGCCACCCCAATGAAGTTGTGTCGAAGTGCTGTCCCGGTGTTTGGAGGCCGTACGGGTCTGGATGGGGAGAAACAGGCTCAAGCTCAATCCCTCCAAGACGGAGTGGCTGTGGATGCCGGCATCCCGATTCAGTCAACTGCAGCCGCAGTTGACTGTTGGAGGCGAGTTATTGGCCCCAAAGGATAGGGTGTGCAACTTGGGTGTCCTCCTGGATGATCGGCTGTCGCTTGAAGATCATTTGACGGCCGTCTCCAGGAGGGCCTTCCACCAGGTCCGCCTGGTTCGGCAGTTGCGCCCCTTCCTTGATCGGGATGCCTTGTGCACAGTCACTCATGCGCTCGTTACCTCTCGCTTGGATTATTGTAATGCTCTCTACATGGGGCTCCCCCTGAAGTGCACTCGGAGGCTTCAGTTAGTCCAGAATGCAGCTGCGCGGGTGATAGAGGGAGCTACGCGTAGCTCCCACGTAACACCGCTCCTGCGCAGACTGCACTGGCTACCTGTGGCCTTTCGAGTGCACTTTAAGGTGTTGGTTACGACTTTAAAGCGCTCCATGGCTTAGGGCCTGGGTACTTACGGGACCGCCTGCTGTTACCACATGCCTCCCACCGACCCGTACGCTCTCACAGAGAGGGACTTCTCAGGGTGCCGTCCGCCAAACAATGTCGGCTGGCGGCCCCCAGGGGAAGGGCCTCCCCTGTGGGGGCTCCCACACTCTGGAACGAGCTTCCCCCAGGTTTACGCCAAATACCTGACCTTCGGACTTTCCGCCGCGAACTGAAGACACATCTTTTCATTCGCGCGGGGCTGGCTTAAATTGAATTTTAAATGTTTAAATTTTTATTAATTTTAAATGGGGTTTTAGCGTTTGGTAAATTTTTTAAATTTTCAGGCCAATTTGAATAAGTTTTTTAAATTCCGTTTTAATTGTATTTTGTATTGTTCATTTTATTCTGCCTGTACACCGCCCTGAGTCCTTCGGGAGAAGGGCGGTATAAAAATCAAATAAATAAATAAATAAATAAATAAATAAATTACCACAGCAACTATGTGTGTGTGTATGCATTGGAAACCGGAAACTGGACCCATATGATTTTTCGCACAGTGACCACGATGCTTAGCAACAAGTTGCAGGTAAGGGAGGACCAACTGTACGTTGTAACAAACTGCATCACTGATACACTCGCACTCATGATTTCTATGAGTTACTTCCCAGTTGTGGCTCATCTCAATATTATCATAACATGAAGCCTTGTTACGGTGTCTTTAATGTGTTCTCAAAGAATGTCTCTTCTACCTTGCGTTCTTCTTGAGATTGGCCCAAAGGCACAGCGTAATGTCCTTCTCTTTCATGACAAGTTCCATATTTCCACTTTCGGATTCTCCATAATTGCTGGCTTGCTGTAAAGAGCATTAGAATGAAGACATTTTAAAAATTGCATCAATCTACCCAAGAAATCGTCCGAGACGGATAAAGGTATCTCTAATTACTGTTGTAAATATAACAAACCCGAAAGGGCATTTTATCACGCATGGTGGACTTGTGAAAAAGTGAAAGGACACTGGATACAAATACATGCAGTGGACATCCCTATATGATGTCCCCAAACCCCCAAAACTTTAAGCTTAAACTATCTGCTGTTGACTTCACCCCATTTCTAGGTTCTATCATATCGCAAGATCTCAAATGGACAGCTAATATCAAAAACATCATTAAAAAAGGACAACAAAGAATGTTCTTTCTGCTCAGTAAGCTCAAACTGCCCAAGGAGCTGCTGATCCAATTCTACAGAGGAATTATTGAGTCTGTCATTTGCACCTCTATAACTGTCTGGTTCGGTTCTGCAACCCAACAAGAAAAACACAGACTTCAGAGGATAATTAGAACTGCAGAAAAAATAATTGCTACCAACCTGCCTTCCATTGAGGACCTGTATACTGCACGAATCAAGAAGAGGGCTGTGAAAATATTTGCAGATCACTCGCATCCTGGACATAAACTGTTTCAACTCCTACCCTCAAAACGACGCTATAGAGCACTGCACACCAGAACAACTAGACACAAAAACAGTTTTTTCCCGAAGGCCATCACTCTGCTAAACAAATAATTCCATCAACACCGTCAGACTATTTACTGAATCTGCACTACTATTAATCGTTTCATAGTTCCCATCACCAATCTCTTTCCACTTATGACTGTATGACTATAACTTGTTGCTGGCAATCCTTATGATTTATATTGATATATTGACCATCAATTGTGTTGTAAATGTTGTACCTTGATGAACGTATCTTTTCTTTTATATACACTGAGAGCATATGCACCAAGACAAATTCCTTGTGTGTCCAATCACACTTGGCCAATAAAAATTCTATTCTATTCTATTCTATTCATTCCCAAGAGGTCTGTAAGGGCGTGCATAAGTGCACCTGCGTGCCTATCGCCCTGTCCTAATATTCCTTTTTTACTTACTCTTTTCATGTATCCACATTACGTTTACACTTTTACCTGTTATTTTATATATGATTGACAAATAAAATAAAATAAAATAAAATGAGGATGGAGAGATTTAAAAAATAATATCCAGATGAATCTAGAATTTTTCTTACTAGAATTTACGGATAGTCAATTAGAAAAGGCTCATGGACAATTAGTTTTATACATGATAACTACAGAACAAAATGATGTTCCTCATTTTACTGACCTCGGAAGGACGGAAGGACGAGTCAACTTTGAGCGGGTAAGAATAGAACCGCTGGCATTCGGCAGAATTAGCCTGGAATTCTACATTCTAACCAGTGGTGGGTTTCAAAATTTTTTACTACTGGTTCTGTGGGTATGGCTTGGTGGACGTGGCAGAGGAAGGATACTGTAAAATCTCCATTCCCATCCCACTCCAGAGGAAGGACACTGTAAAATCTCCATTCCCACCCCACTCCAGGGGAAGGTTACTGCAAAAATCCTCATTTCCTCCCGATCAGCTGGGAATTGGGAGGCAGAGAATAGATGGGGGCGGGGCCAGTCAGAATTTTTACTACCCATTCTCTGAACTACTCAAAATTTCCACTACCGGTTCTCCAGAACTGGTCAGAACCTGCTGAAACCCACCTCTGATTCTAACCACTGCGCCACCACTTAGCGGGGGGGGGGGGTTGGACAAGAAGACATCCAAGGTCCCTTCCAACTCTGTTGTTGTTGTTGTTGCTAAAATTAAACTGATGGAGAACAGCAGCTAATCTGGTCCGAATGAGAAGCACCTACCTTCAGTAGATGTTCTGTGGCTTGGTTATATTTATGACGAAGCAAGTTCTGCAAAAGTCCAATGGTCTCCTGGTACTGAAGGACATCCTGAACAGTGAGCTCTTCAAATGGCGTCTCCAATACGTACATTTCTAACTTGGTAATGAGCTGGAAGACATTCGACACGGGCATTCAGAACACACAATCGTTGTGTATTGCGTATTGTATCTGATCTCCCTTTCTGCCCTGCATTATGTTCCACTTGCTCTTATACAGAGGAATTATTGAGTCTGTCATTTGCACTTCTATAACTGTCTGGTTCGGTTCTGCAACTCAACAAGAAAGACACAGACTTCAGAGGATCATTAGAACTGCAGAAAAAATAATTGCTACCAACCTGCCTTCCATTGAGGACCTGTATACTGCACGAATCAAGAAGAGGGCCGTGAAAATATTTACAGATCCCTCACATCCAGGACATAAACTGTTTCAACTCCTACCCTCAAAATGACGCTATAGAGCACTGCACAACAGAACAACTAGACACAAGAACAGTTTTTTCCCGAAGGCCATCACTCTGCTAAACAAATAATTCCCTCAACACTGTCAGACTATTTACTGAATCTGCACTACTATTAATCGTTTCATAGTTCCCATCACCAATCTCCTTCCACTTATGACTGTATGACTATAACTTGTTGCTGGCAATCCTTATGATTTATATTGATATATTGACCATCAATTGTGCTGTAAATGTTGTACCTTGATGAACGTATCTTTTCTTTTATATACACTGAGAGCATATGCACCAAGACAAATTCCTTGTGTGTCCAATCACACTTGGCCAATAAAAATTCTATTCTATTCTATTCTATTCATTCCCAAGAGGTCTGTAAGGGCCCTCAAAATGACGCTATAGAGCACTGCACAACAGAACAACTAGACACAAGAACAGTTTTTTCCCGAAGGCCATCACTCTGCTAAACAAATAATTCCCTCAACGCTGTCAAACTATTTACTAAATCTGCACTACTATCAATCTTCTCATCGTTCCCATCACCAATCTCTTTCCACTTATGACTGCATGACTATAACTTGTTGCTGGCAATCCTTATGATTTATATTGATATATTGATCATCAATTGTGTTGTAAATGTTGTACCTTGATGAAGGTATCTTTTCTTTTATGTACACTGAGAGCATCTGCACCAAGACAAATTCCTTGTGTGTCTAATCACACTTGGCCAATAAAAAATTCTATTCTATTCTATTCTATTCTATTCTACAGGTAGTCCTCAAATTACAACCATTTGTTTAGTGACTGTTCAAAGTTGCAACAGCCTTGAGAAAAGAGACTTATGACTGTCCTCACAGCCCTTGCAGCCGTGGTCACCTGATCAAAATTCAGACGCTCGGCAACTGTAGTTATGACGTTGTCATGTCCCAGAATCATGTGATCACCTTTTGCGACAAGCAAAGTCAATGGGGAAGCCAGATTCACTTAACAACCGTGTTGCTAAGTTAACCATCACAGTGATTCGCTTAAGAACGGTGACAAGAGAGGTCGAAAAATGGGCAAAACTCACATAACAACGGTCTCGTTTTACAACAGAACTTTTGGCCTCAGTTTTGGTCTTATGGTTTAGACTGCTGTTACGTATTGTATTTTTGTATGGTTTTTATTTATTTATTTTCTCTATAAATCATCCCGAGTCACACTGAGAGCGAGTTGGACAGTAGCTAAATTACAAAATAAAATAAAATACTAAAATACTTAAATAAAATAAAATATAAAATAAAATAAAATAATAAAATAAAATATAAAATAAAATAAAATAAAATAATAAAATAATAAAATAAAATATAAAATATAAAATATAAAATAAAATAATAAATAAAATTGACTTTGTAAATATATACAAGTTGACTTTGTAAATATATACAAATAGAATGAGACTATTGCCCTATACATTGTAAGCCGCCCTGAGTCTTCGGAGAAGGGCGGGGTATAAATGTAAACAAAAAAAAATAAATAAATAAAAAATAAAAAATAAAATAATAAAATATAAAATAAAATAAAATAAAATAAAATAAATAAAATAATAACATAAAATAAAATAATAAAACAATACAATACAATACAATACAATACAATACAATACAATACAATACAATACATAAAATAAAATAAAATAAAATAAAATAAAATAAAATAAAATAAAATAAAATAAAATAAAAAACAAAAAAACCCAATCCTGCTCACCATGTGAAGACACATTACCTATTTCTGGCTGGAGGAATTACTATGGGATATAATCAGGAGCGGGCTGCTGGGGGTTCGCAGGGGGTCGGGAGAACCTCTAGCTAAGATTTTGTGCAGTTTGGAGAACCCCCAAATCCCACTCCTGGCTGACCTCGCCCACCCCACCCTGTCCCACTCAGGAGTCCCGACGCAGCCTGTTTTGGATGCAGTTAAGTGCAGGGTGCGCGTGAAGGCTCGGGGAGGGCGAAAAACGGGCCTACTGGAAGTTTGGGAAGTTCCAGAGGGCCTCCGGAGCCTGGGGAGGCTGTTTTTGCCCTCCTGGAAGCTCAAGGAAAGCCTCCGGAGCCCGGGGAGGGCAAAAACAACCCCCCTCCTGTGGTGCAGGAGGCCAACTATGGCCATGCCAACCCAGCAACCAGGCAGAGAACCCCTTGCTAAAATTTTCGAAGCCCATCTCTAGATATAATAGTGGCAGGGACTTACTTCCAGCACTTTGCTGCCTTTCTCGACCACCGTCGTAATATCGTTCTGGGTCTCTTCTAGCCACAAACTCATAAAAGTATTGATTTCCTGGGGGACTGTTGGGTCTGGGCTTCCGTCACAGCGTGTATAATGTTCCCACTGGAGAAACACCAAGACATAAATGGACAAAGCTAGAAAACAGAGACGAGTTGGATGGATTTTGAAACAGAGGCAGGTAAACAGATTCGTGGGACCGTTCCCTTGTTTACAGGTAGTCCTTGCTTAATGACCAGTTGCTTAAAAAAAAGCTACAGGTAGTCCTCCATTTACAACAGTTCATTCAGTGACCGAAGTTATGAGGGCAGTGAAAATAGCGACTTATAACCGTTTTCCACACTTACAACCGTTGCAGCATCGCCTTAGTCGCATGATCAAAATTCAGACATTTGGCAACTGATTCATACTTACGACCACTGCATTGTCCCGGTGTCGTGCAATCACCTTTTGGAACTTTTAGACAAGCAAAGTCAATGGGGAAACCAAATTCACTTAATAAATTGTATTTATTATACAAAAAATTGTATTTTATTCGTATTTATATTGTATTATTGTGTATTTTTATCTGGCTGTGAACCGCCCTGAGTCCTTCGGGAGAAGGGCGGTATAAAAATTTAAATAATAAAATAAATAAATAAATAAACCTGTTAATAATTCAAAGCCTGGCTAGGTGGCTCAGTGGCTAAGACAGCTGAGCTTGTCGATCAGAAAGGTCGGCAGTTCGGCGGTTCAAATCCCTAGTATAGGTCTTCTGCGTGAGCAGGGGGGGTTGGACTAGATGACCTCCAAGGTCCCTTCCAACTCTGTTACCATTCTCCAACTGCAGTGATTCACTTAATAAAAGTGGCAAGAAAGTTTGTGAAAGGAGTTGTTTTATATGTAAGCGAGACATTTTATATATAAAAATGTCTCACTTGGCAACATAAATTTTGGACTCAATTGTGGTCGTAAAGCGAGGATTATCTTCTGGTCTGTCCACAGAGTTAATAATGTCACCATCACACACAAAACCATGTAGTGACTCTTTCAAACATTGTAAAGATGCTTTTGTATCTACCGGTATATTACATGGCCAGGGTTTATGATTGTTTTTGCCCTTTTTTGGCAGAAAGTGGCAAAAAAAACACCCCTTTGATATGCTGGATTTGTGTAAAGACCATGCGGTTCGCTTAATGACCATATGAGTCGCTTAATGACCATGGCGACTCACTTAACGACCATTGGAAAATGGTTGTAGAATAGAGTTCGGTCAGGAGGTGACCCACTTAATGACTCTAGTGACTACAATATTCTAGGCCTGTGATGGTGAACCTACGGCACGCGTGCCAAAGGTGGCATGCGGAGCCATATCGGTGGGCACATGAGCCCAGCTCCGGTGCGCATGTGCGCACCAGCCAGCTGATTTTCAGGCCTTCTGGGCCCACTGGAAGTCAGGAAACATGCTGTTTACGGCCTCCAGAGGGCTTCCGGAGGCTGGGGAAGGCCCATTTTTCCCTCTCCCCAGGCTCCAGAGCCTTTCTAGGAGCCTGGGAGGCTGTTTTTGCCCTCCTGGAAGCTCAAGGAAAGCCTCCGGAGCCCGGGGAGGGCAAAAACAACCCCCCTCCTGTGGTGCAGGAGGCCAACTATGGCCATGCCAACCCAGCAACCAGGCAGAGAACCCCTTGCTAAAATTTTCGAAGCCCATCTCTAGATATAATAGTGGCAGGGACTTACTTCCAGCACTTTGCTGCCTTTCTCGACCACCGTCGTAATATCGTTCTGGGTCTCTTCTAGCCACAAACTCATAAAAGTATTGATTTCCTGGGGGACTGTTGGGTCTGGGCTTCCGTCACAGCGTGTATAATGTTCCCACTGGAGAAACACCAAGACATAAATGGACAAAGCTAGAAAACAGAGACGAGTTGGATGGATTTTGAAACAGAGGCAGGTAAACAGATTCGTGGGACCGTTCCCTTGTTTACAGGTAGTCCTTGCTTAATGACCAGTTGCTTAAAAAAAAGCTACAGGTAGTCCTCCATTTACAACAGTTCATTCAGTGACCGAAGTTATGAGGGCAGTGAAAATAGCGACTTATAACCGTTTTCCACACTTACAACCGTTGCAGCATCGCCTTAGTCGCATGATCAAAATTCAGACATTTGGCAACTGATTCATACTTACGACCACTGCATTGTCCCGGTGTCGTGCAATCACCTTTTGGAACTTTTAGACAAGCAAAGTCAATGGGGAAACCAAATTCACTTAATAAATTGTATTTATTATACAAAAAATTGTATTTTATTCGTATTTATATTGTATTATTGTGTATTTTTTATCTGGCTGTGAACCGCCCTGAGTCCTTCGGGAGAAGGGCGGTATAAAAATTTAAATAATAAATAAATAAATAAAATAAACCTGTTAATAATTCAAAGCCTGGCTAGGTGGCTCAGTGGCTAAGACAGCTGAGCTTGTCGATCAGAAAGGTCGGCAGTTCGGCGGTTCAAATCCCTAGTATAGGTCTTCTGCGTGAGCAGGGGGGGTTGGACTAGATGACCTCCAAGGTCCCTTCCAACTCTGTTACCATTCTCCAACTGCAGTGATTCACTTAATAAAAGTGGCAAGAAAGTTTGTGAAAGGAGTTGTTTTATATGTAAGCGAGACATTTTATATATAAAAATGTCTCACTTGGCAACATAAATTTTGGACTCAATTGTGGTCGTAAAGCGAGGATTATCTTCTGGTCTGTCCACAGAGTTAATAATGTCACCATCACACACAAAACCATGTAGTGACTCTTTCAAACATTGTAAAAGATGCTTTTGTATCTACCGGTATATTACATGGCCAGGGTTTATGATTGTTTTTGCCCTTTTTTGGCAGAAAGTGGCAAAAAAAACACCCCTTTGATATGCTGGATTTGTGTAAAGACCATGCGGTTCGCTTAATGACCATATGAGTCGCTTAATGACCATGGCGACTCACTTAACGACCATTGGAAAATGGTTGTAGAATAGAGTTCGGTCAGGAGGTGACCCACTTAATGACTCTAGTGACTACAATATTCTAGGCCTGTGATGGTGAACCTACGGCACGCGTGCCAAAGGTGGCATGCGGAGCCATATCGGTGGGCACATGAGCCCAGCTCCGGTGCGCATGTGCGCACCAGCCAGCTGATTTTCAGGCCTTCTGGGCCCACTGGAAGTCAGGAAACATGCTGTTTACGGCCTCCAGAGGGCTTCCGGAGGCTGGGGAAGGCCCATTTTTCCCTCTCCCCAGGCTCCAGAGCCTTTCTAGGAGCCTGGGGAGGGCAAAAACGGCCCTCCCACCCCCGGGAGTCCTCCGGAGGCTGGAAACAGCCCGTTTCCCAAATGGGGAGAGCAAAAAACGGGCCTACCGGGCCCACCGGGCCATCACCTGCCAAAAGCGGGGGAAGCGGGGGGGGAGGGGGTGCACAGGCATGCATAGGGGGGCGGGGCACATAGAATTATAGGTGTGCGCACACACATGTGCGACCCCGCCCCCCCGTGCTTCCCCCACTTTTGGCATGCAATGGCAAAAAGGTTAGCCATCACTAATTGGGATTAGGCTAATTGGGATTGCAAGTCAAAGACTCCTTGTACATTGAAAATCTTACAGGTATGTGGATTTGTTCGCAAAAGGTTTGCATCATTTAAAAACTACATCGTAAATTTCATTTTTCTCTCGTCGGAAGCAAGGCCCAAATATTCCAGGCCACGTGTACCTTAGCAAGGGCTCTACTTTTCAACTTCCATTGGCTCGCAAGGACAAAGCTCTCTTCTAACTCAGCAAGTTCATTTAACTCCTCACCCCGGCGTTCTTGATCCTGTATGGGACACAAGAAAGAGGTCTCTTATTTATTTTAAACCCATGTAGTCCATTGCAACTCGACTCCTTGTCCGAAGTTGCAACTGGTCAAAAATGCAGCCTGGTGAGTATTTATGAACCCGTCTTGCTTTATCCAAGATGAATGCACAGGTATAGTATAGGCGGTACCTGGCTCAATAGTAGTAACTGCGAGAGAGATCTTGGGAGTTCTAGTGGACAACCACTAAAATATGAGCCAGCAGGGTGTGCTGCAGCAGCCAAAAAAGCTAATACAATCAGGGGTGGGATTCAGCCGGTTCGTACTGATTCGGGTGAACCGGTAGTTATGACCTGAGGGTGGACCCGCCCACTTGCCCCGGCGCTATGCCGTTCTATTTAGCTGCGTTTTTAAAGCCGCGGGTGTGGAATTGTATGCACGAGCAAAGTGCATGTGCAGAAGGCCATGTGTGGAAGGCACACGCACGCTCACATTTTCGGTGCTGGGACGAACCGGTTAGTTAAATTAGGTGAAGCCCACCTCTGAATACAATCCTTGGTTGTATAAACAGAGGCAGAGAATAAAAATCACATGAAGTATTAGCGCTGCTCTATAAGGGCTCTTGAGCTCCATTTTCGCTGGCAGAGGGTTGCAGGGGGCCGTCCCAGTTGAAAAAAGGACATTGGAAGTCCATTTTTGCTGACCGAGGCACCGCAGGCCAGTCCTTCGCTGTTTCCATGGGCCAGATCTAAGCACCCCGCGGGCCGCATCCAGGCCGCAGGCCTTGAGTCTGACACCCCAGCCCTAGATAAGATCCACAGCAAGGTGCAGAAGGGGGGGTGCCCCTAGTTGAACTGTGCCCGCCAGGTTTCCGAGCATTCCATCAACCAAGGGCCCAGGGTAGGGGTGGAGGGGTGGCGGTTGTAATGAGAGAGGGTCTAGAGCCGAGAGAGACCACTGTTCCTCAGATAGCCGGCTGTGAATCCCTTCTTGTGAAGTGGGGCCATAAGAATCAGATGGGTTTGTTGATCGCGTACCTGGCTCCTTGCTACGTGACTACAGCCCTGCCTGAGCTACTGGAGGTGCTTGCCGGGGTGGCTGTTGAGATCCCCAGACTTTTGGTCATGGGTGATTTCAATCTGCCATCGGCTGGCTTGTCATCAACAGTGGTTCAGGAGTTCCAGGCTTCCATGACGGCCTTGGACCTGATTCAAGTAACTGATGGCCCTACTCACACGGGGGGATCCGCGCTGGATCTGATTTATATCTCTGGACAGTGGTTTAATGATCTGGTAGTAAGAGATTTAGTGACAATACCGGTGTCATGGTCAGATCATTTTCTCCTCCGCCTAGACTTTCAGACCGCTACTCACCACTGCAGGGAGACGGAGCCAATGCGTTGGTTCCGTCCCAGGCGCCTGATGGACCCTGAGAGGTTCCAGACGGAGCTTGGGCCGTTCCCTGAGGATCTTACCCACGGCACGACTGAAGAACTAGTCGCGGCCTGGGAACAGGCCGCGGCTGGGGCTTTGGACCGTGTCGTGCCTTTGCGGCCTCTGACCCGGCGCAGATCTCGATTAGCTCCTTGGTTCTCTGAGGAGCTGAGAGAGATGAAACGCCGGAGAAGACGCCTAGAGAGCACCTGGAGGTCCAGCCGCCCGGTTGATCGGACACTAGTTAGGTCTTTTTCAAAGACCTACCTAGTGGCACTGAGGGTGGCGAGGCGTTCCTACGCCTCCTCCCTCATTGCGTCGGCAGATAACCGCCCGGCCGCCCTGTTTCGGGTGACCCGTTCCCTTCTTCACCAGGGGGGACGGGATGACCCCTTACAGGGACGTGCCGAGGAGTTTAGTGGTTATCTATACGATAAAATCGCTCAGCTTCGGGATAGCTTGGACCAAGATTGCGATGATCCAGATGAGATGACTGAGGCTCGTCTTGTTGATGTGGTTTGGGATGAGTTTGATTCTGTGGCTCCCGAGGACATGGACAGGTTGCTGGGGAGGCTGCATGCCACTACATGTTTACTGGACCCGTGCCCCTCCTGGCTGGTGCTGGCCACTCAGGATGTGACACGAGGCTGGCTCCGGGGTATTATAAATGCTTCTTTGATGGAGGGGGTCTTTCCCGCTGCCTTGAAAGAGGCGGTGGTGAGACCCCTCCTCAAGAAGCCTTCCCTGGACCCAGCTATTTTGGGTAATTATCGTCCAGTCTCCAACCTTCGCTTTGTGGCGAAGGTTGTAGAGAGTGTGGTGGCACGGCAGTTCCCTCAGTACCTGGAGGAAGCTGTCTATCTAGACCCGTTCCAGTCCAGCTTCCGGCCCGGGCATAGCACGGAGACAGCTTTGGTCGCGTTGGTGGATGACCTCTGGAGGGCCAGGGATAGGGGTTGCTCCTCTGCCCTGGTCCTGTTGGATCTCTCATCGGCTTTTGATACCATCGACCATGGTATCCTGCTGCGCCGGTTGGAGGGGTTGGGAGTGGAGGCACCGTTTATCGGTGGTTCTCCTCCTACCTCTCCGACCGGTCGCAGACGGTGTTGACAGGGGGGCAGAGATCGCCGCAAGGCGCCTCACTTGTGGGGTGCCGCAGGGGTCGATTCTCTCGCCTCTCCTGTTCAACATCTACATGAAGCCGTTGGGCGAGGTCATCAGTGGCTTTGGGGTGAGTTATCATCTGTACGCTGATGATACTCAGCTGTACTTTTCCACCCCAGGCCACCCCCGCGAAGCTGTCAAAGTGCTGTCCCGTTGTTTGGAGGCCGTACGGGTCTGGATGGGGAGAAACAGACTCAGACTCAATCCATCCAAGACGGAGTGGCTGTGGATGCCGGCATCCCGGTACAGTCAGCTGCAACCGCGGCTGACTGTTGGGGGCGAGTCACTGGCCCCAACGGAAAGGGTGCGCAACTTGGGCGTTCTCCTGGATGAACGGCTGTCGTTTGAAGATCACTTGACGGCCGTCTCCAGGAGAGCTTTTTACCAGGTCCGCCTGGTCCGCCAGTTGCGCCCCTTTCTTGACCGGGATGCCTTATGCACGGTCACTCATGCTCTCGTCACTTCTCGACTGGATTATTGCAATGCTCTCTACATGGGGCTACCTTTGAAGTGTACCCGGAGACTGCAGTTAGTCCAGAATGCAGCTGCGCGGGTGATTGAGGGAGCACCGCGT
This sequence comes from Ahaetulla prasina, assembly GCF_028640845.1. NCBI lineage: Eukaryota > Metazoa > Chordata > Lepidosauria > Squamata > Colubridae > Ahaetulla > Ahaetulla prasina. The sequence goes on from NC_080545.1 coordinate 92,810,148, forward strand.
TGCTCCCGGGTAACACCACTCCTGCGCAGTCTGCACTGGCTACCTGTGGTCTTCCGGGTGCGCTTCAAGGTTTTGGTTACCACCTTCAAAGCGCTCCATGGCTTAGGGCCCGGGTACTTACGGGACCGCCTGCTGTTTCCACATGCCTCCCACCGACCCGTACGCTCTCACAGAGAGGGTCTTCTCAGGGTGCCGTCCGCCAAGCAGTGTCGGCTGGCGGCCCCCAGGGGAAGGTCCTTCTCTGTGGGAGCACCTACTCTCTGGAACGAACTTCCCCCCGGTTTACGCCAATTGCCTGACCTTCGGACCTTCCGCCGGGAACTGAAAACTTATTTATTTATACAAGCAGGACTGGCCTGACTTTTTAAATTCTAAATTTAAATTTTAAACTTTTAATGGTAATTTTATTGGGTATTTTTATGGTCAATCGACGGTTTTAATTTGGCCTTTTATTGAATAAGCTTTTTAATGGTTATTTTAATATGTATATTAATTGTTTTAAATGAAGGCTGTACACCGCCCTGAGTCCTTCGGGAGAAGGGCGGTATAGAAGTTTGATAAATAAATAAATAAATTAATTAATAAATAAAGGTCTGAGGGAACTCACTTTGGCTTCAAGGCGTTCGGTCTTCTCTCTTTCAATACGTTCCTTTTCAGCTTTCACAGCTTGTTCCTGCTCAGCACGTAAGCGGGCTTGCTCTGGGAACAAAGAAAAAACACAATGAACGAGATTTTATTTATTTTATTATTTTACTTTATTTTATTTTACTTTATTTTATTTTACTTTATTTTATTTTATTGTACTTTATTTTATTTTATTGTACTTTACTTCATTATTTTATTTATTTCATTTCGTTTCCTTTCCTTTCTTTTCCTTTCCTTGTAATTATTTTATTTTATTTTATTTACTTATTTGATCATCCTGATTCCTTTGAATGCAACTCCAGATAGTTGTTCTGTCTCCATCCTCACTTTGGAGTAACGAGCTGGCCTACAGCCAGTGGATGCATGGCTCCTATCAGTCCTGGCCGAGAAAATGCAGCTGCCTGCCAAAAAGTTCAAACAGATTAAGACTTCAGCTCACTTCGACACAGTTCAGCTAATTTGCTTCCTGTGGAACTGAGAGCAGTCCCAAAACTCTTTATATGTCCTGTGGGGTGGGGCTCTTGCCCCCCTCTTCCCTTTGATGACACTGCCTCTCTAATCTTCTGAAGCGTGGGTCGATCCAGGCTTGATTGGTATGATTATCAGCTGTAGGTGTAGCCTGAGGAAGGGAGGAATCAGGGGATGTCGGCCTCATTACGTCCTCTGATTGGCCTGGTTCTGGCTCCTAGACCCGGGCCAAAGAATCGGTGCTCCTGAGGTAAGCCTTACCGGCCCTTCCCCCTCACTCTCAGAGTCACTGTCAGGCATGGGGCCAGGTTTGGAGCCTGGAACCACAACAATAGACTTTGACTTGCGACCCTAACTGAGCCCAAAATTTCCATCGCTAAGGAAGACACTGGTTTATGTGAGTTTTGCCTCATTTTACAGTCTTCCGTGCCACAGCTGTTAAGCGAATTGCTGCGGTTGTTGAGTTAGTAACGTGGTTGTTAAATGAATCTGGCTCCCCCGTCAACTTTGCGCATCGGAACGTCGCACAAGGGCATCAAACGAGCCCGGGATGCTGCAGCAGTCATAAGTATGAACCAATTGCCAAGCATCTGGATTTTGATCAGGTAACTGTGGAGATGTTGCAATGATCATGAGTGTGAAAAAAAGTCACTTTTTTTAGTGCCATTTTAACTTCAAATGGTCACTATATGAACCGTTGTAAGTCGAGGACCCCCTGTAACACAAGCGGGTCAAAGTCCACCTACCTTCTTCAAGCATTCGCCGTTCCTCCTCTTCTCTTAGCATCTTCATCCGTTCAGCTTTACTAATCTTCTTATTACCAGCAGACTGAACCCAAACAAAATAACGGAAAGGAAATTAAATGTTAAGCCACTTCTAAAAAGGACAGAGCAGAAGGGGGACTCCATCAGTGGTAGGTTGCTACCGGTTCGCACCGGTTTGGGCGAACCGGTAGCGGAGGTGGTGGGAGGCTCCGCCCACCCACCCGGACGTCATCATGGATGCTTTGAGTATGTGCAGAAGCACCAGACGCTCGCTCCCAATAGCAAACCGGCCAAAAAAAAATGCTTTTAAAAGTAAAAAAAAAAACTGATGATTGCACGGCTCAGCTGGGCATGGGGGGAGGGCAGAGATTTTTGCTACCAGTCCTCTGAAGCACCTGCCACCATTGCTACCGGATCGGGCGATCCGGTCCGAACTGGGAGCATTTCACCCCTGCCTTGTGGGTACAGAAGGTGAAAGTCTAACCATAGAAGTATTTAAGGTGCTCCAGGTGTTGACGAGCTATAACTTCCAACGTTGCACCGTTCGCTATGCTGGCTAGGGCAATTGGGAACTGTAGTTCAGCGGTATCTTGTGCTGGCAGGGAGTGTCAACAAGTTTAGGTCATTTTTTGAGGAGGACTCAAGAGGCTGTCAACTTGTCAATCATTCCTGCACTTAAATCCCATGTCTATTAAAAAAAAATAACTATAATGCTGGTGGGGGAATTCTGGGAGTTGAAGTTCACACATCTTAAATTTGCTAACGAAACTATGCCCCAATGGATTGAAACGCACCGTGTGAACTAACCTGCTTTTAAACCAAAGTGGACCATCATTTGAAGTTACAAATCTATATCAAGGTTAAATACATGAGCTATTGGTAAGCATGAATGCCTCCAAGGTTAATTTAGCTGTCTACCTACATACCTTTTTCTTTTTGGGACCCTAAATGCAGAGAGGAGAGAAAAGAAAGAACAGAGAAAATCAGAAAAACACAATAAAATTGACAAGACGGGGATGGGGGAGAGGGAAGTAGCCTGAATTCCATCTTGCCGTCAGCCAAAATATCTGTGTTCACACAAACACAAGTTGATCTCCCAACAAACTGAACCCACAAAATGGAACACTGAAAGTCTCAAACGTCTTCTAATGCTTCACAAAATGGCCGGTCTCGGATTGCAGCTAGTCCTCACTTAACAACCAGCAATTGTTGGAAATTACCACGAACCTCCCCAGATCTATCTATGACTCGGTTCTGGAGATCCAACGGTCATATGCTCCCACAGTCATATGTCTGTGGTTTTCAGCGGGTTTGTTTTTTTTTTGCCTGATCCTGGCATTTATATCCAGTTTTTGGCAAAAAACAAACACCCCACCGATTGAATAAAATGGGTTCATTTCATGACTGCTACAAAAAAAACCCAAACGATTGTAAAATCAGGCGCCGTCCTGTGGTCGGCGACCCACTTAATGACCGCTGCAATGTATGATGAGCCGTGGTGGCGCAGTGGTTAGAGTGCAGTACCGCAGGCTACTTCTGCTGACTGCCTACAATTTGGCAGTTCGAATCTCACCAGGCTCAAGGTTGACTCAGCCTTCCATCCTTCCAAGGTGCGTAAAATGAGGACCCAGATTATTGGGGGCCATAAACTGACTCTGTAAACCGCTTAGAGAGGGCCGTGAAGCACTGCAAAGCAGTATTTAAGCCCAAGGGCTATTGCTATTGTAATCCCAGGCAAAAAGGTTGTAAAATGGGGTGTGACTCACTTAACGACCTCCTTGCTTAGCAACAGAAATTCTGGTCCCAATTATGATTATAAGTCGAGGACCCTTTGCATTATGAAGGCAGAACTCACTGGCGGCCAAGGAAAAAGAGCCCAGGTAGATATTCCACCGGTGAGATAAACGTGGAAGACCAAGGGAGGGCATCACCTGTAGAATATCCACCTGCTCCGTAAAGCCACTGCAGATTTAACAGGATATGAAACTTTATTGGGGTTTGATGACCCAAAGACACCATTTCTCACTTCCACTTTAGCATCTCCAAGTGGAAATAAAACATTTTTTAAGGAAAAGGGGTAGATGAAAAAAAAAAATTTGGGTTTTTGATTTTTTTTTAAAAAAAAGACATGCAGGTAGGTGCCAGATCCACCAACTGCAGTGAATGGCTGCGTTCACACAACACATTGACCCACTTGCGTGTTTTCATCTCTTTGCAAAGCGTTCGCAAACGAGATGCGGGGGGTGATTTGCATATGCATAAGGATATGCAAATAAGGACTACCTCGGGTTTGGGGAAAGGGCGTCACTCACCATTTTTCAGCTGCACCCCCCAACAACCAAGCTGAAAAGTTGTTGACGGCCCCGCCCCTCCGTTTCTGCGGCAACCAGTCCCGCCCCTCCACGCCGCGCTCCGAGAGTCCCCGCCCCTTGACGCTCCTGCCAAAGGGGAAATGAATTCACCCAAGAGGAATAGGAAGTCTAAGTGTAGAACGACACTTCAGGTTCCCAAGTGAACTTTTATTTTTTATTTTTATTTATTTATTTTGTCAAACACAACAGTATGTATAAGTATAAGCATGAAATAACCATACGAATTGGATACAATCAAAGGGAACATTAGGACAGGAACGGTAGGCACGCTGGTGCTCTTATGCACGCCCCTTACAGACCCCTTAGGAATGGGGTGAGGTCAATAGTAAAACTTTGCGGGGCTAGATTAGATTTACGCGTCTAATATACAGAAAGAGGACAATCGGGATGCGTGGCGCTTCGGAAAGAAAAAGGAGAAAGGATCGGTTTGGGTTTTTGGGGGGAACTCCGTGCCAATGATGGAAGTTTTGCCAATACGTACGTTGACTCGAATTCGGAAGTGATAACGGGCTGGCAGTTTTCATTTTGTTTTTCCCCTATGATTTTCATGCATGAATTAAGTCCCATCGTTGGGGGTTATAAAGTAAATCTGCGCAGGCGCATTAAGATTTTTCTTGCAAGGAAAATTTGCTAGGGCGCCTGTCCCTGCAAAGATTTCGGTTATTTGGAAATTGCTATTTCGTCCGGGTTTCGCAGCGACTCTGCGGGTATTTGCAATATGTTTATTGCATTCTTCTATTGGTAATTAGATCCTAATTTGATTAAGGCCAACCAACTGTGATTGTGATTAAAGATTCTGCAGAGGTTTTTCGTCGGAGTGGTAAAAACGTAGAAGTGGGGGGGGGGGAGGAAAAAACAGGAAAATTATCCCTGCTTCTCTCGCCAAGTCAGGAGAAAAGTTGTTGCATTTTGTGTGTGTGCAGAAGAGATGGAGAAAGTGTGATTTTCCTAGAAAAATCGGCTGCCACACGCCTGTTGGGATCCCAGAGAAAAATACAATGACCAATATTAAAACGTTCATATCGCGGAAGGGTTTTTTGCTATTGTCATTTGGAGAAACGAGAACCACAACCTTGCAAAGTAGGCCAAGTGGTCCTTTTCCTAGAACAGGGGTCTCCAACCTTGACAACTTCAAGACTTGTGGACTTCAACTCCCAGAATTCCACAAGTCTTAAAGTTGCCAGGATTGGAGACCCCTGTCCTAGAATAAGACTCAAGAGGAAAGAATTTACGCCCAAATGCAGACATGCAATAAAATTAACCCATGTTCTCAATCTATAGCAGGAGTCTCCAACCTTGGCAACTTTAAAAACCTGTGGACTTCAACTCCCAAAGTTCCTCAGCCAGCAAAAAGCAAAGCAAAAGTGGCTGGGGAATTCTGGGAGTTGAAGTCCAAACATCTTAAAAGTTGCTGAGATTGAGAATCACTGATCTAGGACTTTGCAAACAAGAATAGAATAGAATAGAATAGAATAGAATAGAATAGAATAGAATAGAATAGAAAATATGGAATAGAATAGAATAGAATAGAATAGAATAGAATAGAATAGAATAGAATAGAATAGAATTCTTATTGGACACACAAGGAATTTGTCTTGGTGCATATGCTCTCAGTGTACATAAAAGATGGGTGGTATATTATATATTATATATTTAATATATTTTTACATGTGACAGGCTAATTGGAATCGTGGTGGGGGGAAACCAGCACCCTTTAAAAGTAACCAGGTTTAGCCTATTGTGTGAACGGAGCCGCCAATTTTTGTTGATCGCGAAGCGATTAAAAATTCCATTAGGTCAGGGGTCTGCAAACTTGGCTCTTTTAAGACTTGTGGACTTCAACTCCCAGAGTCCCTCAGCCAGCAAAGCTGTTAATTATGACAGCTTTGCTGGCTGAGGAACTCTGGGAGTTGAAGTCCACAAGTCTTAAAAGAGCCAAGTTTGCAGACCCGCTGCATTAGATTAAAAGGGACTCCTCTTCTCTTTCGTATCTCTATCTATCCCTTGCTTGCGAATCTTAGGCAATGCCATTTACGACGTTTGTAGAGTCGTCTGGTTCCGGCCTTCGAACTCATGCGCAGGCGCAGTAGCCGCCAAACGCCCTGCCTAGGATCTGCAAACAGCTGGGCAAGTTGGGAATTTATGGACTTTTGCAGGTAGTGAATCTGAGCGTAAACTTTAGTGAAATTGTGAATTACGTTCTCACCGGGTTGGGAGCCTCCCAGACTCCGGGGACTCGGTTTATTGAAGGCAGCTGTAGCCTTCGACCCATTGGATATGTTGGAGTACTACAGTTCCCATCATCCACAAGCCAGCCTGACTGCTGAATAGGAAATCTCTGATTAAAACTTGATTAGAAATTAGCTGGATTCAGTGGTGTATGTATGCAGGAGCTTGACAGGATGCAGAGCACTCCTTTTTCCCTACAACAACCCTGCGAGGTTGGTTGGGGAATTTTAGGAATGGGTGTCAAAGTCCTCCAGGGGGAACTTCTGTGGTTGTGGAGGGACTCCAACCTGGGTTTGACTGCTCTCAGTCCAGCCTCTTCACCACTCCTGCACCCTGGTTAGGGCAGGTCGTAACCAATAACTTTTTCCTGTAACTTTTTATGACTTTTCAGACAATTATTTTTCCTTCTTTGGTTGTTTTTCTCTGCAAATTCCTGCATGCTTGCCTAAGAGGATCCTTTTTATATATGTGGATCTTTCATATTTGTTGAAGTGTGTGTGTGTGGGGGGGGGAATATCCTAAGCATTCAACGGGAGAAAAAAAAATGTGATCAACCAGTATGAATCAAATCTAACTTCCAACTTTTCTCTGATGATTCCTCTTAATTTCAGAATGATTGTAAGTAGCAGCTGACTGAATGCTGTTTTAACTTTTGCTGTGTGGAACTTTTGGTTACTTCTGATTGTGCCCTGAGAGGCTGGGTCTCTCATTGCCTGCTCCGAGAAGATCTAGGGCAGGGATCCCCAACCTTGGCAACTTTAAGCCTGGTGGACTTCAACTCCCAGAATTCCCTAGCCAGCTTTGCTGGCTGGGGTATTCTGGGAGTTGAAGTCCTCCAGGCTTAAAGTTGCCAAGGTTGGAGACCCCTGATCTAGGGGATGTTAAGGATAACAGCCGTGGTTCACTTAACAACCGAGGCAAGAAAAGTCGTAAACCAGGACCTGCTTAGTGATGGAAATTTTGGGGCTCAATGGCTAGTCACAAGTCTAGGACTGTCTGTAATAAAATGAGCTGTTCGGATTTCATTATGCACCTCATTTTTAAACTGATTGTTCTTCAGGTAAACATGCCAGGCCTCATGAATAAAACGGATATATGTCTCAACTGACAACATGGCCAACCCGCTCAGATACGAAGTACTGAATCTGTACAAAAACGTAAGTTCTCAGGAGTGACTCCGCCTTCTCCCAGTGGGTGATCTCCGAAAATGTTGGACCTGCAATCCCCAACCAGATGGGAGTTTATGTCCATTCATTTGAAGGACACCTGGTTAGGACAGGCAGAGGAAACTGGACCTAAATAAGAATTTCTATGAATTTGTTTTATTTATTTTATTTTTATTTTATTTATTTGTCAAACACAACAGTATATATAAGTATAAGCATGAAATAACCATACGAATTGGATACAATCAAAAGGGAACATTAGGACAGGAATGGTAGGCACGCTGGTGCTCTTATGCACGCCCCTTACAGACCTCTTAGGAATGGGGTGAGGTCAACAGTAGATAGTCTTTGAATAGAATAGAATAGAATTTTTTATTGGCCAAGTGTGATTGGACACACAAGGAATTTGTCTTGGTGCATATGCTCTCAGTGTACATAAAAGAAAAGATACGTTCATCAAGGTACAACATTTACAACACAATTGATGGTCAATATATCAATATAAATCATAAGGATTGCCAGCAACAAGTTATAGTCATACAGTCATAAGTGGAAAGAGATTGGTGATGGGAACTATGAGACGATTAACAGTAGTGCAGATTCAGTAAATCGTTTGACAGCGTTGATGGAATTATTTGTTTAGCAGAGTGATGGCCTTCGGGAAAAAAACTGTTTTTGTGTCTAGTTGTTCTGGTGTGCAGTGCTCTATAGCGTCGTTTTGAGGGTAGGAGTTGAAACAGTTTATGTCCAGGATGCGAGGGATCTGCAAATATTTTCTGCAAATATTTTCACTTTGGTTAAAGCTTTGGGGATTTTGGGAAGAGACCATGGAGTCAGGTAGTGCATTCCAGTCATTAACAACTCTGTTACTGAAGTCATATTTTCTACAATCAAGATTGGAGCGGTTCACATTAAGTTTAAATCTATTGGGTGTTCGTGTATTGTTGTGGTTGAAGCTGAAGTAGTCTTCGACAGGAAGGACATTGTAGCAGATGATTTTATGAGTTAAACTCAGGTCCTGTCGAAGGCGGCGGAGTTCTAAGTTTTCTAAACCCAGGATTTCAAGTCTGGTGGCATAAGGTATTTTGTTGTGAGTGGAGAACTCTTCTTGTAAAATATTTCTGGACACGCTCAATTGTATTAATGTCCGAATTAAAGCAAAAAACCTTTTCTTGTGTTTTGAAGCTTTTGTATCTGGGAAAGGAGTACCCCAAAGGGGCCGACTATTTTCGGACCCGACTCAAGGCAGCCTTCCTGAAGAACAAGGAAGTGAAGGATCCAGAAGAAATTAAAAAACTGATCGCCAGAGGCAAATTCGTCATCAAAGAATTGGAAGCCTTGTACTTCCTCCGAAAATACCGAGCTCTGAAACAACGATACTACGAGGACAGTTGAGCACCAACAAGTTGTAAAGTCTGCAAGGCGTGTGTAGCCCAGTGGTTAAATGGTGGGTGATTGGCCTGTAATGGTAATAATAAAATCCGTTGAATGATGTATTCGTTTGTTCGCTCTGCAGAAATCGGGGGTTGAAAGCAAAGCCAGAGAAGCATCTGCTGCCATCGGGGGTGGGATGATGGCTATTAATTGAGATATATTTAAAATTATTAAAAGTATCGATTTAAAACTAGATTTAAGACTGGAGAACGAATAGCTTTCACGGAAGCTAATTCTCCCAGCATCACAGACATTGTATCTTCCACGCCAGCTTTTGGGTGTAATTGGATGAAGGCAGTGGTGAAATGCACATTTTTTTTACTACCGGTTCTGTGGGTGTGGCTTGGTGGGCATGGCAGGGGAAGGATACTGCAAACTCTCCATTCCCTCCCCTCTCCTGGGGGAAGGATATTGCAAAATCTCCATTCCCACCCCACTCTTGGGCCAGCCAGAGGCGGTATTTGCCAGTTCTCCGAAGTACTCAAAATTTCCGCTACCGGTTCTCCAGAACCTGTCAGAACCTGCTGGATTTCACTCCTGGATGAAGGCCATCACCATCTGATGTGAACTTCTTGTAAATTTCTGATTGGTCTACAGCAGGGATGTCAAATTCACGGCCCGCGGGCCAGATGCGTCACGCACTGGCCATGCCCACCGCCATTTTAGTGAAGGGGGGGAAGTCGCATTACGTCACCTGACAACGCAAGTTTGACACCCCTGGTCTACAGAATGCTGGACAACAGTCATAGCCCAATCCAGCCTTACGGTTTTGTTTTCAATACCCTCATAATTAGAATCCTTTAGGAATTCATCAGTGATATTGTCCAATTTGTGTTATCCAACCACTGGTATATTTAAAGAGTTGCTAGCAGGGTCCATAAAGGTTTATTGAACTCTGAATACCTCATCTGACCCATCACCAAAGCAATTCAGGACTCTGTCACCTATTAACAATTATTAATACGCACATCCCAAAATTAACCCCAAATCATCTACCCACTTCTTCACCATCAGCTGTAAGATAATTAAACTTGCTTGGTTATCATAATTTTATCTTAATATTTAACAGTAACCTGGTTTCTTTTCACTTTCACTTTTTATTTTCTACACCTGAAGCTAATGAAATGTTTCACCTACATCAACAGTTATTCAAACACTTTGCAACTTGTGTGGACTTCAACTCCCAGAATTGCAGGGGGTGGGGGGTGGATCAATTTGCAGGAGAGGAGATTTTAATGTAGTGCTTCTCAACTTCTGATAACTTTTTAAGATGTCTGGACTTCAACTCTCAAGATTCCCCAGCCAGCTAGAATTCTGGAAGTTGGAAGTCCACACATCTTTAAAAAGTTGTCAAACTTGGAAAAACCCTGGACTACATAAATAACATTTGCTGGTATTGCAGTCTCTTTAATTCCATCCTCACCTTTTCCAGTTTTTGTCATTCAGATTCAGTGGTGGGATTCAACCCATTTAGCCACGGGTTCACCGAAAATGTGAGTGTGTGTGCATGTGCATACGGCTTCCACGCATGCGCGACTTCCGCCATGCGGCGAGGGTCAACTGAGCAGTCTTTTGGGGCCTGCTCCGCTCCATCTCTGTGTTGTGGCTCGTCCTCCCTCCTCTCCTCAGCCGGGCCCCTCCCATCTCCAACCGGGCCTTTTATCAGACTCCGAGTCTGATAATGAAGATGAACGGCCTGTCATGACTCCAGCCCCCGGCCCTGGCCCCATGCCCGGAGAGGATTCAAGGAGTAAAAGGAGAAGCCCAATAAACCTCACTCATATAGCGTGTGTTCCTTTGACTCAGCCTTCAGAGGTGGAAGCCAGCCAGGTGGCGGAATTACCCGGGCCTACTCCCTCTGACCCCTCCCTTTCCCAGACGCTGACAGCAGATCCAGCTGAAGACAATTCAGTGTGGGTGGACCCTCACTTCCGGAGATCTGAGAGGCGACGCCAGCAGAAGGAAGGGTGGGGCAGGCCTGGATAAATGCTGAGTCATGGAGCCACACCCCACAGTCTATATAAAGGACCTGCTTTTGGCATTACAACCTTGAGTCAAACAAAGTCTTATCTAGTTTGCTGATATCGGACCCTATTGCTGAAGTCACAACTTGGACTCCTGCCTGCCCTGATAAACCTTGAAGGCACTTGGCAAGCTGCAGAGGCTTCGTTGCCAAGTTTATTACGGACTTCCTTGACTTGTTCGTCAGAGTGGGGGTGGGACACGACACTCTGCTTTCCGGGGCAGCGGCTGCTTCTCTCCGCTGCTGCTCTTGCTGGGAGAGAGAGAGAGTCTCTTGTGCAATTTAGCAGCTGTGAGCTGCCACTTTCCCCTTCATCCGGAAAGCGCTGTGGCACAGAGAAACATGGCTGCTGCTTCTCTATGCTGTGCACTTTCCAGATGGGACTTAGAGGAAAGCGGCGGCTCACAGCTGTTAAATTGCACAAGACTCTCGCTCCCAGCAAGAGCAGCGGCAGAGAAAAGCAGCTGACCACATGGAGCGTCTCCACGAGCGACCAAGCCTCGGCAAGGGACAGCTGCAAGATCTCCACTGCAGCCAGCTAAGAAGAACTGACCAGTAGTTTGAGGCCGAGGGGGGGGGGGACGGCCCACAGGCAGAGGCTTGGGGCAAGGCTGGAGCCAGGGAATGATGCATTCCCCAACCTGGCCGAGGTGGGCGGTAAGTGGACGGAGGCTCCAGGGCAAGGCCAGAGCTGGGGAATGGCGTGTCCCTGGACCCCAACCCGAGGCGAATGGCGAGCGGGTGGCATGCTTACCTTTGGTGAGCAGAGCGGGTGAGGCATAGAGGCATGGAGATTAGCTGGACTGCGTGGTGAAGGAAAGATAATATATAGGGTGGGGCAGGCAGAGCAGGGTGAGCAGGTCCAGCCGGTGGTTGATTTTGCCAGTTCTCCAACCTGCGCAAAATCATAACCGGTTTGTCTGAACCGGTCTGAACCGGCTAAATCCCACCGCTGGCACTGAGAAGTCCAGGGTCTTCTGCGCAGACTCCACCCTGATCATGTAAGCAGGAAATAGAATTTGGATATAAGTGTCAATAATTTCATGAGCCTAGCTGTCCATAGAGCTCCATAGGGGGAAAATTTTACATTCCCCCCCCCTCAGGATCTTCTGTCCTATCCAGCCTAATTTGGAACTTGAACCTTTTTCTAATAGCTCATCCTTCATGTCAAAATTTAGAATATAATAGAATAGAATATAATAGAATATAATAGAATAGAATAGAATAGAATAGAATAGAATAGAATAGAATAGAATAGAATAGAATAGAATAGAATAGAATAGAATAGAATTTTTTATTGGCCAAGTGTGATTGGACACACAAGGAATTTGTCTTGGTGCACATATTCTCTGTGTACATAAAAGAAAAGATTTAGATAGAAATGTGGTCTATCTAATCAGAAATCATTAACATTTTTTTCAGTTTCATGCAAAAGGTGTCTAAAAGGGTTTACAAGTCATCAATAAATCTATATTGTTTTCTCTCTGATCAAAGTTTAGCCATCTCAGCAACTCTGGAGATTTTGCTTCCGAGGACAGAAATGGAGAATGACGCACAAACTCTTTTCCTTTTTATTAAGTACAGTGACAGCAATATTGTTGTTGATGTGTAGTTTTCATAGCATTTTCACAGCACGTGCAGCTAGTAGATCTTTTGCAAAGTGAACGGTGGTTGTCCTTCAAACGCCAGGGAGCAACATCCTGAGGTCAGGTGGCCAAAATAAAACTAAGGCAAAAAACCCTTAACATCGTTCAATTGTCCTGCCTCCAAACAACAACAGAAAAAAGCACAATGTACAAAACACCTGTTTTAGTTTATATACTATACAAAAATAGTTAAAATATATACTAGGTAAACACACTGCCGCTTTCAGAAATAGTCCTAGTAAGAAATTTGGCATTTGAGATCAGGAGGGGCAGGTGAAACACAGATTTAGTCTGCAAAAGGAAATCACAACAATAGAATGGAATTATTAAGGTTAAGCAGGTTTAGGAGAGGCTTAGCAAAGACTGAAAGCAATATTGTCTTTTAGAATGAAATCAACGTGAAACTTGCTACCGCATTAGATTTAGAAATTTATCTCCAGATATACATTCCTTCCAGTAAACCTATATTGCTCCAACAAATCCATATGTGGACTTCAACTCCCAGAATTCCTCAGGTAGCTACACTGGCTGGGGAATACTGGGAGTTGAAGTTGACGCATTTTAATGTGGCTAAAATTGGGAAACATTGCACTAAACCACGGGTCTGCAAACTTGGCTCTTTTTAAGACTTGTGGACTTCAACTCCCAGAGTTCCTCAGCCAGCAAAGCTGTTAATTATGACAGCTTTGCTGGCTGAGGAACTCTGGGAGCTGAAGTCCACAAGTCTTAAAAGAGCCAAGTTTGCAGACCCCTGCGCTAAACCCTTTCTGTAAATTATTACAGCTCCCTCTAAGTTAGTATTGCTGTCCAGTTAGTCCTCGACTAACAACTGAGCCCAACATTTCTGTTGCTAAGCGAGACAGTGAAGTGAATTTTGCATTTTTTTACGACCTTTCTTGCCACAGTTGCTAAGTGAATCACGGCAGTTGTTGAAGTGAGTAAGATGGTTGTTAAGTGAATCTGGCTTCCCCATCGATTTGCTGGTCAAGTCACAAAAGATGATCACATGACACCCGGGCACTCCAATGGTCATAAATATGAACCAGTTGCCAAGCATCCCAGTTTTGATCACATGACCATGGGGATGTTACCGTAGTCATAAGTATGAAAACTGGTCATGCCGCTTTTCTCCAGTAACTTTGAATGTTCACTAAACGAATGGTTGTTAAGTCAAGGACTAACTGTACCTGTGCTACAGATGCTACAGATGCAAATGTAAAACAGCAGAAATGAATCTGCCAAAGTTTGCTGCATAGCTTGCATTTTTCCACACCGGCTTTGGAAATAGTAAACTCACCACTCAGTGAGTTTTCCTGCATATTTTCACCCATTGAGAAAGAATGCCTTGTAAGTCGTCGTAACCACCATTTCAAAATTGTGTGCAACAATAGAGTTAAAACTAGGCACAGTTTAAAGTACAAACTGCATTTGGATACTGGGTCTCCTGCTAATGCAAACCTGACACACAGATTTGGTGCTCCATTGAGAATAAGGGCCAAAATAGAAAGGATTCAGAATCTGTTTAATTCAGGGATACTTTTAAGTGGGAGTGTGTGTTAAATTTCCCGCATTAAACATAAAAAAGATGCTGAGACTCTAGAAAGAGTGCAGAGAAGAGCAACAAAGATGATTAGGGGACTGGAGGCTAAAACATATGAAGAACGGTTGCAGGAACTGGGTATGTCTAGTTTAATAAAAAGAAGGACTAGGGGAGACATGATAGCAGTGTTCCAATATCTCAGGGGCTGCCACAAAGAAGAAGGAGTCAAGCTATTCTCCAAAGCACCTGAGGGTAGAACAAGAAGCAATGGGTGGAAACTGATCAAGGAGAGAAGCAACTTAGAACTAAGGAGAAATTTCCTGACAGTTAGAACAATTAATAAGTGGAACGACTTGCCTGCAGAAATTGTCAATGCTCCAACACTGGAAATTTTTAAGAAAATCTTGGATAACCATCTGTCTGAGATGGTGTAGGGTTTTCTGCCTGGGCAGGGGGTTGGACTAGAAGGCCTCCAAGATCCCTTCCAACTCTGTTGTTGTTATTATTATTACATAGAGTAGTTTTAAGGTGGGGTTAAAATAAAGCATAAGGCGTTCACATCAGCTACCTGGAAAACAAATTTTTTGTTACAGTGACTTCACATGCATTTAACCAATAAGGTTGCCTGCGCTTCCAATATTTTAAGAAACAGCAGCTTAAATGGCACCAAAAGTTTCCAGAATTCATCTCTATGGTTGCATTAAGACCAGGAAGATGTTGCATGAACTAGAATAATTTGTCGCCAGGCTAATAAGAATACAACACCTGAACGCAGTCAGATCTGTGGGACTCTTATTTTACCTGTATGTGCATCTTTGCAGGGCTGACTAATCAAAACATCTGCCTGCCAGAACCGGTTCAAAACCAGGTTATTTCCACACAGCTCCTGTAGAAGGCCACACCCGCCTTATCTGAAATAGCTTTAGGCTGACCTCATTCCCACAGCACAGGTGATAGAACGAGGGATTCCCAAAACGCCTGTCCACAACAATACAAAAAATCATCAGCAATAGGTCTGCGCAACGCTTCAGAGTCAATTCTGAAGTAAGTGCTTTGGAGCAGGTAAAGGACATCCATATAAATAGATCACCTTGAGCACATTGATAAATTAAAGGTAAAGGTTCCCCTTGCACATACGTGCTAGTCGTTGCCAACTCTAGGGGGCGCTGCTCATCTCTGTTTCAAAGCCGAAGAGCCAGCACTGTCCAAAGACGTCTCCGTGGTCATGTGACCGGCATGACTCAACGCCAAAGGCGCACGGAACACCGTTACCTTCCCACCAAAGGTGGTCCCTATTTTTTCTACTTGCATTTTTACGTGCTTTCGAAACTGCTAGGTTGGCAGAAGTTGGGACAAGTAATGAGAGCTCATCCCGTTACATGGCAGCACTAGGGATTCGAACCGCTGAGCTGCCGACCTTTCCATCGACAAGCTCAACGTCCTAGCTCCTGAGCCACTAATAGATAAATTAGCCAACCATTAATCTTACATTGGCTTTGAAACTCAGCCACTGGCAATGTTCTCAGTCCAAAGTTCAAAATTACGTGAACAGGAATAAAAACAGATGGAGCAAATGAAACGGGTTTCCACCAGTAAGACCACACCTAGAATGCTGCATCCAGTTTTGGTCATCACACTATTAAAAAAAAAGATGTTGAGACTCGAGAAAGAGTGCAGAGAAGAGTAACCAGGGGACTGGAGACTAAAACATGTGGATTGTGAGGCAAGAATCAAGAATCTTTGGGGCTGATCAGTTCCTTTTAGGAAGACTTGATTTTTAAAGGACAGACCAAACTGAGAGATAACTGAGTAACCCATTTCTCTGAAAATTCGGGATCCATTTTGATCCATGAAACCTCATAGGGAGTTTCAACTTGCCTGGTATTATCTTAGCAGCCTCCTCTTTCCCACAACTGAAAAAAATGAATCTTGTTATAAATATCTAAATCGTATTTGGTTCCCTTAACTAACTCTGGATATCTGCAAGCTGCATTCAGCTGGGATCCAACTGCTCTGTGCTTATTTCCTCCTAAATTCCAGGTAGTCCTCGATTTACGACCATAATCGAGCCCAAAATTTGGGATACTAAGCGAGGCAGTTGTTGAGTTTTGCCCCGTGTCGCCTTTCTTGCCTCAGTTGCTAAGTGAATCGCTGCAGCCGTTAAAACAATAATGCGGTTGTTAAGTGAATCCGGCTGCCCCATTGACTTTGCTTCGCAGGAGGTGATTTACATGACCCTGGGACGTGGCGACGGTCATAAATATATGCGCGTTGCCAAACGTCCAAATTTTGATCATGTGACCATGGGGGATGCTGCAACGGTCATGTGAAAAATTGTTATAAGTCAACTTTTTTCAAGGCTGTTGTAATTTCAAACGGTCACTGAATGAAAAGTTGTTAAGTGGAAGACAGCCTGTATGCTGGGATTGTGGACCATCAACCTTGGCAACCTCCTGGGGAATTCTGGGAGTTGAAGTCCAGGCATCTTCAAGCTGCCAAGGTTGAGAAACAATGCGTTTAAGCCAGGGGTAGGGGAACTATGGCCCTTTTATGACCTGTGGACTTCAAATCCCAGCATCCCATGCGGGCTCAGGAATTCTGGGATTTGAAGTCCACAGGTCATAAAAGGACCATAGTTCCCGCACCCCTAGCTTAAACCCTTACACTTACACCTCAAAGTTTTTGCTCCATTTTATTTAGATGGCCTTGCCCGGGGAAACTACCATGATCTTACAAATGCCAGACTTCAAAAATGTCCTCCCAAACACATGGACACATTCACATTCATCCCTTGATCATCACAAGAGTTTGTGGTTCACAGTGTACTAAAGCAGGGGTCTCCAATCTTGGTCCCTTTAAGATTTGTGGACTTCAACTCCCAGAGTCCTCCCAGAGAACTCTGGGAGTTGAAGTCCACAAGTCTTAAAGGGACCAAGGTTGGAGACCCCTGTACTACAGTGCCCAGATGAGGCAAAATAGGCCCAAGAGATTCAGCCACAAACACTGGGTGGGCGTGGCCAGAGGGTGTGACAGGCAGCACTCAGCATCCTGTACCCCCTGGGAGCCAAAATGGGCTGCGGGGGGGGAGCGGCCCCGTTTTGGGCCTAGTAGGCCTCCCTGCAGCCTCCTGAGAGCAAAAATGGGCCACGAGGGGGGGGGGTGCACACTGCACCTCCCCGGCACCCCATTTTGGACCTAGTAGGCCTCCCTGCAACCTCCTGGGAGCCAAAACGGGGCATGTGGGGACTCCTGGAAGGGGTGGGGAGGAGCCAGCCAGCAATTTAACCACCGGTTCACCCAAACCGGCTGAATCCCATCACTGGTTATGTGCCTTGCGTGAACGTAAATCACATTGCTCTTTCTCCTGGTACCCTATGCCCTTCCATTCGACAGTCTTGGTAGATACTGGACTATGGAAGGAGATGCACTTTTCCAATTTCCTGTATTTTAGAAGGTTGGAAAGAGTTGTGGTTGGAACAGCACGCGAGTCGTAGGGATGGGATTTTCACAGTATATGTGGTCTTAGGGAACAGATACAGTTAGTCCTTGAGTTAAGACTGGTTGTGGGGTCTTGGTGCTCTCTGGGCTTGATGGTTTTCTTCCAGACGTTTCATTACCAACTTAGGTAACATCATCAGTGCTACAAAGGAGTGTGTGTATTTCTCTATGTTGGTGGGAGAAAGAGGAAAGTTGTTCCCAAGATGAAAACAACACCCAACACCAACAGGAAAAATCACTCATACATAAATGGAGAGCAAGCCCTTCTAGCACTGATGATGTTACCTAGTTGGGTAATGAAATGTCTCCATGAAAACCACTAATCTCAGACAACACCAAGGACTCCCATGATTCAACCCTGAGCTACAAATATTCTCATTATTTAACAAGCATTTGAAGTTCTAACCGGCCCCCACCCTGAGGTCACGTAATCCCATTTTGGGCATTTGGGAGTCACCCTCCATCTCTGGCCACTTGCTGTGTCCTGCAGTCATGAAATCCAGATTTACTTTTTTAAAAAAAAACCCCGCAAACCATTTACTTCGTTTCTGGCAAAACAACAACAACAAAAAAACCCCACTCACTGGGTACAATGGGTACACTTAATAACCACGATGTTATAACCCACTTAAAGACCGGGGTGGTTTGCACCTGTAATTCCAAGATCAATTACAGTTGTAAATTGAGGACTACCTATAGTTGGTAGAGACTATGGGGTTGTAAGATCATGAACCTCAAGACACTTTCACGCAAGGCGCTAATTATGCAACGATGCATAGTGCATGTCGTCATTGTGTCTTCTAGCCAATGCCTGTGGAGGTGGTTGTTTGGGGTTTGAGATGGATTAATTCTTGCCTCTGACTTACACGCCTCTTTTACACTTACCTTTGGTAGGAAACTCTACTTCTGTTTGTGGAAAGACCGTGGAGTCCTTGGTGCTCTGAGCTTAGTTGTTTACTTGCAAACATTTTGTTCCCAGACTAGGTAATGCTATCAGTGCTAGAAGGGAGTGGGGTTCACTCTCTGTTTATATACAGCATAAGTTAGAAGTTTATATTTAGTAGCTAGTTCTGTCAATGTTGGAGGAAGTAAGTCTAATCAGAGAACTATTAAGGAGAAAACACCCCTCACCAATACCAATAAGGCAAGCTATTGCATTTAAAATGAGAGTAAAGTCTATTCCCTTCTACCGGTAGTACTGATGATGTAACCTAGATGGGTCATTAAAAGTCTCCAAGTAAACAACCAAGCTCAAGAGAGAACCCAGGACTCCAGAATTTGACCCTGAGCTACAAATACTCTCTTCTTTTGGAAAAGTCTTGTCACATTTCAGGGACGCAATTTCAGAAGATGTGGGGGGGGGGACACACCAAATGGGATTGAGGTGATCTAAATGTCGACTCGCAAAGCATCTCAAATTGCCATACGCAAGGAGGATGGGAAACCGACGAAGCAGCACGGCAGCCAAAAACAAAAGCACATTCCAGACATATCTTTCTCAAGGCTGTCTCCCAGGGTTACCCACAGCGGCCGGAGGGGAGTGATCTCTACAACCCGCGAAATCGCTCCGTTGGTGAATGTGATTGATGACACACTCTGGGGGGTGATTGATGACACACCCTGGGGGGAGGGGGGGAAATAGGGTCATAAATTACGTGGAGTCAGATATGGCTTCATTTGGGAACGAGCGAGGCTCATGATTTAATTAGGGTATCCATTGGAACCCTGACACTAAACTTCAGTGGAACATTATAGTCTACCTGGAATGGTAAAAATGCTGTCACAGATGAGATGAAAATCAGTTCCTCCTTCCTACCCCTGGAGCAAGGAACATCATGCATAAAACTGAGCCCTAGAGAAGGAAAACAATATTTATTTGCTACCACAGTTGACGTTCCAACCTCTCATGTAGCTCTAAGGCTGGTCCTCAAAAGTGCGGAAAAGTCTCAACTTTCGGGGGGCGGGGGTGGGAAGCAAAACAAAACAAAACAAGCCAGAAGACAATTAGAAGATTCTGCGTGCGCCAAGAGACTTGGAAGAAGAACTTTCAGGAGGATCTGTCGGTTTGTGTTTCACAAGCGTGGAGAAGTTGAAGAACCAGCTTTCCGGGATGTTCCACCGTGAGGAAAATAAGCCGTGGGGGAACTACGGTTGGCAGGTTCAGGAAACAACGCGATGGAAGGAAAAAGTGATGTTAAAAATGTTTTGTTCTAATAATTTAGTGTGAACGGTAGAAAAAAACGAGTCGGGTTTAACCGAAGGACCCTTGACGGATAAAGGATTGACAGTATTTTGAATTTGTTTTACATGATTATACATTTCGTCTTGGACTTCTTTTTCTTCTTTTTGCCGTTTTTGCTCATCTTCTCTTTGTGCTTCCGGATCTCCCGAACTAATGTGTAAAAAGCATCATCCACACCCTGTAGAGAGAAGAGGGAAAAACTTGGGTAGATTAGCATGTGGTATGAATTCAGCCCGTCAGGTAATTTATGATTCAATGTATTGTAAACAAAAACCAAAAAAACCCCAAAACCCCACGGAAAATGGGTCATGCCAATAAGCCAGTTAAGGGGGCTATGTAAACCAGGGGTAAAATCTACTTACCTTCCCTACCGGTTCAGAAATGCGCGCCATTGTCATGTCCGATTTTGGACCCTCTGCAAATTTGCATGCGCAGAGGGTCAAAAACAGGTTACTTCCTGATTAAAACCAGGAAGTAATGACGTCTGGGCAAGTGGGCGGAGTCTCACGCTGTCACCGCTACCAGTTCGCTGAACCACATGCCACTGCCGCTACCGGTTCTCCCAAACTGGAGCGAACCGGAAACATTTTACTCCTGATGTAAGCCCAAAAATTATGTACAATGTTCCCCCGAAAATATGATCTAGTCCTAGCCTGATTTTTACACGTGCGCCCAATATAAGCCCTATCCCCAGAATAAGCCCTAATTAAGACCCCCGCCCACTCCAGTTTGCACGGGAAAAAATTAAGCTAGGGTGGGGATGGGAAGGGGGTGTAGCTGCCCTACTACTTACCTTTGGACAGTTGCAGCCGGGCCTCGACACCTGCCTTGCCGGCCCATTTCTTCTGCAGCTGATAACAGAGCTCCAGATCAATCTGGAGCTCTGTTATCAGCTGCAGAGGCTTTCAGGAAAGCCTTCCCAGCATAGCCGGCTGCAGAAGAAGTTCCCGAAGGCCTCCGAAAATGAGACCTGGGGCGACCTGTGCAAGTGAGGTAAGTCAGTGGATGACATCTTTCCCCTCCCCCACCCCTGAAAATAAGGTGTGCTTTTCTTGGTGGCCAAAAAAAAAAAGACAAGGTCTTATTTTTGGGAAAACATGGGTACAGCAGCAACAAAAACCCAGGAGGATCAAATGTAGAGTTTATTAGCATGCATTTCCTAGCTATTTTACTTTCCAAAAGAGAGGAAAACCAGTACTATATATTTGTGTAAGATATAGAGATCCTGGGAGCAAAGGACCCCATCGTTTAATGCAGTGGTAGTCAACCTGGTCTCTACCGCCCACTAGTGGGTGTTCCAGCTTTCATGGTGGGCGGTAGGGATTTTGTCCGATTTTTAATTTAATTGACTTTATAAAAAATTTTCATAGCATTATTTAAAAACATTTTCATTAGGTTTTCATAAAATTCCCCGTGACAATTTAAATTTCTGAAAATATACTATTTGTATCATCCGCGCACAAATTTAGTTCACGTTATATAAGTGAAACTAAATGGCACTATAGTGCGACCGCAAACGAAAGAGCCTCATCCCAGAATAGCTTGTGCATCTTCCCCCACACCACCCAGCTGTAACAGACAAGCAGAGCTGGTAGCCGGCTCCCCCCCAACCCAATCCACGATGCGCGAGAGGCATTTGCAGACGATGATACACGGCGCATTACTGTGGAACTGGTGGGTGGTTAGAAAATTTTACTACTAACAGAGATACAAAAGTGGGCAGTAGGTATAAAAAGGTTGACTACCCCTGGTTTAATGAATAAGCCACTGCTCAATAGTTCCAACTTTTATTCAATCAGATAATATACAGCAGTGAGACTCTTATATTGACAAACATTGAAAGACACACTGAAACCCACAATGGAAGAAGTAATGGAATGAGCAGAAATAGCAAAATTGTCTATTTTAATTAAAGAAAGGAATTTATCCAGCTTTGTTTCTATTTGGAAACCGCTTCTTAGAGAAAAGGCAATTATCTACATTGATTTGGGACTGGAAATCTTGCATGGACTTTTTGCAATTAAAAAAAAAATTGATTTATGGTTTTGATTATTAGACAGGATAGATTATACAGTAAAAAGAAGAGTAGTCACGATGTAACTTTAGAAAGGCTGAAAAGAAGATTGGAAATCACCTTATATCTTTCCTTTTATCTCTTCTACTTTCTTTTTGCACTTTTAGCTTTTTCTTTTTTTCCTCCCTTTCTTCTTTTGTAATTTTAATTTTATTCTATCTTGCAGTTTTTTCAATTAGATAGATAGATAGATAGATAGATAGATAGATAGATAGATAGATAGATAGATAGATAGATAGATAGATAGATAGGATGAGAGAGAGGGAGGGAGGGAGGGAGGGAGGGATGATAGGTAGGTAGGTAGGTTGGTAGATAGATAGATAGATAGATAGATAGATAGATAGATAGATAGATAGATAGATAGATAGGAGAGAGAAAGAGGGAGGGAGGGAGGTAGATAGGTAGGTAGATAGATAGACAGATAGATAGGATGAGAGAGAGAGGGAGGGAGGGAGGGAGATAGATAGATAGATAGGTAGGTAGGTAGGTAGGTTGGTAGATAGATAGATAGATAGATAAATAGATAGATAGATAGATAGATAGATAGATAGATAGATAGATAGATAGGATAGATAGATAGATAGATAGATAGGATGAGAGAGAGGAGGTAGATAGATAGATAGATAGATAGATAGATAGATAGATAGATAGGAGAGAGAGAGGGAGGGAGGGAGGGAGGTAGATAGATAGACAGATAGATAGGATAAGAGAGAGAGGGAGGGAGGGAGATAGATAGGTAGGTAGATAGATAGACAGATAGATAGATAGATAGGATGAGAGAGAGAGGGAGGGAGGGAGATAGATAGGTAGGTAGGTAGGTAGGTAGGTAGGTAGGTAGGTAGATAGATAGATAGATAGATAGATAGATAGATAGATAGATAGATAGATAGATAGATAGATAGATAGATAGATAGATAGATAGATAGATAGGATGAGAGAGAGGGAGGTAGATAGATAGGTAGGTAGATAGACAGATAGATAGATAGGATGAGAGAGAGAGGGAGGGAGGGAGATAGATAGGTAGGTAGATATAGACAGATAGATAGGATGAGAGAGAGAGAGGGAGGGAGGGAGAGAGATAGATAGATAGGTAAGTAGATAGATAGGATGAGAGAGGGAGGGAGGGAGATAGATAGATAGGTAGATAGATAGGATGAGAGAGAGAGGGAGGGAGGGAGGGAGGGAGATAGATAGATAGATAGATATAGACAGACAGACAGACAGGTAGGTAGAGGGAGGGAGGGAGGAGGAGGAGGAGGAGAGATAGATAGATAGATAGATAGATAGATAGATAGATAGATAGATAGATAGATAGATAGATAGAAAGAAAGAAAGATAGAAAGATAGACAGACAGATAGGTAGGTAGGTAGGTAGGTAGGTAGGTAGGTAGGTAGGTAGATATTGCAGGCCCAATTGGCAAAAGAAAGCTTAGGACTGTATAAATTGGAAACATGCAGAAGAGGCCTTCATCCTGGAATGGATAGACAATAACTAAAACGATGCTTATATTTATATTTACATTTATGTCTCTGTCTATTTCTATCTACAGTTACATATATACACACATCGAAATTATATGAGCAGCTCTACAAAAATGACCAATCGTAAAACTATGAACAAAGAACCAATCAAGAACCAACACCACCAAGATAATCCAATCAGGATCGAACCCCAATCAGGGATTAGCCCTCACCAACACGCACCAATTGGAAAGCCGCTTGGCTGAAGATCGATCAGAAGTCAAAACACCCGATTATAAAACAGAATCTGATCTGCAGAGCAGGCCCACTTTGCCTCCGAAGATGGCAACCACAGTTGCTGGTGAAATGTTCAGGAAACCTTTTTTCTAGATTGTGGCGACTAGAATCTGAAGCCCAATACTGCCCTATACTGGCCACGAAAGCCTACATCAAAACAAATGATAAATCTATATTTTCCCAACAATTGTTATTTCGGTCACTTAGAATACAGTGCAGGGGTGTCTGGAAGAAATAGTCCTCAACTTATGTTCAGCACATCATTGTACACCCATTAAGTTCCTTCAAGTGTGTTAGACTAGCGGTCACCAACTGGGGGTCCGTGGACCACTGATGGTCCGCAAGAAAATTTTGGTGGTCCGCAGAAAAATTATTTGCATTTTTTATATTGCCCTAAATCAGGGGTCCTCAAACTATGGCCCCTGGGACAGATAGGTGCAATGAATGTTTATGTTGCTGCAGAGTGTCTCCCCCTTTGGGGTCTTTTTGTGTGGGTCAGAGGGGGGCAGAAATTCCAACATGGGGTCTGCTTCAGCCTCCTTGTTTGGGGCTCTGGGCGAAGGCTGGAGGGAAGTGCCGCTAGTGGCGAAGAGCCGGAGGGCCTCGTTCCAGTGGGACTACATCATGGCCTGGAACTGGCTGACCATCTCAGCCTGCTGAGCTTGCAGGTGCTGGTACCTGGCCTTGCACTCCCGCAGGTCTTCCCTCTGCTTGGAAAGCCTATGCTCCTAGTCCTCAGTGAGGTACTTCTACTGAACCTCCTTCTCGGTCAGATCCAATTTGAACTGAGCTGTTTTGCCAACTTTTTCTCCTGGTGGCTGCTTTGCTCCAACAACTGCTTCTTGTTGGGGCATTAAGGAGTCCTAGCAGGCAGGCAAGGAGGGTGAGTAGAGGCCAGCGAGGCGCCCCTCAACGTGAGTGACATCAAGTTGGCCATGCCCAGCCAGTCACATGACCAATTACAGTAGCCACGCCCAGCCCGCCAGTCATTAAGTCGATCATATTAGTGGTCCACGGGATTTAAAATTATGAATTTAGTGGTCCCTGAAGTCCGAAAGGTTGGTGAACCCTGTGTTAGACTACAATGCCTAACATCCCCAAATCCTTTTGGAGTATTATTTTTTATTTTTATTTATTTATTTTTTGTCCTCTCTCCATGGCATCTCTGATTAGTTGGTTAGTAGTTATTTGTTGCTTAGGTTGTGTCGTATTTATTTGTTGTCTAGGTTGAGTTGTAGGTTGTGTATTATGTAATGATAGATGAGTTGGGAGGAGATTTGGATCATTTGAGTTTTCATTTTTTAGTGTTGAAATTTGTTTTATCAAGTTTGTGAAACTTTGTTCAATAACTGTTAGAATTTTTTTTTCTAAGGTTTGTTCAATATCTTGTATTCTTTTTTCTAGGTTTTGTTCAATAGCTAGTAATCTTTTATCTAAGTTTTGTTCAATAGTTATTAATCTTGTTTCTAAAATTTTATCAGCGTTGGATTTTCTGGCTGGCATAATGATATTTTGAGTTTTTATGTAATTGGTAATGAAGTCGTATCTTTCTTATTTCTTTGTTTTATTACATACTCTTTCTAATTTTAGTAATGAGGAAGTATTTCTGCAATTTTTCTTGATTTTTTTTTTCCTTTAACTTTCTATGTCTCCAATTTGTATTTTGTATTTCTTTGTATTTCTAGGCAATGAAAGACTCAGCCTGGCACCATCGGAGAAAGCCAAAAGCTCCACATAACAAAAGCTAGGACAGAATTCAATCAGCTGCTACTTACAATCATTCGGAAATTAAGAGGAATCATCAGAGAAAAGTTGGAAGTTGGATTTGATTCATTACTGGTTGATCACATTTTTTTTTCTCCTGTCGAATGCTTAAGATTTTTGTTTTTTTCCCCCTTTAAACAAAAATGAAACTTACCCGGTTACATTAAAAGGCATTTTTTTATTTTCATGCACCCTGGAGTCTTTTCTTCGGTGCAGACTTTTGTCAATCGGTGCTGCTGAATCTCCCGCACCAAGGTATAGAAAGCGTCTTCCACTCTCTGTTGTTGCAAGACACAACTCCTTTAGAGTCGGTTTTCATTTAAGTAGGTGATAAAACAAGTGTCTTGCCCAGGAGCCAAGAGCAAGTGGCTATCAAGCTTTGGAGAAAAGTAGGGGAGAGAGGTCTCTAGCAGTGGTGATATCTGAACCGGTTTACTACCAGTTTGCTGGCTGCGCATGTGCACCAAATGTGAGGTGTGCACACCAAAAGGAGGCATGGGGTAAGTAGAACAGCGCGCGGAGGGGGTGATCAGCTGTGGCGTGCAATCTTTTTTTTTTTTACTTTTAAAAGCATTTAAAAGCATTTTTATTCGGCCGAATAGGTTGTACAAAAAATGCTTTTAAAAGTGTAAAAATAAAAAAAAAGGCTCTGGCAATCAGGCAGCTCAGCTGTGATCATCAGAGCCCTTTTTTAATCTTTTAAAAACATTTTTTTAAAAAAGAAGCGGCAAGTGGGTGACCGGGCGATTGGGTGGGCATGGGCGGGAGGAGGGGGGCAGGGATTTTCTGCTACCTGTTCTCCGAACCACCTGACGTCATCGCTACCGGATCGCGTGATCCGGTCCAAACCGGAAGCATTTCTAGCCTTTCCTGGTGGAAATCTTGGGGTACCATCCTGCATTCACCATGGCTGATGGCAAAAGGTATCAATGTTCAAAGAAGCAAACTTCCATACATTGCAGTCCTTGAGATCCTTGAGATTTTTGGTACCTACCTACCCCCTTGAAAACTATTTCTGTTGTGGTCCGCCAGCAGCCTGTGGAGCTGGCAGCAGAGTTGGACAGTGAGGAGGCGGGGGAGGACAATCATGGAGTCAGGGGAAGGCCCGGACGAGGGCTCTGCATCGGAGGCAGAGATGGGGCCAGGGCCATCTGGGAGCGATGTGCGGACTCCGAAGCCTCCAGAGGCGGATAGCAGAGAGGCAGAGGAACAGGAGGAGCCTGTTCCTAGTGCATGCCTGCGAAAAGCTGCCGGAAGACAAGAGCAGCTAAAACAAAAAGGATGACTAAGGAGTAAGGCCAGAAGATGATTGGCCCCTCCCATAAGGCTTAAAAGAGCAGCAACGGCTCTTGGGTTCTTTGTAGGTAAGCAACGTTTGCTGCAATTCTTTCTTATCTCCTGTTTCTGAACTTCGTGGGGTTCTTGCCAAGAAAAGCCTTTGGCAGGGTGCCAAAGAAGACAAAGGTTTGTGATAAGGCCGAAG
Organism: Ahaetulla prasina; assembly: GCF_028640845.1. Taxonomy (NCBI): domain Eukaryota; kingdom Metazoa; phylum Chordata; class Lepidosauria; order Squamata; family Colubridae; genus Ahaetulla; species Ahaetulla prasina. Next base: position 92,837,254 of record NC_080545.1, read on the forward strand.
GACTTTTTCTGAAAGACTTTGTTTTGGACTTAATTTGAACAAAGCTGAGAATGAAGTAATTCTCAGCTGTTCTAATAAAATATGTTTGTTTAGGACTGATTGTGTCTGGTAATAACTACTTGGGCCTAGGTCACAACAATTTCCCAGAAAGGACCCCACTCCAATACACTCCACAGCTGAGGGAGAAGGACTGGCAGAGGCAGAGTGAAAAGAGCAATCAGCCTAGAATCACTATGTGGCCACAAATGTACTAAGTCCAACTCTTTTGGATTGCTATTGACTTTTATCTAACCTTATCCAAGTGCTGGCTTAGTTGAGAAGATTCCAGTACGTAGGCACTTAGCAATAAATCGGTTAAATTGAACCTTCATGCTTGGACCTGGTCTTTCGCGTCTGACAATAACAAGCTGAATCTTTCAAAATAAGAATTTCAGATTCTGAAAGGTCTATAACAGCTGTTCCCAACCTTTTCGGTTTTATGGACTGTCGACCGATGGGGGGGGGGAGGCGATAGTTCCATGCAAACTTTTTGCACAAGCGGCAGGCACACATGCACACTGCTTGTACAAATGGAGCTTTGCGTGCACACGCACTCACACGCCACTTGAGTGGCCCAGTTCTGAATAGGCCGCAGCCCCGTGCCATCCCCAGCCTTTACCGCCTGCTAAGAATATTTCAAAATGCTAGAAAGTCAGAGAAAAATGTTCTTAGAAGCCATTCCTCACTTGACACAACTTTCCTGTCTCTAAAGATTTTTTTCAATGCAATATTTGTACATTACTAATAAAAGCCAGCTAAACCTTAAAGAGATATTAACGGATGCAGGATACTAGATCAGATGGTATTATCTAGCTCAGCGGTAGTCAACCTGGTCCCTACTACTAGTGGGCGTTCCAGCTTTCATGGTGGGCGGTAGGGGTTTTGTCTGATACTGAAGCACTTTCCTTTTTTTAAAATTTAATTGACTTTTAAAAAAATTTCCATAGCATTATTAAAGATTTATTTTGCCAAACTTAGCGAAAGTCCGACATAAAGTATTTGGTAAGTAATTATTATTATATGCTTTAACTTGCTGTAAGTCTGCTTTATAAATTTTATAAAGTAAAGTTACTTCCCTACTTTATAAATCACCATTACTATGGAATCGGTGGGCGGTTAGAAAATTTTACTACTAACAGAGGTTTCCTGACAGTTAAACAATTAATCAGTGGAACAACTTGCCTGCAGAAGTTGTAAATGCTCCAACACTGGAAATTTTTAAGAAAATGTTGGATAACCATTTGTCTAAAATGGTGTAGGGTTTCCTGCCTGGGCTAGAAGACCGCCAAGGTCCCTTCCAACTCTGTTATTATTATTATTATTAGATATAAAAGTGGGTGGTATGTATAAAAAGGTTGACTACTCCTGGTCTAGCTGTTCTCAGTTGAACCCCCAAAGCTAAGCAGACTTGGCTAAGACTTGGATGGGAGATATTTGAGAAATCTCAAGGTTAGCTTGGGGAGCTGGGAGACCAAATCCAGACAGGTAAAACCGCTTCCGTATTTCTGCCAAGTGATTTATATGAACGCCGACATAAAACTACCAGGAGTCAAGCTGTACTTAAGGATATGATTTTTTTAAAAAAGTTATCTTGAAGGCCCGAAGTTCAAAAAAGCTGGTCACCTGTCTTCGTATACTAGTCAACCAGGGGAGCAATCTCAGCCATACATAACAGGAATGGAATCCAAGCTCTGTTTGAATCTGATCGAAGAAACATTTAGAACAGCTCTTTAAAGGGCCTGAAGGAATTTAAATACCTTATAGCAGTGATGGCTAAACTTTTTTCCGTCATGTGCCAAAAGCACACATGTGCGTGTGTGACAGCATGCGTGCGCGCTAGCACCCATAATACAATGTGCCCTCTGCGCATGCACGCATGCCCCCACCATGCTCCCCTTGCCCCCCGCGCATGTGTGCGTGACCCCCACGCCCCCCAGTTTTTGCCTAGCAGGCCTCCCTGCAGCCTCCTGGGCCCAAAAACTGGTTGTGGGAAGGCACTGCCCCCCACGCTCTTCCTGGCCCATGCGTGCGCGCGCCCCCTGCTCATGCATCTCCCGCATGCGCCCGATCCCCCGCACATCCCAAAAATCAGCTGGGAGGCGGAGGTGGATCTGTGTTGTGTCTGCGCCCCCCCCTCGAGCCGGGCCCCCTGCCAGAAAGTGACTTGGAAAGTGAGGGGGAACGGCCATCAGGACTTAGCTCTGGAGCACCGGCTTCCCTGGCTCAGCTCCAGGAGCCAGAGGCAGGCCAGGTGAAAGAGATAACGAGGCCTCCGTCCCGACTCTTTCCCCCCCCCAGGCCACGCCTCCAGGCCCAGCTGATGGCAATCAGGCCTGGCTGGACCCTAGGTTTCGTAGGCAGGAGAGGCGGGAACAACAGAAGCAGGGGTGGGGCAGGCCTAGGAAGTGCTGAGTCATGGAGCCACACCCCACAGGATATAAAAGCAGCAAGGGCTGCTATACCTCTTCGTAGCAAGCAAATCAGCTGCTTAACTAGAGCTGAAGTACTGCTTGTTCCTGGTTGACTCATCAAGAGAGATAACAGAGTCACTTGGCAGACGCTCGCTAGTTTGCTGCCAGAGCTGATAGTGCCGGCTAATTAAGTCATCGCTTGGACTGAGGCGAGGGGGACAGAACAATCTGAGCTGGGCGATGGCTCATGTGCCCGCAGAGAGGGCTCTGCATGCCAGCTGTGGCACGTGTGCCGTAAGTTCGCCATCACGGCCTTATAGAGTAAAAGGCCGCGGGAGAGAAAATAAATCAATTTTAGAAGATCAAAGCAGGATAATTCTAATACCAAAATCCTGGTACCCATTTAGAGGAAGCAATTTCTTTAATAAACCAAGCCTCACTACCACGATGGAAGAACGATAAAGATAATCATAAAAACTCAAAGCATTCTTACGAACCTCAAGATAATAAATACAGATATGCAGGTAGACCTCGGCTTACATTCTTTTCTTTTGTGACTGTTCAAATTTACAACAGCACCAAAAAAGTGACTCATGGCTGTTTTTTCGCACTTATGACCATTGCTGCTTGCCCACGGTCAAGTGGTCAAACTCTGGACACTTGGCAACTGGCTCACACTTACGACAGCTGCAGTGTCCCGGGGTCACGTGATCCCGCTTTTGCGACCTTCTGACCAGCAAAGTCAATAGTGGAAGCCAGATTCACTCAACAACCGTGCCACTAACTTTAAAAAACCTGCATTGCTTCACTTAACAACTCCGGCACGAAAGATTGTAAAATGGGGCAAAACTCACTTGATAACTGTCACATGTAGCAATGTAAATTTTGGGCTGAATTGTGGTCGTAAGTCGAAGTCTGCCTGTATATTCCAGGCTGATTTTAACACTACAGTCTGAAATTTTCAATTTAGATCACGCGAGGAAATGTCAGCTGAGGTCAAAGTCCCTTGGGAGAGGCCTGTGATTCTGTTCTCTGCACGCAACCATGCATGTTGACGGCACTACACAACATGAGATCTTGGCTTTGCTCAACTTAGATCCTTTTTTCCACCACCGAAACAAACCAAGAAAATATATTATGGTTTGCAAGTTCTATCCTCATGCAGACAGAAGCCAAAATATCTCAGCCCAGCTGGTTCCTTTCAATAGAGTGTTTTTCAAATTTGACAACTTTTTAAGACATACGAAATTCAAATTTTCAGCATTCCCTGGTCTTCCGTGTTGGCTAGGGGATTCTGGGAGCTGAAGTCCACTTATTGCCAAGTTTGAAGTACACTCGTCTTAAAAATGGTCAAGGTTATCAAATTATCCTCAGAATGAGAGATCAAGGCCAACAGCATATTAAGAGGTTGTATAATGTATTAGTAGAAATAGACTCAGAGACTGAATTGGTTAAGGATTGTATGATTAAGTGGGCACAAAATTTTCAGCAACCAATAATGTTGGAAACTTGGGAAAGAATTTGGGTGAGGAATGTTAAATTTACACAAGCGCAAAATATGAGAGAAAATTTTTATAAGATGTTTTATAGATGGCATTTAGACCCCAAAAAGTTGTCATGTATGTATCCTAATGTACAGGCTAAATGTTGGAGATGCGATTGTGAAGATGCCACTTATTACCATATATGGTGGACTTGTAAAAAAGTTAGAGCATTTTGGATTAAAGTATGGTGGATCATGCAGAATATTTTGAAAAAGAAGATTAAGTTTACCCTGCAGTTCTTTCTACTAGGAATAATTATGGATTGTACAGCTATAGAGACTAAATTGATTTTGAACTTAATAACAGCCGCAAGACTTTTGATTGCTCAATATTGGAAGAAAGAAGAATTACCTACAATTGAAGAATGGACACTCAAAGTATCAAATCTGGCAGAAATGGCAAAAATCTCTGCTTACTTGAAAGACTATACACTAGAAAAATATATTTTAGAATGGAAAATGTGGATTGATTATATTCAAAATAAGTATCAGATAAAAAAATATCGAATAGCATATGAGTAAATTTAGGAAATATTTTGTATTAGATATATTTCTGAAGGAGAGGGGAATTGAGAGTGTGATTAAGTGTGGAGTGACTAGAGATTATAATTTAGGAATTATTTTGGATTATGATTGTTAGTTTTGATACCCTGCATTTTGTTCTGGGAAGTCGGGGTGGGGGGTGGGGGGTAAGGGGGAGGGGAATTGGGGGGTTGAGGCTAGAGATGGAGTGATGGTTAATGTACAGGGATTATTGAAGATGTATAAATATAATTAATGTAGGGTCGGGTCTGCCCAGTTACCATTTTAGAACGGTGGGGAGGGAGAAAAGAGAGAGTAGGAGGTAGGAAAGAGGAGAAGAGGAAGGAAGAGGGGTAGAAGAGGGAGAAGGAAGGTGTAGGGTGGAGAGAGGAGAGGATGTAGATAAGAGAAGGAGAGGAAGGTTAGGAAAGTAAAAGAAGGTAGAAGAGGGAAGAGCGTTAAAAAGGGGGGTGGTGACTGGGCAAACCCGACTAATTGTATATAACTGTACATTGGATGAGTTGTTTGATATGATTGTAAAAATAAAACTTTTTTATGAAAAGAAAAAAAAATGGTCAAGGTTGAAAAACACTGATTTAAACCATAGATTTTTCCCCCCTAAGGTGTAATTCTTGAGTCCCCCAAAAACAGTACACACACTGGATTCGGCATCTGGATTTTGAGATTGGCTTGAAGATGGGAAAGACTTCACTATATCCAGAGATCTCATTACGAAGCTTGTCAGAGGCATGGAAGAATTCTGAGACATTAGACAATTAGTCTTGAATTTTCAACAAAGATTGTCTTCGACCGATTCAGACACCGTCCAAATCAATAGTCAAACTGAACGCACGCCAAATCTTGAAGGCAGATCCGACACTCTATAGTTGAATATGCTTAGATGATTTTGCTTCAACTCCCAGTAAAACAGGCACGAGCAATTATAGCCCTTTACGACCTGGGGACTTCAACTCCCAGAATTCCTGAGCCAGCCATGCCAAGTCAGCCATGGCTGGCTGAGGAATTCTGGGAGTTGAAGTCATAAAAAAGCCATAGTTATTGAACCCTGCATTAGAAGAAATTAAAGATTCCTGTGTGAAGAACAGGTTATCTCAGAGTTTACAAAGAAGATAATTCAATTATAAAACCAGCTAAGAAACAGTCACCTCTTTTATGTTTCTCCCTCCATGGTTTTTTAATAACTAGCATTATTGGGGATGGACAGTGTATTTTGGCCAGATAATGGCCGTTCTTTCTGCTATTGCATTGTTTTCCAACCTTGATAAAAAAAATTTTTTTTTGAATTTATATCCCGCCCTTCTCCGAAGACTCAGGGCGGCTTACATTGTGTAAGGCAATAGTCTCATCCTATTTGTATATTTATATACAAAGTCAACTTATTGCTCCCCCCCCAACAATCTGGGTTCTCATTAAGGATGAGTGGACTTTGACTGCCAGAATTCTCAGCAATGGCTATGCTGGCTGTGGAATTCTGATGTCCATATACTCGGAAATTACCAAGGTGGGGAAACCCCTGTGCTAGTGCATTGATGAATGTCAATCACAACGTTGACACAAATCAAATGGGCTGTCGGTTCCTTCCCACAAGCAAAGTCCATGGAGAAAATTGGATTCGTTTAAGAACTATGTGATTCACTTAATGACCATGGGGGAAGAAAGTGGTAAAATTGGGCATGATTCGCTTAAAGGCTACATTGCTTAACAAGACGATTTGGTTCCAATTGTGGTTATAAAACTGAGGATTACTTATAGTCATGTAGAGTTCAACAAGTAAATGACCCATCAGGGATTTGGAGAATAAACAAACAGATTCTCAATAAAGGAGAATATCTGTAGCTCAGGGTTGAACTGGAGGGGGGGGGCGGCCTTGGTGCTCTCTTAGCTTAGTTGTTTTCTTGCAGACGTTTGATTACCAAACTATAACACAAACATTGATTGATTTACCTCTGAGTATCCAAATGTAAAAAATGCTTCTGAACTACCTGGGAGAAAGTCTTTTCTGGCTACAAGGAATTCTGCCCTTCCCACCCTGGAAATGACTCGGATTTTTACCCCATCGCAGCCAGCTGGACGTCGTTACCTGTCGTGTTTTTGCAGAGGTTTCGATGAAAGGGATCCCGTAACTTCTTGCTAAATCCTGAGCCTGCTTGGTATCTACAGTCCTGGAGGGCAAATCACATTTGTTGCCGACTAGTACCATGGGCACGTCTTCGGAATCTTTTACTCGCTTGATTTGCTCCCTGGAGGGGGAAAAAAAAAAGGAAAGAAAAAGAAGGAAGAAGCAAAAGTCTCTTTCTCTTTTTTTATAGTAACAAGAAAACTATAGAACCGTGATGGCGAACCTATGGCGCGCATGCCAGAGGTGGCACGCGGCGCCCTCTCTAACGGCATGCGAGCTGTCACCCCAGTTCAGCTCCATTGTGTGTGCGTGTACACCTCCCGCCAGCCAGCTGGTCTTCAGGGGGCAGAGGACATGCGGGAGGCACACACGCATGTGCAGGGGGGGCGGGACATGTGCGGGGGGCCCCGTGCGCATGCATGAGGGGACGGGGCGCATGCAGAGGGGCGCTTGTGCATGCATGGAGGCACATGTGCGGGAAGCGCATGTGCGGGGCCCCCGCGCGCATTGAATTTTGGGGGTTTGGCCGCATGCTTTGGGCACCTGGTACAGAAAAAGTTAGCCAACACTGCTATAGAAAGAAGTGAAGAAGTGTTTTTTTAAAAAAAGAATAAAAGACAAAATTGAAGACACAAGGAGAGGTTTTTCCCCTCGCGCCTTCAATCGCCGGGGCTGGCTTAAATTTTGTTGTATTTTTAAATTTATATTTTATATTTCTAAATTTTATATGAATTTTAATGGGTTTTTAGAATTTTAAATGTTTTAAAGTTTTCGGCCAATTGTATAAAGTTTTTTAATTTTGTTTTAATTGTATATTGTATTGTTTGGGTTTTTATTCTGGCTGTACACCGCCCTGAGTCCTTCGGGAGAAGGGCGGTATAGAAATCTAATAAATAAATAAATAATAAATAAATAAATAATCTGCTGAACACCTAATTCTCACAGTTGACAAAATACAGTGACTACTAAGTTCTGTCTAATGCGGGGGTCTCCAACCTTGGCAACTTTAAGCCTGGAGGACTTCAACTCCCAGAACTCCCCAGCCAGCTTTGCTTTGCTTTGCTGGCTGGGGAATTCTGGGAGTTGAAGTCCGCCAGGCTTAAAGTTGCCAAGGTTGGAGTCCCCTTTTTTCTAGAGAACATTTATCTGTATTGTTGCTAAAAATTAACACTGAGTTGGCAGCACCTAATTAATCAAGCTAACAATCAGAGGTACGGCAACCAGCCTTCAAACGGATTAAGAAGGTAACTGAAGTGGCAGGGGAAGATCCTTCTCTGTGGGGGCCCCTCCCCTATGGAACGAACTTCCCCCTGGTCTACGCCAAATACCTGACCTTCGGACCTTTCGCCGCGAATTGAAAACGTATTTATTCATTCGCGCGGGGCTGGTTTAAATTTAGCTGTATTTTTAAATTTATATTCTATATTCCTAAATTTTATATGAATTTTAATGGGTTTTTTAGAATTTTAAATGTTTTAAAGTTTTCGGCCAATTGTGTAATAAGTTTTTTTAATTTCGTTTTAATTGTATATTGTATTGTTTGCTTTTACTTTGGCTATACACCGCCCTGAGTCCTTCGGGAGAAGGGTGGTATAGAAATCTAATAAATAAAATAATAATAAAAAGGTGGCATTTGTCTTTTAAGATCATCTGTCAAGAGAAATCAATAGTCAATAAATACGCTGCAGACTAGCATAATGCTGGGGAAAGCTAGGAGGAGCACTACAAGCAACAAAGTGAATGGACTTGATTACAATGGTGGTGCACCATTGGAACACCCAGCTTTGGACACAATAACAGAGTGGGAAGGGACCTTGGAGATCTTCTAGTCCAGCCCCCTGCTCAAGCAGGAAACCCTATACCGTTTCAGACAAACAGTTGTCCAGTATCCACCAAATGGTGTTCCAGTATCTCAGGGGCTGCCACAAAGAAGAGGGAGTCAAACTATTCCCCAAAGCACCTGAGGGTAGAACAAGAAGCAATGGATGGAAACTAATCAAGGAGAGAAACAACTTAGAACTAAGGAGAAATTTCCTGACAGTTAGAATCAGTGGAACAACTTGCCTCCAGAAGTTGTGAATTCTCTGACACGGGAAGTTTTTAAGAAGATGTTGGATAACCATTTGTCTGAAGTGGTGTAGGGTTTCCTGCCTAAGCAGGAGGTTAGACTAAAAGACCTCCAAGGTCCCTTCCAACTCTGTTATTCTATTCTATTCTATTCTATTCTATTCTATTCTATTCTATTCTATTCTATTCTATGCTATGCTATGCTATGCTATGCTATGCTATGCTATGCTATGCTATTCCATGCTATTCTATGCTATGCTATTCTATTCTATTCTGTCTCTCATCTATCTCTCCATCATCTATGTTATCTGTCAATTTTCTCTTTCACGTCTGTCTGTCTATCGTCTGTCTGTCTATCTGCTGTCTACGCATGTTTTCTGTTTCTTCCTCTATCTCTCTGTAGAATCACTCCAACCAAGCAACCGCCTTAAATACCTAAGACAGTTGAGTCTAGAAACGGGGTATATTTGCAATTTGTGTTGCGGGAACATTACTAAGCTTTAGAGAATGGCTGTGTGATTGCTACAGACCCCTCTTTAATTCTTCTGTCAGAAATCCCTTTCAAGTTTATTTTTATCTGGACTCCAGAACTGAGTGACCTCAGGATTCATGGGCTCTCTGGAAATCCATTCAGAGAGATAATGAGAAGGCGATATAATTGTCATTCTCTCACCAGCTCGTCTCATGTTGTTCCCCAATTATATGCTTGGAGTCCAAAGAAAATTACAGGCCTGTCAGGTTATTGTTGTGGGGTCAGTCAGAACGATTTGACTTGGTGGAAGCTGAGAGATTTATCTTGGAAGTCTCGAAGCCTCAGGAAGGCCTCAAAATCTTTGCATAGTTCCCACAGAGAACTCAAAATGGTCTCTTTCAGGGTTTTTTTTGGCCTTTGCAGGTAATCCTCAACTTACAACGGTTCGTTTAGTGACTATTAAATGTTGCATCTGCACTGAAAAAAAAAAGTGGCTTATGATAGTTTTTCACACTTAAGAGTTGAAGTCCTCCAGACTTAAAGTTGTTAACGTTGGAGACCCCTGCTCTAGAACAAAGACGCCCACCTATTCCTTCAGATTCTCTGCTGGGAGTTTCCTCATATTTAATTGTCATCCAATTTTTTCCACTTTTTTTGGGGATTTCACCACTGGAGCAAGGCATCCGGCCCATGGGGCCGTCGTGGAAAATGTAAGGGGCCGTCCCGCGTCGCTTTGGCCCGATCTACCAAGTGTGAAGAGGAAACATCGGATCAGTGTGGCTTCGCCCCAGTCTACCCAGTGCGAAGAGGAAACCTGCCAACAGCTTTGAGGGGTGGGAGTGTCAAGCTGGCCACGCCCACCCAGTCAGCCACACCCACCCTGCCCCACGAGGTCAACCACAGCCCTGATGCGGCCCTCAGTGAAATAGTGTTTGACACCCCTGCTATAGAGTATCCTGCTTGAGCAGGTGTTCTGTCTCCTTCCCCACTTCAGACCCACGAGCTGGCCTTCAGCCAGTGGATTCACGGCTCTTATCAGTCCTGGCAGAGAAATCGCAGCTGCCTGCCAAAGTTCAAACAAATGACTCACGTAGCAAGACTTTCAGCTCTTTTTGAAACGGATCAGCTAAACTTTGCTTCCCGTGGAGTGAGAGCAGTCCCCAAAGCTCCTTATATATCCTGTGGGGTGGGGCTCCTGCCCCACCCTTCCCTTTGATGACGCCGCCTCTCTAATCTTCTGAAGCGCGGGTCAAGCCAAGCTTGATTATTATTATCAGCTGGGTATGAAGGCATAGCCTGGGGAAGGGAGGAATCAGGGGATGACGGCCTCATTACGTCCTCCGACTAGTCTGGTTCTGGCTCCTGGAGCCGAGCCAAAGGAATCGGTGCTCCTGTGGTAAGCCTTACTGGCCCGTCCCCCTCACTCTCGGAGTCACTTTCGGGCATGGGGCCAGGTTCGGGGGCTGGAGTCACAACAGCAGAATAACTCCGTTATTCTGCATTTTTCCTGCAGAACCAGAGAGGTACCAAATATCATGCATTAATCCAATGGAGCTTACCTGTAATGATGGATATCTTCAAACGATTTGTTGTTGTTTATGGCGAATACACACAAAAACCCCTCGCCTGTTCTCATGTACTGGTCACGCATTGCACTGTATTCTTCCTGGCCAGCTGTGTCCAGAATATCCAAGAGGCAGGTTTCGCCATCGATGACCACTTGCTTCCTGTAAGAATCCTGAGAAAAGGGAAAGGAAGAGGGAATAAAAAAATATCGATAAAGGAGAATATTTGTAGCTCAGGGTTGAAATGCAACATTAATATAAGTCAGTCCTTGAGATACAGCTGTAATGGTAGCATCCAAATTTTGATCACATGACCATGGGAATGTTACAACGGTCCTAAGTGTGGAAAACGGTCCCTGCACAAATAGTCCTCGAGTTACGACCACAATCGAGCCCAAAATTTAGAATAGAATAGAATAGAATAGAATAGAATAGAATAGAATAGTATAGTATAGTATAGTATAGTATAGTATAGTATAGTATAGTATAGTATAGTATAGTATAGTATAGTATAGTAGAAGAGAAGAGAAGAGAAGAGAAGAGAAGAGAAGAGAAGAGAAGAGAAGAGAAGAGAAGAGAATTCTTTATTGGCCAAGTGTGATTGGACACGCAAGAAATTTGTCTGGTGCATACACTCTCAGAGTACATAAAAGAAAAGATACATCATCAAGAATCATAAGGTACCACATTTAATGATAGTCATAGGGAAACAATATCAATATAAAACTTAAGGATACCAGCAACAAGGTCACAGTCATACAGTCATAAGTGGAAAGAGGTTGATGATGGGAACGATGGGAAGATTAATAGTAGTGCAGACTTAGTAAATAATTTGACAGTGTTGAGGGAATTATTTGTTTAGCAGAGTGATGGCGTTCGGGAAAAAACTGTTCTTGTGTCTAGTTGTTCTGGTGTGCAGTGCTCTGTAGCGTCGTTTTGAGGGTAGGGGTTGAAACAGTTTATGTCCAGGATGCGAGGGATCTGCAAATATTTTCACGGCCCTCTTCTTGATTCGTGCAGTATACAGGTCCTCAATGGAAGGCAGGTTGGTAGCCAATATTTTTTCTGCAGTTCTAATTATCCTCTGAAGTCTGTGTCTGTCTTGTTCGGTTGCCAAACCAAATTTATGTTGCTAAGTGAAATATTTGTTACCTGAGTCTGCCCCATTTTACGACTTTTCTTGCCACAGTTGTTAAGCGAATCATTGCATTTGTTAAGTCAGTAACCTGGTCGTTAAGTGAATCTGGCTTCCCCCTCCCCCTTGATTTTGCTGGTCATCGTATGGCAGAAGGGGATCCCGTGACCCCAGGACGCTGCAACCGTCATAAATGTGAGTCATTTGCTAAGCATCCAAATTTTGATCATGTGTGATCATGGGGATGTTGCCACGGTCCTAAGTGGGGAAAAACGGTCGTAAGTCCCTTTTTTCCAGTGTCGGCGTAACTTCGAACGGTCACAAAGTGAGCTACTGCAAAGCTGCACTCAATTTTCTGCCCTCCAATCAAAAAAGCTGCGAAAGTTCACGCATGTCTTAACAATTTTACCCAATTCATGCCCTATCATCAACCGCACACTTTGCCAACTGTTGGTAGGTATGTCATCGGATACTATTTCTGAGCCTGCCAATCAAGAGATGGTATTCAGGCGGTTCGGACCGGTTCTGCCAAACTGGTAGTAGTGACCTGCCGGTGGCGGTGGGCCTGCTCACCCGCTCAGGCGCTATGCCATCCTATTTAGCCACGTTTTCTAAGCCGCGTGAATACGTGCAAGCCATGCGCAAGCAAAACGCCTGCGCGGGAGGCCGTGCACTCAGATTTTCGGTGCGTGGCGAACCGGTGGTAAAATTATGTCAAACCCAGTTCTGCTGCCAATACACAGGGGAAAAAAAATGGGTCAGGTAGGAAAGAAAAGAATCGCTTTGCCGAAAAATCCAATTCTGCAGCTGCTGTTTTGCACCTCCTTGGGCACGAGGCTGAAAAACAATCCAGTCAGAGCTGAAGAAGCTTCTTGGATGAGAAGCTAAACGCCTTCAAAAAAGAAAAACCAGAAAGTCCAGTTGCCTTTTAGGAAAAAAGAAAAAAAAAAGCACCTTTGAGACAACCATGACCTGGATCAGGGGTCTCCAACCTTGGTCCCTTTTAAGACTTGTGGACTTCAACTCCCAGAGTTCAACTCTGGGAGTTGAAGTCCACAAGTCTTAAAGGGACCAAGGTTGGAGACCCCTGACCTGGATGACTGAGAATCTCTACAGACAAGAGGCTGGAAAAAAAAAATCTAATTTAACTTTCTTTGCACCAAGGTCCAACCGAGCATCGTGAGTCCAGTTCCTCCAGGCAGTTAATGTGCTTAAAACTATATTTGAATTTCAAAGCCTGGCCACTCTGATCACTGACTTCCCCGCTGTTTTTTTTAAAATGGGTCTTTCTTTGCCCTGAAAGCATTTCGCTTACATAACTTGGGACAGAGCTGGGATTATATAAAATGCAAACAAGACCGCAACAATCCCACTGAATCTTCTTCCTCGTGACACACCTACGAGAATACTTCTGTGTGTTTCCCAGGGGCCTGACTGACCTCATCGCCTTCATTTAGAAAATTCCACGCTCGGCAATTCCAGTTCTATAAACTGTTGTGACGTTCGCAGGCCGAGACCTAGAAGAGAACTGCAGCGGTGCAGACCAAACGGAAGGATAATTGAGGAACGGGAAATAAAAAGACGTGGAAAGACAAATAGGTACAGGCTGGGTTTTGCTCTGCGTCGAAGAAGCACCCGCTGCAAAAGATGTAGCTGGGGAAGGACCGTCAAATTCAGCCACTTCCGAGGAGACAAATATTGTCAAAAGCCAACAAAGAGATAATGGTTTAGCCCCCCACCCACCCCCGTTTGGGATAAGGAAAACTCAGAAATGGGAAGCCATCACGCTTGATAGTGAGCAATCTACTGTCAATCAAAAGATATCCCCTCCCTCTCCATCATGTTAGAATAGAATGGAATGGAATGGAATGGAATGGAATAGAATAGAATAGAATAGAATAGAAAATATGGAATGGAATAAAATGGAATGGAATAGAAAATATGGAATAGAACAGAATAGAAAATATGGTATAGAACAGAATAGAAAATATGGAATGGAATGGAATGGAATGGAATAGAATAGAATAGAATAGAATAGAATAGAATAGAATAGAATAGAATAGAAAATATGGAATGGAATGGAGTAGAATAGAATAGAATATAGAAGAGAAGAGAAGAGAAGAAAAGAGAAGAGAAGAGAAGAGAAGAGAAAATATGGGATAGGATAGGATAGGATAGGATAGGATAGGATAGGATAGGATAGGATAGGATAAAATTCCTTGTTGGCCAAGTGTGATTGGGCACACAAGGAATTTGTCTTCTGTGCATAAGCGCTCAGTGTACATAAAAATCAAGAACCACAAGATACAACAGTGATAGTCATAGGATAAATAAGCAATTCAAATCATACTAGGAAACTAAATAAAACAATATAAATCGTAATGATACAAGCAACAAGGTTAGAGTCATAAGTAGGAGGAGAAAGGTAATAGAAATAGAAAACCATTCGTTTAGCGATCATTTGAAGCTACAATAACACTGAAAAAATTGACTTATGGTCATTTTTCACACTTGCAGATAATCCTCAACTTACAACAGTTCCCGGTTCGTGACCACAATGCCACTGAAAAAAAGTGACTTATATGAGCACTCGCTTCCGGAGATCTGAGAGGCGACGCCAGCAGAAGGAAGGGAGGGGCAGGCCTGGATAAATGCTGAGTCATGGAGCCACACCCCACAGCCTATATAAAGGACCTGCTTTTGGCATTCCAACCTTGAGTCAAGCAAAATCTCATCTAGTTTGCTGATATCGGACTCTATCGCTGAAGTCACAACTTGGACTCCTGCCTGCCCTGATAAACCTCGAAGGAATTTGACAAGCTGCAGAGGCTTCGTTGCCACGTTTGATACGGACTTCCTTGACCCAGTTGTTGGAGGGGGTGGGGGACACGACACTTCCATTATGCTGCTTGTCCTTTTCTATATTGTTTTTTTTTTAATCTCTATGGATTCCTGGGCATTTGGATGGCCTGTTAGGTTCTTGGTATTCTCTGAGCTTGGTAGTTTCCCTGAAGACATCTTGTTACCAGGTTAGGTAACAGCATCAGTGCATGGGGGAGTGAGATTTGCTGGATCTTTTTATATATAGTCGTTTGCACTACAGATCTTGCTTGGGGTGTATATAACAGGTAGTCCTTTGACTTACAATTAGAAATGGAACCAGAAATTTGTTACTAAGCAAAGCGGTTGTTAAGTAAGTCACGTCCAGTTATACAATCCTTTTTTGCTCCAGTTAGTAAGCGAATCACTGCAATTGTCGTTAAGCAAACCCAAATTCCCCATTGACGTTGCTCGTCAGAAGCCAGTTGGGAAGGTCACAAATGGTGGAAAGGAAGGAAGGAAGGTAGGAAGGAAGGAGGAAAAGGAAGGAGTGAGGGAGGAAAGGAAGGAAAGAAGAAAGGAGGGAGGGAGGGAGAAGGATAAAAGGAAGGAAGGAGAGAAGGAGGAAGGGAGGGAGGAAGAAAAAGAAGGAGGAAGGGAGGGAGGAAAAGAAGGAACGAAGGAAAGAGAGAGGGAGGAAGAAAAGGAAGGAGGGAGGAGGGAGGGAGGGAAAGAAGGAATGAAGGAAGGAAGGAGGGAGGAATCAATCCGCCAAATGTATGGAATTCCCAGAATTCCCCAGCAAGCAAGGCCATCGCTAAGAATCCTGGGTCCTAAAATTAGCACATCTGGAGAATTAGCACATCTGCATGCTTACTCCAGAGTTTGTAATAAACCACACCACTGCGAAGTTAGTCACTCAAAATCCAGTTAAAGGAACAAACTCTGTATTTTTTTTTCTGATGATGCAAGCAGGGCGCCGAGTTCAGAACAATATCAACGTTTACTTATCGAAAGACATAAAAAGGGCACGGCAGGACAGAGCAAAGCTCCCGCCCTGATTAACTTTAAAGTCAGACCAGTTCACCAGACTGGGAGAGCAGCATTTTTAAGGTGGAGAGAGATAAAAAGTTAGCAGAGGGGTTATTAAGAACCATGGTGGTGCAGTGGTTAGAATGCGGTACTTCAGACTAACTCTGCCCACTGTCACCAGTTCGATCCTGACTGGCTCAAGGTTGACTCAGCCTTTCAATCTTCTGAGGTCGGTAAAATGAGGACCCAGATTGCTGGGGGCAAGATGCTGACTCTGTAAACCGCTTAAATGAAGCACTACGAAGTGGTATGTTATCGCTATCATGGTTACAGCCAAATCGTAAAAATCTGGCTTGTGACCAGACCACTAAACTTCCAGGGATTTTACCCAGATTGGTGACTCATGACACCAATTAAACCCTTGTGAGTTGATTAGCTTTGGGTTATATAAATCTTGCATAAATCTTGTGATTTAGCATAGAATTCTGAACTCAGCCAATTGCAGGTTTTTCAAGAAATAAATATGGCTTAAGAGGGAGACCTTCCCTTAAATGTTAGACCCTGCAGAGGACTGTCCCTCTGCCCCCACTCCCCTCCATTTAACTTGAAACCACGGTCAGAAACAACTCATAAAAACCAAAAGTTAAAAGTTAAAGTTTATCCCATTTGGCTCCAAAAACATGGTTCATTCATTGTAAAGGTAAAGGTTCCCCTCGCACATACGTGCTCGTTGTTCCTGACTCTAGGGGGCGGTGCTCATCTCCGTTTCAAAGCCGAAGAGCCAGCGCTGTCCGAAGACGTCTCCGTGGTCATGTGGCCAGCATGACTCAACGCCAAAGGCGCACGGAACGCTGTTACCTTCCCACCAAAGGTGGTCCCTATTTTTCTACTTGCATTTTTTACGTGCTTTCGAACTGCTAGGTTGGCAGAAGCTGGGACAAGTAATGGGAGCTCACCCCATTATGCGGCATTAGGGATTCGAACTGGTGAACTGCCGACCTTTCGATCGACAAGCTCAGCGTCTTAGCCACTGAGCCACCCATTTTGATTCACAGTTGTAAGCCTAAATTTGATATTTTTGCTTTGGGCTTTGAATATTGTCCGGTTTGGTTTATACAGTCTGATTATTGCTAAAGAGTCTATACAGGTAGTCCTCGACTTATGACCACAATTGAACCCCAAATTTCCTCTGCTAAGCGAGACAGTTGTTAAGTGAGTTTTGCCCCATTTTGCTACCTTTCCTGCTACAGTTGCTAAGTGAATCACTGCAGCTGTTGGTAACACCGTTGTTAAGTGAATCTGGCTTTGCTAGTTGAAAGGTCGCAAAAAGTGATCACATGACCCCACGGCTGTCATAAGTATGAGCCAGTTGCCAGGTGACTGCGTTTTGATCACATGACCATGGGGATGCTGCAATGGTTGTAAATGTGAAAAGTGGTCATCGGTCACTTTTTTCTGGGATGTAACTTCAAACAGTCACTAAATGTATGTTTGTTAATTGAGGACTATCTGTACTAGGATTGTTCACATTTACAGACTGCTGAATCTCTAAGGATTTGGGGGGGGGGACTTGCAAAATTAAGATGTTGCAAGCATGCACCATTTTTTTAGTTCATTTACTTGCTGAGCTGTGGTGGCGCAGAAGCGGTACTACAGGCTAATTCTGCCGACTGCCAGCAGTTCGATCCTAACCGGCTCAAGGTTGACTCAGCCTTCCATCCTTCCGAGGTCGGTAAAATGAGGACCCAGATTGTTAGGGGGCAACAGGCTGACTCTGTAAACCGCTTAGAGAGGGCTGTAAAGCACTGTGAAGCGATATATAAGTCTAAGTGTTATTGCTAAGCTAATACATTTATTGATTTGTCTGTTTCTTGGAGCAGTGCAGTGGCCTTGAGGTGGAGCTCTCGTCTCACAATCAGGAAGCTGTGAGTTCGATCCTAGGTAGAGGCAGATATTTCTCTCTCTTGGCACAATGAGAATATATCTGCTGAACAAAACTCTGCATTGGCGATAAGAAGGGCATCCGGCCATTAAATACTCCGCCATTAAACACTCTGCTAGTTCCATTCAGTTGCCTAGACTCTACCTTAAAAGAAGTTGATTGATTTGTCTGTTTATTGTTTGCCACCTATTTCACCATGTTATGAAAGTGAAAGGCCTCGTCGAGCATTATGTGACGTTCAAATGATCGAGATGGCATTGTGCCAACTTCCAGCTCAATGCTCCTTGAAGGAGCATAAAATTTCTAATATTAGATAGCCAACAGCCCTGAAAAATTGGGGGGGGGGGATTTTGTCACAAGATAAACATAGACAAGACTGTGGAAGAAACATGGAATTTCAGTGGAATTCCTCACAGAATCAGCTGATGAACTCGGAGGTTTTACAATACCACAATGGCAACTCTTGTGTTTTTAAAATGTGGAATAAGGTCGTGGCTTGTGGTAAACTATGAGAGCGTATTATGCAACTATGCAACCTCCACATTCTCAGTTGCTCTATACCATACTAGCAATTAAGCTAGCCTGAATTACAGGAACGCCTTGACTTATGATTATAATTGAGCCCAAATTTTTTGCTGTTCAGTGAAATGGTAGCTAAGTGAATTCTGTCCCATTTTACGGCCTTTCTTGCCACAATTGCTAAGTGAATTACTGGAAGTTGTTAAGTTAGCAACACGGTTGTGAAATGAATCTGGCTTCCCCATTGATTCTGCTGGTCAGATGTTGTGGTCCGCCAGCAGCCGGAAGCGGAGTTGGACAGTGAGGAGGCTGGGGAGGACAATGGGCCAGTCCTGGAGTCAGGGGAAGGCCTGGATGAGGGCACTGCGTCAGAGGCAGAGATGGGGCCAGGGCCATCTGGGAGTGATGCGCGGACTCCAGAGCCTCCAGAGAGGCAGAGGAACAGGAGGAGCTTGTTCCTAGTGCACGCATGCAAAGAGCTGCCAGAAGGCAAGAGCAGCTAAAGCAAAAAGGACGACTCGGGAGTAAGGCCAGGAGATGATTGGCCCCTCCCAGAAGGCTTAAAAGAGCAGCAATGGCTCTTGGGCTCTTTGTAGGAAAGCAACGTTGCTACAATTGTTTCTTGTTGGTGTCTCTTGTTTCTGAACTTCATGGGGCTTTGCCAAGAAAAGCCTTTGGGAGGCTGCCAAAGAAGACAAAGGTTTGTGATAAGTCCAAAGGACTTTTTCTGAAGGATTTGTTTTGGAATTAATTTGGACTAAGCTGGCAATGAAGTAATTCTCAGCTGTTCTAATAAAATATGTTTGTTTAGGACTGATTGTGTCTGGTAATAACTACTTGGGCCTAGGTCACAACAGAAGGTCACCCAAAAAGGATCACGTATCCCTGGGACACTGCAACCGTCATAAATACGAGTCAGTTGCCAAGCGCCTGAATTTTGATCACATGGCCATGGGGATGCTGCAACGGTCATAAGTGTGAAAAAATGGTCATAAGTCACTTTTTTTCAATACCGTTGTAACTTTGAACCGTCTCAAAATGAACTGTTGTAAGTTTGAGGACTACCTGCATTTAACCTGTTTACTGTGACTAGTTAGTCTGACTTTACAGGCCAGCAAAATTCTGTAACTTGTACTTATTATATGCAAAGTCACACACCAAGTTGAAGGGAAAGGAAGAATTGAGAGAGTAGAGTCCTCGGTTTACGACCGATTGTTTAATGACTGTCAAGAGCTGCAATGGCTTCAGAAAGGACGCTTCTCTAAGCTGCCCGGAGTCACTGTGAGTGAAGCAGCCATATAAATTTTCTTAATAAATAAATCAATATAGTTAATGCAAATGGGACTGAGCTAGAAAGTATGAGTTATAGACCAGGGGTCTCCAACCTTGGTAACTTTAAGACTGGTGGACTTCAACTCCCAGAAAGCTTTGCTGATTTAGGAATTCTGGGAGTTGAAGTCCACCAGTCTTAAAGTTGCCAAGGTTGGAGACCCTTGCTAGAGACCAGTGGTCACCAACCAGTGGTCTGTAGACCACTGGTGGTCCGTGAGAAAATTTTGGTGGTCCGCAGAAAAAATATTTGCGTTTTTTATATTGCCCTAAATCAGGGGTCCTCAAACTACGGCCCCTGGGACAGATATGTGCAATGAACGTTTGTGTTGCTACAGAGAGTCTCCCCCTTCGGGGGTTTTTTGTGTGGGTCGGAGGGGGGGAGAAATTCTGACTTGGGGTCTGCTTCAGCCTCCTGGTGTGGGGCTTTGGGC
Organism: Ahaetulla prasina; assembly: GCF_028640845.1. Lineage (NCBI taxonomy): Eukaryota > Metazoa > Chordata > Lepidosauria > Squamata > Colubridae > Ahaetulla > Ahaetulla prasina. The sequence continues at coordinate 92,857,224 of NC_080545.1, forward strand.
AAAGGTTAAAGGAAAGCGCTGCTGATGGCAAAGAGCCAGAGGGCCTTGTTCCAGTGGGACTGCCTCATGGCCTCGAACTGGCTGACCTTCTCAGCCCGCTGAGCTCCAAGCGACTGTACCTGGCCTTGCACTCCCGCAGGTCTTCCCTCTGCTTGGAAAGCCTATGCTCCTAGTCCTCAGTGAAGTGCTTCTGCTGAGCCTCCTTCTCGGTCAGGTCCAATTTGAACTGAGCTCTTTTGCCAACTCTTTCTCGTGGTGGCTGCTTCAACGACTGCTTTCTATTGGGGCCCTAAGGAGCCCGGACAGGGAGGCAAGGAGTGGCTGGCAGGGGAGGGGTGAGTAGACGCTAACAAGGCGTCCCTCGACGTGAGTGACACCGAATTGGCCACGCCCAACCAGTCACATGTCCACCTAGCCACACCCACCCAGCCGGTCATTAGGCAGATCATATTAGTGGTCCGCAGGATTTTAAATTATGAATTTAGTGGTCCCGGAGGTCCAAAAGGTTGGTGACCCCTGCTACAGACTATCCAACATCACTGACCAAAATAGTCTCGTAACCATTTGGATGGCATGGGTAGTCCTCGACTTACAACATTTAGTGACCGTTCAAAGTTATAACGGCACTGAGAAAAAGTGACTTAGGACCGCTTTTCGCGCTTCCAACTTTTGCGGAATCCCCATAGTCACGTGATCAAAATTCAGACACTTGGCAACTGACTCCTATTGGTTGGTTACAGCGTCCCAAGGTCGTGTGATCCTCTTTTGCGACCTTCTGACCAGTGAAGTCAATGGGGAAGCCAGATTCACTTAACCCCCGAGTTACTAACCTATCAACAGCAGGGATTCACTTAACAACTGAGGCAAGACGGGTAATAAAATGGGGTAAAACTCACTTAACAAATAGCTCACTGAACAACAGAAATTTTGGGCTCGACTGTGGTCGTAAGGCGAGGACTACCTGGATTACCGATTGACTTTCATCGATAAAGTCCATGCAACGCTCCAGCACAACGTTGACATCTGTAGGTCTCCATGCTTGAAACATCGATTATCCATTTCCATTTCTAGGTCTAGCACGACCACGCAATTCTTTATCATTCAATATTTTTTTTATTTGTTTACCGAAATATAAAATACAAAGAAAAATGAAAACGCGAGAGTGGCGAATATCTGCAGCTTGGGGGGATGATAAGGGTGGAGGTTGGTTCTCCGAGCATATGGTTTGGTTTCCAAAAGTTTTGTTAGAATAGAATAAAATAACAGCGTTGGAAGGGACCTTGGAGGTTTTCTAGTCCAACCCCTTGCTTAGACAGGAAACCCTGTAATATTTCAGACAAATGGTTCTCCAATCTCTTCTTAAAAACTTCCAGTGATGGATCAAATACAACTTCTGGAGGCAAGTTGTTCCACTGATTAATTGTTCTAACTGTCAAAAAAGTTCTCCTTAGTTCTAAGTTGCTTCTCTCCTTGATTAGTTTCCACGCATTGCTTCTTGTCCTGCCTTCAGGTGCTTTGGAGAATAGCTTGACTCTCTCTTCTTTGTGGCAGCCCCTGAGATATTGGAAAACTGCTATCATGTCTCCCCTGGTCCTTCTTTTCATTAAACTAGACATACCCAGTTCCTGCAACCGTTCTTCATATGTTTTAGCCTCCAGTCCCCTAATCATCTTTGTTGCTCTTCTCTACCCTCTTTCTAGAGTCTCCGCATCTTTTTTACATTGTGGCGATCAAAATTGGATGCAGAAAAGATGTTGTTGCCAGGCTAACATCTTCAGGAGAATTTAGGGGATGTCGGTGTTCGTGTTTTTCTGCTTTCAATGTCTTCATGCGGTCAGTAGGTCCTGTAATAGGGAGGTCACCTCCCCATCACAAGACCTATTGATCTACTGACCGCACAAAGCCTTTATAAACAGGAGCACACTGACACTAGAATCCCCTAAATTCTGCTGAAGATGTTACCTAGCCTGATAATAAAATGTTCAGAAAACAACTCACGAGCTCGGAGAACAAACCTCCACCCTCAAAAATGAAAAGAATGAGAAAGTAGGGAAGGAAAAAAAGAGGAAGAAAAAATGTATAGTAAAAGGGAAAAAGGACTTCTGCCTTTTTTTAGTGCAGTAGAATAAGCCAATAGCATACAGCTTCAGCTTTTTACTTTGGCATGATATTGTAGTTCTCGACTTACGAGTGCAACTGAGCCCGAACTTTCTGTTGATAAGTGAGACATTTGTTCAGTGAGTTTTTCCCCGATCTTCCTTATTACAGTTGTTAAGTGAATCACTACAGTTGTTAAGTTAGCTATACAGTTGTTAAGTGAATCTGGCTTCCCCAATGACATTGCTTGTCAGAAAATTGCAAAAATTGAGACCCTGGGGCATTGCATCCAGCATCTGAATTTTGATCATGTTGACTACGGGAATGCTGCAATGGTCATTAAGTGGGAAACATGATTATAGGTCACTTTTTTGAGTGCTGTTGTAACTATGAGCAGTCACTAAATGTTGGAAATCTAGAGCTACCTGTATAATATGCTAGCCATTTCTATAACCACAAACCTATCTAATCAGCAACAGTCAAAATCAATGTTTCATTTTTTCCCCTCCACCTCAAGCACAAAGTCCAGAAATGGTTTCCAAGTAGACAGCACAAAGTGCAGAAGCGGTTTCCAAACAAGACACCACACCATTCTTGATAGGATCTTATTTACCTCTATCGTAGGATCGTATTCGTCTACAAAATGGTTCTGGATGAGCTGAATTGTCAATGCACTCTTGCCCACGCCACCAGCCCCGACAACGACAAGCTTGTATTCCGTCATCTTCTGTAGGCCTAGGGAAGATCAAATGAAAAATACCCATAATAAATACAACATGGAAAGAATTGCAAAAAAATGAAGTCTGGTATCAAACCGATCAGTCTCAAACTAGTTGTAGAGTCCAGAGCAGCAAAGTGTCAACAAAGAATGGGGATATATTATCAAGCCCTTAGATCAAATTGAACAATTAATCAGCGGAACAACTTGCCTCCAGAAGTTGTGACTGCTCCAATGGAAGTTTTTAAGAAGATGTTGGATAACCATTTGTCTGAAGTGGTGTAGGGTTTCCTGCCTAAGCAGGGGGTTGGACTAGAAGACCTCCAAGGTCCTAACTCTGTTGCTCTATTCTATTCTGTTTTGTTCTGTTCTGTTCTACTCTATTCTATCTCCCTTATTGTCAGAATAAAAAGAACAATCAGACAAAATAATTGGTTGGGATATAATATTGTGATAGAAAAGTGCCTGTCTAGTAGACTAACCCATAACACTGTCCATTCCAAGTGGTCTCCTATCCCAAGTATTTATTTAATTTGAAAATGTACAGCAATGTGCATCTTTAATACGTAAGTCTAGGCAACTGACAAACCGAGTATACAAGTGTCTCTCGTGTGTGTCCATATGTGTTCATTCCCCAATACAATTAAAATTATCAGTTACAGAACCAAGGCACTGGATAATAAAATCCCAATAAAAACACTGGCTCTAATGCCTATAGAGGAAAGTCAGGCCTTCATTAAACTACCTTTGCTTTTACAATTTGGTCCATGTTAGCTAGGCACTGCCCCTTGCTAAGGCCCTCAAAAGTGCAATAAATCACGAAAGACGATACCTTTTAACAAAATAGAATAGAATAGAATTGAATAGAATAGAATAGAATTTTTTATTGGCCAAGTGTGATTGGACACAAGGAATTGGTCTTGGTGCATATGCTCTCAGTGTACATAAAAGAAAAGAACATCAAGAATTTTAAGGTATAACACTTAATGATAGTCATGGGGTACAAATAAGCAATCAGGAACCAATCAATACCAAAATGCATTTGTGGGAAAAGGTGTAATCAGGCTCCTAACAAATCAAACACCACCGATCAGATTCTTCAACCTATACAGGTAGTGCTTAACTTATGACCGTAGCTGAGCCCAAAATGTATGTTGCTACAGCAAGTGAGACATTTGTTAAGTGAGTTTTGGCCCATTTTAAGACTCTTCTTGCCAGAGTTGTTAAGTCAATCACTGCAGTCGTTAAGTTAGTAACACGGTTGTTAAGTGAATCTGGCTTCCTCCATTGACTCTGCTTGTCAGAAGGTCGCAAAAGGTGATCGCATGACCCCAGGGACATTGCAACCGTCTGTTGTGTCTTGCCCGCTCTCACCGCAGCCGGGGCCTTCTTATCTGCTTCCGAACGCTGAGGAATGTCCTAGTATGCCTCCCGGCCCCAGCCCTGGCTCCATGCCCAGACAGGCTGAGGAGGAGGAAGCACCTCCCGGCCCCAGCCCTGGCTCCATGCCCAGGCAAACGGAGCAACTAGACCCCTCCCCCTCCCCCACAGCATGTGAGCCTGAGGGAGGTCAATTACCAACAGCTGCTGACTGGAATGACCCTCGCTTCAGAATTGATAGGCGGTGGCGTCAGAAGGAAGGGAGGGGCAGGCCTGGATAAGTGCTGAGTCATGGAGCCACACCCCATGGCCTATATAAAGGATCTGCTTTCTGGAATTCTCTGAGTCAGGCAAAGTCTACCTTATCTTGCTGAAGTCACTTTCTGGTCTCCTGCCTGGCCGGAGGACTTTGCTAGGACTTTGGCAGAGCTGCGGAGGCACACCTGATTCGGATTTCCCTGACCCGGCCGTCAGCGGAGGAGTGGGTCACGACACCGTCATAAATGTGAACCAGTTGCCAAGCAGCTGAATTTTGAACACGTGACCACGGGGAAGCTACAATGGTCGTAAATGTGAAAAATGGTCATAAATCACTTTTTTCATGCCGTTGTAACTTTATACGGTCACTCAATAAACTGTTATAAGTCAAGGACTAACTATTTTGCCTCTGTTATGACAAAACTGCAGGTCACACTCTTCTGCTTAGGTTCAGTACATAGCCTATAATTCAGCTAGACATCAAGAGAGATTAACTGTTAAAGTCCGCTATTCAATGATATAATTCCTGGAAGATAGGAGGCTTCTATGCTTTTAACTTTTAGTCCTTGACTTATGAGCTCAATTGAGCCCCACATTTCTGTTGCTAAACGAGATATTGGTTAAATGAGTTTTGCCCCATTGTACAACCTTTCTTGTCACGGTTGTTAAATGAATCACCACAGTTGTTAAGTTAGTTCAGAGCATCTGCCTTCCCCATTGACTTCGCTCGTCATGACTCTGAGACACTGCAACGGTCGTAACTATGAGCCAGTTGCCAAGCATCCGAATTTTGATCACATGACCAGAGGGACGCCGCAATAGTCGTAAGTGTGAAACTGGTCATAAGTCACTTTTTTTCAGTGCCGCTGTACCTTCGAAAGATCAGTACATGAGTGGTTGTAAGTCAAGGACTACCCCTATGAGGCGAGTCTAACCCATGAGGTAAATTGGATTTGAACCACGCTGGATACTTGGTGCTCTCCACGTTTGGTTGTTTTCTTACAGACGTTTCATGACCCAACTAGGTAACATCATCAGCGCTAGAAGGGAGCAGGTTTGCTCCCTTCTGGCACTGATGATGTTACCTAGTTGGGTCATGAAACGTCTGCACGAAAACAACCAAGCTCAGAGATCAGCAGGGATCCCACAGTTCAACCCTGAACTGCAGATGCCTTTTTTCTATCCGTAATTTGACCATGAATGTTTTTCAACTTGAGTTTTTAATTCAGATTGATGTCTCCTCAGAAAAGTTAACTGTGACGTAAATCAGGCTGAATCAGATGGCGATGTGACCAAACCCAACCTTGAGTAAAGCAGGATTGGAACTAGGTTAGTCATATCCAAGCCTAATCTAATCTCAACATTTACAAGGTTTAGAAGCTTAATTCTGGTTGGTGTTTGAATAGGAGACTTCCAAAAAAAAGAAAGAACCAGAGATTCGGGTTTTAAACTGGGAAATGAAAAAAGACAACAGCCCACCCGCTTCGGTCTCTTTCCAAGAAAAACACATGGAAGCATTCAGGAAGTCAACCAAAAGTTGTGTTCCGCTCAAGAAGACTTTTAGCGAATGTCCCAGAAAAGCTACTTCCTCTTTGGAAGACCTTCAACACTATTCCTCCATGTTAACTCCAGATGGGTAACAAATGGAGACAAGGAGTCTCTCAAACAAGCAGGCCCGATGAAGGGCTTCCGAGTTGAGAAAAAGGTGCAGCTGGTGGCCAGGATCAGCCGTGTGATGTTCCCCTGGCCACAGCTGCACGTGTTTTGAAGGAGGCCTGCAACTGCATGCAAGACCAGCAGTGAAAATTTATTTATTTATTATTTATTTATTTGATTTTTATACCCAGCTAAGGCAGAGGTGGGGGAACCATGGGGCTTGTATGACTTGTGGACTTCAACTCCCAGAATTCCTGAGCCAGCCATGGTTCCCCACCCTTGGCTCAAGAATTCTGGGAGTTGAAGTCCACAAGTCACAAAAGGCCCACGGTTCCCCACTCTTGGCTCAGGAATTCTGGGAGTTGAAGTCCGTAAGTCACAAAAGGCCCATGGTTCCCCACTCTTGGCTCAGGGATTCTGGGAGTTGAAGTCAATAAGTTATAAAAGGCCCATGGTTCCCCACTCTTGGCTCAGGGATTCTGGGAGTTGAAGTCAATAAGTCATAAAAGGCCCATGGTTCCCCACCCTTGGCTCAAGAATTCTGGGAGTTGAAGTCCACAAGTCACAAAAGGCCCAGGTTCCCCACTCTTGGCTCAGGAATTCTGGGAGTTGAAGTCCACAAGTCACAAAAGGCCCACGGTTCCCCACTCTTGGCTCAGGAATTCTGGGAGTTGAAGTCCGCAAGTCACAAAAGGCCCACGGTTCCCCACTCTTGGCTCAGGAATTCTGGGAGTTGAAGTCCGTAAGTCACAAAAGGCCCATGGTTCCCCACTCTTGGCTCAGGGATTCTGGGAGTTGAAGTCAATAAGTCATAAAAGGCCCATGGTTCCCCACCCTTGGCTCAGGGATTCTGGGAGTTGAAGTCCACGAGTCATAAAAGGCCCATGGTTCCCCACCCTTGGCTCAGGGATTCTGGGAGTTGAAGTCCACAAGTCATAAAAGGCCCAGGTTCCCCACCCCTGGCTCAGGAATACTGGGAAGTGACATCCACAAGTCATTAAAGGGCCATCAACCCTAAACTAAAGGTAAAAAGTAAAGTAAAGGTTTCCAGTGGTGTCTGACTTTGGGGGGTGGTGCTCACCTCCATTTCCTAGCCGAGGGAGCCAGTGTTGTCCGAAGACACTTTCCATGGTCATGTGGCCAGCATGACTATTCACCGAGGCGCTGGAACACTGTTACCTTCCCACTGAAATGGTACCTATTTATCTACTCGCATTTGCATGCTTTTGAACTGCTTGGTGGGCAGGAGCTTAGGCAGGAACGGGAGCTAACTCCATCGTGCGGTGCTCGAACCTGGAACCTGTACTGTCAGCTTTCCAGCTGACAAGCTCAGCGTCTTTAGCCTCTCATCTAAGGGGACACAATTGCAAAACAACCACAGCCGCAGCCCGGTCACAACTCTGCTAAAATCTCCTCTTCAACAGCCAGACGGAAGCTGACCACAAACCCTGGGTGAGCATGCCGAAACCTTCACCCATACAACCTGAGCTGTACAATTGGGTGTTGTCCACATACTCATGTTACCAAACCCCAAACTGTTGGGGAGGACCTAACCCAGGGGTTTCATGCAGATGTGAAACAGGAATGATGACTGATCACTGAAGACAGAGGTCAAACACTGCAGCATAGTGTGTTCCGTTCCCCACCACTGTGGCTGATCCCAAAACATTCCATAATTGAATGTCTATTGAAAATTTCTAAGAGACCAAAGAACACAAGGATACGCATACACACACCCAACAAATCACTCTACCAAAAATCACTGAGAAGCGTGACCAAGACTGTTTTGATACTACAGGTAATCCTCGACTTATAACCATTCATTTAGTGACCATTTATAAAGTTACAACGGAACTAAAACGAAAAGTGGCATTACCATTTTTCACACTTAACAATCACTGCAGCAGCCCCATGATCAAAATTCAGACATTTCGCAACTGGCGTTTATTTATGACGGTGGCAGTGTCCTGAGGTTACGTGATTCCCTTTTGCGATCTTTGGACGAGTAAAATCAACGGGGAAGCCAGATTCACTTAGCGACCGTGTGACTAACTGAAGAAATGCAGTGATTCACTTAACAACAAGAAAAGCCGTAAACTGGGACAAAACTTACTTAACGACTGTCTCGCTCAGCAATGGAAATTTTGGGCTCAATTGTGGCCGTAAGTCGAGGACTACCTGCCTTTTGCAAACCCAGGTAGTTGGGTGCAGTCAGAAAACTATGGTGTAATTATCGGTTGTCCTTGATTTACGATCACAATCGAGCCCAAAATTTATGTCGCTACGTGAAACATTTGTTAAGTGAGTTTGCCCTATTTTGCGACTTTTCTCGCCACCGTTGTTGAATCAAGTGAATCGTTGCATTCGTAACACGGTTGTTAAGTGAATCTGGATTCCTCATTGACTTTGCTTGACAGAAGGTCGCAAAACAGGATCACATCACCCCAGGAAACTGCAACCGTACGTGCCAGTTGCCGAGTGTCTGAATTTTGATCATGGGGACCACGGGAAGCTGCAATGGTTGCCAAGTGCGAAAAACGGTCGCAAGTCACTTCCCTCCAGTGCCGTCGTAATTTTGAATGGTCACTAAATGAACTGTTGTTAAGTCGAGGCCCATTTGTAGTTAAGCACACTGGATAAACCAGTGAGCAATGAGCAAAATAAAACCTCCTGTCCAATTTTGAGAACGAAAACATTTTGGGGTTTAAGCATGAAGAGAGGACGGAAGAAAACAAGGAAACAACGGGATGAAGTCTTCGCACATCTGCCGTTAAACTGCTTTTTCCTTCCTGTGTAGAGCTGGCCAATAACTGGACAGAGAGCCTCTACACAACATGCTGTCCATGCCTCTAGCGACAGCAGATGGCAGCAGCAACAGCCACAATAAGAGAGAAAAGAGACACATACACACACCCACGTCCTGTACTCCTTTCAATTTCAACCTTTTCCATTTGCAGCCACCAGGATCCTGTGCTCTGCTTTCTTCACTATTATGGTGGGGAGGACAGGATGAATTTGATTTTTTTTTAAATTATGCAACCTAGCATATCAATTAAGTGTTTATTTCTCCGGTGGGACTGTCTCCCCAATCTACTGCTTCCGTTTTCGCCTTTCAAAGCCCCAATCCAGGGGCCTTTCGCAGGCCTTTGCGACAAACTATTTTTGTGTTAAATTTACGTTTTACCGACAAGGGAATAAAGGGAGATTAGCACAGATCTATTTCAAGCTAAACATAAACATAAATTTAACACTAGCATATCATGTAATCATATCATAGCCACGCAGTGGCTCAGCGGCGCAGACGCTGAGCTTGTCGATCCAAAAGTCGGCAGTTCAGCGGTTCGAATCCCTAGTGCCGCGTAACGGGGGTGAGCTCCCATGACTTGTCCCAGCTTCTGCCAACCTAGCAGTTCGAAAGCACGTAAAAAAAAAATGCAAGTAGAAAAATAAGGACCACCTTTGGTGGGAAGGTAACAGCCTTCCGTGCACCTTTGGCATTGAGTCATGCCGGCCACATGACCAAGGAGAGGTCTTTGGACAGCGCAGGCTCTTCGGCTTTGAAGCAGAGATGAGCATCGCCCCGTAGAGTCAGGAACGACTAGCACATATGTGTGAGGGGAACCTTTACCTTTACCTTATAGCATATCAATATTTCAATCGTCTTTCGCTCTCTCTCTCTCTACTTTTCCACCATGATTAAAATGAGTTTGTTTATAAGGCGGCTCTAATGGTTTCGCCTCTAAACTCCAGGCGAGATTATCTGGGGTTCCCACCACCGAAGCAGGCTGGACCCATCAGGAGAAGACGACACCAGGTGAAAACTTGTGAGGCATGGAGTTAAGGTCCACTCTAGGCCTTGGGACAGACGTTGAAGGATGACGGCCATCCATTCACGGTTTATGAACATGGTCTTGGGGCAAAAGTCGCTGGACCCAACAATGATGGGTGACAAAAGGACCTTGGGGTAGAAGTGGTTGGAACACTGAAGGGGCATCGTTAGATGGCAAAAAAAGGGCACAAGGCAACATTTAACAGAATACAGCTAGTCCTCGATTTACAACCACAATCCAGTCCAACATTTCCGTTGGTAAACAAGACGGTTGGGAAGTGAGTTGTGGCCCATTGTTACGACCTTTTCTTGCCACGTTTAAGCGAATCATTGCTGTCGTTCAGCTAGTCCACACGGTTGTTAAACGAATCCGGCGTCTCCATTATCAAAAGGTGGCAAAAAAAAAGCGATTTTTATATAACCCTGGGGGGGGGGGAGGGGACACCGCAGCACAGCCGTCGTAAATAGAGGTCCGTTGCCCTAATTCTGATTGCTGCGGCCAATGCGGATGCTGCAAAAAGGGTTGCCAATATGAGCAACGGCCCCCGTTCCCGCACCGCTGTTCGCTTCCAACGTCACTAAATGGAAATGGTTGTTCAGTCGAGGCCTAGCAGGATAAGCAAGAGTTGGGAGGGACTTTCGAGGTCTTCTAGTCCAGGGGTCGCCAACCTTGGCAACTTTTAAGCCTGGCGGACTTCAACTCCCAGAATTCCTCAGGTAGCAAAGCTGATGAACTTCAACTCCCAGAATTCCTCAGGTAGCAAAGCTGGTGGACTTCAACCCCCAGAATTCCTCAGGTAGCAAAGCTGGTGAACTTCAACTCCCAGAATTCCCCAGCTAGCAAAGCTGGTGGACTTCAACTCCCAGAATTCCTCAGCTAGCAAAGCTGGTGGACTTCAACTCCCAGAATTCCTCAGATAGCAAAGCTGGTGAACTTCAACTCCCAGAATTCCTCAGCTAGCAAAGCTGGTGGACTTCAACTCCCAGAATTCCTCAGGTAGCAAAGCTGGTGGACTTCAACTCCCAGAATTCCCCAGCTAGCAAAGCTGGTGGACTTCAACTCCCAGAATTCCTCAGCTAGCAAAACTGGTGGACTTCAACTCCCAGAATTCCCCAGCTAGCAAAGCTGGTGGACTTCAACTCCCAGAATTCCTTAGGTAGCAAAGCTGGCTGGGGAATGCTGGGAGTTGAAGTCCGCCAGGCTTAAAAGTTGCCATGGTTGGAGACCCCCTGTAAATCTAGTCCAACCCCCATTCACCATTTCAGACAAAAGCTTCTCCAATCTCTTCCTTAACTGGGATGGAGCACAGGAAGGCAGAGGCCAAGGCGGCTTATTATGCTCAGCTGCTGTCAAAAAAGCCACTGTTGGGGGTGAAAGGAGCCCTAGCTGGGTCGGACCCCACCACACCTTTATCTCCCAGGGGTCTCCAACCTTGGTCCCTTTAAGACTTGTGGACTTCAACTCCCAGAGTCCCTCAGCCAGCAAAGCTACCTAACTTCAACTCCCAGAATTCCCCAGCTAGCAAAGCTGGTGGACTTCAACTCCCAGAATTCCTCAGGTAGCAAAGCCGGTGGACTTCAACTCCCAGAATTCCTCAGATAGCAAAGCTGGTGAACTTCAACTCCCAGATTCCCCAGCTAGCAAAGCTGGTGGACTTCAACTCCCAGAATTCCTCAGGTATCAAAGCTGGTGAACTTCAACTCCCAGAATTCCCCAGCTAGCAAAGCCGGTGAACTTCAACTCCCAGAATTCCCCAGCTAGCAAAGCTGGTGGACTTCAACTCCCAGAATTCCTTAGGTAGCAAAGCTGGCTGGCTGAGGGACTCTGGGAGTTGAAGTCCACAAGTCTTAAAGGAACCGAGGTTGGAGACCCTTGTTATATCCGACCTTTTTATTTATTTATTTTAAAAAATCCTCCACTAGATCGGGGGTGGGGGTGGGGGTGGAGAGAGATGTGTTGCAGATGCGCCCTAAATCCTGGACCGGGGAAGAAAAGGAGAAGGAGGAGGAGGAGGAGGATGGGGTGGAAGAGGAGAGAGAGAGAGAACTAGGCGGCTGGCGGGGAGCAAAGGCGCCCCAGTTTTAACCGAGTTTGCATGAAGTTCCCGCAGGAAAGCCGGCTGGGCTTTCCACTGGGGGTGGGGGGCGACCCCCAGGGGGGGAGGTAAAAGCAGCCCAAGCGGAGAGGCAAAGGCGGCTGGGATCCATCGGTTCGCTCCCCTTTTTATCCGAAGCGAAGAGAGAATCCCTTAAGAGAGACACCCCCCCACCCCGCAACCTCCCCGCGCGCCCACCAACCCGCCCCCCCCCCCACTTCCCAATTCCCGGGTATCTCGCGCGCGCGCGCACTCGCCTCTCTGCAGCTCGCTTCTCTTCTCCGCTCCGCCGGGATTGAAATGGACGGAGCCGGGATCTCGCTGCTTGGCTCTTGCCCGCCGCCGCCGCTGCCGCTGCCGATCGCCGAGCGGGCGAGGGCGCGGCTCTCGCTCTCTCTCCCTTTTTTTTTTTTTTTGCAAGCAACGATCGAGGCTTTCGGCTTTCCATTGGACGACCTGGATGGGAGGGGGGGGAGAAAAAGGGGTGGGGGGGCAGGCAGTCGTGGGCGGGGCCGCCCCGCGGAGGGGAGGAGGAAGAGGAGGAGGAGGAGGAGGCTAGGATTGGCGCGCGAAAGGTTGTCCGGCCACAGTGGTGGGATTTGGGAAGGTTTTGCCAAAAAAAAAAAAAAAGATTTGCAAAAGGAAAAAAAAGGCGCAGCGCCCAGCTGGGAAGGGTTTGCAAAAGAAAAAGAAAAAGAAAAGAAAGAAAAAAGACGCAGCGCCCAGCTTGGGGGGGATTTTGCAAAAGGATTTAAAAAAAAAAAGAAAGAAAGAAAGAAAGAAAAAAGACGCAGCACCCAGCCAGGAAGGGTTTACAAAAAAAGAAAGAAAGGAAGAAAGAAAGAAAGAAAGAAAGAAAGAAAGAAAGAAAGAAAGAAAGAAAGAAAGAAAGAAAAAGACGTAGCGCCCAGCCTGGGAGGCTTTGCAAAAAGATTTTTTTTAAAAAAAGGCGCAGCATCAGCCAGGAAGGTTTCGTGGGGGGGGTGGGGGTGGAAAAAGTGCAGCGCCCAGCCGGGGCTGGTAAAGGGAAGGGAGGCTCTCACGGTGCCTTTATCCTCCTAGGCGCGATTCTGCCGGAGTTAAGAGATCTAAAAGCTTGTCTTGCGCGCCTTTGAAAACGCGCAGAGGCCTAAGCCGCGCCAAACGCTCGCAAAAAGGCCATTCAAGGGAAGGAAAAGGTAAAATCGCCGCAAAGGAGCAGGCAGCCACGCGCAATTCGGGATCTTTGCACCGGGTGGGGGGGGAGTTTAACAGTAACAAGAGTTGGAAGGGACCTTAGAGGTCATCTAGTCCAACCCCCTGCTCACGCAGGAGACCTATACTAGGGATTCGAACCAGCATCTTAGCCACTTAGCCAGGCGGAAACGATCTGGAGCCATGGGTGAATGGGGGTGGCAGATCATAAAGTGGATCTTCCCTAATCCTGGGGAGAAGCTGGAGAGGTACTTTGTGTCTGGGAGGAGGGAATTTAAGATCAGAAGGAGAGACACCTTAGGTAGGTCGTGGGAAAAAGCACTAAACCAGTGGTGAAATCCAAATTTTTTTACTACTGGTTCTGTGGGCATGGCTTGATGGGCGTGGTGTGGCTTAGTGGGCGTGGCAGGGGAAGGATACTGCAAAATCTCCATTCCCTTCACACTGCTGGGGGAAGGATATTGCAAAATCCCCATTCTCTCCCCACTCCTGGGGGAAGGATATTGCAAAATCTCCATTCCCACCCCACTCTGGGGCCAATCAGAGGTGGCATTTGCTGGTTCTCTGAACTGCTCAAAATTTCCGCTACTGGTTCTCCAGAACCTGTCGGAACCTGCTGCATTTCACCCCTGCACCAAACGTGCCTTGGCATTAAAGACCTTACCGAGAGGTAAGGTTGGGTGGGTTTCAAAGCAGAGTCGGCCATGGGAAATGGGAGATCCCTGGAAAAGATGCGGGATCGAAAGCATTTTTCTATCTGGAAACAAACAAACACATTGCAAGGCATTCGACTCAGTGAGGTCATGCTTGTTAAAATGGATTAAGGAGGAGAGTGAATTTTCCAGCTTGGTCGTAGATCAGGGGTCTCCAACCTTAGCAACTTTAAGACTTGTGGACTTCCAAGTCCCAGAATTCCTCAGCCAGTTTTGCTTTGGGAGTTGGAAATCCACAAATCTTAAAGTTGCCAAGGTTGGAGACCCCTGGCATAGATGATAGAAGAATAAACTCGCCCTTCTGCATTGTTTTCACCCAAAATTAATATATATATATATATATATATTTCTGGATTATCCAACCCCAGCCATCAACTTCACATGGCAACCAGACAGTGAAAGAGTTGAGAGACCCTTAGCGCTGGCCAAAGGGGAGCCCTCCAGATCTGTTGGGACAACAACCTCCATCATCCTGGGCCAACAAATGGGGAGGGGGGAATGGCAATGGCAATCTGGCAGGTTAGGAGGGTGCCTGGTGGAGAAGACAACACAAAACCCATCTTCCAATCCCCTCCCATTTCAATTTCCAGCCCAACCACCATCATCTTAACCTGGTTTCCAGACTGCCCTGGCTTGGTTGCCTCCAGAAGTTCCAAATTAGGAGCCAGGCCAATTGTGAAATCTGAACCGGTTTACTACTGGTTTGCTGGTTGCGCATGCGCAATGCGCACCACGCAACAAACGTTAGGTGGGCACGCAATGCACCAAAAGGAAGCATGGAGTAAGTAGAACAGCACTCAGGGTGATTAGCTGTGGCACACAGTCTTTTTTTACTTTTAAAAGCATTTTTTTACAACCTATTCAGCCAAATAGGTTGTAAAAAATGCTTTTAAAAGTAAAAAAAGAGGCTCTGACGATCCCAGCTGAGCCATGCGATCGTCAATGCCTTTTTTTACTTTTTAAAAGCATTTTTTTAAAAGAAGTGGCAAACGGGTGACCGGACGATAGGGTGGGCATGGGCCGGGGGGGGGGGGCGGCAGAGATTTTGCCTACAGTTCTTCGAACCACCCGCCACCATCGCTGCCGGATCGGCCAATCCGGTCTGAACTGGGAGCATTTCACCCCTGTGCCAAGCTGCCTCTGATTGGCTGGCAAGAGGAGGAAGGATGGGATGCACAAGCTTTGATCTGTGCACCTATCAAGAAAAGGTGCTGACAACAGGGTTGTTGTTTGGTTCCTGGAAGTAGATTTCGTAAGTAATCCGGTGTGCCTGATTGTAGTGTGTGTGTGTGTGTGTGTGTGTGTGTGTAGGTGCTATCACTTGGCTGAGTTAGCATCTAATCCTGGAGTTGTTGTTCCATGCTTTTCTTTTTTAACTTAACCAGTTTAGCTCAACAGCTGGTATGACTTCATGATATGTTTTGATTTCTAAAGGAAATGGGTTGTGTGGCTAGAGCTAAGAACAGGGAGGGAGCATAAAGCTTGATCAAACTTTTATTTTTATGCCGACTGTTTTCTTTATTAAAACAACTCAAGGCAGCGAACATACCTAATACTCCTTCCTCCTCCTATTTTTCCCACAACAACAACAACAACTCACTGTGAGGTGAGTTGGGCAAAGAAAGAGTGACCCAAAGTCACCCAGGCAATTTTTATGCCTGAGGCGGAACTAGAACTCCCAGTCTCCTAGTGATTGGCCTAAAGTCACCCATTTGGTTTTCATGCCTGGGGCGGAACTAGAACTCCCAGTCTCCTGGTGATTGGCCCAAAGTCACTCAGTTGGTTCCCATGCCTAAGTTGGGACTAGAACTCCCAGTCTCCTGGTGATTGGCCCAAAGTCACTCAGTTGGTTCCCATGCCTAAGTTGGGACTAGAACTCCCAGTCTCCTGGTGATTGGCCCAAAGTCACCCAGTTGGTTTTCATGCCTGAGGCAGAACTAGAACTCCCAGTCTCCTGGTGATTGGCCAAAAAGTCACCCAGTTAGTTTTCCTGCCTAGAGCGGAACTAGCTCCCAGTCTCCTGGTGATTGGCTGAAAGTCACCCATTTGGTTTTCATGCCTGGGGCGGAAGTAGAACTCCCAGTCTCCTGGTGATTGGCCCAAAGTCACTCAGTTGGTTTCCATGCCTTAGTTGGGACTAGAACTCCCAGTCTCCTGGTGATTGGCCCAAAGTCACCCAGTTGGTTTCCATGCCTAAATTGGGACTAGAACTCCCAGTCTCCTGGTGATTTGCCCAGTCACCCAGCTGGTTTTCATGCCTGAGGCAGAACTAGAACTCCCAGTCTCCTGGTGATTGACCGTGCCTAAGGCAGGGTTAGAATTCACTGTCTCCTGGTTTCTAGCCTGGTACCTTCACCACTAGTTCAAACTATCTCTCACATTTCTTCGGGAATTTATTCTTAGGGGTTTATTCTTCGCTACTCCGATATTTTGTTTTTTAACTGATTAGGTGCCATCTAGTCATGCTTGACTCTTTAACAACCACATTGATGGGTTTTCTTCAAGATGACCTGTCTGTAGCCTGGTCTTTTCAGGACTTCCAATGGTGCCCTCATCACTACTGTAACTGAATTCATACCACCTTGTTTCCACCTTTCTCAGCCCTAGAACTTTCTCCAAATACCTAGATCGTCTTTTCAGATGTCCAAAGTAGGATAATTTGACCTGGTCATAGATGTAATTTCTGAGTTGATCTGTTTAGAATAGAATAACAGAGTTGGAAGGGACCTTGGAGGTCTTCTTGTCCAATCCCTGCTTAGGCAGGAAACCCTACACCACTTCAGACAAATGATTATCCAATATCTTTTTAAAAGCTTCCAGTGTTGGAGCATTCACAATCTCTGGAGGCAAATCGTTCCACTGATTAATTGTTCTCATTGTCAGGAAATTTCTCCTCAGTTCTAAGTTGCTTCTCTCCTTGATTAGTTTCCATCCATTGCTTCTAGTCCTACCCTCAGGTGTTTTGGAGAATAGTTTGACTTCCTCTTCTTTGTGGCAGCCCTTGAGATACTGGAACCCTGCTATCATGTATCCCCTAGTCCTTCTTTTCATTAAACTAGACATACCCAGTTCTTGCAACCGTTCTTCATATGTTTTAGCCTCCAGTCCCCTAATCCTCTTTGTTGCTCTTCTCTGCACTCTTTCTAGAGTCTCCGCATCTTTTTTACATCGTGGGGATCTAAACTAGATGCAATATTCCAAGTGTGGCCTTACCAAGGCATTATAAAGTGGTATTAACACTTCATGTGATCTTGATTCTATCCCTCTGTTTATGCAGGCCAGAACTGTGTTGGCTTTTTTGGCAGCTGCTGCAACACTGCTGGCTCATATCTAAATGGTTGTCCACTCCAAGATCCCTCTCACGGTTACTACTATTGATCAAGGTACTACATATACGGTACCTGTGCATTTGTTTTGCTTGCCTAAATGTAGAATCCTACTTTTTTCACCATTGAATTTCATTTTGTTAGATAGCGCCCAATGTTCAAGTCTGTCAAGATCGTTCTGTATCTTGAGCCTATCTTCTGGAGTGTTGGCTATTCCTGCCAGCTTGGTGTCATCTGCAAATTTGATGAATTCCCCATCTATCCCCTCATCCAAGTCATTGATGAAGGTATTGAAGAGTACTGGGCCTAAAACTGAGCCTTGAGGTACTCCACTGCATACTTTCGGGCCGGTGAATAGCGCAGGCTGGTAAAGCCTGTTATTAAGCCTGTTATTAAGAACACAAAGCCTGCAATTACTGCAGGTTCGAGCCCGGCCCAAGGTTGACTCAGCCTTCCATCCTTTATAAGGTAGGTAAAATGAGGACCCAGATTGTTGGGGGGGCAATAAGTTGACTTTGTAAAAATATACAAATAGAATGAGACTATTGCCTTATACATTGTAAGCCACCCTGAGTCTTCGGAGAAGGGCGGGGTATAAATGTAAACAAAATAAAACAAAACAAACAAACTTTCCTCCATGTAGATGCAGTTCCATTGAGGACTACACATTGAGTGCGGTTGGTCAGCCAGTTATGAATCCATCTGGTGGTGATGCTGTCTAACCCATATTTTTCTACTTTATCTAGTAATAGGTTATGGTCTACTTTTTGGTGATTCATCCGTTTGTTTTCTTGGCTGTCCGCAGCATTCCCCGGAGTCTTCTCCAACACCAAAGTCCAAATGCGTCAATGCTTTTCATATATCCTGCTTCTTCAAAGTCCAACTTTCACTTCTGTAGAGGGTCACAGGCAATAGTGTGTCTTGCACAATTCTGATCTTTCTAGGTGCAAACCTATCCTGGGTTCTGAGCACCTTTTCCAAAGCCTTCACTTTACCAAGTGTTAAACATATGACAGATTTCTTGATTGCCTGGAGCCAGGTGTGTGTAACCTAAGAGGTGATGGCTTCTTCTTGCTTGTAGACCCTGCTAGATTGAGGGTGATGGGCGATGTAGTCTAGCCCAGGTTGGGGTCTCCAACCTCAGCAACTTTTAAGACTTGTGGACTTCAACTCCCAGAATTCCTCAGCCAGCTTTGCCAAGGTTGGAGACCCCTGGGCTAGCCCATCCAGAGATTAGTGGAAAAAATGATTAAATGCAAAGTTGGAATCCCAAAGAACAGAAGTTTTGTGAAAAGGTGAGAAGACACCGCCAAGTTTTGTTGAGATCTCCATGGTGTTCCTCCTCCTGTGATTAATCTTAGTTCTCCTGCATTGTTCTTTTGAACTGATGTGCTGTACACTTCCAGAGCTTAATCCTTCTTATAATTCACCCACCATGTGCCAAACCTCACCTTGGATCATTTTTAAGGTATCACAAATGGGTTGGGTTGGGTTGTTTGTTTAGCTAACAACAAACATTCCCAGAGCAACTGAGATGATTAAAGGCCTGCAGACTAAAATATATGAAGAATGGTTGCAGGATTTGGGTTTGGTTAGTGTAGAGAAAAGAAAGGGAGGGGGAAGGGACTTGTTAGCACTATTCCAGTATTTGAGGGGCTGCCACAACAAGGATCAACTTATTTTCCAAAGCACCAGAAGGCAAGAAGAAACAATAGATGGAAACTCATCAAGGAGAGAAGCAACCTGGAACTCAGGAGAAACGTCCTAACGGTGAGGACAATTAACCAGTGGAACAGCTTGACTTCAGAAGTTGTGGATGCTTCATCACTGGAAGTTTTTAAGAAGAGACTGGATGGTCACTTGTCTGAAATGGTATAGGATCTCCTGCTTGTGCAGCGGGTTGGACTAGAAGACCTCCAAGGTCCCCTTCCAGCTCGCTTCTGATTCTGAATGATGGGAGTTGAAGTCCACACCTCTTAAACTTTCCAAGTTTGCAAAACACTGGACTAGACCTTATCTACAATACAGCAAGTGACTGGATTCCCCCAATGTGTTTTATTGAGTGAACCCACCGTAAATCTGTCTGTACTTGGTAGCCCTTGACTTACGACCACAATGGAATCCAAAATTTATGTTGCTAAGGGAGACATTTGCTAAGTGACTTTTTCCCCATTTGATGCCTTTTCTTGCCAGAGTTGTTAACAGGTGAAATGCTCCCGGTTTACAGAGTCCGCATGTGGTCCCCAACAGTTTTGGGTCCTCATTTTACCCACCTCAAGAAGGATGGAAGGCAGAGGTGAAATTAAAAAAATCCTTCTACCGGTTCTGTGGGCGTGGCTTGTTGGGGGAGGTCATGTGACTGGGTGGGCGTGGCCAACTCAACATCACTCACATTGAGGGGCTCCTCACCGGCCCCTCCCCTCCCAGCCACTCCTTGTCGCGAATGGCAGGAAAATGGGGAGGGGAATATTCCTGCCTACCATCCTTCCCTCAGTCTGTGCTGAGATTGAGGAATGGATGACAGGAAGGAAAATCCCCTTCCCCATTTTCCTGCCTTTCACAAAAACGGCTCGATTCCAGCTGCTCTTACCATCCCCCTCCCTCCTGGGGACTACCTTAAAAGGGACAGGCTGCAACAGCTCCATTGTGAATGGAGGGAGAAAAGTTAGCATTCTCTCTGCTCCATTTAACATTGAATTCTGTGGCAGAGAGAATGCTAACTTCATGGACTTTTCATGACTACAGATGTTAGAGCAACTGGTCTGTAGTCATTCAGTTCCTTGATGGTGGGCTTCTTCGGCACTGGGATGATAGTAGAGCGTTTAAAGCAAGAAGGAACATAGTACATCTCTAGAGATTTATTGAAGATACGGTTGAAGATGGGGGCCAATTGGTCAGCACAGACTTTTAAGCTAGAAGGAGTTATCTTGTCTGGGCCTGGAGCTTTTCCTGGCTTTTGTCTGTGAAATAGGTCTTGTACTTCCTTTTCTGTGATCACTAGGGGTTGTGAACCCAATGGGATGGGGTCAGTTGTAAGAGGTTTGGCTGTTATTGGTGTGTCTGAGATGGGGGTGGTGGAGATAGGTGGCTGTAGTTTCCTTTCGAACCTGCAGTAAAACACGTTCAGGTCATCTGCCAGTTGTTGATTTCCTTCAGCCTGGGAAGGAATAACCGGTGATATTTTTAAGGATTTTCCACATGTTTGCTGGTTCATTTGTTGAGAACTGATTCTTTAGCTTTTCAGAGTAGCTTCTTCTAAATATATAGCCACTTTGTGTTCTCTTTTTTTCATCCACCTGCTAATTTGTAGAAGGCCCTATCTCCCCCCAAAAATTGCATTGTGCAAATTTTTTTCCTTGTTTAGTCCAACATTGCACAAGCCACGTGGGTGTAACACAGTTAGTTGAAAAATCTAAACGTTGTGCCAGGCTAGGAAAAGAATAGCTCTTGTCTTTTGAGCCATGATCCGGGCTTATTTGCACAAACGCTTCTATTATTCTGCATGATACATTATAAAGCCATCTTTCACTAACACATAAAATATGTATTTATAGCAGAGCTATTGCTGCAAGGGAATCTTAAGTTTTGAGGCTGGGCTGGATATCGCTTCCCTTCCATCTGTAGAAATCTATAAATCTATATTACTATCTATACGTGCGCGCACACACACACATATATATTTGTTTTCTGAGGTTTTCACGGGTGTTTGTATGTAGGTCTTTGGTTATTCGGGTTATTCGGGTTTTCTCCCGTGTAAAAAAAAAGGGCCGTGATAGCTCAGGCTGTAAAGAAGCCTGTTATTAGAACACAGCAGCCTGCAATTACTGCAGGTTCAAGCCCGGCCCGAGGTTGACTCAGCCTTCCATCCTTTATAAGGTAGGTAAAATGAGGACCCAGATTGTTGGGGGGACAATAAGTTGACTTTGTAAATATACAAATAGAATGAGACTATTGCCTTATACACTGTAAGCCGCCCTGAGTCTTCGGAGAAGGGTGGGATATAAATGTAAATAAAAAAATTTAAAAAAATTGGAAGTGTCTTGGCGACGTTTCGACGAAGTCTCATTCGTCATCTTCAGGCTTGACAGATTCGTCGCAACATTGCTCCCAGAAGCACGAAGCTGAAGCCTGAAGATGACGTATGAGACTTCGTCGAAACGTCGCCAAGACACTTCCAATTTTACGCAGGAGAAAACCCGAATAACCAAAGACCTACATACATACATATATGTATGTATGTATATATATATCCACACATCTCCAGCCTTCTACTGGATTTCTTTTAATGAGTATGTATAGGTATAGATCAGCACAGATGCACACCTACATATAATAATTTCACATTTCAATGAAGTATGGTAACCAGTGGTGGGTTGCTGCTGGAACAGACCGGTTCGGCCAAACCAGTAGTTCCGATGATCAGCTGGCCCCGCCCACCCGGCCTGGCCCTATCCTGTCCTATATTTCTTTCTTTCTGGCTCAGCTGATTCGCACGGCACAGCTGATTTCCATTCCTCTGCTGTTCTACTGCCTTAGAAGGTAAGCAGCTCAGCTTCAAATTGTTGTATTTTGAACACTGCACGCAAGTACGTTAAGCGCAAGCGTGCGCAAAACATGCAATCACCAAACCGGTTGTTAAACCGGTTGCAGCCCACCACCGATGGTAACTAACAGCAAGATTGTTATTTGGAAGCTATTTGGACGCTACAGAGCACTGCACACCAGAACAACAAGACACAAGAACAGTTTTTTCCCAAAGGCCATCACTCTGCTAAACAAATAATTCCCTCAACACTGTCTAACTAGTTACTAAGTCTGCACTACTATTAATCTTCTCAGCGTTCCCATCACCCAGCTCCTTCCCTTTAGGACTGTATGACTGTAACTTTGTTGCTGGTAATCCTTATGATTTATATTGATATTGATTGTTCCTGATTGCTTATTTTTACCCTATGACTATCATTAAGTGTTGTATCATAAATTGTAGCCTATGACCATCATTTGTGTTGTAAATGATGTACCTTGATGAAGGTATTTTTTCTTTTATGTACATTAAGAGCATATGCACCAAGACAAATTCCTTGTGTGTCCAATCATACTTAGCCAATAAAAAATTCTATTCTATTCTATTCTATTCTATTCTATTCTATTCTATTCTATTCTATTTAAATCAGGGGTGTCCAACCTTGTGGACTTCAACTCCCAGAATTCCTCAATCAGCCAATGCTGGCTGGGGAGTTCTGGGAGTTGAAGTCTACACCTCATAAAAGTTTCCCAGTTGGAAAATCACTTCTTTTAGAGAGAGAGATGACTCTTGAAGGACCCGCAGCTGTCAATTTCATAAGACTCATTCAAAGACTTACCAAGCAAGAAGAGCGTGCCAGCTTTCCAAACTCGCGAGTTTGTGGGCATCGTTCCCATTCAACGCAGGCTTTAAAGATATCTTGCAACCTGTTCCTTCACTGCCCCCCACCATTGATAGCAAGTACTTGGCTTTATCTCCCCCCCCCCCCGGCCATCTCTTTTAATAAATACCAAATGGAATATTTTCCTTTCTGCAAAGTGATTCATTTCCCCTTCCCTTCCTTTGAAATGCACTTTAGCCTACAATCGACAATAAATCTCTCCGTGCTTCGTGTCACTCATCTCCATGGTTAAGCCTGCCATGAGTAAACAGTTTGCTTACGTCTTTTTGCCCTCCAATCTGGAGTTCCTGTCTTCCTCTGACAGCATTTTAGCCTTATTACCTTTATTAGAAGGTAAAGGTTCCCCTCGCACATATGTGCTAGTCATTCCCGACACTAGGGGGCAGTGCTCACCTCCGTTTCAAAGCTGAAGAGCCAGCGCTGTCCGAAGACGTCTCCGGCATGACTCAACGCCAAAGGCGCACGGAACGCTGTTCCCTTCCCACCAAAGGCGGTCCCTATTTTTCTACTTGCATTTTTTACGTACATTCGAACTGCTAGGTTGGCAGAAGCTGGGACAAGTAACGGGAGCTCACCCTGTTATGCGGCACTAGGGATTCGAACCGCTGAACTGCCGACCTTCCAATCGACAAGCTCAGCGTCTTAGCCACTGAGCCAATGCATCTTACCCGCTGAGCCAACGCCTCCCTATTACCTTTATTACACATTGTCAAAAGTTTAGCACCCATCCCCTCCCAGAAGAATGAAATGTTCTAGGGAATATTTAAAAAGGCAGAATATTATATTTCCCCTAAAAGAGAAATAGAAATCTTAAAGGAGACGGAAACTCAGAGCCACAATTCTGAATTTTCACAATTCTGAAAAACCGGCGGGAACTTCAAGATGGCTTTTCACCAAGAAAATGCCAATTTGATATGTTCTAATACAATAGTCTTTGAGGAACATGCCTTCCTCAGAGTTCTTATTGAATGGGGCATATTACTTGGAACCTTGACAGGTAGCTGTGGATCCTCTTCGATCCCTCTTTTGGGTTGTTGTTTTTTTTCATGCCTTTGAGCGGCGAAGGGAAAATGCAGAGATCTCACTTCCAGTGTCGTGGGCACGGATCAAGGAGAGGAAGTGTAACTCATCCGGGCTTCCTTCTTCTCTACATTCAACTTCCCATCTTCGATGCATCCAGCACTTCTCTCAGTAAGAGCTGAGTCATCATGGTGACAATTTGACACTTTCTCTACGGACTGCAAAAGAAAAAGAAAAAAGGAAAGTAAATAAGTTATGTATTTTTCTGCCGAGAGGTCAACAGATGCCAACTTGACCCACGTAGTAGCAATATTGCTCTTTTTCCCCCCAGCAGAACAAAATTGCAAACTGAATCCATTGAATTGTCTTTTCCAGCCTACGCAGCTTTGATGGAGAGCATAGTCGATTCGAAAGAGTAAAAAACAATACTTGGCCCTAGTAAGAAATGGCTGTATCAGGAGTGGGATTCAGCTGGTTCGGACCGGTTCGGGGGAACCGGTAGTTGGAAGCTGCCACTGCCCACCCGCCCTGGCACTATGCCGTCCTATTTAGCTGCGTTTTTTTAAGCTGTGCGCATATCTATAAGCCACGTGCGCGAGCAAAGCACATGCACAGAAGGCCGTGCGCATGCACAGAAGGCGCGCTCTTACATTTTCAGTGCTGGGAGAACCAGTTGTTAAAATTATGCAAAGCCCACCTCTGGGCTGTATCGAAAAAGATTCAGATTTTGTTCTCAAAAAGAAAGACAGTCCAGAACAAATGAAACTCTTTTAAGATCAGAATAGCTCTGATCTCCAGGTGGAAATTTCTATAGAAAAATATGGCTGCATTTAGCAAGCATGCCTTTCAAAAAATTACAGAGTTTTTCTGTGCAGGGTTTTTGAAAGTTTTATTTTTTTATCTATTTAGGCACGCTATGTGAAGACCCAGCTTCCTGGAAAAAGGCTCTAATTTTGGGAAAGGTGGAAGAAAAGAAAAGAGACATGAAAGATAAAAGAAAGAGACGATACAGAGTATTTGTTTTACAAATGGTTGGATGACAGAGGTAGATATTAGGAGTTAGAAAAAGTATTATTGTATCAGCAAATTGACCCAGACAATACACTGTTCACCAAGCACTTATTTATTTTATTTTATTTATTTATTTATTTATTTATTTTAATTTGCATTTATATCCCGCCCTTCTCCGAAGACTCAGGGCGGCTTACATTGTGTTAAGCAATAGTCTTCATCCATTTGTATATTATATACAAAGTCAACTTATTGCCCCCAACAATCTGGGTCCTCATTTTACCTACCTTATAAAGGATGGAAGGCTGAGTCAACCTTGGGCCTGGTGGGACTTGAACTTGCAGTAATTGCAAGCAGCTGTGTTAATAACAGACTGTCTTAGCAGTCTGAGCCACCAGAGGCCCAAGTATTTACATACTTGTGTATGTAAATTGAAAATGTATAAATAAACTGATAAAAAAAGATAACATCAATGTAATTAGTCAAGATAATGCCCATAAATTATTATTTATGGACATCTTCTTGGTTTTTATGACTTTCTACCCTGCAGACATCCAGTTTTAAACTGGCTGTAGAAAGTCTTTGTATCTTTGTGAGATTCTATCTAAGGATCTTCCGGGCAGGGGTGGGCTGCTGGGGGTCCGCAGGGGTTCGGGAGAACCTCTAGCTAAGATTCTGTGCAGTTCGGAGAACCCCCAAATCCCACTCCTGGCTGGCCCTGCCCACCCCACCCCGCCCCTCCCAGGAGTTCTCACACGACCCGTTTTGGATGCAGGTAAGTGCAGGGCACAAATGGAGGCTCAGGGAGGGCGAAGAACAGGCCTTCCAGAGGGCCTGGGAAGGCCGTTTTCACCCACCTGGAAGCTCAAGGAAAGGCTCCGGAGGCCGGGGAGGGCAAAAATGCTTTCCCCCCCCACTGTGGTGCAGGAGGCCATCTAGGCCATGCCTACCATGGCCACACCCACCCAGCAACCAGGCAGAGAACCCCTTGCTAAAATTTTTGAAGCCCACCCCCTGCTTCTGGGCACAAAACCCCACTAAAATCACCCTCACATTCTCATTTACAAAAGAGGAAACTCCACAAAACTCAGTGGGACATTCAGACTTGAAATGGCCACCATTTTGAAGGGAACTGAAGCTAGAACCACCCAGGCACCATTACTGCTTTGAAGACTCTGGGAACCCAGTTCTTGAAGAACATGCAAGGGTATTGCAAAATGGTGACAACTCTGGACCTTATGCTTGTGAATGGCATCATGACCCAATGTACATGTCGTGTCCCGCTCCTCCTCTGTCGGCCGGGAGGACAAAATGCTTTCCCCCACTGTGGTGCAGGAGGCCATCTAGGCCATGCCTACCATGGCCACACCCACCCAGCAACCAGGCAGAGAACCCCTTGCTAAAATTTTTGAAGCCCACCCCCTGCTTCTGGGCACAAAACCCCACTAAAATCACCCTCACATTCTCACACCCTCACAAAACTCAGTGGGACATTCAAACTTGAAATGGCCACCATTTTGAAGGGAACTGAAGCTAGAACCACCCAGGCACCATTACTGCTTTGAAGACTCTGGGAACCCAGTTCTTGAAGAACATGCAAGGGTATTGCAAAATGGTGACAACTCTGGACCTTATGCTTGTGAATGGCATCATGACCCAATGTACATGTCGTGTCCCGCTCCTCCTCTGTCGGCCGGGGAGGACAAAAATGCTTTCCCCCCCACTGTGGTGCAGGAGGCCATCTAGGCCACGCCTACCATGGCCACACCCACCCAGCAACCAGGCAGAGAACCCCTTGCTAAAATTTTTGAAGCCCACCCCCTGCTTCTGGGCACAAAACCCCACTAAAATCACCCTCACATTCTCATTTACAAAAGAGGAAACTCCACAAAACTCAGTGGGACATTCAGACTTGAAATGGCCACCATTTTGAAGGGAACTGAAGCTAGAACCACCCAGGCACCATTACTGCTTTGAAGACTCTGGGAACCCAGTTCTTGAAGAACATGCAAGGGTATTGCAAAATGGTGACAACTCTGGACCTTATGCTTGTGAATGGCATCATGACCCAATGTACATGTCGTGTCCCGCTCCTCCTCTGACGGCCGGGAGGACAAAAATGCTTTCCCCCCCACTGTGGTGCAGGAGGCCATCTAGGCCACGCCTACCATGGCCACACCCACCCAGCAACCAGGCAGAGGACCCCTTGCTAAAATTTTTGAAGCCCACCCCCTGCTTCTGGGCACAAAACCCCACTAAAATCACCCTCACATTCTCATTTACAAAAGAGGAAACTCCACAAAACTCAGTGGGACATTCAGACTTGAAATGGCCACCATTTTGAAGGGAACTGAAGCTAGAACCACCCAGGCACCATTACTGCTTTGAAGACTCTGGGAACCCAGTTCTTGAAGAACATGCAAGGGTATTGCAAAATGGTGACAACTCTGGACCTTATGCTTGTGAATGGCATCATGACCCAATGTACATGTCGTGTCCCGCTCCTCCTCTGACGGCCGGGAGGGAGGCAGGCAAGGCACAACAGTACAGGTAGTCCTCGACTTATGACCACCATGGAGCCTAAAATTTCTGTTGCTAAGCGAAACCATTGTATCGCTTAGCAACGTTGTCTTAACGTTAAGTGAATCGTTGTGGTTGTTAAGTGAGTAATACAGTTGTTAAATGAATCTGGCTTCCCCACTGACGTTGCTCGTCAGAAGGTTGCGAAAGGTAACATGACCCCAGGACACTGCAACCGTCATAAATATGAGTCAGTTGCCAAGCATCCAAGTTTTGATCATGTGATAATGGGGAGGTTGCAACAGTCATCGGTGTGAAAATAGTCATGTCACTTTTTTCAGGAATGTAACTTTGAACGGTCACTAAATGAACGGTTATAAGTCAAGGACTACTTGTATATATATATATATACCACTGTGGCTACATTTCTGAATCAGGTGAAGTGTCTTGATTGATGTATTCATTAATGGAATTTGCATGCTGCCTGACTCTTTGAAGTCCAAATATCCTTTCCTCCAAACGCTCTCAAAATTGCCCAATTTTGTTTTAGTTTTATTTTCCCAAGGCAGGCCTCTGCTAACTGCCAACTTCTGCCAGCTGTATTCAAGAACGTTGGATATGACGAAGGTATCTTGACGAGTCAGCTTTCTAAGCACTAACCGCAAGGAACCAGGTTTGAGGAAAAAGGAAGTTGGCTGTGCCCAAAACCACAGTCTTAATTCATGATGTGGCAGCTGGACTTAACCCAACAAATTTTCTTTAGCTGCACATCCTGGTCTTAAATAAATATTCTTTTTTTTTTAAAAAAAAAGTTTTTTATTATTATTATTTTTTAATAAAAATGTCAAATCAATGTGCGAACAGTGTGGCACCTGGGCGCCGTACATTCCAGTACAAATGAAACTGATCAAATTAAACATAATTATTACATTCAATCAACTTATGTATTTCTAATAATGATACACAACTGTTAGGTTGCAGTCTATCATTATTCAATTATTCCACATTTTCTCATTATTACTTTCATTTTATAAAATCAAAATGTATACATTAATATGGCTTAGGATCAGGCTATTTACGAGACCACCTACTACCACAAACAGCCTCCCATCGACCTGTGCGCTCCCACAGGGAGGGCCTCCTTGGGGTGCCGTCGGTGAAACAATGCCGACTGACGACCCCCAGGGGTAGGGCCTTCTCTGTGGGGGCTCCTGCCCTCTGGAACAAGCTGCCTCCGGGGCTTCGCCAATTCCCCGACCTTCGGACCTTCCGCCGTGAGCTGAAGACTCTTTTATTTCATCGAGCTGGGTTAGCCTGACTGAGTAATTTTAAATGGGGTTTTAGTTTTTTTGTATTATTTAGTTTTTTTTATATTTTGTCCACTATTTATATAAATTTTTAGTCTGTTTTTAATGTGTATTTATTGTATTTTTAATTGGCTGTTAACCGCCCTGAGTCCTTCGGGAGAAGAGCGGTATACAAATGCAATAAATAAATAAATAAAACATCATTAAAAAAGGACAACAAAGAATGTTTTTTCTGCGCCAACTCAGTAAGCTCAAACTGCCCAAGGAGCTGCTGATCCAATTCTACAGAGGAATTATTGAGTCTGTCATTTGCACCTCTATAACTGTCTGGTTCGGTTCTGCAACCCAACAAGAAAAACACAGACTTCAGAGGATAATTAGAACTGCAGAAAAAATAATTGCTACCAACCTGCCTTCCATTGAGGACCTGTATACTGCACGAATCAAGAAGAGGGCCGTGAAAATATTTGCAGATCCCTCGCATCCTGGACATAAACTGTTTCAACTCCTACCCTCAAAACGACGCTATAGAGCACTGCACACCAGAACAACTAGACACAAGAACAGTTTTTTCCCGAAGGCCATCACTCTGCTAAACAAATAATTCCATCAACACTGTCAGACTATTTACTGAATCTGCACT
This sequence comes from Ahaetulla prasina, assembly GCF_028640845.1. Lineage (NCBI taxonomy): Eukaryota > Metazoa > Chordata > Lepidosauria > Squamata > Colubridae > Ahaetulla > Ahaetulla prasina. The sequence goes on from NC_080545.1 coordinate 92,886,418, forward strand.
ACTATTAATCTTCTCATAGTTCCCATCACCAATCTCTTTCCACTTATGACTGTATGACTATAACTTGTTGCTGGCAATCCTTATGATTTATATTGATATATTGGCCATCAATTGTGTTGTAAATGTTGTACCTTGATGAACGTATCTTTTCTTTTATGTACACTGAGAGCATATGCACCAAGACAAATTCCTTGTGTGTCCAATCACACTTGGCCAATAAAAATTCTATTCTATTCTATTCTATTCTATTCTATTCTATTCTATTCTATTCTATTCTATTCTATTCTATAAACAAACAAACAAACAAATAAATAAATAAATAAATAAATAAATATTCCCCTTATTTCTATCACTTATTCTAGCTTTTAATCGTGTCACCCTTTATTATGAAGCTTTTTCTTTTTTTCCTAACTTCTAATCATGTCACCTGCCTAAAGAGAAAAAAAAAAGAATAGTGGGGAGGGGGGAGAAGCAACTCAGAACAACAACAAAAGTAATCATCCATCCATCAAGTCTTGTCCGCTTCATACTTTAATTACTATGCTTTAAAAGAAAGAGAGGAAAAAGGAAAAGCGAATCAGAACAATAAACAAGAATCATCTATCCATCATCTCTTGCCCGCTTCAATACTTTAGTTGCTATGATTTTTTTTTTTGACTTGCCTCCCAAATTCCTCTTTTAAATCTCTATCTATGTCTATTTCTTGGCTGTCCAATGTAGGTGTTCCCCCCACCTCTACCCTCTTCCACTGCCTAGTTTCTAAAATGTCTACCCAGGCCCCTGCCTCCATTTCAAACGTATCTTCCAACTCTCCCCCCCTCCCCGCTGGTTTAATTCATCAATCACTATTATTTTCATTGTTATCTCCTCTTTGTCTTCTTTCTTCTTCATTTCTTCTTTTGACTCCTCCCTTGCCTGGGCATCTTGATCTATACTCATCATCCCTCGTATGGTATTTTCCATTTTTTCATAAATATTCTTTTTGAAGAGCAGTTGATCTCCAGCAAAATAACAGAGTTGGAAGGGGCCTTGGAAGTGGTCTATGCAGCCGCGCGGGTGATAGAGGGAGCACCTCGTGGCTCCCATATAACACCTATCCTGCGCGGGCTGCACTGGCTCCCGGTGGTCTTTCGGGTGCAATTCAAGGTGTTGATTACCATCTTCAAAGCGCTCCATGGCTTAGGACTGGGCTATTTACGGAACCGCCTATTGCCACAAACAGCCTACCACCGACCTGTGTGCTCCCACAGGGAGGGCCTCCTTGGGGTACCGTCAGTGAAACAATGTCGTCTGGCGACCCCCAGGGGTAGGGCCTTCTCTGTGGGGGCTCCTGCTCTCTGGAACAAGCTGCCTCCGGGGCTTCGCCAACTCCCCAACCTTCGGACTTTCCGCCATGAACTGAAGACTCTTTTATTCTGTCGAGCTGGGCTAGCCGATTAAGTAATTTTAAATGGGGTTTTAGTTTTTATATTACTTAGTTTTTAATTTTGGCCACTATTTATATAAATTTTAGTTTTGTTTTTATTGTATATTTATTGTATCTTTTAAATTGGCTGTTAACCGCCCTGAGTCCTTCGGGAGAAGGGTGGTATACAAATGCAATAAATAAATAAATAAATAAATAAACTAACTAACTAACTAACTAACTAACTAACTAACTAACTAACTAACTAACTAACTCCAATTCCTTATACAGGCAGGAAACTCTATACCAGCAATCCTCAACTTGGCGGACCAGCCGGGTGGGGTGGGAAGAGGGGATGGTTCTACATGAACGACAGGTGTGTTCACTGGCACAGGTGCCTGCATAAATGGAGCTTTATGCGTGAGCCCCCACCACTCGCACAAATGAAGCTGTGAGTGCAAGCTGACAGCTTGCATAGCCCAGATCCGGATGAGCCATGGCCCAGTAACTACGTTGCGGCCCAAGGATTGGTGACCCCTGTCCTATACCATTCCAGGCAAATGGCTATCCAGTCTCTTCTTGAAAATGATGAAATGATTACAATCAGACTTGGGTTTCACATATTCTTACCACTGGTTTGCCGTATGCGCGCACCTTCCGCCAATGTGCCCAGCCTTCCATGCTCGCATGTGCACCTTCTGCACATGCGCCTGGGCTCAAACAGTGGCTAAATAGGACAGTATTATGCTGGGGTGGGTGAGGAGCACATTCGCCGCTACTGGTTCTCCCGAACCGGCTGAATACCACCACTGATTACCACTCCCTAGAATCAGACACGATTGGACAGGGGAAACTTTTTACCTTTTTATTTCACACTAGCAAAACCAGGTCTTCAGGGCCTTGCGAAAGAGGGTCAAAGTGGGGTCTATCTTATCTCCGCAGGGATGATGTTCCACAGGGAAGGAGCCATCATGGAGAAGGCCCTTCTTGGTCCCATTAGATGGGCGTCCTTAAAAGAGGCGAGCTGTAATATTCCTTGCCTCCCCGCTCTGGTGGGTCCAGTAGACGTCACTGGGAAAAGACATTCCTTCAACTAACCAGGTCCCAAGCAGCGGTGGGTTTCCAATATTCTTACCACCAGCTCGCCGTGCAAGCTTTCTGCGTATGCGCCCAGCCACTTCCGTGCATGTGCTCTGCTCACATGCATGCCTTCCACACATGCACCTAGCCTCAAAAATGTGGCTAAACAGGACGGCATTACATCAAGGCTGGTGTGTGGATGGGCCCATCGGCAGTTGCCACTACCAGTTCGCCCGAACCAGTATGAACCAACTCAATACCACCTCTGGTCCCAAGCCATGTAGGGCTTTGAAGGTGACAACCAGCACCTTGAATTGGACCTGGAAGCAAATTGGCAGCTAATGAAGATGACATCTGCGAACATCTAGTTCTACCCAAAATTATGTGGACCGCGGCATTTTGAACCCACTGAAACTTCCAGATACTTTTCAAGGGCCGTCCCTTGTAGAACGCTTTGCAACAGTCAAGACCAGAGGTGACTAGGACATGGGTGACTGTGAGCAAGGATAGCTGGTGTCACATCTTCTCATCATGGTATTTCTGAAGTTCTGAACCCTACAGAGATGAACAGCAGATGGAAACTCCGAAGTTTGAAAAGACACCTATGACTTCGTTCATTTCATGACTTCAGAACTAACCTTGTTAAAAATTTGGCAAGCTCTGATGTGTGATTGCCAACTGATTAAACACAAAATCCTTTGCTCTTGTGCTTTCTCAGAAGTTTCATCTACAAAAATCAGATGGGCATATAAACTGTGTCGGATGTTCTTGTCCCTAGAATCAACCACTATGGAAGACAGGCGGAAAACAGGCTCTAATAGAAGTTGGCAGCCGTCCCTTAAATATTTTTTAAAACCATATAAAGATGTCAATTGGTAAAACCCTCACTCAGGAACTTGATGGAAGAAGAGAGAGGCAAGCTGCTATTAAACTGTCTCCGTTCCTATTGAACATAATTTCAATTCCATCATTAATAACACATGTCACAACAAGGGAATTAGCCGTCTGTCCTGGAGATGATTAAGTTTGAGCTCTCAAGCCTTTTTCCCCATTCCCAAATATTTAACACAGGACACAAAGAACATCGGAAAGGAATAATCAGCGTACACATCTGGTCAAACTTTGCAACAGAAGATCTGTGGGCTTCAAGCTCTCTTTTGCTGCTCTTACTTTATCCATATTAGTGTTACCAGAATGTTCTGCCAACTGAACAATGTGACAGCTTTACTGTGGTGGGATTCAACCTGTTCGGTCTGGATCACGTGAACTGGTAGCGGCGACTACGGGAGGCTCCGCCCACCCGCCCGGATGTAATGCGCAACTACTGCACATGGGCAGAAGGATGTGCGCATGCGCAGAGGTGGCATGTGCAAAGCGGACGCACATGCGCGCGCACTCACATTTGTAAACCGGTGTCGTGTCCCACTCCTCCGCTGACGGCTGGGTCAGGGAAATCCGAATCAGGCGTGCCTCTGCAGCTCTGCCAAAGTCCTAGCAAAGTCCTCAAGGCAGGCAGGAGACCAGAAAGTGACTTCAGCAAGATATGTTTAGACTTTGCCTGACTCAGAGAATGCCAGAAAGCAGATCCTTTATATAGGCCATGGGGTGTGGCTCCATGACTCAGCACTTATCCAGGCCTGCCCCTCCCTTCCTTCTGTTGACGCCGCTTATCAAGTCTCCTGAAGCGAGGGTCACTCCAGTCTGCAGCTGTTGGCAATTGACCTCCCTCAGGCTCACATGCTGTGGAGGAGGGGGAGGGGTCTAGTTGCTCCGTTTGCCTGGGCATGGAGCCAGAGCTGGGGGTTGGAGGTATTTCCTCCTCTTCAGCCTGTCTGGGCATGGAGCCAGGGCTGGGGCCGGGAGGCATACTAGGACATTCCTCCGTGTTCGGAAGCAGATAAGAAGACCCCGGCTGTGGTGAGATCGGACGAGAGACAACAACCGGTAGGGAAGGTAACTGAATCCCACCTTGGCTGTTGATGCCGAAAACAGAGATGGCAAGAGCAGAACCAGGGGAAGAATGAATGGAATAAGTCAACTGGGAGATGTTATTTATATCCCTCCTTTATTATTATTTTTTATAAATTACTCAAAGCAGCAAACACCTAATACCCTGTTTCCCCCCAAAATATGACATTCCCTGATAATAAGCCCAATCGGGTTTTTGAGTGCATGGCAATAAGGTCAAGCGCTTATTTCAGGGTTCAAAAAAATATAAGACAGGGTCTTATTTTTGGGGAAACACAACAGACAGACAGACAGACAGACAGACAGACAGACAGACAGACAGACAGATAGATAGATAGATAGATAGATAGATACTAGATGGATGGATGGATGGACGGATGGATGGATGGATGGATGGATGGATGGATGGATTGATAGATACTAGATGGATGGATGGATAGATAGATAGATAGATAGGTAGATATAATGGATGGATGGATGGATGGATGGATGGATGGATAGATAGATAGATAGATAGATAGATAGATAGATAGATAGATAGATAGATAGATAGACAGACAGAGACAGATGATGGATGGATGGATAGATAGATACTAGATGGATGGATGGATGGACGGACGGACGGACGGATGGATAGATACTAGATGGATGGATGGATAGATAGATAGATAGGTAGATATAATGGATGGATAGATAGATAGATAGATAGATAGATAGATAGATAGATAGATAGATAGATAGATAGATAGATAGACAGACAGAGAAGATGATGGATGGATGGATGGATAGATAGATACTAGATGGATGGATGGATGGATGGATGGATGGATAGATAGATAGATAGATAGATATAGATAGATAGATATAATGGATGGATGGATGGATGGATGGATAGATGAGAGATAGATAGATAGATAGATAGATAGATAGATAGATAGATAGATAGATAGATAGATAGATAAATGGATGATAGATAGATAGATAGTTAGATAGATAGATAGCAGATACTAGATGGATGGATGGGTGGATGGATGGATGGATGGATAGATAGATAGATAGATAGATAGATAGATAGATTCCCCCAAAATAAGAAATCCCCTGATAATAAGCCCAATAGGGCTTTTGAGCACATGGAAATAAGGCCAAGCGCTTATTTCAGGGTTCAAAAAAATATAAGACAGGGTCTTATTTTCGGGAAAACACGGTATATATATATATATTTTTTCAACGATGACACTGTCTGGTGATTTGGAACTGAGAGTATGTGGGTGGCTCAAAGTCACCCAGCTGGCTTCCATGCCTAAGGTGGGATTAGAACTCAGTTCTCCCAGTTCGCAGCAGTTTTGTCTTTCCAGTAGACCCAGTAATGTATGAAGAGATAACCAAAAGCCTGCACTTTTTGTCTTCATATTTCTCAACCTTGGCTACTTTGAAAGGTGAGGACTTCAATTCCCAGCATTCCCCAGCCAGCATTACAGTGGCTGTTGAAAGCCACACCTTTTAAAGTTGCAAGGTGAATCTGGGTTCCCCCCCAGTTGATTTTGCAGGTGGCAAAAGGGGATCACGTGACCCCAGGGCACTGTAACGGTCATAAATATGAATCCGTTGCCAAGCGTCCAAATTTTGATCATGGGACCATGGGGATGCTGCAATGGTCGTGTGAAAACCGGTCCTAAGCAGTGATGAAATTCAGCCGGTTCTATCCGGATTCGGGCGAACCAATAGCTCCGGCGGCAGGAAGTTCTGCCCACCTGCCCGGATGTCATCACATCCCATTTCTGACCATCCGCGCATGCACAGAAGGGTCTGCGCATGCGTGGAGGAGATGTGCGCGCACTCACATTTGCGAACTGGTAGCGAAGGTAAGTGGTAGGTCACCCCTGATCCTAAGTCACTTTTTTCAGTCCCATTGTAACTTTCAATCAGTCATTAAAGAAAGGTTGTAAGTCGAGGGCTAACCTGTATTATGAAGAATGCCAGAACAGAAATCCTGTGCAGGGGTCTTCAACCTTGGCAACTTTAAGACTTGTGGACTTCAACTCCCAGAATTCCTCAGCCAGCAAAGCTGGCTGAGGAATTCTGGGAGTTGAAGTCCACAAGTCTTAAAGTTGCCAAGGTTGAAGACCCCTGGTTTATAGGATATGGTCAAAAAAGGCAACATAGTAAATGTCCAACCTCCATCTTGAGTTTTTATTCCACCATATCCTGCAAATACCTCAACTTTCTTTCTTGATGACCCCCAGGACGTCCAAACAAGCTAGCAGAAATTCCTGTTGTCACCACAACCTACTTCTAGAAACCAACCAAGTGGGAAGGGTTGTGTTTTTGAATCAATACAGCAGATGGCCCAAAGCCCATTTACTTCATTCACACAAAGTTAGTCAATCCTAAGGAAGGCAGAAGAAGCTTGCCTTCCTCATTCTCCTAAGGTAGGGAACCATGGGCCTTTTATGACTCGTGGACTTCAACTCCCAGAATTCCTGAGCCAGGGGTGGGGAACCATGGGCCTTTTATGACCCGTGGACTTCAACTCCCAGAATTCCTGAGCCAAGGGTGGGGAACCATTGGCCTTTTATGACTTGTGGACTTCAACTCCCAGAATTCCTGAGCCAGGGGTGGGGAACCATGGGCCTTTTATGACTTGTGGACTTCAACTCCCAGAATTCCTGATTCAGGGGTGGGGAACCATTGGCCTTTTATGACTCGTGGACTTCAACTCCCAGAATTCCTGAGCCAGGGGTGGGGAACCATGGGCCTTATATGACTCGTGGACTTCAACTCCCAGAATTCCTGAGCCAAGGGTGGGGAACCATTGGCCTTTTATGACTTGTGGACTTCAACTCCCAGAATTCCTGAGCCAGGGGTGGGGAACCATGGGCCTTTTATGACTTGTGGACTTCAACTCCCAGAATTCCTGAGCCAGGGGTGGGGAACCATGGGCCTTTTATGACTCGTGGACTTCAACTCCCAGAATTCCTAAGCCAGGGGTGGGGAACCATGGGCCTTTTATGACTCGTGGACTTCAACTCCCAGAATTCTTGAGCCAAGGATGGGGAACCTGGGCCTTTTATGACTCGTGGACTTCAATTCCCAGAATTCCTGATTCAGGGGTGGGGAACCATTGGCCTTATATGACTCGTGGACTTCAACTCCCAGAATTCCTGAGCCAAGGTTGGGGAACCATGGGCCTTTTATGACTCGTGAACTTCAACTCCCAGAATCCCTGAGCCAGGGGTGGGGAACCATGGGCCTTTTATGACTTGTGGACTTCAACTCCCAGAATTCCTGAGCCAAGGGTGGGGAACCATTGGCCTTTTATGACTCGTGGACTTCAACTCCCAGAATTCCTGAGCCAGGGGTGGGGAACCATGGGCCTTATATGACTCGTGGACTTCAACTCCCAGAATTCCTGAGCCAGGGGTGGGGAACCATGGGCCTTATATGACTCGTGGACTTCAACTCCCAGAATTCCTGAGCCAAGATTGGGGAACCATGGGCCTTTTATGACTCGTGGACTTCAACTCCCAGAATCCCTGAACCAAGGGTGGGGAACCATGGGCCTTTTATGACTCGTGGACTTCAACTCCCAGAATTGCTGAGCCAGGGGTGGGGAAGCATGGCTGGCTCAGGAATTCTGGGAGTTGAAGTCCACAAGTCGCGAAAGGCCCATAGTTCCCCATCCCTGCCCTAAGCCATGAGTAATCAGTTTTGGCTTATTGTGTTGAGGAAGCACAGCTCCGGGGTTCGCAAGGTCATATTGGGTGGTGTACAGCCACTCAGCTGCACTCTGTGCAATAAATCTGTTAATCAAACCGCTGATCTTATTTCTGAGTAATTAATATTTTTCTGTTCATATGCTGAAATCCTTTGGAGAAAAAAGTTCTAAAGACTATGGACTGAGACAGTGGTGAAATCCAATTTTTTTTACTACCGGTTCTCTGGGCGTGGCTTGGTGGGCGTGGCAGGGGAAGGATACTGCAAAATATCCATTCCCACCCCACTCTGGGACCAGCCAGAGGTGGTATTTGCCGGTTCTCCAAACTGCTCAAAATTTCCGCTACCGGTTCTCCAGAACCTGCCAGAACCTGCTGGACTGAGACCATAAAACAGGTATCAAAGCAGCATCCCCACAAAATTCTAAGCTGTGATTGTTTAATTACACTGCATTGCTGGTGTGAGTTTGCCGAACAGCCTAAATTCTGGTTTACAAATTTATCTGTGTCAGAAGTATCACAAATAAAATAAGGCATACTATACCACAAAGTATACTATTGCCACAAAGAAGAGGGAGTCAAACTATTTTCCAAAGCACCTGAGAGTAGAACAAGAAGCAATGGGTGGAAACTTATCAAGGAGAGAAGCAACCTAGAACTAAGGAGAAACCTCTATAACTGTCTGGTTCGGTTCTGCAACCCAACAAGAAAAACACAGACTTCAGAGGATAATTAGAACTGCAGAAAAAATAATTGCTACCAACTTGCCTTCCATTGAGGACCTGTATACTGCACGAATCAAGAAGAGGGCCGTGAAAATATTTGCAGATCCCTCACATCCTGGACATAAACTGTTTCAACTCCTACCCTCAAAACGACGCTATAGAGCACTGCACACCAGAACAACTAGACACAAGAACAGTTTTTTCCCGAAGGCCATCGCTCTGCTAAACAAATAATTCCCTCAACACTGTCAGACTATTTACTGAATCTGCACTACTATTAATCGTTTCATAGTTCCCATCACCAATATCTTTACACTTATGACTGTATGACTATAACTTGTTGCTGGCAATCCTTATGATTTATATTGATCATCAATTGTGTTGTAAATGTTGTACCTTGATGAACGTATCTTTTCTTTTATGTACACTGAGAGCATATGCACCAAGACAAATTCCTTGTGTGTCCAATCACACTTGGCCAATAAAATTCTATTCTATTCTAAAAAATTTCCTGATAGTTAGAACAATTAATAAGTGGAGCGACTTGCCTGCAGAAGTTGTAAATGCTCCAACACTGGAAATTTTTAAGAAAAAAGTTGGATAGCCATTTGTCTGAAATGGGTTGTAGGGTTTCCTGCCTGGGCAGGGGGTTGGACTAGAAGATCTCCAAGGTCCTTTCCAACTCTGTTATTATATTATATTATATTATATTATATTGTATTGTATTGTATTGTATTGTATCGTATCGTATCGTATCGTATCGTATCATATCATATCATATCATATCATATTATATTATATTATATTATATTATACGACATAAAATTTAAGCTATAAAATAGAAGATTAAAATATGTACAAATCTTGCCCGGAAACTGGCAACCTTAATTGCATTCTGTCACACTGCCATGAGATCAAGTATACAATGATTGGGACACAAAGGGCAGGTATATATGTGTGTGTGTGTGTGTGTGTGTTGTTGTTGTTGTTGTTGTTGTCTGCATGCCATCACAATCACAACCAACAGAAGACACCAGATAGTCCCATTTGTTCAGGGTGTCTCTGGATTTTGTTGTACCCATTACTTACAAATGAAATTGTGCTATAGTTTAAGAACCAGTGACTACGTTCATACCACACACCAAACCACCGCAAACAACCCACTCTTTAATTATTGTGCTGTGAACTTTGTGTCCTGCTTCTTTCTCCTAAACTTCAACCCCAGTTTTCTTTTCCTGGGCACCCCAAAGTTAAAGTTAAATCCGGGGCATGCATTAACCCAGGATTGGATTAACAGAATAATAAGAGTTGAAAGGGACCTTGGAGGTCTTCTAGTCCAACTCTTTGCTTGAGCAGGAGACCCATGTCAGACAGATTCTGTAGAGGTTCTCAGCCCTTCCAGATCAGGGGTCTCCAACCTTGGCAACTTTAAAGATTTGTAGACCTCAACTCCCACAAGTTCTGGGAGTTGAGGTCCACAAGAGTGGTGGGTTTCAAAATTTTTTAGTACCGGTTCTGTGGGTGTGGCTTGGTATGTATGGCATGGCTTGGTGGGCGTGGTAGGGGAAGGATACTGCAAAATCCCCATTTCCTCCCGATCAGCTGGGACTCAGGAGGCAGAGAATAGATGGGGGTGGGGCCAGTCAGAATTTTTACTACCGGTTCTCCAAACTACTCAAAATTTCCGCTACCAGTTCTCCAGAACTGGTCAGAACCTGCTGAAACCTACCTCTGGTCCACAAGTCTTAAAGTTGCCAAGGTTGGAGACCACTGATCCAGGTCATGGTTGATCCAAAGGTGCTTTTTCAGGAGGCAACTGGACTTTCTTCTTGTTTTGCTTCA